>NC_142140.1:41330000-41955000 GCF_024610735.1 Ursus americanus | reverse complement strand
GGGTTGATTGTTGTTACATCAGCTGTCTAAATAGTGTCAGCAAATATGAACACGTATTTTCGGCCTTCAGCTGATGAATCTGGCTCACGGAGAGGCTGAACTTCTGCTTTGGGTTGTCTAATTACCAAGGCAAACAGTACGAGCTGCGGGGGGGAACAACTCCACCTGACCTTCATAGCAAGCTGCTTCGTCTCACACTTTAAAAAAAAAATGGCTGTGACCATTTTAAAAGTAAGTGTGTGTGTGTGTGTGTGTGTGTGTGTGTGTGTGTAAACTTGGAAGGAGTAAATGGGAGGCATGCAAAAGAAGGCCATTGTATACTTTTTAGCATAGTTCAACATAAATAAAACGAGGCCAATGCTGGTTTTTCAGATGATTAGGAAATGAGACTCTTGCGAATTCATAGGGCCTAACACGGGCACCACAATCCAGGCTGTTTGCAACCCACACTAGGCAAAAGGAATGGGAAAGGCATTATGCTCTTTTTAGTGGTGTTGACAGATTCACTCAATCTGCCACTATTTACAGAGCACCCCCCCCCCTTGTGTGCAAGTTTCTGTGGCTGTGATAGAATCTAAGAAGAGATATGGGGGATTCAGGAGGCCCCAGCTTTCCCTCCTTTATAGATCTTTGGTTAAGGTTGGGATGGAGGGGCGGCATATAACAAAGAAAGGGATTTAGTTTAAAAAAAATGGGACAGGTGGTACAGAAAGGCAAACTCTTGAAGGCGATGTGGGGAAGAGGAAAGTCGAAGAAACACTGAGCTAGTGGGGAATGGTGCGGGGAAAATCATTGTGGGGGATTCTCTTGAGTCTTTGGAGTACGGCGTCTGGTATGTAATGCCCCCAAGGGTCCTCTCCCATGTCCCCAGCCCTACCCGGTTACAACCGCAAAAGTAGCCAAGACTTTAAAGAAGGGCAGAAGCCCGGATTGAAAGAGTCTTTATAGGATTTATGGAGCTGAGTGGGTCTCTGGTGGGCAAGAGATTACTTTTGGTTCTTCCATTGTTTACTCCTTCAGTCGCTTGGTTTCTGAATGCTGCAGTGACCCGCAGAGTCCTGGCGGGTGCTGACAACCTCGCTCAGTGAAATCACTATCACATGCATTAAAAGAGGTCAGGCAAGGAAGTGGTTCACCATAAAATACTACAACTCCCTTTAAGATTATGTAGATGACAGCAATTTCTTGGGCCAAATGATAGATCTGTTTCAGTGATTATCTCCCTATATTAAAACACCCCAAAGGAAACAAACACCGACCCACCGAAAAGTGAAGTCTAAAAACGTTAGGAATCGGCGGTGGGCAATGCCTTCTTGTGAAGTCCGAGAAAAATCGTGTAAGTATAGGGATGTGCCCCAAATCCTTATTCCACACTCTCCCATGTACAGAGCTGTTTGTGTTAGGTCTACGAGCTCAGGCTTGTCTCCAGCGATCGTTCCTGGAAACCCCGGGGAATACACAATGGGGAAGGGAGCGGTGAGCAAGACGGGGTTTGTCCCTTTCAAGTACAGGTGGGGAGGAAACGTGGGGTAGGGGCAGCTTTATAAAATCATCCACAAACAGACCTCTGGGGAGGGGGTGACTTTGAACATCTAACACATATAGACGCGATACCTTTATGATTAGATTGGCGATAAGAGGTTCCCCAATTGGGGCGCCTCGGTGGTGCAGTGGTTGGGCGTCTGCCTTCGGCTCAGGGCGTGATCCTGGCGTTATAGGATCGAGCCCCACATCAGGCTCCTCCGCTAGGAGCCTGCTTCTTCCTCTCCCACTCCCCCTGCTTGTGTTCCCTCTCTCGCTGGCTGTCTCTATCTCTGTCGAATAAATAAATAAAATCTTTAAAAAAAAAAAAAGAGGTTCCCCAATTGTTCTTATCTTGACAAAATCTGGTCTTGTTTTAAAAAAAAAAGTGAGATGTGAGCCTAAACGCAAAGACACCAACTTCAGTATCTCCCTGTAGAGGACAGAAACAAGTTTGCATTTTAAGAAAGTCAAAGTGTGAATTTCTGTATTTGATTCTGTGTGAGAGAAACTGTGAAAATCAGGGAGTTAGTTGCATTTTTTTTTTTAAACTAGGATCTCTGCTTGTATCCACGTAAGAAAGTTCTGTCTGTGTGTTGAGAGGTTGTCCAGATGCTCAACGTGCCTTGTAAAGACTTAGCATTTATAATATCGTGAAGCTTTGCTTCTCTAAAATGGGTCTATATATTTAAGCCATCTGTGACGTGAGTCATTGCAGCTGTCATTTGTTGCATACTGGCTGTGCGTCCGTTACAAACGCTTCCTGTTTAAAATGCAATCTTTCATTGACTCCTCAAAATACCCCCATGAGAATAATACCATGATTACTCTCATTCTTGAAGGGACAAAATAGAGGCTTAGGGAGTGTAGGTAACTTTTGCAAAGTCGTGGGGCTGGTTGATGGAGGGGCTGGCACATGGATGAATGTGTGGAGGCCAGCAGCCAGGAGCATGGTCCTCCAGCCCCTCCAGAACGGACCGTCTCAATCGTCTCGCTGCCACACGGCCCGGCAGCAGGACCAAAGCCAGGTACCAGGGCACCTTCACCTGGAAACCCCACGAGGACTGTCCCTTCCTTTCATCTATTTTCTGATTCCTAAACCCCTTGATCCCCATTCAGTCATTTCAGGGTCCCTAAAGTGCTCGTCAGCTATCTTAATCAACTCTTACCCTCCCCCGCTTCCTCTCTGCCCTGCAGAGTACACATGCCTTTATGTGATGCCCTAAGAGCCTCAGATTTTTCCTTGAACACTCCTCATCCAAGACAGAGCTTCCTCCTTCCCCCCCACTCCCCTTAACTCACACACCCATGGTAGGACAGGCAGTCTGTGCCTCCTTCACAGTCACCTACTGACCCTTGACTAAGCTTTTGTCTGCTTTTGTCTCCAGGGACCCCACTGCCCCCTGTCTCCCATCAACCACCTCCCACCAACCTCTGGATCATTCCTTCATTCATGCACACTCCTTGAGGCCCGTGACCTCTGGCTCCAGCCTGTCTTGGCGTCCGTGGCCCTGCTTTGCCCTGGCTCTGCGAGCTGCTGGCTGGTGGCCTTTGGCTCCATGTGGCCTTCACACGTGCTCTACTTCTCACACCTCCTCGGAGCCAGCAGCTGCCCTGAGAGCTGTCCCTCTGTGATCATCACCAGCCATCTGGGCACCGCTCCAGTCCTGCCACTGTCCCCCAGCCTCGCCTCGGACCTGAGGGTGCCCCACCTGTGATCTTTTCACCCTTCGGCTTTCTTCTGCTCTCATTCCTTGTCCTTGACTCGTTTCTCTCAGTCCCAGCTCTGAAGCTCCGTGTCATCACTTGAGCAAGAGAAGTGTCTATTTCTCACCAGTTGACTCACTGGTAACACCAACCTGAGTGATTCCAACGTGAAATTCATCTAGTCACATAGTGACTCCCCGCGACACCCCCCCCCCCCGCCGTGTCCTCTGGGCAAGACAGCTGCTTAGACATTTTGGGTCACCTCCCATCCCTCTTCACCCAAGGGGCTGTCCCTTAAAGTTTTCGTGTCCTCGAATATTCTTCCATCTCTCCTGCCTCAGTCCCAATAGATGGTTTCCCCTTCTGCTTTTCTAGAAGGGTAAGCTCCTCGATGTCTCTGCATTTCTGTTCAAAGTGGGTTCCTTCATCAGTAAGTGAGGAACTACCTCAGGATTATTAACACTCAGGATTGCCTAGGGCACGGGGGAAAAAAAACATGAAAAAAAAAACTTTGGTAGGAGGATAAAGTAGTATGGCTTTTTTTTTTTGGAGGGCAAACTGGAAATTAGTATCAAAACTGAAAATGCACACGCCCTTTGACCTAGTGATTTGCCTTCCCTTCTAAGTAGTTAAGAAAAAACAAGAGCGCAAAGATGTGTGTACAGCGATGTTTACTGTGGTTTTGATGTGGTGACGATCTCGAGGTAGGTGTGAATGTTTCTCTTTTGGCCCAATGACCAAATAAATGCCGCCGTAGGAAAGTGGGATTCTCTGCAGCTGTGACAAAGTAGGAGGAGGAAGCCACGTGCGCTGGCGTGGAAAGTTACCCACAATACACAACGAGATGAAAAAATCGAGTTGGAGAACGGTCGTCACAGGGGGAGCCCACTTGCTTGTCAATGTACAGACACATTCAGAAAGGTGAAGTGCTCAAATCTGGGCAGGCTGATAGAACAGTGACAGGCATTTGGGGGGTGGTTGACATCTGCTTGACACACACCTGTAATTTGAATTTTGTGATTACATGGGCCTTACTTTTATAATTCAATGATCTAAACAGAGAATAACCTCACAGCCCACACAAACACAGCCTTTGCCACATTTGCCATTGTCTTAGCCCTCACCACAATCAAGGCACCCTCCTTCAAAGGCCCAGGCCTCACTCCTGTTCCCTTTCAATCAGCAATTTCAGGTCAGGAATTTTAGGTCACCAAGAGCCCCGGAAAGAGACCACCCAAAGGAACATGCCCTTTCTTTTTTACTCTTCATTCCGAACACTGTTGCTAATGTTTAGATGTTTTCACGTTGGTTGGAGCCCTCTGTGGTGAGCTTTTTTCCCTTCTCTCCTATGGCCACTGAGCAGCCCCAGGGTCTCCCACACTGGAGGTGGGGTGGTGGAGCCAACGGGGCAACTCTACTTGACCTGGATTGATTGTTGCATGACCTCGTTCATGACCTCTCTGAGCAGGAATGTCAGATTTCTGTCTGATTTGAATTGGGTTCACTGGGCAGGTCCCATCCAGATATTTTATAGCAAAATTAAACAGGAAGCTGGCATATGTCTTTGGATACAAAGATATAATACCCTATGGGAATAGTGTAAGCATTAGGGTCTTTTAAAAATTTTTTTAATTTTAATTTCAATTTTTTTTTTACTGACTTCCAGGGAATTTCTTTTATGGGAAAGGTGTATTTCAATTTTGGTGTGACTTACTTTGAGAACAATGATTATCAATCATGGTTTATTATTGTTAGCCTTTTTCCAGAAATAGAAGACAAACCTATTAGGTGTGTGGCAAGTATCACAGGGGACCACACAGAGAATCTAAGCTCTCATCCTATCTCCTAGAACACCTCTGTACTTCTTCTCCTGGCCTCACTGATTCTCGGAGGAACTCCTGTCCAAGGCTAACTAGGATCCAGTTCTTCTGGCCCCAGCCAACCCCTTCGACTTCCCCGGGA
This sequence comes from Ursus americanus, assembly GCF_024610735.1. Classification (NCBI taxonomy): domain Eukaryota; kingdom Metazoa; phylum Chordata; class Mammalia; order Carnivora; family Ursidae; genus Ursus; species Ursus americanus. The sequence goes on along the minus strand of NC_142140.1, from coordinate 41,949,810 downwards.
GACCCAGATCCATCAGTGATCGATCCCTTTAGATTTTTTTGGTAAGCTCCTATACTCCATTCTCTTCCTCTCTCTCTGACCCTTCCTCTGTTGAAAATCAGTCTGGGGTCTCCTCCCTATTAAAAACAAACCAAAACAATGACAAACAACCACAAACCCACCCCTTCCTTTGTTCAAACTTTTCCTACCATTGGCTGCCCTAACTTCTTCCTTCTGTTTATTGCTAAGCCCCCTGGAGAGGGGCTTCCCTCCTGATACAGACTTCCCCCAGACCCTCAAATGATCCCTCCTTCCTGAAACTGATGCCTAGTCAGGCAGCTTTGAGTGCTTCACCATGAAACAATCTCCTCCCCCTTTACACGTCCCTTGTCCCTCGGCTTACTCTGCTCTCTCTTTTCTGTTCCTCCTCACTAGCTCGCATGGTTGGCTCCTCCTCTGCTCACCTCTGACTAGTGGTGTCCCTTGGACGTCTGTGCCCAGCGGCTCTGTCTGCCCACCATGCCCTCCTTGTCTGTGTCATTCCACTCGCTCCCCGGGTCTCATCGGTCATATCCGAGGATGACCATCCAACCTGCACTGTCAGACCCTGCTTGTCCCTTGCTTCCAAAGCTCGTAGTTCCAGCAGCTGACAGCCTTCGAAGTGACAGGTGAATGACATGATACACTGCTTACATTTTTACCTCCTGTCATGGAGATAACGTTCTCATATCCCTGATATCTTTTCTATTCTTTGTTAATATCTTTTCTATCCTTTGTTAAAGTCACCATCACACACCATATTTTGTAAATTCTACCTGTACGCTCTAGAGAACCCATAGAAACACAACCTTTTTTTTTTTTAAAGCCACCTCAATTAAAAAGAAATCAACATCTTGGGAGAAGGGGGAGGTTTAGACTCTACTTCTTTGAAAGAGCCTTGGTTTAGATCCAAAGGAAAAGGCTAGGGAACTTTGTTAAATCTGGACTCCTATTTCATCTCATCATCAAAAGGGTGAGTCGGTCTTTACTGCAAGGGTAAAGGGTGTTTTGTAACAGTATCATTAAAAAAATAATTCTAAGAACTGTTGATTTGAGCCTTGAGGTTGAATATGTTTTTTTAATGGGATGTTTACTATAGAAATCGATGTTTGTTCACCTCGAGTTGTAAATTGTGGTTTTCAGAGGAGGTTGCTTGACCTCATCATCACTGAGGTGAACCCACTGACTATGAACGACGAGCCTCCAGGAAGCTCTCTGAAAATTAGGGACACGGGGGAGATATTGTTCCTCGTAAAGGGACAAATAAACAGGGCTCTAACTGAAAGACAAAATGAAAGACAAAATGCGGAATCTTGCTTCTTTGGACAGTGCAAGCTGACGATTCAACATGCAGGGCAGAAATGAGAACTGATCTCTTCCTGTATGCTAGTTTTCTAAATTTTTATTTAAATGCCAGTTAGTTAACATGCAGTGTGGTATTAGTTGCAGGTGTCTTCCTGTATTTTAGAAGAACGTGCTGTCCAGAAAGAATCTTTCATTTTGTAATTAACCTGCAAGTCGGGTCTAAATTTTTTTTACTCTGCTCACACCCATCAGAAGGACGTGTGACCCAGGCTCCCAGTTTACGCGGATGCTTTTATCTTGCCCTGACAAAAGACACCACTGGACTAAGTTCTCATTTTCAAATGGCAAAAGGTAGTGAATGAACGGATGTGGCTCTTTCACAGAACATTACGTGGAATACTTATTAAACAGTGCGCAGGACTGAAATAAAATTCACTTCCTTTGTCATAAATAAGGATTTGGGAAAGAATGAAATGTTGCCATTTGCAACGACGTGGGTGGAGCTAGAGAGTATCACGCGGAGTGAAGAAGGGCAGATACCATGTGATTTCACGCATATGTGGAATTTAAGAAAGAAAACAGATGAACATGGCTGGGGTGGTGGTGAAGAGAGGCAAACCATAACACCATAGAGAACAAACGGAGGGTTGCTGGAGGGGAGGTGGGTGGGGGATGGGCAAAATGGGGGATGGGGGTGAAGGGGGGCACTTGTGGGGATGAGCACTGGGTGATGTACTAAAGTGATGAATCACTCAATTCTGCACCCGAAACTAATATTACGCTGTATGTTACCTAGCTGGAATTTAAATAAAAACTTGAAAGAAGAAAAAAAAAAGAATTTGGGAAACTTGAAATGGAATGACATATTAATTCTATATTAATCACAGAATATGGTGCTAAGAGTCTCTAAGGGTCACAGCACGATGAACAGACACTGTTATTTTAGAGGGAGAAAATAAAAATTTAATGTAGATTTAAAAATTTGCACCTACAAGTAATTTATTTGAGCAATTATACCAAGAGAATGCAAGAAAAGTGTGTGTCCGTAAGTGCACGTATGCATTTATGTGTGTGCATATGATTGTGTAGGTGTGGTATATGTGTGTGTGTGTTTTGTGTGTGTATATGTGTGTCCCTATATATGTGTGTATGTGTGGTATATGGATGTGTGTGTGTGCATGTGAGTGTATGGGTATGAGTATGCATGTGCACAAGTGTGCGTGTGTAAGTGTTGTATATGGAGGTGTAGGGGGTGTGTCTATATGTGTATGAGTGTGTGTGTGTTGCGTATAGGTGTGTGTGTCGACATGCATATGTGAATATGTATGCGTGTGTATGAGGGTATTGGTGTGTGTGTGTGTGTGTGTGTGTGTGTGTGTGTGTGTGTGTATTAGTGGGGAAGAGCGGAAGGGAAAAGGAAGGAACTTTGGAACCCTAAAATAAATCAGATGGTAGCTGAGCACTTATCACAAGCTTATCTTAATACATGCTTTTTGTAGGTGGTGAACACAGTAGGATCGGCGAACGTGAATCATCTCCTTTTCTGGCAGTAGAGTTGTGGAGCTCTCTTTGGCAGGCAAAGGGTTTCTGTGCCTCAAATTAATCTTTTATTGTTTTAGATTTTGGCAACATCCTCAGGCCAGACTCCTAGTCTGTAAAAGCCCACTCTGTGACGTTCAGAGCAAGCGGAACACACGAGCCATGTTGGAAATGGACCACAAAGGCCAGACGCAGCTCCCGGGGCAGGGGGGCCCACAGGGTGCAGGGAAGCCTGAGTTTTCTCATAAATGCCGGCACAATGAGGAGGTTCGGCTCAAGGGGTTCACATATTAGATCTGAAGGAGGGGAGCTAGTTAACCACATGCAGACCAGTTTCATCTTTTCCCACCTTTAATGTTAAAAATCGCCTTTTATTCTGCTGTGGGGACAGATTTTCAGCTTCAGTCTCTCCACCGATTTCTGATCCGGTCCATCGTCAACCATTTCTCTCCTCGTCTCTTCTTTGGGTGGATTTCTTCCGGGTGTTCTACTGGGGATTATTTTTAGAGAGAAAAGGAACTCTCTTTAGCACCAGGTCCAAGCACGCTGGCCTTGCAGGAGGGTGCTGAGGCTGGAGAGGCCGACACCCCTTCTGGGAAACCAGAGGGGGCCCGAGGGGAGCATTTATTCCAAACCACTTAATCTCAGTACAGATACCACTTGTGGGTATTACAGTTATTTTGAAAGAATGCAAAGAAGCAAAAAGGAAAGAAAAAAAAACCCTTCAGAGATCAAACCTTCAGAGGGCAAAAGTTCAAGGGAAGATTTATTTTTAATGTTAAAAGGGAAGACGGATCGTGAGTAAATCCGAGAGTACTGATAAAAATGTGAAAGCTCAGAAAGCCCAGAAGTGCCCGTTTGGTTTGCTAAGTGTTTTTTTCTTCCGAGCCAGAAGCTAGTTGGAGATATCTGCCTGATTCCTAAAAGGTTTTTCTCTCTCTTTTTTTTAAAAGATTTTATTTATTTACTTGACAGGGAGAGATAGAGAGAGAGACAGCCAGTGAGAGAAGGAACACAGGCAGGGGGAGTGGGAGAGCAAGAAGCAGGCTCCCAGCGGAGGAGCCTGATGTGGGGCTCGATCCCAGGACTCTGGGGTCATGCCCTGAGCCAAAGGCAGACGCTTAATGACTGAGCCACCCAGGCGCCCCCCTAAACGGTTTTTCTTTTTTTTTTTCTTTTTTTTTTTTAAAGATTTTATTTTATTATTTATGTGACAGAGAGACAGCCAGCGAGAGAGGGAACACAGCAGGCGAGTGAGAGAGGAAGAAGCAGGCTCCCAGCGGAGGAGCCCGATGTGGGACTCGATCCCGGAACGCCGGGATCACGCCCTGAGCCGAAGGCAGACGCTTTAACGACTGCGCCACCCAGGCGCCCCCGGTTTTTCTAACTGGCTGCTGGTCTCAGATAAAAACCATGTAGTACAACTTCAGAAGTGTGTGTGTGTGTGTGTGTGTGTGTGTGTGTGTGTGACGCCTGTTTCTTTGTGGATACAAGGAACAGAATCACAGATGAGTAAGACCCTGGGTGAGACCATAACCTAACACGATTGGCATTTTATGACAAGCTAAAGCATATAACTCATGGGAGGTCCACCAGTTTCTAAGGCTTCCCCAATTATCCCTCTCAGTGTAACTAATTGGAACGATTTACTCACCCCTTACCTAGGAAAGACATCTCCTTACAGAGGCGGAAGACGTTCATGTCACTTATTATGAACCTGCTTTGGGGACAGTCGCAGTCCAGAATAGCCACGTGACATGCCCAAGGTACCAAGCCACTGTCAAAGCATTTTATTCCCCACTTGGTGGTTCCTATGATCATCGCTGTTTTATGAAACTCATTTTTTGTAAGAATATAAAAATTATATATGGCCATCAATGGACTTTTGGGCGCCAAGTTCATTTATCTATTCATTATAGGTATATTGAGACCCAATATATATGTCAGGCACACCTAAAGGCTCTGGGATCACAACAGTAAGGAAAACTGATACGAGGTCAAATGGGTCCTAACGCTGTGTGAATTGGATCTAAGCTTTCGCTCTTCTGTTGGAGAAACTTCCAGATTAATGCAGGTTCTGCCGCCTCCATTCCCAACCCCTAGGGACCTGAGCAACAGCTGGGGAGATTGTCTTAGCCTCTGCTGAAGGGGACCCAAGCACGGCCATGAGGCTCCGGGATGCTTGACTTCTTTTCAGGCGACTCTGCTCCCCGGGGAAGGGACCAGGAGTGACCCAGGAGAAAATGAAAAGGCAGACCTGTGAGACCATGGCAGCCATTGAGGAGAGAGGGTTTACTATACACCTTCCTCAACAGTTATTTTAACAACAACAACAACAACGCTTGGTCCCCTCATTGTTTCTTCTGCAAACCATGGTGGGGAAAACATGACTTGGTGAGGGTGGGCTCTGATCCTCTTGTTTCTACCATCTGTTAGGTGAGAAAGCAAGAGCCTAGACTGAGTGTAGGTAAGAAAAAAATTTAGTGGCTATTGTGGCTTGGAAGCATCTGAAAGTATGGGTCAGTCAACTAGCTCTTGAATATGAGTGTCTCTGAGCTTGTATTAGTAACGACACACGTCTAAGTGAACATAAAGATACAAGCTTGCAGCCCTCCTTTGGGTTCACATTTGGAACTCTCCCATATCTTGAAGAGGAGGAGTGAGCATACACGTGAATAAAAATGATAACAATAATTTATTAGATTATCTTGCCACTGTTCTCTTAGAAAGTAGCGCTTCCTCTTTCCAGAATATGTGAAGGTTATATTTGGAATATGTGAAGGTTATATTTGGAACCACGCTTGTTTTGAACCTTTGTTTTAAATTAAACTTAATCTGGGCTGGGTTGGGTTCTGGTGAGAATAGTCTTATCACAGGAGCCAAGAATAGTTCAATGAATACACACCCAGTGAATATATGAAAATCCGTGAGTCCGTAATGATACTCAGGAGAAAGCCAGAAGAAACTCATTCGAGGCAGCTAGTACCGACTCCTTATTTAGAAACTGTGTGATTAAAGGGGAAATACACTTAATGTCTTTCCAGTAGGAACTGTATGTCAGGGTAACCAAATAGCTCCCGTTGACAAGATACAACTATTTTACAGAAGAATGCCCACTGGATGTAGAAGGATAGGCTTAGAAAATCATAATCTTGCCACTCCCGTGAGAACTGTAGACCCAAGAAAGGACTATCAGCTTGTGTGAAGGATATGAGGTGATAGTTGATAGGACCTGGGCATTTACATGGATCCAAAGAAACACCACCACGATGAGGTTCTGGTCATCAGAAGAAAAAGATGATTGTACGAGGGATGGCTCAGACTGCCATCACCCTAACTAATGGTTGATCTAACATCAGAGATGGTGGAACAACCAGATAGCACCCATTCTCCTGGTATCATGCATTCTGAGGTCACAGAATCCCCTGGGATGTAGTCTAGCCAACGATACTTACCTGAGGTCTAATTATCCTGTAAATGTAACTTCTGAGAAATACAGAGGAGAGAGGAAGAAGCTAAATGATACCACAGGTTAAGCAAGCGGGACTGGGGGGCTCTCTAGGCTGGCCCACTGGCTGCAGTAAGAAGATTCCATGAAGAAAGAAACTAGTGTCTAGATTAAAGGATGCTGAGGGCATATAGCAACCAGGTGGAATGCGTGTCGGGACTGGTTCCTGGCATGAACAAAAAGGCAATGAAAGACATTGCAGGGGACATTTGAGGAATTTGAATATATATATGCTATTAGAGTATGATTATTAATTTTAGGTGTGATAGTGTTATTTTTTGTTACATAGGCAAGCATTACGAATTGATTAGAAACACATTTTGAAATATTTCGGAGGTCATGTCATGATGTCTCTCATTTGTTCTTTACACACACACCATTTGTCCTACACATTGACAGACTTGGAACCAACCACACTCGTCGGAGACTGGCAAGTAATGTGCAATTATAAGTTGTTCTCAAATAATGAGTAAAAAGTGTTCCAACATTTTCTAAAGATTGGAGTCTTTAAAGTGAGTAACGTGAAAAAGACACACATGAATATTTATTGAACATAACAAGGAAGGCATAATTATGAGAATATAAGTTAAAAAAAATTCAAGACCCGATAACTAATTTAATTCTGAGTATTGTTACCAGGATCTAATTTCCACGGGGTGCAATGAGTGATTGTTATAACTTGTATTCACTTCATGCTACTCAAAATCATCATCTGCTAGTAAAAATTGGTCAGTGGCAAGGGAATGGATGGATGAATTACAGCATGCCCATGTTGGAAATTTTGTGAAGTCCTTAACAATTAAGATTTGGGTTCAATTTAAAGCTTGGAATTCTATTTAATAACATGAACACGTGCTTACGATACAATGCGAAGTGGAGGAGGTACCACTCTCCTACGCAACAGTCACAGTTTTATGTGAGGGTACATGATTTAGCCCCACATTATTGCTGAAAACGATAAAGACACCGAGCCTCTCGTGTCGTCCTGGTACCATCGTGACTGTCGCAGGAAAATAAGAGGAAAAAACCCCGCAGAGGAGAGAGTAAAAACCTACAGCGTTCACCAGGCATGGATTACGCTGTCGTCCGTTTCAGGCAAGAGCGAGGTGTCTCACCACATGGGGCAGATGTGGTAAATTTGCTGTCATGAGCAAAAGAACCCCCTAATTTTACTCATCTCCAAACTGAAAGTTGAAGAGTTGAAGCCCTTTTGCCCTACAGAACAACTCAACTCAAGAGAGTTGCCTCCTCACCTTCAGGCCCAGGACCAGACAGCCGACTGGAAAAGACGATTCTGCCCCAACAAACCTGGGAGGAACAGGCCCATAACATGTGGCAGAGCTGTTTAAACATATGGTCAACCATTGCGTTGTCCCCGAACATTTTCTCACTCTCCAGGAGGGCGGCCAAGCCTGTGGTGCTGCTAGGAGATTGGGATCAACCAGGAGAAATGGACCCTATTCTCATGGGTGACCTTCCCTCTGTTGGGAGAAGAAACAGTGTCATGTTCATTTACAATGTGGGAGAGACCTGCCTCGTTCATGGGATGGGGAAATAAAAGTCTAACGATGTGAAACAACCCCAACCAATCCCGATTATTGAAGTAGGATTCTCAGCAATGATGCTACGTGCCTCGGCGAGGAGAGATCTCCAGGCTTCCCTGGGCATCGATCAGGTGAAGCCAGAGCCAGAGGGACAGATCTCACAGAATCTCACTTACACACCCACATGCACGTACCAAGAAAAGCCTCTGGAAGAACGCATGTCAAAATTTTAATAATAAATATGTAGGAGGAACTAGGAAAGGAATGGAATAAAAGGGAACTTTACCTTTTCTTACTCTCTATATTTCTGAATTAAAATATTTTTTTCTTTCTACAGCAGCCGACATTTACTTATTTCTTGTGTACTTTTTAAAAAGAAGCAAAGATGAACTCGCATGCCCCTGGTAGAAATGTAAAAATGGTACAGTCACTTGAAAACGGTTTGGCAGTTCCTCAAAAATGAAACGTAGCGTTACCCTGTGACCCAGCTACGCTACTCTGAGGTGTTTACCCGAGAGAAAAAGAAATCTATGTCGGCAGAAAAACACACCGGTGTATAGAAGCCTATTCGTAATAGAAAATGGAAGCCACCAAAATGGCCACCAAGTGCTGAATGGATTAGCAGACGGGTCTGACAAGTAACTGAATGCTGTGAACAATTGATAAACACAGCAACTTGGATGGATCTCAAAATCATGACACTCAGTCAAAGAAGCCAGATGAAAAAGAGCTCATGCCATGGATTTCAATTGATAGAAAATTCTAGAAATGCAAACCAGACCCTGGTGACAGAGAGCAGATGGGTGGTTGAATGGGGAGGGGGAGGTGGTGCTGGGTGAGAGGAAGGTATTCATTCCAAAGGAGCACAAGGAACACGCTAGACATGCTTGCACCCTGCGCTGGGCTGCTGGTCTCACCGGTGTGGCTATACCAACATTTATCCAACTGTGCACTTTAAATAGGTACAGATGATGTGCCAATTATACCAATGAATCTGTAAAAAAAAAAAAAAAAAAAAGGTCATGCATGTTTAATATAGGAAATTTGGAAATAACCTAAGAATGAAGAAGAAAAAGAAATAGCACCCTTACTCCCTTGAGAAGACAACAGCTGACAGGTGGGGCTTTTCCATACCCACCAGTGTATAAGCCCCACGAGGACAAGTCCGCACCATTCACCAGCTGTATTCCCTGCACTATGCTGGAAGAACGAGAGTTCGACAACTATTTTGAATAAATAAGCAAACAGGTAAATAACCTTCTCAATTGCATACAATCTCCTTAGAACTTTCTCAAGTCCTGAAAAGTCTTTGAAAATATAATCGTGGCTCCACACCCTTCCACTGTCTGGATATATAATAAGTTTGATTTTGGACTTGGATTGCTTACCATGTTTCACGCCCTGTGATAGGCAACTCTGTGTGCACCTGCTCGGCTCTACCATGGAAGGCTCGTCTCTAGCGCCGCCAATTCCCAAACCACGAATGGCTCTGATGAAGCGGGTAAAGGCTTAATTTTGCACAGCGCAAATAAAAGTAGGACAGTTACAGTTCCCATCTTTTAAATTCATTTGTTGATGAACTTCTCCTTCCCTCAGTTTCCTCTTCTGTAAAATGGGAGTATAATAGTCCCCACCTCGTGAGCATTGAAGGCGAGGGAGCCAAGCCAGTGTGCTGGATAGGGCTGGCAGAGCACATCGTGGGGCCGGCGCAGGGCCAGAATTGTCCGTGGTACCCGCTTGGTGCCCTCAATTCAAATTCTTTCTCTTGGGATCTGCCAGTCTAAAAGCATCTGTCAGCCTGGCTGGAAGAATCTTTTGGGTAGGTTGGGGTTAGATCATCCAGCCCTGCGGTTCACATTGTTTCCCTTTAGCACCACCTCACAATACCCATTTTAGCCAAAGATAAACATTAGCCACAGTGGGATTCCAAGTTCTAGAAAGCTCTGGTAGTCGGAAGGATTTAGCGAAGCGGCTTTCTTTCAAGTGGATTTCCCCAGCTTTCTGCTGAATTTCATGGCTAGGTGATTCTTGGTTGAAAGCAGTACCTTCCTAGACTCGTGGTAGCAAACCGTAAATCATTCTGGGTTTCTCAAGCTCTGTAAACCTCAGAAAACCGGGTGACTCTTGACAGAGCTGTTTGATTTAACAGTTTTGGAGTGGATTTTTAGTCAGCCCCTGGTTCCCGGTCCCCTGCGTTGAGCAGAAATCTTTAGTGAGCTAAACATGAACACACAGATACGGTTCTTGCTCCTCTAGATTAACGCAGAGAAGAGGAATATATAAATATACATCGACTCAGAATTTCTGCAAGTGTATTTTTATGTAAACAATCACCTCCCGTCTTATAGCTAAGGAAACTGAAGCTTAATGAAATCGAGTGACTTGCTCAAACGGCCCTTAGTAAGTGTCGAGAGGGAGGAAATCCAGCTCTCTCGGAATCTACAAGATGGAATTTACATCACATGATGGAATTTACATCACATGATGGAATTTACATCACATGAAGTAACAACAGTCAACATCTTCCTTGCACACCACGGTTTGCAGAACCCTTTCGGGACATGGCCTGTTTGGGCCCTGACCGCTATGCCCTGCCAGGTGGCTGCTATGATATAGGGCTTCTCTCTACATCTGCCGAAATTAGAAATAAGACTATTCTCTGACTTTGTGCTCCTCAAAGTGTGATCCTGGCCCAGCATCATAGAAATCACCCGGAAGCTTGTTAGAAATGCAGACTCTCGGATCCAGACCTGCCAAGTTAGAATCTGTGTTTTAACACGATCCCCAGGGGACTTGTAGGCACATGACCGTTTGAAAAGCCCTCTCCGGTAAGCCATGAAAGGTCTGCATCCTGGCCAGAGCAGGGATACACAGTCACTGAGACTGAGGGTCCCATAGGTCGGCAGGTCTGGTGGGACACTGGTGGAAATGCTCAAGAAAGCACGTGTGCATTGAATTAGGCTGGTCAGACAGGGAGGACTAGAAAGGGATGTCACAGAGGTGACCACTGGCAGGCCAAACCAGCAGTGTTCACGGATGGAGGCTTCTAGCTGATGGTCAGGGGCAAGGTCAGTCCTGCCCATGAGATGGGGGGCATCAGGGATCCAAGCCTGCTGACAGCCCACCTTTGTCATGCCAGGTCTTGGGACCATAGGGTAGGTGGACTCTAATCCAGTTTTATTGTTCAAGCTTCATGAAGACCTTTCTAGAAGACAGAAGATGCCATGTCTGCCAGATATCTGTCTAAAGCTCCTCTTTGTTTACAAATCACATTTGCTTACTCTTTTGTGTCTCTCTTGGAGGACATTGTCTATGTCTCAAGTGACACATGAATGGTTGGATGTCACCCTGCGCCCACGTGTTCCGTCCTCCCCTGCCTGGGATGGAACACAGCCGCAAGAGGGAGCCTGCCTCCTGTGTCTCACCTCTCATTTTTAAGGGAATGTGGCCAACTCTGAGCTTACGATTGCTCATATCATTCATGAGCCCCACCTTTGTGGAAGGTGGCGGGAAGCAGGGTGGGTCATGTCTGGAGGTGGCTTGACCACTGCCCTGGTAGGAAATGAAGGTCCCAAGAAGCCTCTGATGGGTCTCTCTCTGGTGCCCTAAAATCCCCATCTTGTTGAAGTAAAAGGAATTCAGATACGTCAGAGCCAGAGACGGGAGGTCATCCCAAAGTCCGGTAGAACCCAAGATGACATTTGCATCATCTTCTTCCCTCTTGTCTAAAACCATTTCCTCCAGGCTTCTCATTTGGCTTCCCCCAGTGGGTCCGCCCGGGGAGAGCACTTACACCAACCAACATACTCAAGACATTTGATTTTACGTCTTCCTCCGAGTCCCCACGTCTTTCCACGAGCCTCATTACATGGGACGTACATTAGAAAGTTGTAACGAAGATGTTCTGGAGACTACTTCCGCCAGACCAGCCGCTGCCTAGGACTCCCATGATCGCCCCGGTGCCCGTTCTGCAGCTCAGGCTGGTGGGAGGCATGGGCTAGACTGTTACAAGGATGCTCATGAGGCCACATGGGGAGCCATGTGGTTTGGGGTCAGGAAACCAGGTGCCTGCTGTCAGGCTCCACCCACAAACTTAGGCACTACCGTCAAGTCAGATGCCTCTTCATTTTGGCAGCTCAGAAATTATGAGCCGACAGTCAGGTGGCACGGAAATCTGTCAACAAAGTTATCAGCTAATCAGAAAAATGTGCTTGGATGTGGTTTTAGACATCCTGAAAGTTAACCCAATGTGGCATAGGGTGGAAATTGCCATGCCCAGGATGAGTGATGGTGTGTGTGTGTGTGTGTGTGTGCATGCATTTGTGGTTGAACACAGAGGACCTACCTTTGTTCTTAACGATCAGATGCACCATGAGAGATGTTGACAAATGGGGTCATTTTGGAATAACTTTCTACAGAGAACTAATCATATATTTGCACGAATTCGAAGGGTACATTTAAGATGAGTTACAGATTTTTGTGTGCTCTTCAACGGATAGAAACACTTCTTAGAATCTAAAATGTTTAATATTAATTATTTAACTATGCAGTTTATTCCTAAATACACTCTAAAATATTTAGTGATTACGGACAAAACAAAGCTCTTCCTTGCTCACCTCCCACCACCCCCTAACTTCTTTCTGGAGGTAAGCAGTGTGGTCATGTGGGTATGAAAATCTTTTCTCTGCAATGATAAACACGTACATGTTCCTAGACAGATAGTCATGTTGCTGTTTTTTGTTCCCAACAGAAATACCATTACATTGACCACATCGTCTGGAATTTGCTCCGTTCATTCAGAAACAGAGCCTGGAATTCTCTCCCTGCTAATACATATGGATTCACCTTGTTCTTTTTTTAAAGAGTTTATTTATTTATTTGACAGAAAGAGAGCACAAGCAGGGGGAACAGCGGAGGGAGAGGGAGAAGCAAACTCCCCGCTGAGCAGGGAGCCCAATGTGGGGCTCGATCGCAGGACCCTGGGATCATGACCTGAGCTGAAGGCAGATGCTTCACCGACTGAGCCACCCAGGCGCCCCCACCTCATTCTTTTCAACTGCTGCATCGTATTCCATGGAATAAATACACCAGCCTTTACAAAATCGTTGTCCTATTGATGGACATGGAGACTGTTTCCTGTTTTCACCAACACAAGTACCTTTGTCATGATACTTCCTTGAGAGCACGCACGGATTTTCTCTAAAGGAGACAGGGCTGTGGGATGGCTGAGACACAGGGATGCGAGCTGCATGTGTTAACACACCCTCCCATGATCCCCCTGCAACGGCTGAACCAATTCCCACACCCCCAGGAGCGTGAAAGCCTGGTTCCCCTCCCCAGTGCTCAATATTAAACTTGTGGAGATTTGCCTTTTGAAGAGTGAAAATATTGCTGTTTAACGAGCCTCCCTGTCGATGAGTTAGGGAGAGCCTCCTTTCAAGATTTTTTTTTTAAGATTGTATTTATTTATTTGACAGAGAGAGAGGCGGCGAGAGAGGGAACACAAGCAGGGGGAGTGGGAGAGGGAGAAGCAGGCTCCCAGCGGAGCAGGGAGCCCGATGCGGGGCTCGATCCCATGACCCCGGGATCACGCCCTGAGCCGAAGGCAGACGCTTAACGACTGCGCCCCCCAGGCGCCCCTCAAGATGTTTTGCTTCCCTCATTTGGGAAAGGCCTCTGCACTTTCTCATGTTTTAAAATGGGGGTCATTTGTCTTTTTCTTGGGGTTTGTAGGAGCAACGCTCCTTTTCGAAGAGATATTGCAAAACACAAGTGGTGACAGACAGTTTTCTCTCTTTCAGAAAGTCATAAAAGCATCTGCTTGCATAGAAACGGAGGGGGGAAAAAGCCTGTGGTGTGTGTCTGTGTCTGTGTTTTTTTCCATAGCGTGACTTCAACACCCACACACGTTCAGTGAAAACGGAGTGAAGACCCCAAAGATTGCAACAGCAGAGATGAAAGACAAAGAAAAGCAAGGTCGTTCTACTAGACGCTTAATAACCAGAAGGGCAATGGTCAGCCAACAGCTGAAACGTGCCTTTTGTGTTCCGCAGAAGGCTCGCTTTGCAATCCCAGGGCCGGCTCCTTCGGCTCCTTCCCGTAGAAATCTTTTCTCTACCAGTAGCTTGGGCTCTGGGCTCGTGCCCACCAGGTGCCCATCTAAGGAAGTGATGTACGTCTGTGGCCCCCGGCTGGGGTTATCTGAGAGGCTCATCGCCCGTGCTACGACAGAGACAGAAGAGCGCCAGATGATAACGGGGAGTGGCAGCCCAGGCTTCTTGACTTACCCTCAACCGCAAGGGAACTTATCTCCACAAGGCATCTTCCTGGGTGAAAGCTAAAGTCTGGGGGCTTGCGAAAGCAGGGCACTTAGGGGGTGCAGAGGAGCTGAGGAGGAGGGGGGCAGGAGATCCGTCCTCTCTGTAGTCGGTTCTGATGGGTGTGCGTGGATGAGGCCCAGGAGCAAATGTAAAGATCATCTCCGAAGATGGGTGTCATGTGGAGTAGAGCACCAGTTATATGTATCGTGCAAAAAGACTCTCCAGGGGGGAGGCTCCGGCCATTTTTCAAAACAGGCTTGGAAGAGGTAGTGCTTCCAGCCTTTGGGAAAGGGGCTAGTGAGACGAATGGAAGCCCTGGTGAGGTGTGCAGCAAACAGACCCGAGAAGGAGCGGGGGACAGCTTGGCAAGCAGCAGGGCCCCGCTGGACAGCTCGCGGGAGCACAGGTCGCTGGACCCTTCCCTACAGCTTCTGGTTCAGCGGGTGTGATGGATCCCACAGCTTTAACAAATGTCTGGGTGCTGCTGCTGGTCTGGGGAACACACTTTGACAAGCCCTGGGCCAGAGAGAAGTTGCCAGAGAAACCTTTAATCAGGGAGAAAACAGATGCCGGGAGGTGTTTTAGACAGTTGGGTCTGTGATCTCTCCGCTGGCTGCTGGGGGAGGGAAGTCAGAGAAGTGTCCGAGGACACAAATGCTCTATGGCAAAGTCTGCAGATGGCAGATGAAGGACCACATCTGCCTGGCGAGCTTCCGAAGGCAAGGGAGCCTCGAGTCCTCAGTGGTACCGGCTGTGGAACTCTGGTGTCTTAGAAGGGTCACCCTGGCCAAAACCGAGGGCCAGGGTCAGGATTAGATTAAGCTGGGATGGAGAATAAAATATGAGTGAGAAAGAGACCACATTCCACCCAGGTATTTATTATTTTACCCATTAAAATCCTGTAAAATTGAAGTAATAAGTACTACGCATGTGGCCAAATAAAGGTCAAGTCATTCTTTGAAGCGTAAAGACAAGAGACTCCTATTCCTCGTTCCTTTTTTCCTGGCTTCCCGTCCTATTCCCCCAAACCAACATTTCTGTGCTTCTTAAACTGTATTGAGTGCACAGATCCCATGGGGATCTTTTAAATGCCAATTTGACACAGTGGCTCTGGGGCAGGGCCTGAGATCCTACATTTCTAACAAACTCCCAGGTTATGTTGATGTTGGGCTGTGGGCCAGACTTTGTATTGGAAGGTTTTAAATCATTCTTTTAATTCTGTGCTTTGGTAATCAGTTTGAGACATTATTCATATGCTTCTTGCTATAATAGATGAGGGTTTTCTTCCTATACCTGAAATCTTATTTATCTTTCCATCTTTACGATATAGTTTTATTCAGAATTTTTATCGA
Source organism: Ursus americanus (assembly GCF_024610735.1). Lineage (NCBI taxonomy): Eukaryota > Metazoa > Chordata > Mammalia > Carnivora > Ursidae > Ursus > Ursus americanus. Next base: position 41,934,224 of record NC_142140.1, on the reverse strand, counting down.
TATTAATAAACCATGTTGATATTATAGTGACAATGTAAAGTTGTTCAGTGAAGAGCCAAGTAATGAAATATTATTGCATTTCATTTCTCATAAAGCCTTTTGTTTTACCCAGAGTTTTGAATTGTCTTTCTTTTCTTCTTACAATGTCTTGCTCATAGTAATCCTCTGTTTCTCCTCCAAAAGCTCACCATAGCAGATATTCTATTAAGTCCCCTTTTCTCTGGAAGACTTCCCTACCTCCCCTCTCTTTAATTCTTCCTCAAATCCAAAACAAACTCTTTCTGCCTCTGAGCAGCCCTCAAGCCATGCACTCGTCCTAGAGAATCATCCTCTCTCCTACAATATCCTATTGCAACTCATTGCTCAATTGTAACACAACCTTCCAAAGCCATTTAGCTTCTTCACCCCATCAGTAGGGATATCTCTCTCTGCTTTTCTTTATCTCTCTTAGTCCTCCATCGTGCATCTACGTGTTATGTGCTCAGACACACACACACACACACACACACACACGTATATTTGTATACATGCATGAGTATATACATATATGTGTATACCTCAAGCTGATTTCTTATTCTGTCTTGTGTTAATTACTCGGTATTTGCTTCATCTCACGCACTAGACAGTGACCGCTATTAGAATTTCCCAATGGTTTGCCGCACATCAGGGTTGTTTCTTACCCTTCTCCTTCTGGCTCCTTCCCCTTTCTTGTTACCATTCTCCCCTGTCTTCATTCTTCATGAAGATGCCTTTTGCTTCTTCCTCTCTTCCACGTCCCTCTTTTAAGAGACATCTTTCTCTGTGGAACCAAAACGAATTCATGAAAATAACAGCTACAGGAAGAACCTTTGGGTTTTCAGGAGCCATGTGGTGGTGGAGGCAGGTGAAGGGGTGAGCACGTTGCTGCTGTGTTTATGCTATGTTGCTCACCTGTGTGCCCACTGCTAAGTCCTTCATTTAATACGTATCTCTCCAATGCATCTGTGTGCAGGATATGGACATTTGGTAATAGGGACTGTATCTTATATAATAACTTCTTAGAGGAAGCTTCTCCTTGTGTCTTGGAATGGCTCTTCTTTTCATACTTCAGCATAAACGTCACCACCTCATGTCCCCAGTTAATCTTCTCCCTTTATCCATACCCTTTGAAATGGACTTGGCTGCTCTCCCCATGGAGAGGTGGAGTCTATTTCCCCATTGCTTGAATTTGGGCTAAACTTATGATTTGCTTTGTCCATTTGGATGTGGACAGAAGTGGCCATAGCCAGTTCTGAACCCAGACCTCGAGAGGCCTTGTACATATCTACTCTCTCTTTTAGGACCTCATCATCACCAGGTGTCCAGACCCAGGCCAGCCAGCCGGAGGATGGGGGACCCCATGGGTGAGCACGAAGGCCGTCATGCACAGCCAGCCCCGGTCAACTTGTTAGCAGACACAGATAGACGAGCAGCCCCAGCTGAGGTCAGCTGAGGTTGGTCAAAGCCAGAACTGCCCGGCTGAGCCCAGTTTAAATTGCAACTTACAGAATCAGGAGCTAAATAATAATCACTGTGGAGAGATTTGTTAGGCAGCAATAGCCGACTAATACACCTTGTTTCTTTCCTTCCTAGCACTTCTCAGGAAATTCAGCTAGCTGCTCCAAGACGCCGCTTCCTTAAAAAGGACACACTCTCTCTTGTAGAATTATTATGGTACTTCAAGGGTTGATGTTTGTAAAGCTCCTGCACAACCTAGGTGCTCTGGACATTCATTTATTTTCTCTTTTCCTGGAGAAGAGTGGGGATCACAGTCAGAAGGAAGCCTGAGCTGTTCTTCTTCACGAACAGGACGCAAAGCCACGAGAAAGCCCTGAGAGACTTTGGAACCGTAAGAAGAAAAGTTGTGGGAAAGGGGGAGCCAGACAAACAAACAAAAAGCAGAACTAGACCCATAAATACAGAGAACAAATTGATGGTTGCCAGAGGGGAGGGTGGGGTTGGGCACGATGGGTGAAGGGGACTGGGGTGGGGGGTGGGGGCAGAAAGGAGAACCCAGGGTGAGAGAGCAAAGCAAGCAAGCCTGCTAATTCCACTGAATTAGAGTGATGTTCTTGCATCGTCATTGATCGGATTTCTCTAATGTTGAGAAATGAAGTCTTTTTTTTTAAGATTTTATTTATTTATTTGACACAGAGAGAGACAGCCAGCGAGAGAGGGAACACAAGTAGGGGGAGTGGGAGAGGGAGAAGCAGGCTCCTAGCAGAGGAGCCTGATGTGGGGCTCGATCCCAGGACCCCGGGATCACGCCCTGAGCCAAAGGCAGACACTTAATGACTGAGCCACCCAGGTGCCCCAAGAAATGAAGTCTTTTAACAAAGAAAGGACCAGCACTGTAGCTTTGGCACCCATAGAATGCCCAGCAACCATAGGGCATAGATATTAATGTCCTCTTTTACAAAAGAGTAAACTGAGGCTATGGGACGCAGGCCATGCAGTACATGTAGGCATCGGGCAGCCCCAGATGGAACCGTAACTCTGTGATGACCCCTCCGACAGCCAGCACTGCTCATGCACTCGGCCAGCTGCGAGGCCTTGGTGTGCTTCTTGCCCGTGTCAGCTCTTTTTGCCCTGACAGCAACCCTCCGAGGGGCTGCTATCGCCACATTTTACAGATAAGGAAAGTACTTGCCTGAGACACAGAGTAAGCAGCTATCACCCCAGCACTGTTCTGCTGAGTGTGAACCTTTCACTCTCTTTCTTGGCCATCCCCAGAGGTGGCGGGGAAAGTTTGAGAAGTTGGGTAGATAGTAGGCGCCTTGCAAAGGAAAGAGAAATGAGTGAAATCTTTGAGGGCAGCAGGAAGGAAGAACGGGTCATCTTAGAGGTAGTGGAGGGACTGAGGAGTGGAAGGGGACCTATCCCCCCAGCCTCTCCTCAGAGTTTCTTGGATGTAGGACAGCGGACGTCTCCCTTTTATGTCATTTGGAATACAGGGAGAAAAGTCTTCATTAATACATGTCAGAGAAGGGGACAAGAAGAGGGGTCCCAAACTCCTACAGCTTGAGATATCTTGAGTAACGTGCTCAACACCATGGAAAAACGAATTCCAAGTTTAAAAAATATCAAGCAAATTTCTCTCCTGCAGGACCAGTCAGAGCCTTGTTCCCTGCAGGACCCCTCAGAGCCTTGTTTCCTACAGGACCCCTCAGAACCTTCTCTCCCACAGGACCAGTCAGAGCCTTGTTCCCTGCAGGACCCCTCAGAGCCTTGTTTCCTACAGGACCCCTCAGAACCTTCTCTCCTGCAGGACCCCTCAGAGCCTTCAATATGTTGCTTCGTCTGTTTTGCAAACAGTTTCACCTTTTGCTGAATACCTACCCACATCTTGGGCTGGGGGACTCAACTACAATGTTTTGGGACATATTTTTCTAAATGTGGTTAATATGGACACTGGATGACTATTTCTTAGATGGAACCCTGTGAGCACACTGAGGCCCAGGATGGCGTCTTAATTCGTGATTCCCTGCATCCAGCCAGTAGAAGCTCTGTCAGTGCCCGTGTGCTTGGCAGGTGCGTGGCTGAGAAGAAAACAGAAGCCCGGAGGCCTCGGGTCAACTGCCCCTCCCCTACCCCAAGACGCTCTACTTTGGGCTCCATTGTAGGGACCTGATCCTTTGATGTGGTTGTTTTGATGTGGCCATTTTGAAACTGAGGACATTTTGACACAGCTATTTTAATGCTGTGGAAATTTTCTGACTTTTTAAAAACACCAGCCATTTTGAACTTTCAGCTTTTGAAAAAAATATCAAGTATCTGTGTGGCATGGGGTCAGGGACCAGGCGAGGGTCAACATGGTGGGGAGGACAAGAGACAGGATGAGGCTGTGGGATGGGGGGGGGGAGTCCATATTTTTATTTACATTTCTTACAGGGGAAAACAAAGAGTGAAAAGTTTAATGGTCTGATTTTGAGGGTCACCAAAAAGCCCCCCAGTTATAAAGCCTGTCAGTTATCAAGACAGGGTGGTATTGGTGAAAAGAATAAGCAAACAGATTAATGGAACAGAACAGAGAGCCTGGTGATTGACACCCCTGAATACAGTCAACTGCTCTTTGGCAAAGGAGATACAAAGGAGAGACAGTCTTTCCCACAAATAGTGCTGGAACAACGGGCAACCCACAAGTAAACCAACACAAGGGAACGAGTGGAGACACAGACCTTGTACCTTTTATTGTTTATTTATTTATTTTAAAAATTTTTTTTAATTTTAAATTATTATTAATTTTTTAAAAAGATTTTATTTATTTATTTGACAGAGAGAGAGAGAGACAAGCCAGCGAGAGAGGGAACACAAGCAGGGGGAGTGGGAGAGGAAGAAGCAGGCTCCCAGAGGAGCAGGGAGCCGATGCGGGGCTCGATCCCAGGACCCTGGGATCATGCCCTGAGCCGAAGGCAGATGCTTGACGACTGAGCCACCCAGATGCCCCAGGCCTTGTACCTTTTATAGAAATTAACTCAAAATGAATCACAGATCTTAATATAAAATGCAAAACTATAAGGCTCCTAGAAGACACCACGAGAGTGAGCCCAGGCGACCTTGGGCTTGGTGATGACTTTCTAGATACAGCACCAAAGACACAGACTGTGAAAGAAATAACTTTGGACTCTTCAAAGTTACAAAGTTACAAACACCTGCTCTGCAAAAGATGATGCCGAGAGAAAGAAAATAAGCCACAAACTGGGAGAAAATATTTTCCAAAGTCACATCTCATAAAGGACGATGACCCCAAAACAGACACAGAACTCCTACAACTCACCAATAAGAAAACAACCTGCTTTAAAAAAGGGGCCACTGGCCTTAAGAGACATCTCACTAAAGAAGTTATCCGGATGGCAAATAATCATATGAGAAGATGTTCCACGTCGTAGGTTATCAGGGAAATGCAAATTCACACGACAAGGTATCACTACACACCCAGGAGAATGCCCAAAATCTGGGACACGGACGATGCCAGGTGCTGGTGAGTATATGGGGCGACGGGACCATCCATTCAGGGCCGGTGGGAATGCAGAATGGTACAGCCGCTCTGGAAGACAGTTTGGTGCCTTCTTAAAAAAAAAAAAAAAAAAAGAAAAAACTAAACATATTCTTATCACCCGATGGAGCGGTTGAGCTCCTTGGTGTTTGCCCAAAGGAGCTGAAAACTTATGTCCACGTACAATCCTGCACATGGATGTTTATAACAGCCTTATTCGTAATTGCCCAAACTCAGAAGCAACCAAGACGTCCTTTAGTAGGTGAATGGATAAATAAGCCATGGGCCATCCAGACGGTGGAACAGTTTTCAGTGCTAAAAAAACAAAGGAGCCAACGAGCCATGCAAAGGCAGGAAGGAAACTGCGATGTATTTTACTAAGTGAGAGAAGCCAATCTGAAAAGTCTACACCCTGTAGGGTTCCAACCATATGATGTTGTGGGAAAGGTAAACCATGGAAACAATAAAAGATCAGCGGTTGCCAGGGGTTGGGGGGAGGGAGGGAAGGATGAACAGGGCGAGGAGCAGAGAGGATTTTTAGGGCCGTGAAATGATCCTGTAAGAGGCTGTAATGGGGCACACACATTACAGTCTGCATTTGTCCAAACCCATAGTGAGTACAACACCAGGAGCGAACCCTAAGATACACTGTGCACATTGGGGGATAAGGATGTGTCCCTGTAGGTTCATTGATCGTAGCAAACGTATGGGGGGGGGTCGCTCCTGTGTGGCAACCCGGGGTATGTGGGAACTCTCTGTACCTAAAACTGCTGTAAAAAATTGTCTTTTTTTATATATATAAAAAATTATATATATAAATATATATATAAATTATATATATATATAATTACATAATTATATATATAAAAAAGCCTGTCAACACATCTGGCCCTGTCATTGTCATCGTTCACTACAAAGGCTCCCCAGCAGTTAACAGGGGCCCGCCCTCCATCTGGGGTGCGGGGAGGAAGGGAGGGAGGAGGTGAGCGCTCTCAATTCACCCCGATACCTCCCAGAGGCAGAAGTGGGAGAAGGGTCGGTGGCAGAGCCGAGCTCTGGCTCTTGCGGTGGCCCAGAGAAGCGGAAGCTCGAAGGCTTCTGGCCGGTGGGAGCTCAGGCTGAAAGCCTGCCCAGAGACCTGGTTTTATTGTTTCTCCTGAAGTTTCCCATGCGGCAGCCCATGAGTTGTTAGAAGTGGAACCTGGGTCATGTCTTGCCTACATGAATCCCTTCGGGGACTTTCCATCACACCTGGCATCAGGTCAAAACGACAGCCTCTGGCCTCAAGTCCCCACATGATCGGGCCCTTCCTGTTTCTCTGGCTGCCCTTCACACCTCTCTGTGCCCCAACGGGTTGGTCCTCTCATCCTCGGACACATCAGGCTCTTCCTGACACCTGTTCCCACTGCGGGGAATGGTCATGGCAATCTTCACCTTCGCGGGAAGATCCTGGGATTCGGGTCTTAAATGTCACCTCTTGGGCGCCTGGGGGAGGGGGGGCTCAGTCGGTTAAGCGTCTGCCTTCGGCTCAGATCATGATCCCAGGTCCTAGGATCGAGCCCCACGTCGGTCTCCCTGCTCAGCGTAGACCTGGGCTAGCCATTGTGGTGGCCACTAGCCACCTGTAGTTATTTACATGTAAATTAAAACCAGTTGCAAGACAATAAATACAATACATCAGTTTCTCAGTCGCACTTGCTACAGTTTAGGTCCTCGTCAGCCACCTGTGGCTGGCGGCTGCCCATTGAACCATACAGATAGAGAACATTGCCCCCCTGGTAGAAAGCTCTGTTATTGGATGACACTATCCTGGACCCCCAGCGCTTACAGGAGGTCTATCTTTTCCATTAATGTAGTCAAAAGATGGTTTGTAAGTTTCTAGAACGTGCTGCTGGGCTGCAACCATGGTCAAGATACTCCTGATCCCTGTCCTCGTGGAGCTAGTGGACAAAGAGGGGTCCTCACCAATTTTGCCGCTCGGAAGTTTGCCCGGGGACTCCTTGTACCTGCAATGATCATGCCCTCACCACCAAACTGCTGTGAACCCCTTCCAGACTCTTTGGACTTCCCAAGTTAGTGAGGCCTTAATGGAGGAAGAGTAGAGATCTAGCATGGCTTCTTCCAAAGACCCCCACCATGCTTTTGGAATGCGACTGTCCCACTCTGTATGGAAGGCTTGGGACAGAGTCAGGATTACGACTCTAGTTTAAATACGGAGAATCCGGGAAGCAGAGGCTGCAAGCAAAACGCATTTCCTCTCTGCTGGAGACTGTTAGACACGTGGAAGGTGGGGACAAGCAGGAGGGAACCTAGACGTGGCGCTCCCGTTGGCCCCTGCAGCTAGGTTTGTGGGTCTTTCCTCTGTTGCCGGCAGCTGAGTTTTGGGCTGCCGCATCAATGCTCCGGGTACTCCCTCAGCTGGCCCTGGGACCAGGGGTCACGCACATACTCCCCTGCCTGCTAGAACTCTCCTATGTCAGGGTGAGAACACAAAGTGAGAAATGCCCTCTGTCAAAGGACACCTGCAACTCAGAAATGCCCAGCTCTGAATTCCACCTGCACATGGAGAAACACGGCGAGGGGACAGAAGTTGGGGGTTCTCCCCACGAGGAATGAACCTCCACTGGACGACAGCAAAAGGAATCACGTTGGTCTTGGCTCCTTGAAGAAATCAGTTCTCTCTTCCTCCTCTTCACATCTCCCTGCCTCCCCAGCCTTGAGCCTCCTCTCTACATCCCTGGGGAGGCTGTTCTCAAGCAGCCCTTCTAGAACTTGGTGTTGCCCGAGTGTCCCTACCTCGCCTGGACCCTGAGGGACCACACAGAGAAGGAAATCACCCCACGACAGCACATTTATCCTTCTCTTCTTCCCTGACCCCCTCCCTGACTTCCCTTCCTCCCACCAGCCTCACCCCAACCCTCAACGTCTCCCTGGGATGCCCTTACCTGGTGAAGAAATGGCTTGAGGCCCGAGGAGGTGGAAACACGGGAGCTCCTGCACCCCGAGCACATGTCAGCCTCCTGAAATCACTCCCAGGTCCCGGGCCAGCCCCGGGGAGAAGGAAGTGCCCTGCTCCCCAGGCCTGAGGATGGCCAAAAACCAGTTCAGGGAGCATGTCTCCTCTCTGTCGCTCCTTCTTGTTTCTGTCCAGGATTGCCAATGCAGAGAAGTGAAAGGCCAGAGCCCTTGACACAATACTCACCGACTCTGGGCCGAGTAGCAGGGAATTCACAGCTCCGTCAAGGCTGCTGAATCAACTGATGCTTTCATTCTTACTGCTTATGGTCTGGAGCTCTCGTACGTGCTGTTCGTTGGCCTTTCCCATGGAGAGAGTCAATCGAACTTCATCGGATGCAGCCCCGGGCTCTCCAGGGACGGACGGGCCGAGGGTCTGGGGAGGGCCACCCTGCTGCTCCGGTGAGTCCACGGGACGATGAATGAACCGAAGAGAGGGCGCCAGTCTCCACGAGAGTGTAGCTGTGATTTTCCCCCAGAAGGAAGATAAAAGAGAGGTCTTTGCTGTAATGACAAGAAGGAACCGACTTGGGTCTTTCCTCTGTTGTAGTCAGCAGAGGCTACGGGCTGCTGCTTGTACCCCGCGATTATCCGCTTACACGCCCCTCCACTGACCGGCGCAGCACCTGACCCTGGGACCCGGGGCGGGGGCGGGGGGGGGGGAAGTGGGGGGTGTGCAATTGCATCGTGATCGAAGACCCTACCATAGCTGTGGGCTGAAAAATTTCATCTGTGAGCACCATTAAGGATATAATATTTCATACGTTTTGGCTTTTCCAAAAATGTCATCGAAAAGCTATCATGCATCAGATGAAACGTGCTGTCGGTGTCCGTGTATCTGATGGAGAGTGGTCATGTCGGAACGAAGGAGTACTGTATCTGACCCCGACTTTAAGGGGTCTGTGACCCTCCAACACTCCCTGGCTTCCTAGACACGCATCCCACACACGATTTTCTAAAGCAGCGCTGTTCTGGAGGGTTTTCTGAGACCGTGCTGTCTTCCGCGGCAGCCCCGTGTGGCCCCCAAGTACTTGCAATGTGGTTGCTGAGACTAAGGAACTCGTTACATTTCAAGTTTGAATTTGAAAAGGCCCGGGTGGCCAGTAGCGACCGTGTCTCTATCGGGTGGGAGGGCTCCAAGGGTTTGGGTACAGCTGTCAAGGCCAAAAAGGGTGGCGGACCGTGCTGGGGGTGCTGGTCCCATGCAGGCCCGGCCAGACCTCCCCCTCCCCCATGGAGACCTTAGAGGTGCACACTCATAGCAAGCTGGCAAAGCTGACCCTGCTCAACAGCCTCTCTTTCCCCCCTTTCCCTGTAAGTAGCTGTGCTGTCTAGGAAAAAGACATTGTTCTTAGCCTCCCCCGTCTGTAGACGAGTCTTCAGAAAAGATGGTTTCCCTTAGCCCAGCGGTTCTTGGTTTTTCACTTCTGATTGCAAATCTTCAACTCTGCTGTTTGCTGGAACTGCAGCTGGTGACTCCTCGCTCCCCACCTTCCTGGGCCACCCCACCAGTGACAACACAGGCAGGGGTGGCCTGACTTCCTTTATAGTGTTTTGGCCGATGTTTCCTGCCCAGAAAGCATAAAAGCTTTGCCCCTCAACCCAGGCAGAGAGCAGACCAGCCTTCTGCCCCCAGAGAGCAGAGCAGCCTTGCCCCCTACACGGAGCTGGTGGGGCCACCTTCTGGAGTCTGTCCCGCTGCCCTCCGCAGTGAGTATCACCCTTCCCCTCTGCACATCCCAAGGTCTCCTATGCCCTCCCTTGTGCATTGCTTTGATGGCTTCTAAAAGCCAGGCTTTTGCTCATTTGTCCAGTGGTCATGAGCACCAGGCACTTTGCTAGAAGCTTCCAGGGAGGCAAAGGTGAATCAGGTAGTGGCTTGCCCAGGCTTCTTAGGATGAGTAATAAGACTCTCCCTCCCTCCCACAAACGTGAAGTAACGGTCCAAGACAGTCTGTTCTGTGATTTGTCCCTTACAGGAGGGAGAAGCAGGCGCTCGGGACAGGTGACAAGAAGGTGGTCATGACCAGGAGAGTGAAGCCCCCAGGAGGGCCTTGGGTCTGAGAGAGTGCCCCACGGATGGGATGTCTCGGGCAGCACTCTGCATAGCAGTGAGAAATTGGAAACAAGCAAACTTTGCACTAAGAGGTGACCAGTTAAGTGAACTGTGACATAGCCAGACAACGGACTACTGCCATCCAGTCTGATGACGGCGCCATGTTAATTAGCAAAAGTGGGCTGGGAAAGAGCGTAACTAGAAAGCTGGATCGATAATTGTTTGTGCAGTCCGATTCCCTTCCCAATAAGTGTGTGGGTGAGGTTATGTTGCAGAGAAAACGTCTAAAAGGATGCATCTCAGAAAGTGACCAGCAACTAGCCCAAGAAAGGGCTGTTTGAGCAGTTTTCATGGTCTTCCTCGTATTGATTTGCTCTGGGGTGGGGTTGTTGTTGTTGTTGTTGTGCAATATGAAATGCACAGAATGTCCTTTATAATCAGAAGAAAGCAAAGCTCCTTTATTTTCAAGAGCTCCTCAGGGACTACAGCTTTGTCCTTTCCAACACAGGCACCCTCTCCAGTTTCCCATCAGCCGGGGCTCTGTAGCCGCCCAATGCGGCAGGCGAGCTGTCCCCGAGCCCGGCGCTGGACATGAGGGGTGGCCACCAGCCTGCCAGAGCCCGTCTCCTCCTCCCTCTGCTGAACAAGCCCCTGGAGCTTGACGCCTTTTTTCTCCATGTCTTTCTGACTGCTCTGAAGCCCCCCACCAGGACTCCGCACTCACAGGGTGCTCAGTGCAGCGCCCACGGCGGGGTAAGGGGTGGGAGCCCGACCCAGGCTTGGCCAGCGGACGGCCTGGTAGACAGCTCAGAGACCCCGATTTCAGACCGTGTGAAAAAAAGCACAGCTACCAAAAAAATGCAAGAGATGATTCAATCTCGGTGTGGCAAAGTGAACAAAAATCAAAGCAACACCCACATTCCTGACTCACATTAGTATCTGTATCCAATTCACCCGCTACAGTGAGCAGGGAGGCTGGGGCTCCATGATGATTTTTTTTTTTTTAAAGGAAACTCCACACCCAACACGGGGCTTGACCTCAGGACTTATAGATCAAGCGTCCCAATGCTCTGAGTTAGCCAGCCAGGCGCCCCTCCATGATGATTTTCGTGTTGATTACTTAAGGACAGTGGAGAACAGAAAAATAATGATTGGATAGTAATGGAAGCCAGCCCAACTTTTCCCAGAGTTGGGTTTTTGTTTTTGTTTTTTGTTTTGTTTTGTTTTGTTTTTGGTAAAGTAGCAGCTTTCCCTTCTTTCTACCACCACCAAAGCTCCTGTATACATCTCCTGTTTTCTGGCTTTCATGCCTTTGTGGATACGTTTCCCTGCCCTTGAGCAATGTTCTCTCCCCTCACTGCACATCCCCATCCTCTCCAGTCTTCAAGAATCAACAAAAAATGTCACCTCCTCAATGAAGCCCTCCTGGGTTTCCCCATGCTGGAGTCCTGACGTCCTTCTCCTGATTCCCAAAGCAATTGGTAGCATTTAGCATTATTGGTATTTGCAGTGATGACCTATCCATTGTACTTGAATGTGAGCTTCTTGTGGACATGGATCATGTCTCATACCATGTTTAAGCCGAGCAGGTGTATTCAGTGTCAAGACACACTGAAGGAGTAGCTGGGGTATGAAGAATGTTCCCCCCTTCTCATATAGCCCTCTGCATTCTGCAAAGAGCATTGCACTTGGCCCTTGCCACAAGCCCTTGCAAGCCAAGGACATCTAGCCTCGGTGAAGACATGTCACTTCTTGCTAAGTTCCCACAGGCAGAAAGGGATGGACGCAGGGACAGCTGGGGGTCCGTTGTGCTTCCCCTCACCGCATCCGTTATGCTGCAGGACACAGGCAGGCTTTTCAGATTTGAGCAATTGCAGCCCTATAATGAGGCACCCTGAGCATGGCGGGGACAGATTGGGGCAGCGCTGAGCCAGATGCCGGGGCACTCCCATAGACCTGAGAGGGGCCTGCTTTCAGTATGTTTCGTTCTATGTGGGTGTTTGCCTCCTTCTCAGGGGCGAGAAGAAAATGAAAGCGAGCTTGGAGACTTTGCAATTGGTGCAATAAAATCTCCCAAATATTCTGATGGAGGAGGGGAACTAGATGGAGGGCCGTCCGCGGTGTCTTTTGCTGGTGGGCCTAGGAAGGAATATGTTTTGATTTTACTCTTTTTGGCTCTCTCTAAATTTTCCATGAGCCAGAAACACATTGACAACAGCAGCAAGATAAGCCTTCACAAGAAAACTAATGTAGGATCTCGAAGTTGCAAAAAGTAGCCACAGAGAATTTTTTTTAACTTCTTCTTTTTTTTTTTTAAAGATTTTATTTATTTATCTGACAGAGAGAGACAGCCAGCCGAGAGGGAACACAGGCAGGGGGCGTGGGAGAGGAAGAAGCAGGCTCCCAGTGGAGGAGCCCAATGTGTGGCTCGATCCCAGGACCCTGGGATCATGCCCTGGGCTGAAGGCAGACGCTTAAAGACTGAGCCACCCAGGCGCCCCAACCATAGCGAATTTAATGACTGGTCCTGGCTATTTTCCAGGCCAGCTGGAGCCGGCTGTGAGAGCCTTCCGGGGACGAGCTTTGCAAACAGGTGTATGGTGTAGGGAACGGAAGCACACTGGGGCTTCTTTAAAAAAAAAAAAAAAAGGCGGCAAGTTATTTTTACGAGAGTTCTTAAAATAAAATTTCATGCGCAAAGTAAAATATTTAAATAGTTTACAAAACCTAAAGGAAAAAAAATGAAAGTCTCGCTTTCCGCTGGTCATAACTGTTCGATCTCCTTCCAGAAAATGTTTCAGTACTGACCAGCAGTGACATGTGTAACTTTTACATATTAAAAAAAAAAAAAAAATCAAGCAACATGGTCTTTCACCTTGCATTTCTACCTAATACTCTTGGTGACCTCCTTATATCAGTGTGAGGTCTGTTTCATTCTATTTATGGACTACTTGTGTTTTATTGAAGGGTGTATCAAAATATTACCAATTGCTGGGTATTTAGATTATTTCTAGTTTTTTTGCTCCAAAAACAAAATGCTGCCACATGCATTTCCCAAGGTGTATCTCTATGTTCTTTTGTTAGAGTGGTAATAGGGCGTATTTCCAGTGCTGAGTCAGAGCTGTTGCGCTTTGTAAATTTTGACAGAGAGAGCTTCTGCAAGGTTGCACAGGGCAAGGTCAAGAGGGCAGGAGGGGTGCAAATAGCAACCCTCCTGTCTCCAGCACTGGGGAAACCATGGAGGGCTTCACTGAGGAGATGACTTTTTTTTCTTTTTTTTTTTTTTTTGCTGGCCCTTAAAGGCTGGAGAGCGGGGCGGGGCGGACACGCAGTTTACACTCCCCACTAACTGGCTATAACTAACCATAACCAAAGCCATTCTTTCTTCTTCATGTGACTTTCTTCCTCGGGAGTTTGCTTTCTTTGATATTATCTCTTAATAGTTAGTCTTTTTATGCAGGTAGAAAGAAAGCCCCAGGTACTAGAAATATATGAAGTGTTTTCTGGCTAATGTCTCAAAAAACAATCTCCCTGTCCCCCAAGCTGTGATAGAATTACATAAGCTGAGCTGGGAATTCCCACATTTAACTGGGCGTTTAAAAAAAAAAGATTTTATTTTTTAAGAGCGTGATTTGGAAACAAAGTAGAGGACGGGAAAGTCAGTGGGACAATATGGAATTGGGGGGGGAGGGGCGATCCTCTGTGATGAGGCCAACGTCCCTGCTCCCATTCGAACAGCCGCCCCCTAATTTCAGCATCCATTGGCGAGTTTCCAATCCCAGGACTCCTTCTATATTTAGTAGCTGGCACCGTATATATATATACTTTTCACTTTTTTAAAAAAGATTTTATTTATTTATTTGACAGAGAGAGAGACAGCCAGCGAGAGAGGGAACACAAGCAGGGGGAGTGGGAGAGGAAGAAGCAGGCTCCCAGCAGAGGAGCCTGATGTGGGGCTCGATCCCAGAACGCCGGGATCACGTGCCACCCAGGCGCCCCTACTTTTCACTTATTTGCATCAGTACGGGCTCCTGGAGCCTCACGTAGTTGCATGTGCTAGAACGATCGCCACCGTTACTTAATTTGCTGCCCAAATCACCTCCGATTTGGCTAGTGGGAGCCCCGGCAGGTTGGCACCTACGTCCTTTGACGAGTCCTCATGGTCCTTCAAACACTTGCTTCCTATGCGAAAGAAAAAAAAAAGTCAGTTTCAGGTTCCTCTTAGTTTCCCTGCCCCAGCTCTGGAGTCAGACATTTGTCTAGAGTCCCGCTTCCTTTGGTGGAAGAAGGTGTTTAGAAACTAAGATCTGGGCACTGGGTGCTTATTCTCATTGCTTTTGGGTCCTCTCGGGAGAAATACATGTGGATATACACACAAATCAATCATCTATCAATCGTCTATCTATCTATCTATCTATCTATCTATCTATCTATCTATCTATGCTTTAAAAACATGAGTTCAGGGGCACCTGGATGGCTCAGTCGGTGAAGCATCTGCCTTCGGCTCAGGTCATGATCTCAGGGTCCTGGGATCGAGTCCCACATTGGGCCCCCTGCTCAGCGGAGAGCCTGCTTCTCCCCCTTCCCTCTGCCCCTCCCCCTGCTTGTGTGCACTCTCTCTCAAAATAAATAAATAAAATCTTTAAGAAAATAAAAATAAAAACACGAGTTCATCTTGAGGCCTCAACTCCGATAAACAGCACAAGGCACCCCAAGGCATTCTTGAGAAGCTGCTGGCAAGAAGGTTGCCGGGAACGAGTTCTGGCCGCCTTCTTCCTCCCCTGCTAAAGGCCAGAGAGGACTCTGAGGAGGGAAGAAAACCAGCAAGCTTTCATGAGATTTCACTGTTTGTCCTTCCTTCCGTTGAGCCATTTTATTGGGGTCCAACTGCAAAGAAACTGCACACGTTTGAAGTGCAGAATGTAAGTTCTGACATGCGTATATGCCCATGAAACCGTCGCACGATCAGTAGAGCGAGCCTATTTGTCACCCCCCAAGGCTTCCTTGTGTGCCTTTGCACCTCCCCCCGCCCCTCGCCCTCCCCTGCCTCTTCTCTCTCTTACCAGGAAATCACAGGTCTGCCTTCTCTCACGATAGATTAGTTTGCATTTTCTAGAATTTTATGTAAGTAGAATCACACGGTATGTGCTGCTTTGGTCTGGCTTCCTTACTTAGCATAATTATTTCGAGACTCATCCGCGTTGCTGTCTGCATCTGTTGTCCGTTCTGATTCCACTGTGTGGCCAGGCCACGGTGCGCTTATCCCTTTCCTGAGACTTGACAGACATTTGGGTTGTTTCCAGTAACTGCTGTTACAATACAGCTGCTATGAACGTGCGTGTATCAGTCTTTGTGTGGACGCACGCTTGCGATTTTCTTAGGTAAGTCCCTAGGAGCGGGATGGTCAGATCACAGGCTGAGTGTATGTTGAACTTTTTAAGAACCTGACAAACGGTTTTCCAAAGTGGTTGTACCACATGTCAGGTACTGAAAACCACCGTTCTTTCAGGAAAGGAGGTGAAGTCACGATGCTGTGTTACGGAAAGGAAACCAACAGGTTAGGGTTGGATCTATGAAGGGGAATTGTTTTCTTCTAGAAACTTGGGGTGTGGCGCCTTACATGGTTCTTAAGGAATATACTTGCTAAAAGTATAAAAAGAAATGCCCGGCCCAGGCAGAGACCCTTCCTTGAAGAGAGGCCAGCCGTTGTTCCCTGAGTCATATCGCAGTGGGTTTATAGAGATTCAAAACACATACGGACGACAGCCAAGATTTATTTAAGTCACTTGGAGGCCCTTTGTGTTAGGGAACTAAGTACATCTTCTTTGTTAAACAAATCCTGGGACCTCCTTTTCCTGCTGGAGGAAGGGGACAGAGAAAATAGGGCCCGTTTTCCTGTCCTGGGGTTGTAAATGGAGCATGTAGGTAGGAGAGAGGGCTCTGAACCCCTCTGGGAGAGGGACCCCGATGCTGGTAGAAGCCAGCCCTTGTCCTTGTCCTTGCCATGTCCTTGCCACCTGGTTATCCCACGCAGTCTGGGCCCAGAGGGTTCTCAGGTCATCCTCAGTCCTGTGATCTTCAGGAGACCCCTGGTTGATAACATAAGGGTGGGGGTATTTAGCAAAACAGATCGCGACTGAGAAGTTGAGTCAAGAGAAAACGAGCTAATGTAAATAGGACGTGCTGGGAAAACATTAAGGCCCCGAAGGGCTCTCAGGGGAGAGGTTTCTCTCATTCCTTTGTTAACAACTAAGATCATTTTGAAATCTAGAATATTCGGCTTGACATCAGTGTCGCAGGGATGCTGACTCTTGCTTGGGAGTCTTTCTTTTCATATGAACAAATGAATTTAACACTCCATTTCCATCTTTAGGTGTTTATTACTGTTCTTTTGTAAGACAGACCTCTTTTTGATTTTTGTGCTCTCTTTCTAGAAGCGAGCTCGCATCTCTGGTCCATCATGGTGCCCACAGAATTCACAGTGAGTACAGCCATGCTCCTCAGTCTCCTCCAAACACACTGTCGTCTTGCCTGTGTTGGGGGGTGTGGGAAGGAACCCGCTGTGGGGAGGGATTTCTCTGCCTGGTTTCCGGGGGCAAGATCTCTGCTGAGCAGTCGATGCCAGCACAGAGGGCTTTGCAAACACGCAAAGCCAGAAGAGCTTTGGCGTATGCGGTGAAGTGAGAGGAAAATGTTATCTTAGATTTTATTAACAGGTAAAGGGGTTGATGATTTTTAACTAGATGTGCTCGGTTCCCTGTGTCTGTTCTCAAGCTGAGACAAACAAGGGTGAGGAACCATGCAGAATCTAGTTTGACAAAACCCTTGGTGAGCCCTTGGGTTGGGCTTCTTGCGTAACAGGACAGAGCCTTCAGGGAAACCACAGAACGGTACATGGGTGTTCAACTTGTACAGTTGCACAGGGCCCGTATTTAAAAGTGCCACCTGCTTGACTTCATGCTCTGCTGTCTTGAAATTCTTAACAAATTTGGCACAAGGCATCCTGAACATTATGTCGCCTGTCCCAGGGCTTGTGTATGTGCACGCACGTGAAAGGGTGTATGTGTATGTGTGTGTGTGTGTGTGTGTGTGTGTGTGTGTGTGTGTGTTGGTGTTTCATGAGCAGAGGATACATAGCTTACAGGAGACTCAGAGAAATCTGGACCCAGAAAAGTGTAGGAGCCTCTAGGACCTTTTTGGAAGTATGGACTAGAGAGGAGAAATCAGAATCATTCAGAGTTTGATAAAAGTTTTGTGACCATCCTTGGTCCCAAAGGGGTCCTATCCCATCTGAGCCCTTGTCACATGTCCTGTCTCTGTTGGTTTGCCTGTGTGTGCCCTCCACTAGGAGGTGGGTCCCACAAGAGCGGGAACCATGTTTGATTGAGCCACTGCTGCATTTTTAGCACGCACATGGTACATGACAGCCTCGGTGCGTGAGGAACGTTCGTTGAATATATAAATCTGTTGGGTGATCCAAGCAGACGTTCTCAGAAATGCCTCCTTTCCATGCATACACATCACTACCTCATCATAGAGTTTTGGGATTGGGAGGGTCACGTGGCCCCCTCCCCTGCCATCCTGCAATCCTCCAAAGGGTCCTCCTTGACCTAACTGTGTCTGGTATCTCCTTGCAGAACCCCACCTCCAACATATCTGATGACTACAGCTACCACTCCACGTCTTCCATGGATGATGACCCTTTTGACTACGGGGACATATACTGTAAGAAAAATGACGTCAGGCAATTTGCGAGCCACTTCCTGCCACCCTTGTACTGGCTCGTGTTCCTCGTGGGCGTCGTGGGCAACAGTCTGGTCATCCTCGTCTACTGGTACTGCACACGGGTCAAGACCATGACCGACATGTTCCTCTTGAATCTGGCGATTGCCGACCTCCTCTTCCTCCTCACCCTTCCCTTCTGGGCCATCGCCGCCGCTGACCAGTGGAGATTCCAGCCCTTCCTGTGCAACGTGGTCAACAGCATGTACAAGATGAACTTCTACAGCTGCGTCCTGCTGATCATGTGCATCAGCGTGGACCGCTACATCGCCATCGCTCAGGCCATGAAAGCACAGACCTGGAGGCGGAAAAGACTCCTGTACAGCAAAATGATTTGCTTCACCGTCTGGGTATTGGCGGCCACACTCTGCATCCCAGAAATAATGTACAGTCAACTCCAGAAGCAATCTGACATTATCATCTGCACCATGGTTTACCCTAGTGACCAGAGCTCCAGAGTGAAGTCAACCGTCTTGACCCTGAAGGTCATCCTGGGCTTCTTCCTCCCCTTTGTGGTCATGGCATGCTGCTACACCATCATCATTCACACTCTGTTACAAGCCAGGAAGTCATCCAAGCACAAGGCCCTGAAGGTGACTGTCACTGTCCTTACGGTCTTCGTCCTATCTCAGTTCCCCTACAACTGCATTCTGTTGGTGCAGACCATTGATGCCTACACCATGTTCATTTCCAACTGTGCCGTTTCCACCAACATTGACATCTGCTTCCAGGTCACTCAAACCATCGCCTTCTTCCACAGTTGCCTGAACCCCGTGCTCTATGTCTTTGTGGGCGAGAGATTCCGCCGGGATCTTGTAAAGACCCTGAAGAGCTTGGGTTGCATCAGCCAGGCACAGTGGGTCTTGTTCACGAGGAGAGAGGGAAGCGTGAAGCTGTCATCCATGCTGCTGGAGACGACCTCGGGGGCCCTCTCCTACTGAGGGGTCTTCGTTCTGACATGGATGGCCCTTTTTGGAAGTCACGAGAAATACGGGTACAGCTGTCCCACAGATGCGACTGGAGGGAAACCAATGAAGAAGAAAAAGGAAGTAGGAGGAAAAGAAAAACCCAGAACGGCATGAATTTGGATGATGACTTTAGTTAGAATTTCCAGGCCAGAGTTTTCCAAATTGACTGGCCGTCCCATGAGACTGTTGCCTGGTTCTTGGCTGCAATGGCTGCAATTTTCAAAGGAGGGCTCACAGACGGTCTTGCAGACCACCCTGGCTTTTTGCCACTTGCCCGAGCATTAAAGCAGCCGACCTCTGGAGGGTTTCTGTGACTCCACAGCTGGCTGCAGGGTTGACCTGCCCAAGGACTCCACTTGTCCACTCGTATCACAAGGGTTGCTCATCCTGGGCAGGGACCCCGAAAGCCCGAGCTGGCAGAACCGGCCTTGGCTCTGTCATGGGCTCACTCTGCTGAGTGGCTTTTGCGATGGTCCACTGTGTCGACTCCCTAGAAAACGGGTTGGTTTTATGGACCCTATTGTTTCTGAGCTTGCGGGAAGGATATCTGCCTCCACGCTGCTTCTCCTTTTCTTACTGTATCGTGTTGATGCATTCAAAGGCTTCCGATTTAGAGATGAGGCTGAGAAAAAAAGTAATGCAATTCACTTTTGCTTTGTGTCTTTTAACTATCTGGCTCTCACATGTGAAAACATTTTATATATTAGAAAAAGTGCTTTTTGATGACTGTGTAAAATACCCATTACTTGTCACTTTCTTTGTCATTTCTATATTTTATAAGTGTTCCATTAAAGGTCCATAGCCACATCACAGTGGGAAGAATAAGACTGGGAAAAGGAAATAAAATCTCCAAAATACCTTAAAGCCATCTTGACTGCCTGTTGTTCTTGTTTTTTTTTTAAGATTTTATTTAAATCAAGTTAGTTAGGGGCGCCTCAGTGGCTCAGTCAGTTAAGCATCTGACTCTTGATTTTGGCTCAGGGTCGTGAGATCGAGCCCCGCATGGGGCTCCCTGCTCTGCAGGAAGTCTGCTTGAGATTCTCTCTTGCCCTCTCTCTCTGCTCCCCCCTCTCAAATACATAAATTCTTAAAAAAAAATAATTCCAGTTAATTAACATATAGTGTATTATTAGTTTCAGGGCTAGAAGCCAGTGATTCATCACTTGCCTACAACACCCAGCGCTCATCACAACAAGTGCCCTCCTTAATGCCCATCCCCCACTTACCCCACCCCCACCCCCACCTCCCTTTGGGTGCCCGGTTTTTATCTCTCCTCCACTCAAGCTTATTTCCCAGGTTTGTCCCAATTAGTCTGGTGGAATTTCCAAGGGGGGCTATTCAAGCGGCACACAGACCACCTGGCTTTGCTACTTGCTCTCAAGGAGGCATCTGCTTTTCTCCGTGTGCCGTGAATCACCGGGGTTTCAGGCCTAAGACCATGGGCTCCAAAGGGGACACAGAACCCTGGACTCAGCCACATCCCCCTCCTCCTCCTGGCCCACCTCTAAAGGACATGTCAGGAATGTCCAGAATACAGGAAGCACAAAATGGGCACCAACACGAAGGCTTTGCTAACCCATCCCGTGTGCGGGTGGCTGGGGGTAAGTAAGCATCAGTCTGGGACCGGCAGGGTGACACGGGTCCCAGTGCAACAAACATCGCTTGCAGTTGAGGGGAGGGTGATATCCCCAAGGCCAGCGGATGGACAGAGCCATCGCTCGGCTACCGGTCCCAGGAAAGCCGGGTGGCTTTTCAGGAACTTGGGAGAATAAGCTAGAAGCATGGGCCACACCTAAATAACATGGTGCAGTGAGGTGGAAAGAGCACCCCTGAGTCTGGCTTCTCCGTTCAGTGCCCTTCTGATACCGCACTTCTGGGACCATGTGTCAGGGGGCCCGGTGGAGCTGAGGAAGTGGGGAGGGGTGGAGGGAGAAGGGGTGAGCCATGACTGTGCTTGCTGGGTCTACACTCGGCCTGGAGTTACTTAAGACACACCAGAAATGGAGATTCAGTAGGAGTTGAGAGGTCATGCACTTTTGACCAATGCGTGTTAGTTGGGGGAAAAAAAAACAAACAAAACGCTCGGGACTCCACTTCTCTCCCCCTCTGATTTTTAAGAAAGGGGGTGTGGGATGCCCTGAGAATGACAAACCCTGAGTTACACCCGCTCACAATGGCCATGCCTAGTTCCAAGGGCTTCCTTTGGGACATGCCTGTCACTGCTGTCCGAGACCTAACACAGCTCCAACATGGGATTAGACAGGCTGCCGTTGAACCACATGGTAAAGATTTTACGTATGTTTTATGACAAATTGTCTTAGTTTTTAAATGATTGCATAAATACGACCATTTTACGTTCAATCGAATCTAGGTTTTGGTAGCAGATTTATCCTAAGATAAAAACGTTGGAAGAGCCAACACGGGGAAACCCATGAGGAACTGTGACTCACTCGGCATTTCTAGAAAATATGAAAGATAAAAGAGGGTTATCATAGCAAATTACGGTTGATGAGAACTCCATAATTGAGAAAAATCAAGAAACTGAATGAAAGATGGTGTGTGTTCATGACCAAAAAAGAAATCATCTTGGTTTTTCCAAAAATTTTTTTTTTAACTAATTTTAAGTCTACACATTACAGCAGGATGACCAGAGATTCGTTCTTGTGGGGCTGTCTTTCAGGCCTGCGGAACACTCATTCGTTTGGCAAACACCTGTGTGTGTATTATGAGCCGGCCCCTCTCTGCTCACTGCGGTGTAATAGGTTTCCAAAAACTCTTTCTCTCAAGGTGCAGACCGGTCTATAGATAGTTCCCAGGACGAGCTGCACATGGGAGCCTCTCTGGGCGAGTCTCTACACCAGCATCTTTGGGTGTGTCCTGGAGCTGGTGTCTGGGCCAAACGTCCTCACCCCACCCATCATGCCTTGCGTGAGGTAGACACGCTATGTTGAACTAACCCCTTGTTAAAATTTAAAACTGGTCATGTCTCAAATGTGTAGTTCATATATCAGAACTCGGCTGCCAGAGAACTTTGGAGAAGAGAGCCTGGCAACCTTGAGCGATGGGATGTTATGTCCTTAGGGTAGCCATGGCGTCCTGTCACCTATGGGCAGCCTGAGAAGAACTGGCGGTCAGGGGAGGGCTGGCTAGAGCGGGACTGGACACAGTGCCTTCCCATGGCCTTGCGAGCCGTTTGGGTGGCTGCCTGCTGGCCCCTGCGTGCGAGAGAATGTCTTCCCTTTGGCCACAGCCCTTGTTACAGATGGGCCTGTGCAGGGAAGCGACCAGCCCCGGCGAGCGCCTTCCATCGCGCTGGTGGCCCTTCGCTGGAGGCCGTCGCCGCTGTAGTGTGGGGGTGATGGGCAGTGGGTCCACCATGGGCTTCAAGGCCCCGCGAAGGCTGTCCTGAAGCACGAAACCTTTGGACACCGACTTCCTGTTCCAATAAGTGAAAAGCCATCCCCGTGTCGAGATGGCTCTTTGGTGTCTGTAATCTTGGACGGTAGCTTGGTGTCCCGATTCTGACTTGGCTCCATAAGCTGAAGCTTCCCATGGGGTTCAGGTCGAAGGATGAGCAAAGCATCTCTCAGCCTCCCCCCACGCCCCGGCACTGGGGCACGAGGACCTTTGTCCCGCACTGGACTCTCCCTCTTCCTCCTCGTACACTCTGGGCAAGGGGCTCGACAGGACTTTGAAGAAAGGGAGGTAACAGGGCCTCCAGCAGCCTCCCTTACACATTTAGGTGCTCAGAAGGAATTTCCCTCTTCATTCGACAAGTCGACAAGTCGTTTACTGCGCATGATCCATGAATACGGGGCTGCAGAGGGCAGTCATCGTCACAGCCAAGACGCCCACGGTGCTGGTGCCGGGCATTTTCTTTCTCCCCCTCCCCACCCAATCCTCCCGTTGCAGTTCACGGCTGTGCCCGCCTCCTCCTGGGAGCAGGAGTGTTTCTCTAATCATTTCTATTTTATGGGGACAGAAGCCCCCGTAGCTAATGTCCCATTCAATGTCTTTCTTTGGCTTTTTCTATAATGAAAACCTACAAAAGACACACAAATGTGTCTCTCCTTTTGACTCTTCATGAGCTCCCTGCACTCTTGACATACTTATTTGTCACCCTCAATCCTGGTACCGCAGGCTAAGTGAGAAATCTCTGGGTGGACGGAGGCGCACCGGCTGGACTTCCCCTCGAGAACGAGCTTGCAGGGAATGTGGTCAGCGCGTAATCTCCAGCTGCCGGTTCCTGCGGGGTCCACCTGCGCTGCAGACCGCAGCTCTGGCCGGAGACTTGTCACCCGAGGCCACTGCATGCAGGGCCTGAGAGGCGGGGGACGGAGGCCGTCTGGTAGGCGGCACTTGCTCCCGCGCTCCCTGCAGGGCTGGCCCAGCTTCGTCAGCCTTGCGTCACTGTCGAGTCTCCCTCTCCGCCATCCTGCTTCCTCCCACTTCCCTTCATGGGGGTTGATCCCTGATAAACACCCAGCCCCCCAAACTCCAGCTCAGTGATCTTTCCACCAGCAGCTGCCAATTCCGAGAGCCCATGTATGATGGGTACAGAGCACGGGGTGTCCCAGGGCCACGTAGCGTGGTGAACATCCGTCCCAGAACACATCTCAGGAGGCTGGGAGCACAGGCTGCGTCTGATCTTAATTCATCTATCAGAGACCTTGGGCACCAATGCAGGCCAGGGCCTCACTGTGCAGGACAGTCTCCCCGCCAGGACCTTTCAGCCACCGTCCCCGGCTTGTTCACTCCATGCCGCGTAGGTACTGGGATTAACCCATTTTACAGAGGAAGGGGCTGAGCCTCAGATGTGTTAAGTAACCCAACCAAGGTCACGTGGTTAGTAAGGCTAGGTCATGGACAGGGTATGCCAGGCCCTCCTCAAGCTGTGGCCTTCTGCGCGTGATGTCATCCGACCATGCTCAGGCAAACTGGCCACTGCTTTGGAGGGCTGGCCAACAATTGGACAAATACCAGGCCGAGTACCAGGGGATGCAAGAAGAGATGGACAGACAGCACCGCATGCAAGCTCCGAACGATGCCGTGGGACAGCCGGGGGCCCTGCTGATGCCTCCTTCAGAAGTGGGCTGGGAGGTGAACCGGCAAAGGACGATGTCACCATCCTCACAGAATCGAGAAGGTTCCTACCTGCTCCCTCTGCTGGGGCTCCTCCCTGAACACTACAGCTGTGGGGCCTCGGACTCTGCTGCAGGTGTGCGTGCGTGTGTGTGCATGTGTGTGCGGGTGCAAGAGCTGTGCATGCCCCCCCCAGGCCTACTCCTGGGCCTCAGAGCACCTGTGTTGGCCCGCCCGCCCCTGCCTCCGCCTTTCCTGGCTACTCCCTCACAGACCTGCCCCTCCGCCCCCTGCATTCCTCTGAGTGGCGCCATCGAGACCCCAGGGGACAGAAGAATCACCCACCAAGCCCTGCTCACACTCTTGACCCAGAAAATCATGACATGTAATAAAACTGCTATTACTGTCTTAAGCCACTGAGTTTTGGAGGAATTGATTTTGTAATATATATATATATATATTTGACATAGCGTTCTTTCTGGCTTATTCACAATTACATCAAAGAAGTGATTTTACAAACTCGCTGGTGCTCCAACCAGCTGTGTCCTTGTTACTTCTGCCACAAAACTCGGTGGTAATGAAGCAGTAGCCACTTTATTGTGCTTACCGTTTTGTGGGGCACGGGTTTGGAGATGGCGGGACTTCTGTGGCTTGGGGTTGGTCACATGGCTGCTGTGAGACATCGGCTGGGATTGAGGTCCCCCGAAAGCTTGACGGGGGTGGAGGTCAGGCTGTGTAGCTGGCACTGGATGCTGGTGGCCACGCAGGGCACCCACATGTGACCTCTTCAACCTCGGGGTGGGTGGGGGGGCTTGTGGCACTTGGTTTCCCCCAAGCAAGGGTCCCAGAGAACCTGGGGGAAGTTGCAGGTCTTTTTCTGGCCTGGCCCTTGGAGTCACCTAGTATCCCTCTGGCTGTTCTCCCCTGGTCCGAAGGGTGCCAGGCTGGCTCAGAATCCTGGGGAGCAGACACAGGCCCCACCTCTTACGGGAAGGGTGTCATCTAACTTTGGGGTCGTGTGTTAAAACCATCATAAGCTGCTGCTCCGTAAGTGAACTTGCCTTCAAAGGCCCCAGGCACTCCGTCCCCCAACTGCCTTGCAGACTAGTACCCAGGGAGAAAAGAGCCAAACAGGGGAAAAGGTGTATGTAGGCGACTTTCTTAATAATCGCTGCGCTCACATTTTTGAGTGAGTCTTTATGGGAACCACTATGCGAGGCCTTTGGTTTGTAACTAATGTCTAGACCCGACATGGGGCTCGAACTCACAACCCTGAGATCAAGCGTCGCCTTCTCCACCGACGGAGCCAGACAGGTGCCCCAGCAAGGCCTTTTGTGATCTTATGCGGTCTCCACAGCATCCTTACCAAGTAGCTACTGTTCTGTCTCCCACTTAACAGGTGGAGAAACTGAGGCACATAGTGACTCAGTTTCCCTTGCCTCAAGCCATGGCTGGGAGGTAGTGGCCACCAGAATGCATTTGTGGTTTTCGGGTACAGGAATCTGACCTCTTAGACGCTCTGTTATACTTTCTCCCCATTGGAGGGCAGGCACTTTTGGGGTCAGTTCACACCTTGGAATCCAGGCGTGGCTCTCTTCCCGCAGAGGCCCTGAGTCAGGAGGGTGGGGTGGCGGTGGCCGGGTCGGCCCCTAGGCAGGGGAGCAGGAGCCCGACCCAGGCTTTGGCTTCCTCCCAGGCCCTCCCCCCCGCTGGCTTCGTGCAGTCAGGCTTACTGTTGGGTAGTTGACCCTTTGGGTGAATGGAGAGAGATATTAACAACGTTGTTACGACTCGAGCTCACAGGAACTGGGCATTTGGTTATTGGGAAACTGAGATGGCCATGAGCTGATGTGAATTTGTTTTCAAATTTTAAAGATTTTATTTATTTGTCAGAGGGAGAGTGAGCAAGAGAGAGAGCACAAGCAGGGGGAGCAGCAGGCAGAGGGAGAAGTAGACTCCCTGCTGAGCAGAGAGCCCCATGTGGGGCTCGAACCCAGCACCCTGGGAGCATGACCTGAGCCAACAGGTGCCCCTGTTTTCAAATTTTAAAAGTTAAACTGGCGTGTAATAAAAAGAATTCTATCGTATAGAAGGGTATACCCTGGCACCACCTCCAAAGCCCGGACAGGTCCCCCAACCCCATTTCCAGGGGCAGCCATTGTGAGGCTTCCTGTGTCCTCATCCAGAAACACGTACAACCGGGTTCCGCTGCCCCGTCTTCTGGTGTGTGGGTGTGCGCTCCTTCCTGCCACCCCCTGTGACACCGTCTGCCTTGCTGTTGCTGTCACAGACGATGCGTCCTTGGAGAGTCTCGTGCGTGCCGCGGTGTGCGTGGCTGGGTGTGTCTGGAGGTGAAGGCCAGTGTTTCCCGAGGAAGGTGGCACCGGGGCGAAAGGGAAGGCACAAGAAGGACAGATCGTCAGACTCTGAGGTGGCCTCTGCCCCCTGCGGTCCCCGTACGGTTCACAGAGCCACCTTGCCGTCCTCCCATTGAAAGCGGTCTCTCTTCCCACGCCTCACGTCTGGGCTGGCCTCGATGCTTGCTCTCGCCCACAGAATACGGCCGAAGGGATGCTGTGCCAGTTCTGAGAGCGCACGAGGCGGTGTGTGTGCATTTGCTGTTCGAGAACCTGGCCCAGCGCTCCCCTGAACCACCCGGCCATCCTGCTGGGGGCGGGAGGCCAGGAGGAGCCGGGCACGGTGACCTGGCCAAGGCCAGCGTAGGCCTAGCCGGGCCCCCCAGCCCTCCCGGCCCAACCAACTGACCACAGACGCGAGAGCGAGGCCAGCCGACCATCAGACAGCGAGAGCCCAGGCGACCTCAGTGACCGGCCCGCGTCAGTCCCCAAGAACGCCTGCGTCAACCTGCAGCTCTGGGGGCTAAATAAAAGCTTCGGGTTTAGGCCACTGGTTTTGAGGTTGCTTGTTACGCAGTCTTACCGTGACAATAAATAACCCCTAGAGCCCTGTGTGGAGGAGGATACGCACGAAGGGGGTGAAGGTCAAGGGCTGCCACAGCAAATCCGGCTTTACGGAGGAGGTATTTAAAAAAAAATCACTGGATAATCTACACTGCGGTAAAAGGAAACCGGTTTAGAGGAAACCGCTCCCACCGCCATCTCAGCTCGGCGCAGGGGCAGTCGGGAGCTCCAGCACTGGTTCACGCTGCCCCGCGGCCCCGGGTCTCGGGCTGCCTCGCGGCCAGAGCCGGGGGAGCGAGTGCGATTGCTACCGACTGTTATTAACAATCCGGTGCTGCGATGAGCTGGTCTGCCTCTTTTTCTTTTTTTCATCAAGACTTGCCAGACCCCAGGGTTCCTTAAGTTCCTTAACCTTTTTTTGGCCTCATGGACTCCTTTGGCATCTGATAAAGCCTCCTGCCCCTTCTCAGAATGTTGTGAAATGGATGAAATAAAATATATAGGATTACGAAGAAAACCCCAGTTGAAATACAATTCTCTAAAAATTAGAACAAATGGACGAACTAGTAAGGTGCCTGCCTTTTTATTTTTAATGCATTACGTAGGCTCTACCAGCAGGTCTAACGGCGACCTTCGTTTCAGAGCGGCGATGACATTTTGCGAGTCATAGCTGTCGTGTTGTGCGAAACTATCTGTCCTTTTCCTTGGTGACAAAGTCACAGGTCCGGCTGACATATACTAGTGTGACATGGTCTTCATATTCATGATGGAGGGAAGAGCTGTATTTTAGTTTGAAGTTGGGGGAAAGATGCCATTTCCCTGCGCCCCCATCCACGTTCGAGAACCTTCTGAATTCTAGGGATGGACCAGGTGCGGAGCCCAAGTTTGACCTGATCTTCTCCAACACGCATCCAGCAGTACCAAACTCCTATTTCTACCTGTAATCCTTACATTTTGGACAGGAGTGGGACCACCTTGGATTTGGGGAAGGGAATGTTTTCCCACTTAGAAATGATCTGCCAGTTAGCGGCATGTCCTCGAAGACAAACACGAGCTGTAAACGAAATCGTGGTCATGCCAAGGTCTGCCCCGCAGAACAGTTTCCTTCCAGGTGATCTGTGGAGAAGTAGCTTCTTCTCCAAGAACGAAATCTCCACCACTTCCTTGCCCAGTGCCTGGGCCAGTGGGCAGAGGGAGAAGTCCCGGTTCCAAGGTTTAAGGGTCACTGTTGGAATCAAATCTGGGGACGGATCCAGGAGCTCAGTTTACCCCTTTCCTCAAGTTCTAACCAAAGCGGTGACATCCTCAAGGAGCCGCTCGGTGACTTGGACGGGAAGCAGCCCGATGAACTGGACTTGACGTGGGTGTGAATGTGTGATCCTCTCTCTGAGAACACCCCGCAGTTCTGGGGGGGTCCTAGCTGGTGAAGGGCTGTCTCTGCAAAGACCTTTGGCCCCACGCATGGACCCATCTCTCGTGCAGAGGCCTCATGGTGGGGGTGACGGTGGCTGCTGCCCCCACGTCAGGGCCTTTCTGTAAGAACATGGGAAGCCCTGAAGCCAACCTCAAGCCAGAGGTACAGACCCGACGACCTTTTCCATGTCTGTAGCCACCTTCTGTGTGTTTGGTCCTTCCACTAAAATGGTGGGATGTGGTGCTTGGCTTTGGCCACACCGACGCTGCCATTTTCCCCATGGCGCCTTTCCTCTGATGAGAAAGGGGACTTCCGCTAACCTAGACTCCAGCCTGGCCCTCCCTGAGGCCTCCGGGAAGGCCCCTCCCACGCATCTCTCTTGCCTCCCCACCTCTTTGCTCTCCTATCCTCTGTCCCCGCACCCCTCCCTCACCTCCTTCCTTCCTCCCCTGGGAGAAGACAGTGCCTGCCCCACTGACCTGGCCCACGACTGTTCCAGCCTCCCCAAGAAGATTCCTTCTCTCCTGAAGTCTCGCTCAGAGGCCTCCTTGGGAACAGAAAGCCGGGGACGCCTCCCCGACCTGACATGGCCTTCTCTTTGGTGACTCTAGAAGCCCCAGGCCCAAAGCCGAACTACCAGCCTGGCACTGAGGCCTTCCTTTCGGGGAGGACGCTCACGTGCGACAGGTTTGGTGATGCCTGGCTCCCCTGGTTCATTTTTGAGCTAAGAAGACAGTTGATTCCAGGCTTCAGGTGGGGCAGCCGTGTCAGAGACAACCGCAGTCCATCCGTGCCAGAAGGTGTGAGGAAGCCACACCAGGCCCCGTCCTCCCGCAGCGCGCGAGGATGGGGGAGGGACGGGGGACAGACATCAAAGGCCAGAGTCTGGCGATCACACTTGTGCTCGGCTTCACCACCCTCCAGAAACCACAGGTGTGGGAAACGTAGAAGGCTGACCTTTCTGTCAACCCTAACCCACTTCGGATGGCTTTCATAATAGCTATGCTCCCTCCCGGTTTCTGATGGCTTCAGCTTCAACTGCTCTCTCAAAAAAAAAGTCCATTTGCTCATCTTGGGTGACAGGTTTCACCCATCTATTTGCTTTTCGGAGGTGTGTGGGTGGCAAGCTCCTCTCACCAGATTTTTCCCACGCATCTTCAAACCGAAAGGGCTGACCTGCCAAGAGTTTCCTTCTGAGTCCTCCGGGGAACCTCGACATCCTCCGGCACCGCTGGGCAGTGGGGGGAGAGGCAGGGGACCTCCCGGTGCCATGGAGCCTGCAGACACGAAGCTGGGCCCGGATTCTTGGCATTGAATGCGGGGCCTGGAGAGCCTGGACCAGACTCCGGTCATCTCGGTTACTCCGTGGTTTAGCGAGCTGGGTGGGGTGCAATGGGGATTTTGACTGGATCCCAGCCTCCGGTGCAGCACACTCAGCCATGTGGGTCTCTGATGGTTCTCGTTCCAGCGCCCAGCCCACGTGGCCGCCAAGTCTCTGGAGGGACCGTCCTGTTACTAAGGAAATCCCACTGCGTTGTTCTGGGCGCTGGCTAAACCAATTTTCCAGTACTTCAACCTGCTCACTGGACAGTAAGAGGCTTGACTTGAGGGCATCATTAGTAGAGGAGAGGGTATGGGGGGGCAGGATGGAGAGACCAGCTCACCTCCATCCTCCCCACACCTCCCCCTGCAGCCTCGCCCTTTGCTCTTCTCTGCCATGGGAGTTTCAGGGCGGGATTGTTGATGGCCTTATAGCTGACCCAGGTATAAGGGGACTGACCAGTATCGTCATTGATTCCATAACTGTTGTCACTTTGGGGCACTCAACGCTGTGGGGGTGAGGGAAGGGAGGGAGATGAAGAAGGAAACATGGTCCTTGCCCTTGAGGGACAGCATGGCTATGGGTACAGAAAGTGTGACTTATTCCTGCATAACTGATTCAGGAAGAGGCCACATGAGAATCTGGGGACAGGGGGACGGCTGAGGGTGGAAGGAAGGGAAATGGAGGGAAGGGGGACTGGGGGTGTTCTGTGGGGCTCAAAGCACTCAAGGGAAGGAGCCCTTATCATCCCTGGGTGCGAGGTATGGGGTGCGTGTGGACGGACCGCCCAGCCCGAGCTCAGTCTGACCGGCCCAGGAGTGACTGGGTCATGTCCCTCCTGGTCTGTGTCTGGTCTCTGCTGATCTAACACGAGTAGCTAAGTCGCAGTGGGAATGAGACTCCTTCCTCTGCCAGCTGCCTTGGCCCGGGGGTCTTGCCCTGCTTTGTACCACAGGTGGACTGATGGTGGTTTTCAGGCATCCATGACCTTCCCTCTGACCTCACTGTTCTGGTAGGTCAGTGGTGGGCTCTTTGCTCAGTGCTCTGTGAGCAGCTCAGGAGAGCCGGACAGCTCATGGGACGGAGGGCTGTGGGCTGGAATGACACCTTGGCTCCAGCAGGTCTGAACACTGACCTCGGGGCAGACAGGGAAGTATCCAGATTCCAGGCCACATGGCAACCTCTGAGAGTATCTGCTGGCTTGAGTCCTTCTGAGGGGCCAGCCTACAAGCCGATGCTCTGTTTCCCGGCAGGGCAACTCAACTCTTGGTCTGGGGAACTTTTTTTTTTTTATAAAGAGATTTTATTTATTTATTTGACAGAGAGTGTGGGGGAGCAGGGAGGGAGAGAATGAGCAGGGAGAGAGGCAGGCAGAGGCAGAGGGAGAAGCAGGCTCCCTGCTGAGCAGGGAGCCCAATGTGGGGCTCGATCTGGATCATGACCTGAGCCAGAGGCAGACGCTTAACGACTGAGCCACCCAGGCGCCCCTGGTCTGGGTAACTTTACCAACAGGCCTTACGTCCCCGTGGAATGCAAGACAACGCTACTTCCCTTGTCATAGTGTTTGCTTTATTTAAATCCTGAGGTTAAAAATAAAACTGTTTCAAATGGTGCAGCAGACGCTATAAAGGAGTACGTTTGGGGTACAAAGTTTTCTCACCCCCATCGCGCAGGTGGGGTGCTGGCATTTGATGGGCTTCTGGGTAGTTCTTTGGCAGGTAAGAATGCAATGGGTTCCCAGACCCACTATCCCATAAGGCCTCGAGCATTGAGGATTCGTCAATGAAAGTGCAATTTGGATTTGGAAGCCGCCCAAGGGACGCGCGGGCGTTGCTCTGCGGCCCCCAGAGGCAGGAGCGTCTCTGAATAACCCTCGTCAGGAATAACACTCGTCAGGAGGTTCTAAGGAAGCCTGTTCATCGGCCCTGTCTCCTGAAATCTAAACATAGACTATATTATTTTTAAAAAGCGATTACGAGGGAAAAAGGCGTTATTAATTCCGTCTTTCCCATCTCCTTGGAAGAATCACAATGCGATGAAAAAACTTCTCCAGGTTTCCACGAAGAAGCTAAGTGTTTTGTAAACGTGACTGGCTGGCTCACCAGTCTGTGCGGGGCGACCCCTGTTTCTCTGAATCACGGACGCCTCTCTCTGCTCTCTCAACCCCTCGGAGCCACGGATGGGGCTCTCGTGTCGTTACGAAGGTGGACTTTAAAAAATGAAACTCCTAAAAACACTGAAAAATCAGCGGCCATCTAACCAGTATCCCATAAGGCACAGACTTGGAGCCGTCACCCCCAAATGGGATTTCCTTTCATTTGAGTCTAGAACGGCTAGCCCACCCAGGGAGCGGATAACTGAAAAATTTCAGAAAAGCCATCCTCTTGATTTTTCAGTTATGTCATGTGGCTTTTCCTTTCCTACTTTTCAAACTCGGTAGGGTTTTTCAGTTCTAGATTCCTTCTTGGTCCGGTTGACCTGGAGTCCCACAGGCTCCAGCCACAAGCGTGCTGCAGTGGCCATGCTTTATCCCGACGCCCTTCCTCGCTGTGGGTGAGTGTGCCTGAGGGGCCGTGTTCTCGAGTAAGGTTAAGATTAGTGGCTGGGGCCCAGGCAGAGGCGAACAACGCAGCGGGATCAGTGCTACAGAGGGAACGGCTGTTATTCAGAGAGCCGGGCCATCCGGGGGCTGCTGGATTTTTGCTTTGTTGTTTTGTTTTGTGTTGAATAGTGATCTGGGGTCCCATTGATGATTTCTAGTGTTACTCAGTCTACAGGCTGGGGCCACCGCCTTTAATAGTTGCTTTTCATTGTCCTCTGCATTTTTTTTTAAAGTACCCCAACCCGAAAAATCCTCAGTAAAGTCGGGAACCTGTTTAAAATAAGAATAAAGCTATTCATACAAGCCACGCTGAAACAGGCCACCACGTTCTCTAGTTGCATAATGCACAGCAAACTCGGGCTCACACGGCAAAGTAGCAAGGGAAAAAAAGTCTGTCCAGCACAAAAATAAATAGGTTGCGGAGTCAAGACGTGCCCGCTGGGGGAGCGGGCAGTCCTCTGAAAGCCTGTAGTCAACATTCCAGGGGGTACACACCACAAGG
Organism: Ursus americanus; assembly: GCF_024610735.1. Lineage (NCBI taxonomy): Eukaryota > Metazoa > Chordata > Mammalia > Carnivora > Ursidae > Ursus > Ursus americanus. Next base: position 41,901,547 of record NC_142140.1, on the reverse strand, counting down.
GGCCCCTGCTCTCTGGGGGGGGAGTGGCTCTGGGCTGGCTTTGCAAGAACCGAGTAGTTTTTAAGCTGTAGTTGGTCCCCTGTCGGGTTGAGTGACAGAGGTTCACCAGGGGGCTTGGATGGAATGTTCCAGAATGTTCCAGGCCGTTCGCAGGAAACACAGGGGCTGTTAGCTGCACAGGATGGTGGCAACACCATCCGCTGGCCAGTCTCCACGGCATCCTGGGAAAGCACTCAAAACAAGACTCCAGACTGCTTTGGGTTCTCTTTTGCTAGTTTTCTTGTGGTAAACCACTGATCCTGATGACCCTTTCCAGAGGAGAGGGTCGGCTCAAAGGCAGGGTAACTTGCTCTGGACAATCCTCAGGCTCTGTGGGACATGCGTGAGAACCAGCGTGAGGCTAGGGAGTCTCTGGGAGCCTGGCTGCTTTCTGCCTTGGTGCTGAGCACAGGCAAGGCCTTGGCCACCGGGAGATGCTCGGGACCCTAGTGGTTTCCTGCCAGAGGCGGCTGGCTGCTCCAAGGAAAGAGGGCAAGAGGTTCGGCTTCTCTCCGGGCTAATCTCTCGGGAAGGTTCTGTTCACCGCCCACTCCCCCGCCCTGCCTAAACTGACTGCAAGTGGCCAAGTCCCCTATTTGAGTGAAAGCTCCGAGTCCCCCCTGCTGGGTGGGGGCTGTGGAGTCTGCGCTGCACCCGGCCTGGTGGCCCCGACCTGTGCTTGACCTCTCAACATCAGCCCGACCAGGACCGTGGGTGACAGAATGAAGCTTCCACGTGGTGTGACTTGACTGGTCACCAGGCCAGCCGGGGGACGGGCTGGGCCCAGCGCTCAGATCCCCAGACACGCTGCCCGGCGCTCCCCCTCATCCCTGGGCAAAGTGGGCCCCGTCACCAGATGGTCGGCTCACCTGTGCAGGTCTGAGCCCTGACTCCAGGCTCCAGCCTCCCCGAGAGGCCAGCAAAGGTGAGCTCCCTACAGTGGGAGGAGAAAAGGCCCAGAGACAACAGGAAGACCATCTCCCTCTTGGCCAGGGAAGGGAAACTGGATTCATCGGCCCCCCGGGGAGATGGCTCCTGGCTGTCAGGTGTAGACTGAGCCAAAGGAAGTGGGCACACGGGCTGCCGGGGACCAGACGGGTGGGGAGTGGGGACCACGAAGTGACCTCAAGGCAGATTCATGAATTATGCCTGTTACACTTGAGTCACCAAAGACTTTTGTCAAGAAGGCCCGATTTTTGGACGTGGTTCTTACCCTGTTGACGATCATTAGTAAACGTGTCTGAGAATGAGGCGGAAGCTCTTGCTTACACACAGACAGCCCAGCCGCTGAGTAGCGAGTCCTAAGGGCCACGCACAGTGCCGCTTTGTGGTCACAGTGTCGTCGTCCGCGCAGACAGCGCCTTCAGGACGCGTCCTCTGTGTGGTGGCTTTGGTTTCCCCGAGCATCTTCATTTCTGATTTCTTGGCCGATGTTTTCAACTACTGAGGGGCCTGAGTGAAGGGCTTTGCACGAGGACAGAACTTCCCAGATGGAAGGGCCAGGAAGAAAGTGTAGCTAGAGGCCCCTCCGAAATTGCTGCGTGTTGGAGCAGCCCCAAATTTACTGGGGCAGGAAGGGACAGAGGCCTGATGGGAAGAGGCTGGCTGGGGCTTCAGGAGCCCCCCCACCCCCATGCCGGGGCACCCTGACTCTCACGATGGCCCTGTGGCCTCCTTTTCTTGGGAAGAGGGCCTCGCAGCCTGAGGACTCAGAGGGTCTGGCCAGGACATCCCGGCTCATGGTCACCCAGACGCCTGACCCCCCCTGGGCAGAGGGGGCCCTTTCTCTCCACGCGCAGAAGCTGGGATCACTGACTCTGGCCTGTGCAACTCTCCATGGAGGCCGGGGACCAGCTGTGGCTCCAGGAGGGGCCGAGGGTCTCCTGAGTGTTTAAACCTTTGGCACAGTGTCCCTTTGGGTGTGAGGACAGTTGGGTCCCTAATCCCTGGAAATGTTGCTTGAGCCCTTAAAAGCCACAGAAGCTAAGAGTGACGGTGCAGAGCCCTGAGGACACAGTGCTTTGAGGGGCGGCCGGGGGCCTGTCTCCCAGAGTCACACACTGGTCACATTCAGAGCGGCTGCTTTTGGGGTTTTTTTTTTTTTGTTTGTTTTTCAGTGCTTTATGTGAAAGGTGAGCAAGAGTAGTGTTTCCTGTGGATAAAGTGAAACTATTAGAATCTAGAATCCAGGTGCTTGAGGCTACGGGAAGTCACTTCCATCGTAGATCACAGGCCTGTCAACTGTCAAGTGATAAAACACTTTCTTGGAGACAAACCTGAGGAAACAGAAGTGGAAAAGGAGGGTGTCAGTCGGAGCGCCAAAAGCCGGGGGGCCACGGCGGCTGCTGGGGCCTCCTCAGGGGCGGGGGGGGGGCTGCAGGGACGTGGCTGGGTGTGCATGGGGGCTGGTGGGGGGGCCTCACAGGGGAGCAGAGGCCCGGGCCCCTCACCCCATTTCCTGTCTGTCCAGCAGAGCTCTGCCCAGGCAAGGGTCGGGGGTCCCGGGACGTCAGCGTGACTTCCCTGGGGCTTGGTACACGAACACAGACACCTGTTCTGAAGCTGTGGGGGATGTGGGGGCTGCAGGGGGCGGTGCAGGGAGTGGACTCTGAGAAGAGGTTTCTGGAGGAGGCCAGTATGGATTTCGGCCCTGCAGGGCACTAACTGCCATCCATGGTTTAGAAATCTCCAGCACGGAGTCAGGTCGGGGTGGGTCAGAGCACCGTGGCCGCCTCCAGCGGGAACCAGGGGCCTGCTTAGGGCATAGGACTGTGCTCTGCCCTCAGTGTGCCTCCCCTCGGCCTCTCCGACAACCCGCCGGGAATTTCAGTGAGCTGGGGGGTGACAATGCTCACTGTCTCTGCAGAGACAGGGCTCAGGGGCACTTGGAGCTCTGAAGGCAGCTCTCAGGATACGCTGCGCCTGTGCCCCAGGAGTCCGGCTAGTTCAAGGTATGCGTGTGCTCATGGGGGCTACATGGGGAAGGGGCAGGACAGGGGCCAAGTGGGAAGCTCCTCCTCTTAGCCCCTCCTCTGGTGGACGGCCTTGGCCACAATCCCTGGGCGTTCAAGGCCGGGAAGTGCTGAGGGGGTGGCACAGTTTTCCCCTAGAGTACCGTAGCCAGTTATTCCGCCAAAAGCCAAGTGAGCTGGGAAAGGTCTCCGTGTGGGGGGATGTGGCTGCTAGCTCAGGGCCCCACTCAGGGAGGACATGGCTGGGTGCTGGTCAGGCAGGACTCCTAAAAAAGGCGGCCCCAACAAAGAGCTTATGCTGAAGCCAGAAGACACCAAAGGAATGGGTCCCAGCAACCTTAACTGCCCCATCTCGTGTCTCTATGAAGTGGGACCCAGGCTCATGGCAGATGGTCAACCCATGTGTTCCTCTCCCCAGTTTCCTTCCTTGGCTGCCCCTCCAGCCTGTCTCCCTACGTCCCCAACTTCCTGTCACCCAGCCCTTCACTCCTGGACCCGTATCTGGTGTTTTGATGCAGTTCCTCCCCCAGACAGTATACACTGCTCCCGCTGCCATGCCAAGAAGGCCCAGGGCCCCCATCACAGCTCTTGTCCTGGCCTTTGTTTCTCTCTTGATTGTCTGTCCGTCCATCCATTCATCCATCCACCTATCCATCCATCCACCCAACCATCCATCTATCCACCAACCCAACCATCCGTCCATCCATCCATCCATCCATCCATCCATCCATCCATCCATCCATCCACTGTTTCTACTGAGCCCCTCCTTTGGGCCGGGCAGTGGGAGCCTGGACATCCAAGAGAGTCAGGAGGGCAGACTGGTGAAGTCCAGAGCCTGGAGGCAGGCCCTCTGGGTTCCAACCTGGCTCTACCAGCTGTGCGACCTGGGGGTGCGTTAACCCCCTGGTCCTCAGTCCCTCAGCAGTGCCACGAAAACGGTAGTTCCTATGACATGGGTACTGTGGGGCTTAAGTGAGTTAATAAGAGTGGAGGGCCGAGGATTCACCCGACATGTGCTAAGACTCTAAGTACTAGCCTGTGTTTTATAAAATCTGTAACAGACACTAGACCACCACAGTCTAGGGCTCTAAAACTTAAAAAAAAAACTATTAATAATAAATTACTGATAATTAGATAGTCTCTTTTAAATGTCCACCTCTGTTCTTGTGGCAGGCGGCAGGTGAGCTCTTCCAGCTGCTGACGGTGAGGTGGCCCTACCTGGAAAAGGTGTTGTCGAAGATGAGCATGTAGATGCCCGGTGTGCGGACCTTGAGCTGGCCCTGGATGTTCTCCTTGTGGGAGCTGCAGCGGGTCGTGGGGATGAGGACCTGGGGCGAGAACGGGTCAGAAAGAGCGTCACGGGAGCCGAGGGCCTATGGGTCCTCTGGGCAGACCGTTATTTTGGGGAGGGAACGAGGCTAGGGGCCCTGTCTGAGGTCACAGCTGAGCAAGGCTGGGGCTGGGATCAGTCCCAGGACCCGGGGGGGTGGTGTCTGGGATCAGCCACAGCACTGGGGGGGTGGGTGTCTGGGATCAGCCCCAGGACTGTGGGGGTGGGTGTCTGGGATCAGCCCCAGGAGTGGGGGTGGGTGTCTGGGATCAGCCCCAGGACTGTGGGGGTGGGTGTCTGGGATCAGCCCCAGGAGTGGGGGGGGGTGTCTGGGATCAGCCCCAGGACTGGGGGTGGATGTCTGGGATCAGCCCCAGGACTGGGGGTGGGTGTCTGGGATCAGCCCCAGGACTGGGGGTGGGTGTCTGGGATCAGCCCCAGGACTGGGGGGGGGTGTCTGGGATCAGCCCCAGGACGGTTAGGGGGAGTGTCTGGGATCAGCCCCAGGAGTCGGGGGGTGTCTTCCACATGCCCTGCATTTGTGGATCACCTGTGGTAGGGGAGGAGACTACGAGCACGAACTTCACCCAGAATCATGAACTAGTTCCCAGCCTCCTCTCATCACAGCCAGAATGTTCCACCATCTGGAGGAACAGGCTTTTTTTGGCTCCAGGAAGCCTGGGCTTATTCAAGGTGAAATCTACCTGTCTGGCTCCTGTTGGGCCTTGTGCTGCCCGGGGTGAGGGTGTCTCGTGGGACAGGCAGAGCCCCTGTCCACCCGCCATCTCTCCAGCACTTCGTGAAGCCGCTGAGCCCTGCCCGCTCTGGCCTGAACACGCCCGGCTCCACCCGTGGCTTCTCACGCGGCCCCAGCAGGCTGCCTCCCCTCCTGCACCCCACACGTCCGCGGGCCCCAGGGCCCTCTCATCTTTCTGGGCCTAAGCCTCAGCCTCCTATTTACCCTCTGCCTTCCCCAAGAATGAGAGATTAGTCCCAGGAAATATCTAAGGGCCTCACGGTCGGGGGGCAAAGCTGAGCACAGGGCGAGTGCCGGACGGGGCCAGGGTGTGTGTGTGGGGGGGTCTCTCGATGGCCAGTCTCTCCCACGAAGGCAGCGTCTGCAACCTGCTGACCAACTAAGACACAGTTTAAAACTGAAGATATGGAGGGTGCCTGACTGGCTCAGTCAGCTGAGCATCCCATAGGAAATGAGGAAATGGGAAATTAGACAAAGCCAACCAAAATTCCGAAAGATTTTAGAAGTGATCAATACCCCAGTGGGTCTGGTCTCAGAAAGCATCCTTAAGCCGTCCACGTGGGGCTGACTACACATGAATGGTCACACCGACCAGCGGCTTTGCAGACCACGGCTAACACCTTAGCAACCTGGAGCTCCTAGGGCGGCGAGCTGCCCCACAAGGGAGCATTTTTATTCTTTACAAAATTAAGTGCTGCTCCTTTCTCAGAAACACAACTTTGTGAAATTCCGTTATCTATTCCTTGTAAGCATTTTTCACCCTGCACAAAATGACTGAATCCAAAATGCCTGTAAGGATGTGATGGCTTTTTCAACTCACACTTGAACAGAGGCACATTTCTGGAAACCCTACACATTGGCCACAGAGTTCCCAAAGTGAAGTAAGTTTCCACCAAAGGTTCTGCCCTCAAAGATCTTGTGGTTTAACAGAGACAGCAGACAAAAAACCATTCAGTTGTAACAGTGAGCGGGTCACGAGGGGAGAACTGGGAGGGGTGCCCATCCCAGCCCCAGGGGGAAGAGGGGAGAGAGGCACGGTGTCAGGGAGGGTATCCTGGAGGGGGTGACGCTGAGCTTGGACGAGTTAGGTGATTCGAGAGAGGCCCGCCTGTCCCAGGCAGAGGGGAAAACACGTGCAAAGACATGGGAGAAGAGCTAAGATTTACTCTGCCCTGAGATAACCAGAAACAGACAAAATATACAGGACACCGGACATCAGGCAATGGAGGAGAGTGGTCTCTGAGGGAACAAGGTGAGCCCCGCAACTGCCCCAGCTCAGCACTTTGGGAGGAGACGACAACAACAACCAGACGGGACAAACGGAAAAGAAACAGTAAGAGGACAGACTCAAGCCCAGCCTGATCAATAAGCACATTAAATATAAATAGTCTAAACATCCCAAATAAAAAGCAGAGATGATCAAGCTGACCCAACCCCCATCACGCCCATAACAAGAGACAGTTTAAATATAAAGACACAAATAGGTTCGAAGTAAAAGCACATAAAACGATATATTGTGGTAGCACTAAGCCAAAGAAAGCTGGATCGACTACGTTAATATCAGACAAAATAGATTTTATATCAAAGGATGTGGCCAGGGATGACTTCATAATGATAAAGGTGTTAATGCATCAGGATGATGGACGAATCCTCCACGTTTATGCCCCTAATGAGCTTCAAACACACGAAGCACAAGTGGTCAAACTCCAAGGAGAAATAGGTAAATTCACAAATAGGTAAATTCAACCCAACCGACACTATGGAACACTCAGGACACACCTTCCCCAGTGCGCCGGGGACACCCAGGTAGGCCATCTTCTAGGCCATTAAAAAAAAAAAAAAAAAACCCTACCTCATACTTAAAAGGATTCAAGTTGTACGGTCTGTTTTCTGACGACAATGGAATTAAATTAGAAATAAACAGATCTCTGGAAAATACCAAAAATATTTGTAAACTAAAGAACACACTCTTCAATAACATGTGGCTCAAGGAGAAATCAAGCATCAAAAGGAAGATCCCACAGGCATGGGAGACAGCGTGTGCAGCGTGCTCCTGATACCGCAGGACATTTGCATTGGCTGGGAGCTGGCGCCGGTCAGGGAGTAGGAAGGGCCTGAGACAAGCCTGGAGGGGGAAAAGATTCATGAGGACTCACTCTGGGTAGGATCTGGGGCTAGCCACTTCTGTGCTTGGTCTCATTACGTTCCATTAAGGTTCTATCATACTCTAATTCCACCCGGGACTGAGAATTCTGGGAGGTTGTGACGTTGGGTCTGCTTCCGGGGTGTGAGACCTAACAATTGTGACCCTGGATGCTCCAGCGAGCACAGGTGGGAAGGAGCCGCTGGACAAGAAGGCCTGCTGTTTACACAGGGGCGTCTGGGCACCCCACGCCACACCTCAGCCTCAGCATTTACTACCTTGACTGCAAAACAACAACTGAGAGCTTGTTAGGCGGGCCCTCTGAAGAGGGTATGTCTATAACAATATGCTTCATTTCCTTAGAACATTCTAGATGATAGACTTTTCGTTCATCTCAGCTCCGGTTTTCCCACCATGGTCGAAATCTATGAGATCTTCTCTGGTGCCAAAGCTCCGCAGCTGAGGGGGGTGGGGAGAGGATGGGGGTCTCGGGAGTAAACCCGAGGCAGGTCTCTGCTGGGTGAGCTCTGGGAGCACCTCCCACCAGTCTCTGGTGCCCAGGCGGCCGTGTCCTTGTCTATGCCATGTGTCTGCAAGACAGTCTAAGTTGGTTTTATCGATGTTTGGATGGGCTCCCGCGGCCTGACGCTCTGGTGCAAAGCAAGGGTCCTATGCTCGATGGAAGAAGTGAGTCACAAAAGGCTACACAGACAAACAGGCTGGTGGCTGCTCGGGGTGGGGGTTGCAGAGTGACTGCTCGTGGGTAGTTTCTTTTGGGGATGATGAAAATGATCTAACATTAGAGTGGCGACAGCTACACAACGCTACATATCTTCAACGGGTCGATTACTTGGCACATGAATTACATCTCAATAAAACTGTCTAGAAAACACAAAGTCAAGGGTCCTTGCTCCCAGTCCTGGCTCCTCCTCTGACTCCCTGCGTCCCCAGGCAGGCCGTCGAGCTTCTCTGGCCAAACATGGGTCCTCTGCCCGGAGAGAGGGCAGGGCCTGGGTCCTGTTTCGCACTCCGTCCCCAGGCTTCAGGACAGTGGTCGGCACACGGACAGCCTCAAGTCCTGGATGGACTGTTTCTTCAGTCAAGTGTCTTCCCAAATTCACCACCTCTGATCTCAGTGCTGAGGCACGACCTTGACCGAGGAAGCACTCTGGAGAGGTGGTGGCCCCGGGAGGCCGGGCAGTGTCTGCTGGGTGCCGCCACAGATGGGGCTGGCCTTGTCCGTGTGGCTCCCTCTGCCAGGGCGCATCTCCTGGTCTGGCCCGAGGCCTCCTCCCCTGACGGCTGCCCCCCGGGTGCCCGCCTACCCCCAGCATGATACCCTCTATCTGGAGCCATGGCTGTTCACCAGGGGCTCTCGCCTCCAGGGCGGATGCCACGTTGTCCCTTCTCTTTCTAGCTCTGACGGGCACAACTGAGCCCGGGGTTGAGCCGAAGCTTGGCAGATGGCCCCGAGCGACCGCAGGCCCCTGTGTCTGCGCCTCCGTCATCACGCCCTTGAGTGCTGGCATCTGCTCTGCACGCAGTTTCCTGTAAGGCCCAGGCTGGTCAGGGGATCCCGGGGGGAGTCCCCCAGACAGATGCTGAGGATGTGCATCTGGGGACAGGTTCCCAGGCTGATGTCCGTGCAGGGGGCCTTGGGCAGAAAAAACAGCCACTCCACGGCTGGCTGCTGATGCTGGGCTTAGGAGGGCACCTGATCGCACTTCTCACTGACCCTGAGTATGGGCGCCTTCTGCCCCCTGGCGTCCACTCTGAGAAACACACTGGTAGTCCTGACCCCCAGAGGCCACCTGGAAGTTGGAGAGGAGGAAGGCTTCTCCTCCAGGCCTCTGAGCCCGAGCCCTGAATCCTGCTCAGAACCACACGGATCTCCCAGGGCCATGAGGATTTGGTGGGTGAGTGACTGAGCAAGGGGAGAGGCCCACGGCTCGGCCACATGTGAGCAGGCGGCACGGCAAAGGCCTGGACACGGGATGGGAGTCCCTTCCCCCCTCCCTGCCCCACACCAGTGTCTAGTGTGGGAGGACGTGGTGCTGGTGCTCGGTAGGCTTTGGGACTATGAGGACGAACAGCCAAGGCAGCGAGGCGAGCTCCTGGTCAGTGCAGAGCTGACAAGCACGCCGGTTATGCCACCGCTTGACTAACTGCGCTGGCAAGTCACTCGGCATCTCAGTTACCTCGTCTGCAAACGAGGACGGGGGCCTGCCCCACACCACCCTCCCTGCGTGCAGCTGGCGGGGCTGCAACCGCACCTGTTCCCACCACCGCGAGCCCCACGACCTCCTGGGGCAGGGTCGGAACCTCAGGAAGGAAGGGCTCCAAGCGGGGAACGCGGTGTGGCCATGAGCCCCCCGAAAGGAAAGGAGGAGCAGAGCAGTTTCTAAATAAGAATAAACACGAAACTCCACAAAACAAGGCCAACTCAAGGAGGCTAGAATTCAATTTTCAGCGTGCATTTGCAGAGGACAAAAATGACAAAGCAGGCTCTACGATGAGCAGGTCCCAAGAGGGCAGAGACGCCAGGAGAGCAAGCCAGACATGCACTCTGGCACGTGGACGCGCCCTGCGCCGAGCCTGCTGGCCCTCAGCTCCAGGCCCCCCACCCTGGCCCTCGGTGTGAGCCCCCTGCAGCCAGCGGCCCACATGCAGGAGCGACACAGGGATATTCTCACACAGACTGCATGGGAGTCTGCTTCCGTGTGACTTCCAATCGCGCTCCCCCACCTTACTTCTTGCCGTTGCTGGAACATGGAAGTTTCTGCACGTCTAGCAGCCCGACGTCCACTCTAAGCTCCCGGCTGGCCTGTCTGTCCTCACCGGTCCTTCCACCCACAATGATTCAAATGGGACCCGAGTTTCCACCCAAACCAGCTCCACCTCCTCTTGTACTGAGTCAGGTCAGCCACCCACCGAGTCCTGCTCAACCTTCTGTCCCGGGCTCTGGATCCCACCACCCTATCCTTTCTACTCTGGCTGCCAATCCCTTGGGCCAGGCCCGTGACTCTCAACCTTAGCTGCTCACTGGACTCACCTAGGGACGCCTGTGTCCCAGCCCCAGGGATTCTGATCGAGTGGTGTGGCTGTGGCCTTGGGAGTGAGTGTTTCTAATGTGTGGCCAAGACTGGGACCCATGCTGCTGGCCATCGTCAGCATCTCATGCTTAGCCTGTCTTAGGACTTTATGAACATGGGACCGGCCGCCGAGACTTCAAGTGTCACCACCCAAGTGCCACAATGGCTAGGTGTCTCTACCGATGTCTCTGAGGCGAGATGCTGAACACCCCAAGCTCATAACCCCCTCCACAGTGATCTATTCTTGCTCGGCACAGCTCTGTTAAAAAACGATCCTTAAACTGGCTCGCACGTCTGTATCCTCTAGGTCTTACCTAGTGATCTGTCCCAAGGTCAGATGGCAGTTCTCTGACACGGGAGCAAACTCCAGACACCTGAACAGAGTGCTCTCCAGCCTCCAGGCTTTCCCTCCCCAAGCTGGCCAAGGCCAGGTGCTTTGTGGGCTCCATGGGACACAGCCCAGAGGGCTTGCCCACCTGCTTTGTCCCCGTGCCCCTCTCATGGCTGCGGCCCGAACATTCCAGGAGAGGCCTGCCCAACACAAGGCAGGATGGCCGCGGCCCTGCGCCAGTAAAGGACCACCCGAGCACACAGCGGTATGAGCAAGTGGGCCGCTGGTGGGGGCCGGCCTTACCTTACACTGATCCAGTGGTGTGTCCTCCGCCTCCTGGAAGACCACGCTGAAGGAGATACTCTTGGGGTCGGAGGAGAAGACCCAGCTGATGGTGAGGCCTGCCTCGGCCACGGTGATGGGGATGAGGCTGTAGGTGCTGGACCGCACGAACAGCTCCCGGTTGCTCTCCCCGAAGTTGGCGATCTCTTCCACCGTGAGGGGTAATTTTATCCTAAAATCCAAACACAGACAGGGCCCTGGTCAAACGGGCAACATGCCTGAGTCTGCTGGCCAGGTCACCTGTGGCGCAGAGGTGGCCGGAAGCCGTGGAGGCTCTTGGGAGGCCGAACCCTGGGGAGCCTTGCCCGACCTGCTTAATTACGGGAGCAGCCTGGGTGCGCAGCTCCCGCCCACAGTGAGCACCGACTGTGTGCCGGGCATGGTGGTCGGCGCCGGGGACACAGAAGTCAAACATCGGGATGACCATCCCTGCCCGCGTGGGGCTGGCACGTCCCTGCAGGCAGTCGGAGGTGAAGGCCGGCCTGAGATGCTCCGTGTGCCCACGGACAGGAGGCGGCTCCAGAGGCCTTGGCTTTCAGGAGCATTCCCGAAGCGGCCCTGCTGCCCAGCTGGGTAGGGTAACTGGCTCTCTCCAGCTCTAGGGTAACTGGCACGGGCAGGAAGCACACCCATCATTAGAAACTTCCCACCCTCTCAGCCGTCCCTCTTCTCAGTGGAAATCTGGGGGCTGCTGGAAGATTCCAAGGGGGCACCCTGACTTTTCTTAAATGGGTTCCAGTACCTGCCTTTATCCTGTCTGCTATGGAGCTCACCCCCTCGTAAGCCTGAGGTTCCTCCTCTGTCCCTCTGCTGTTGGGTGTGAAGAGTGCCTCTGAGGGTGAGCTGGGTGTGAGTGAACAGGCTCCTGACTGAGCGGCGCCCCCTCCTGGACGGTGCGTGCTTGTGCAGGTCACTGGGACAGGGCCTCCTGCCACCTCAGCAGTGGTGTGGCCTGGGGCCAGCCTTGTCTGCTCAACTGTGAACTGGGAAGGCGATGGCCGGGCTCCCTGCTCGCAGGCTTCATGTGCCAGATCCACAGCTGCATGAGCAGGCACGATGCTCCCATCCCACATGAGGAAGCCAAGGTCCAAACAGATTAAGAAATTGGATCCAGGCCCACCCAGGTCTGATATGAAACCATTACCTGTCCCCTACACTGAACTGCCTTTCATGGCCAAGATCTATTACTGTCCCCCTTAATGCAGCAGTGGAAACTAAAGCTCAGAGAGGTTAGGTAACTCGCCCAAGACTGCACAGCACGTAGGTCATGGGGCCGAAGAGTTCTGTCTGCCTTCAAAGCTGTGGAGACGGATGGAAGTATTCTCAGAGCTATGCTGAGAAGAGTAACCAAGGATGAAAAAACCCAAAATGCTCTAGAGAGGAGCTCTGACAAAAATCATTCCACTTTTGTGAAGATTTAACTCCATGTAACGTTTTCCCATGTGTTCATCTAAGCTTCATTCCTAATTATAGTACAGAAAGGCCTGTCCGGGGGCGCCTGGGTGGCACAGTGGTTAAGCGTCTGCCTTCGGCTCAGGGCGTGATCCCGGCGTTCTGGGATCGGGCCCCGCATCAGGCTCCTCCGCTGGGAGCCTGCTTCTTCCTCTCCCACTCCCCCTGCTTGTGTTCCCTCTCTCGCTGGCTGTCTCTATCTCTGTCGAATAAATAAATAAAATCTTAAAAAAAAAAAAAAGGCCTGTCCAATGTTTACAATTTTCAAAAACCTGAGAGTAGGCAGAAGGGACCATTTTGGAAAAGAGGTCTTCCTTGTCAGGCGGAAATCTTACTGCACGGCCATGTGTGCAGTCACCCTGACAGAAGGCCCCACCGATGCTGGGCCGTTTTATAATTTTACGTTCCAGAATTCTCCCCTTGCACCCAGTCCTTCAGATTGTGCTTCTAGTACTTTATTTTATTTTATTTTGCTTTTCTACACCTCATCTGTTCAGTGAGAAGACGATACTCAGTCTCCCCAAAGGAGAGGCTAATAAACACAAATTAAGGGTTTGCCATCTCTGCTCAAATATAATCTTTTTTTTTTTTTTTTTTGAGAGAGAACGTAAGCACGGGAGGAGGGGCAGAGGGAGAGAGAATATTAAGATATTAAGCAGGCTCCTCGTTGAGCATGGAGCCCAACACAGGGCTCGATCTCAGGACCCTGAGATCATGACCTGAGCCTAAATCAAGAGTCAGGCGCTTAACCAACTGAGTCACCCAAGCACGCCTCAAATATAATCTTAAAATAAAAGGAGCCCACTGTCTACAGGACTCACGTCATAAATGTAAATTCTACTGGTTTCCAGGCTTCTGCCCTGTCCCTCCACAATCACTCTCCACATGGCAACCAGAATGATCTTTTTTCAAATGTAAATTAGATTAAGTCATTGTTCTATTCCAAACCTCATTTTTGGGCTCCCATCTCCCTCAGATTAAAAGGCAGAGTGGCCAACAAGGCCTGATGGGAGATGGGCCCCCTTCCCTCTCTGACTCAGTTTCTCTCGCTCTCTCCGCTTCAGCCACACTGGCCTTTGCCCTGTTCCTTGAACATGCCAGATGCCATTCTACCCCAGGGCCTTTGCACGAACCGTTCCCTCTGCCTGAATGCTGTTCCCTCATAGAGCTGCAAGGCAACTCCCTCCAGTCTTACCTTCTTAGGGCCACTTTATTCAAGATCACGAATTCCACCCTCCCCATCCTGCTTTGTTTCTTTTCCACAGCAAGCATCACCTTGGAATGTACTATGTCATTCACTTGTTTACTTACGTGTACTGTCCACCCCTGCTGGGATATAAACTAAACACGAGGGCGGGCATCTCTGTTTTGCTCACTGATGTGCTCCAGGGACCTAGAACATACCTGGCTCCTACTAGGTGCTGAGTAAGTATCTGTGGGTGAGGGAGTGAATCTATTCAGTGACAATGAAGCCCTTATGCAGCCATGAGCCACAACATGGGAGAAGAAGGATAGGATATGTGAAAATACTCATGCAGTGGTGACGTTTTAAAAGACCATGAAATAGGGGCGCCTGGGTGGCACAGCGGTTAAGCGTCTGCCTTCGGCTCAGGGCGTGATCCCGGCATTGTGGAATCGAGCCCCACATCAGGCTCCTCTGCTATGAGCCTGCTTCTTCTTCTCCCACTCCCCCTGCTTGTGTTCCCTCTCTCGCTGGCTGTTTCTATCTCTGTCAAATAAATAAATAAAATCTTTAAAAAAAAATAAAAATAAAAATAAAAAAAATAAAAGACCATGAAATAAGATGTAGACTATTTTGTGCTGAAAATGATGTACATATGTATTTTTAAAAACTGGAAGGCTATACCCCGAAGTGGTTTGCTTGTCTCTCTTTTCCTATTTTCTACAGGGAAAAAGGTACTGCTCTTACAGTAAGAAAAGCGAACAAAGTTATTTTCAAAAAAAGAACACAGGGCACAGGCATGAGGAAGGGATGGCTATGGGGGGCATGGGGAGCTTCTGAGGGTGAGGGAACTGTTCTCTGTCTTCACTGTGGTCACACGGGGGCGACACTGTTCTGTTCCAGACCTGTGTCGTTCCCCGCCCCCGGCAGAACTGGGGCGCGGAGCCGGCTGGGCTCGGAGGCCCCCGAGATCACTTAAGCCACTGGCCGAGCTGGGCGTGGAGCTTGGCAGGACGACTAGTGATTACACTGTATTATTTGTCAGAATCTAAGCACCATACACATAAAGGGGGAATTTACTGTATATAAATCGTACCTTAAAAAAAAAAAAAAAAAAGCAGAGACTGAAAGGCACCATCAGTGCCAAGTCAGAGCCTCTGGGGTGCTTCCGGCTCCTTCTCCCCAAGAGCAACAGCCTGGGGAGTCCCGCTCGGGGACCCGTCACTTACATCAGTTCTCCGGACTTCAGCAAGCAGATTTCGGCATCCTGCCCTGGCGGCATGTCTTCAGTGTCCTCGGGGGTTAGCAAGGTTGACATGGTGTCCCTGAAATGCCACACACAAGAACACACAGCCATTTAGCCATCGGCACATGGGGTCCCACGTCCTGGGGCCCCCAGCCTTGGAGTCACGTGGCCAGCCTCAGAATGTGCGGGATCCTGCAGTCCCAGAGGCCATGACAGAGGGTCCGGCAGGCTCTCTAGGTAGGGGCACAGGGGCCGGAGCTGAGCACTCAGGGCGGGGAGAAGACAACAGGGCCGCCGTGTCTTCCCTGGTGTCTTTCCAGTGACCAGGGGGAGGGGCTGCCCACAACTCGGACGGTCCATCCTCCTATCTCACACCAGCTGAGCACCGTCAGCAGCACCTCGGGGCCCGGCCTGGCCAGCGCCTGGCTGTGACTAGCCAAGCCTGCTCTGGCCCATCTCCAGGGAGCAAGGACACATGCCCAGGAAACGGCGTAGCCCAAGAGGGAGCGGTGGGACAGAGAGTGGACCTAAGCCACACGGCCTCTCTCTGCTCATGACCCACCATCGGCTGCACCGAGAGCCAGCAGCGGGGGCCCGTCGGCAGTGCAGACACGCCACGCTTCCCATGGTGCTCCATGGAACACCAGGGCCAGGGGCGGAGGGCACCACACGCTCCCTCTCGGAGCGCCCCGGTACACTGCAACTTAAGTTCGAGGCTCTAGGAGGCGCTGCAGCAAAGACAGCTGCTGGACTTGAACTCCAGCGTT
This sequence comes from Ursus americanus, assembly GCF_024610735.1. NCBI lineage: Eukaryota > Metazoa > Chordata > Mammalia > Carnivora > Ursidae > Ursus > Ursus americanus. Next base: position 41,885,893 of record NC_142140.1, on the reverse strand, counting down.
CGTGTGTTTTAAACTCCTACTGAGCTGCTTACTCTGGGAAGGCAGACGGCAGTCCCCCTCCTTCACTGACAGGGACACGGAGGCCAGAGCCCCACGCCTGACTCGAGCTCACTGCTCGTCCTGCCACAGCCGCACACCCGGCTCGGCCAATGGCTTGTGTGATCTCAGGGCCCTCAAGCCCCACCAGCTCAGGTGCCCAGGTCTGCTCAAGGGAAACTTAGTCCAGAAAAGAACCATTTGCCCCACGGACAAGTGTTAATAAGGAACGTCTCCCACCTAACACAGCTTCTTCCCAAACTGTCGCGATAACCCCCTTCTCAACCGCCCTAAAGGGCTCTCCCCAGATGTGCCCTGAACTGCCCCCTCCCACCCCTGACACGTACCCCTTGGGCTCTCACCAGCTTGGCCCCGGGGACACTTGCTCAACCTCTGAAGCCCCAAGGGAACACAAGCGAACGCAGTCTAGCCCCACCCCACCCACTGTTGTGCCCGGAGATGTCCGCCCAGGTCCGCACTGGGGCGCTCTCCATCTGAGTCAGCACCACACACACACACACACACACAGCTAGAAGGAGGGGGTCTGCGGCCCAGGCAAGGTCAGCGGCTGGCCGCAAGCATCCAGACCTCGTGCTCAGACGTTTCTGCCTCTACCACTTTCACACCCACTTGGGCACCAAGTTCACGGCTCCCCCCGGAGTGCAGCTATGATGTGTGCTGGGAAATGACAGTGCTGTCTGGGCTGCGTGGCGTGCCAGCCACGGCCACGCCGGGGATGGGCTCTGCAGGATTCCCAGGGAATTCCTGCGCTCAGGTGAGCTCAGGACCTAACCTAACATCATCTCTGGGACATCAGAAAGTCACAACAGCCCAGCAGCCACACCCGACTGCTCACAGAGCTTCTCAGCTGTCACCTCTGCTTGCAAGGGATCCCCCGGCACATCTTGCTCACAGTTCACTGCCAGGAGAGTCCCAGGGCCAAGACCACTGCCATGGAGGCCAGTCCTTCCACAGCGAGAGGCTGCACGTGGTCTACCACAGTCTACGCCCTGTGTCTGAGCCCGAGGCTCCCCACTCAGTCAGGAGAACCTGAGGGTCCACCTGAGCACCCAGGGGCTCTCTGGGTGGCAGCACGAAGGGGGAGTTCAGGGTTGGCAAAATTCAGTGAGTCTCCCCTCAGCCTGTCCTGGCTGTCACTCAGCCGTGGGGGTGGGAACACTGCGACACGTCCCAGCACACCTGCATGAACAGCACAGAGCCGTGAATCTGCGGGAGTCTGGGGGATGAGACAGGCAGCTTCACCAGGGGCGGACACACAGGCATCTGCAGCCCGCTCCCACCCCGCGTGCCCCTCCCTCCCACTCCCCCCGGGCCCCATCTGTCATTATCTCTTCTGGGTCCTCTCTCCCCTAGACCCAGAGGCCTTTGGAAGAAGGGGCTGCAGCTGAGCTGTCCCCACCCTACAGGACCGGCACGCGGCAGGTCGGCCACCACCATTTGCAGGAACCGAACAATGTACGTGCCCCTTGCTAAGTGGAGATTCGGAAAAGGGCAGAGGAATGCTGACCAAGTCCAGGAGAGAACTGAGGCCGGGTGCCTAAAGGATGAGGCCCCCGAGTCACGCGTGGAGTGGCAGATGCAGGGTCGAGGAGCATGCCGACTGCTCACTTACAAGGCCTCTCTGCCTGCAGGAGGACAGATACTGCCTGGGGAGAGGCCTCTGTCCTCTTGGGAAACCTCTGAGCGTAAGACGGGGCGTCACCGGACGGGCCCCAACATCACGCCTGCCCCCACCAGACCCAGCAGCTGCTCTGCCATTTAGCCCCCCTGCCCCTGCCTCCTCCCCGTCTGCGATGGAGCCGAGGCTGCTGGGGGTGACACTCTGCTCTCGGGGCGCCTCTGCGAGGGAGCGGTGGTGGGGGCCGGCACAGGGAGCCGCCAGGGCTGCCTAGATCACCAGACACCCACTGGCACCCTGTTGCCCGGCTGGGGCTGTCTGGGCACAGTCCCCGTCAGCCCATGGTAAGCGGGGGAGCCCGTCTTCACGAACACCCTGCCCTTCAGGGGCTGAGCGCCGGGAGCCCTGAGCAGTGGGGGCTCCATCTCTCTAGCAGGAGGTCCTTGGGGCTCCAGAGGGCAGGAGAGGGCATGTGGCTCCTGGTGGGGACGTCACTCCAAGGTGGTTCCAGTCTTGGTTTTATGACTGTGACTCTGGGTGCCCTTCCCTCCTCGGAGGTTGTTCTCCCTTCTCTACATGGGAGGAGGAGAGGGAACCGGATGGACTCCAGGCTCCTCTCCGAGCTCCAGGCTCAACTGGAAAAGGCTGGAGGTTCCAAAGGACTCCTCCCTCGGCCTTCTCCATGCTTCCCAAGGAAGGTACAGCAAGAATATGCTTGACCCACCTGCTGCCACCGAGGGCAAGCCTGGTGCCTCGCTGTTCTTCTTCCTCTCGGGCCCAGCCCCTCCACCCCCAACCTCCACCCTGCCCACCCCTTTCCGTGGCTCTTATGACCACTGGCTTCCAGATCCCCATCCTTCTTCCGGGAGAAACAGAATTACAGAACGTCAGTGTGAGAGGCTGTTCAAGGGATCAAGTATACAACACCCCCCCCCCCACCTCCCCAGTACATGATGACCACAGATATGGGGGCCTGAGGAGCCAAGACAGGCCCAAGGCCACTCAGGCCTGCCTCAGCTCCTCTGCCTTCATCCTTGTGCAAAGTGCAAATGCCGTACAAGAGAAAGATAAGTTAACATCTGACGGAACAGGCTCTGAAGCTGTAATTGGTTCTCAGGCTTTTCCTGCATTGAGGATAAAAGAGGTCCTAACCCATCACTCCCTCTCCTCCTCCAGCTCCCCCTCTTGCAAGCCCTGATTACCAGCCAGTAGTGCTTCCCAGGGGAGGTACCCAGCCCCTCCCAGTCCTGGCTGAGGCCCTGCATGGGGGGAGTGGAGCAAGGTGGTCAAAGGTGGGGGATGCCATCCCAAGGGTAAGGATCAGAGACACAGAGGTTTCTTCTCAATGGCTTTGCAAACTGTGGGTCGTGACCCATTCAGTGGGTCATGAATCAATTTAGTAAGTTACGACCCCCATTAGAAGAACTGGAATGGAAAATGTCTACGAAGCAGTACACTGCGTGTTGTCAGGGGCAGGACTGTCACGGGGCTCTTGCTTTGCCTTCGTGTCTACACACGCACACCCGCGGGTAATCAGGTAAAATGTGTTATCTTACCGTGAGATGCAGCAGAAGAGCAACTCCTTTAGATGGCAGAGGACTGAAAACGAGCTTGAGAAGGACAGGGACAAAAGCCACTTCTTTTGTGGCCACTAGGGGGCACCCTCTCTCCTGCCAGAACCATTTCCTTCTGCTGCCACTGGAGTGTTTTCCTGAGAAGTTGAGACACATTCACTGCCCACAGCGCCCCTCCTTCCTCCCCTTGCTCCGGCCACGGAAGCCTCTGGCTGGCGATGGTGACTTTTGATGGCATGTCACCCCTTCCTGCTGAGCTTCCGTCCCTGAGCCTGTGGTCAGGAGAGCTGAACCTGTCTTGAGGCACACACATTTGTCAACCCGTTCCACCCTCTGGGGCTGGTCATCCCAGCATCCCCGGAGATCCTGCCCTACACACTGTCTATGCTCTATCGACGTCCAGATTATGTGCCCAGGGTGAGCCGGCTTTCTGTCCCATATGCCCCCAACAGAGGACATGACCAAAGGCTCCACTTGAGAACCACGTGAGAATTAAGTGGTGGCCACAGACAAGGCGACGGTGAGGAAGTCCCCGACAATGCAGTCCAGGGGTCTGTGCCTGCCTGGATGAGGGGTCACGGTGTTGGGGGGGGGCAGTCCCTCGGCTGGAATCCACCACAGCTTCCTCTCACAAATCAAAATGCCTCATCTGCTTTTCCATTTAATTACTGTACAACTTCAGTCCTGCAGATTGCCCCAGGGGTGGGGGGCAGATCCTCTGGCTGTTGGGATCGGTGGAGGAAGAAAGGATGCTTAAAAAGCCCCCATGGCCTGAGTGTCTTGCTGACAGCCTTCCCCGGAGGGCTCCACCTGCTCCTCGGCCTGCTAAGCAGCACAGTGAGAAGGGCTACTTCGCCTGATTACCCAGGGTCCCCGGTCCCCAGGTCAGCTTCTGTCCGTGGTCAGCAGACGGCTCTATGTTTACGACACACTGCCCAATTCAGCCGCCGCTAGCCTTGTGGGGCCGCCTGAACCCAAATTCATCACAATTTTTAAAAAGCCAACAATTTGGCTCCTTGGTTGCACGGTCCACACCTCAGGGGCTCAATGGCCACTGTGCGGGACGGCGCAGACCCAGGACACGTCTGTCCTCGCAGACGGTGCTCATGAGCGGCACGGGCTCGGAACGTGGTGCTGAGCCCACTCTGTGGGATCTGAGGGTATTTTCCCATTTTACTATTCAAAGTAAGTTCCTGGTAGTTTTTCTTTCAATCATTGGCTTCCTTTTTGCCTAAAAACCGAGTGACGAAGAGCACTTCTGGTATTTTGATTTCTGATTGCTTAGTAACCACGGTCCGACCACAACACCCAAACTCGTATGCCCAACCTCAGAATCAACAGCTGGGCAGCACTGGGCTCGCCTCCCCGGCTCTAGTCGGAGCTGCCTTCTGGTCCAACTCTTTTTCTGAGGCTTTCGGTCCTAACTCATCCTCCACAGCCCCCATCAACCACCACTGCTTTGCAGGGAGACTTCTGCCAGCAACAGTAACCGCCTCAATCCCGGGTTCTGGGACTGACGTTCCTTCCACCTAGGGCTCTGGATCGGGAACGTCAGGGGCTTTGGAAAAGCGAACAGGTCAATGCACCCTGACTTCCAAGATGCACCTGCAGTGGGCATGGCTGCTGTTTCCTGGCTATCCTTACCCCAGTGCTGTTTAGAACATGTGCAAGTGTTCCAGGGGAAATCTAAGACATGTGATGGGGCCACTGCCCTTGGGAAGTTCAGAGTTTTGTTTCAAAGAAAAGTAATGCCCTTGACACACTAAGCACTACAAACTGGCACTGTGTACAGTGACTGAAATAAGATTCTGGCCCCCAGGGGGTGAGCGGCTCCCTCCTCCAATTTAGCTGCAAGCCTTTCACTGGAGAACTTTCTGCCGGAGAACAGTGATGACAAGCGCAGCCGTGATTGCCCAGATGCGCGCCCGCCCTCCCTGCAAGCCGGCACACAGCTGTGGAGGAGGCAGGGGCGAGGGCCCTTGCTTCCCACGGAGTACGAGTGCTTGTCCTTCCAAGACAGAACGGCCTGGCCGCGTGAGCGTTTGACAAGGCTCAGGCTGTTCTAACTCCCTCCGGGAACTGGTCCCAAATGACACAGTTGGCTTGACCCTGGGAAAAGCTCATCTCTCGAAACTCAAGAGATTCCAAAACGAAAGGATGGCTCGCTCCAAAGGGATGTCTTGCTTTAAAAGGTCTCTTTCGGAGGATGGGTGCTTTGGCCTACCTCCCCTGCACTATTTGGCTCATTGTTCATCATCCGTTGGCCCCCGTGTCCACCCACCACCTGTCCAGGGGCACACTCTCTACAGAGCCTCACGGCTCCTGCTCTCAGGGAACAGCTCATTCATTTGCACGAGTGTGGTGGAAGGGTCTGAACTAGCCCATTTGAAAAAGCCTTGAAAATCCACTAGTGGTCTTCAAAGCTTCGACTAGCGCCCCCTGGGAGTAGTGCAGGGCGCACAGCTAGACAGATGCTGGGCGCTCCAGGGACGTGCATGCTCTCGGGCAAGTGAACTCATCTCTCGACCCTTCTGCTTACTCATCTGGAAAGGCTGACGGCTGGACGGCTAGGTGGGAAGCACCCAGCACAGGGCCTGGCTCCCAGTGGAACAGAGTGCTAGTCCCTAGGTCCTGGGGTCATGCCTGGTCCCCGCTCCCAATGCCTGACAGCCCGCCCTTAGGAAGAGCCATAGGAGCCGCTGTGCCCAGCAGACACGCACCAGCTGTGACGGGGAGCGGGCTGAGTGGGGCGCAGAGTCAGGGGACGGGGGTCTGGTGAGTCGGCACGAGGGCAGCTGCTTCTGGGAAAGCAGAAATGGAGTTCATGCCTCTACCGAGCAGCCTTTCCCCAGAGGGGAGGTGCCGGGGAATGTGAGCCCGGCAGGCATCCCTCCAGCTCCTGCCTTCCGGGGCCTTCTTCCCCAGAAGCATCAGCATTGCTGGGGCAGGGCGTCTGACAACTAGAATGGTGCTGTCACCTGGTGGTCAAGATCTGGGGAGTTCCAGGAGTGGGGACAGCCTCAGGGAACCAGAGGACTCCAAGTCACGTGGGTGTAGGTAGCAGGGCTGCATCAGGCTGACCCGTCCCCAAGGAGCCCTCCGGTGCCCTAGCAACGACGACAGAGACCTGGGTTTGTTTCCTGGAAGCGCCCGTTTTTAGCTGTGTGCACGTGGGGCCCTCAGTGTTTTCATCTATAAAATGGGGCAGTACCTACTCTGTAGGGCTGCTGTGAGGACAGGGGCTATTGTGTGGGAATGGCGTGCATACCTGGAACCCGGACCGCAGCATGGGCTGCGCATTGGTCCAGGCCCCGATGGCTCCAAAGAGACATGACTAGCGAAGGAAATAATGTTAGGGTACAAATGTCACCATTCTCAGTGCGCTGCCTGAGCCAGACCTACTTATTGCTCCCCTTCAATTTTACAAATAAAAACCCTCTAAGGTCCTGAGAGGTGGTCATGTCCATAGCCAGGCAGCAGGGAGTGCAGGACAACAGGGCCACCGCTTCCTATCTCTGACCCCCAAATTACGTGGGTGCAGCCTGGTCATGTGGATTCTGATGAACGAGGCAGGGGTGGGTAGGGCTGGGTCTCTTATGATCACCAACCAAGGGCTCTCAGAAGATAGTCAACGGAAACACGGACCACATCACAGAGAGACAGAAGCCGACCTTGCTGCTTTGAACAAGCTCATTTCTGGGACAAAGTGACAGAGCCTCTCCGCTGGTGAGTCATCCATTTTCTTGTTTGCGGCGTTAAAAGGCAGGTACAAACCTCAGGTTGCTGGGATCCTCTGATCCCTGCCTGCGGGTCAGTGTGGGGTAAAATGCCCAGGCTTTAGAGCTTGGCTGCTCTCGGTTTGAATTCCACCTCCGCCCCAGAACTCGAGAACTGTGAAGTGACTTCACGCGGTTCTGGGCACAGAGTAAAGTGCTCGTGAGCCGAAGGTATTGGCAGTGCCCTCCCGGGGAGATGGGGAGAGTCTAGCCACTCGCCACATCTGTTCGCTGCATAATCTGATTCTTGGTTTTCATTTCCTTTGCATTATAATTTAGAACACAGGCTCTCAGACAGTTATCTCGTTTCTTTTCCCAATGTAAGTCAATATACCACTGCGAAAACCTTGGAAACGATAGAAAAATGTAAAGGGAGAAGGGAAGTAAGTCATCACGAATTCCACAGCTAGAGGTAAACTGCTGATAAATTCTGGGCATTTTTTTTTTTTATGTTTTAAAAAATAGAGTCAAAATTGGGGTGCCTGGCTGGCTCAGTTGGTAGAGTTGTGAGTTAAAGTCCCATGTTGGGCATGGAACCCACTTAAAAAATATATATATATATATATATAATATATACATATGTAATCAAGATTACATAGCTCATCGTGGATTCTTTTTTTTTTTTTTTTTAATTTGAGGGGAGGGGCAGAGAGAGATAGGGAGAGAGAGAATCTTAAGTTCCCCACACCCAGCACAGAGCCCAACGCAGGGCTTGATCTCAGGATCCTGAGATCATGACCTGAGCCGAAACCAAGAATCTGATGCTTAACCGACTGAGCCCCCCAGGTGCCCTATCATCGTGGACTCTTAAACAAGGGTCCAGAGAATATGTGGCAGAGGGACTCAAAGGGCTGGCAAGCCCTCAGAACTCCAGGCAGGGATGCACGTTACTTCTGAGGAAAGTGTCTGAGGTTTTAGGACACTCTCAAAAGGGTTTATGATCATAGACAGTTAAGGATCACGATCAATTTTACATCCTTTCGGCCGTGTACTCAATGTGACAGTAAGAGCCACGGCTGACTGGGCACGTTTACTTTGTGCTGTCGCTGTTGTGAGTAGTTTCAGTGTAGTGCATTCTCCAAAATCATTTAAGGCACTTCCTACACATTTGACTTATGTTCTGTTTTATGTCTGAATTGCAATTTGCTAATTTATTTATTATCGGACATTTACACTGCTTCCAAAGTTGAATATATTACTTCAAAACAAACAAACAAAACCAAACTGCATCAATCAACACGGAACTCTGGCTATTCAAGATAAAGAAATGAGTGATTTTAACATTTCTAGAAGGGAAACTAACTTTTTTTTAAAAAAAGATGTATCCATTTATTTGAGAGAAAGAGAGAGACAGCACGATCGGGGAGGAAGGGCAGAGGGAGAGGGAGAGAGAATCCCAAGCAGACTCCACACTGAGCAGGAAGCCTGACGTGGGGCTCGATCTCACAACCCCGAGATCATGACCTGAGCCCAAACCAAGAATCAGATGCTTAACCGACTGCACCACCCAGGCGCCCCAAAGGGAAACTCACATTTTTAGTCCTCTATCTGCACAGAAGTGTGCAGTCCCAATCTGTTAGCATAACTCATTACAAATGAATTTGCAGGGGCCCTTCGAGGAAATGTGTCATGTGAGTGTAAGCATGTCAGCAGCAGCCATAATAGGATTTTCTTATGAACAGGCAAGAGTTAAGTCAGCCCATAATGGAGATTTGATATGGCTCTCAAGGAAAGCAAAGCCACTCATTTCATAGTCTAAGCATGAAGCAGTAACACATATCCACTCTCAACTGACCTATTTAACCCAGCAGCCCGCAGAGCTGGTTGGGGCCTGAGGACTACAGCTGGCCTATCACCCTTACACATCGCACATTTTGCGGTCTAAGAGCAGGGACCTTTCACGGAGTAGTCTTATTCCAGAGGTGAGGTCCTTCCTTGGAGAGAAAGGGTGTCCTGTCCCCACGAGGACGGAGGGGGCAGCGCGAAGGCTGATACCATCTCCAGTCAGGACAAGTCTTCGAGTTGATTAGAAAGGAGACATGATCTCTCCTTGGATATGCCCTTGTCTGGCCAGTTGACATTCTGACTTTGCTAAACCAGATGCCTGTTTTTCTGGAGACTTCTTAAGGTCCTAGCAGGATATGGCACTGAGTCACCAGAAATGAGCCACTGTGTGCTAAGTATCTGCAGGTCAGTGGCCTGACACCCTGCCACAGCCAGCCCTGCTCCCACGCCAGAGAACCTGCCCCCGGCCCCCCTGCAGCAGCCCACCCATTTCAACCAGATCTTCCACTTGTTAAAGGAGACCCCTTGAGCCTAAGTTGCTAGTCACACAAGCTAAAGTAATGTTCCCTTCTGGGGAAGATTCCCAAAGATGGGGAAGTCTTCCAGAAACCAGGCTCTGGTGGTGGAACAGGGCACGCCAGGCGATAAGGGGCAGGCTGGGCCGTGCTGTGAGGAGGGCTGCCTGATGCCCTGGCCGCGGCCGGCTCCGCCACGGTGCTGGGTAGCCAGGCGCTTTCTGTGCTTTGTTTCTCCCGCATCTAAGTCTAGGCAGCGGAGGGCAAGAAAAGACAGGATGGACTGTCTACCCAGGCGGAGAAGTCCTGGTCATCCCCCAAACCCCTTCAGGTCCCCAGAAGTCTCCTCGATGGACTCCCCCTAAAGGGGGGGCTACTCGCCTTAGCGACCACAAAGAGCAGGGGTCTAATTTAACAGAAGATGAGGCACAGGATGGGCAGACGAAGGCAGGCCTGCCCACTCCAAAGCGGTTCCGTACTTCCAGAAGGACACCACCCCCACTCTACCACATGGGGGACCTTTGCTTTCAAGACCAGTTGGCACAGGATTTTCTGGACTGTGAGTGGGGTCGGTTATGTGTTGTCTCCCAGGTGGGTGAGAGCCTTAGGATTTTAGGGCTAATTAAGGGTCCCTCATCCTGTCTGAGCCATCACTGCTCAGCACGGGCCGTCTCCAGTGCCCTGGACTGCGCTGTCCCCGAGCAGAATGGAGGTGGGTTCAGGAGATGACGACCTGCCTCCTACAAGTGGGGCAGCAGGACTGTGGGAGAACAGGAGGTGTCACTCTCGGCCCCGACTCTGATGCCTGTGTTTGCCTCCCAGATGTTCACGGGAACGCACGCCATGGAGGAGGACGACTACGTCGACCCCGTGTTCTTCAACACTTCCAGTAACGGCAGCCAGGAGCACGAACGCTTCCTGGAGTTCCGCAAGTTCTTCCTGCCCTCCGTGTACCTGGTGGTGTTCGTCTGTGGCCTGCTGGGGAACTCTCTGGTCCTGGCCGTCTACATCTTCTACCAGAAGCTGAAGAGCCTGACGGACGTGTTCCTGATGAACCTGCCCTTGGCTGACCTGGTGTTTGTCTGCACCCTGCCCTTCTGGGCCTACGCGAGCCTCCACGAGTGGGTCTTCGGCAGTGTCTTGTGCAAAACCCTGCTGGGCATCTACACGTTGAACTTCTACACGTCCATGCTCATTCTCACCTGCATCACCGTGGACCGCTTCACGGCCGTGGTTCGGGCCACCAAGGCCTACAACCAGCAGGCCAGGCGGATGGCCTGGGGCAAGGCCATCTGCTTGGTCATCTGGGTCATCTCCTTGCTGGTTTCCCTGCCACAGATCATCTATGGCAATGTCCGCTCTCTCGACAAGCTCATCTGTGGTTATCACGACGAGGAGATTACCACTGTCGTGCTCGCCACGCAGATGACGCTGGGGTTCTTCCTGCCGCTGTTCGCCATGGCTGTGTGCTACTCAGTCATCATCAAGACCCTGCTTCGTGCCCGAGGCTTCCGGAAGCACAAGTCTCTGAAGATCATCTTCCTGGTGGTGGCTGTGTTCCTGCTGACCCAGACGCCCTTCAACCTCGTGAAGCTCCTCCGTAGCACGAGCTGGGAGTACCACACCATGACCAGCTTCCACTACGCCACCATCATCACAGAGGCCGTCGCCTACCTGCGGGCCTGCCTTAATCCTGTGCTCTATGCCTTCGTTGGCCTGAAGTTTCGGAGGAACGTCTGGAAACTCATGAAGGACATTGGCTGCCTCCCTTACCTGGGGGTCTTGAGTCAATGGAAGTCTTCCGAGGATGCTTCCAAGAGTTGTTCCGCCTCTCACAACGTGGAGGCCACCAGCATGTTCCAGCTGTAGGGCTCTCCCGGACTTGGAGAGCGGCTCGGGAGCTTCCGGGAGCACGGCTGCGTGCTCTGGATGCGACGAGGAAGGCTTTGTTTATGGTTTGCACATTCTCGTGGAGAAGTCACCCAACCCTGTAGCCGGGGTGGGACGCTGCTTCTCGGGCACGAACACCTTCTGTCCTCCTCTTGAACACCCAGGCCTGAAGCTCTGTGTGTGGGGGCTGGAAGCTCTGAAAACCGCAAGGGCTTTCCTTCCTCTATCCCCAAGAACGCTGGCTCCAAGGGAATGACAATGGGACCCTGAAGACCTTAGGCTCTCCTTCGTGGGGACGGGGGCTGAACACTGAAGAGGGGACATGGCCACACAGCTGCTGAGGGCACGTGATACTCCAGGCTCCCAGCTCAGAAGATGCCTCTGTTCACTGGGAAGCCGGGAGATTAGAGCAGCCATGAAAACAAGTGCTGGGCCCACATGGCTGGGACCTCGATCACCAGGTACCCGACAGAGAGAACAGGCTCTGCTTCACCTTGGGGTTGGGCCTTTATGTAGAGAGATGCTTACGTTCTCTTTGATTAATCCCGGAAGGAGGAACACCACGGAACATGAATGGGCCCAGTCAGCTGAGGATTCCAGGGGTCCACAGAATGTTAGGAAAATGTGCAAAGCAGAGTTTAAGGCGATCGTGAATCTAAGCGGCATTTCTGAAATGGAGTCTTTGGTGGGTCTGCTCATTTAAAAACTAAATTGTCCAATGCCTGATACACGCACGCACATATAAATCATGTATTAGTGTTTAGAGAATACAAACACGCCTGTATCAAATAGCATATGATTTTCATGACAAAAAAATAAAAACTTTAAAATCTCTAAACTATGTTTGTCCTTAGACACATTCTGCTTTCATGTCATGTGCCTGGAATATACCGGAAGTGGTTACTTAAAGGCTCGGAGCATAGGAAGCAAGTTAAAACTGTAACCTTTCGAGGCACTGCTCGATCAAGGAAATGGAATATACCAGTGATCACTCCCTCACGGTGGCTTTCAACCTCCTGACCAACATGGAAGTACCTTCGTGTGACCTCCGTAATATGGTCACAGGATGAGGCAACGCTAAATGCCAGACGCCTGGGTACGTTTATTAGATCCCAGCGATCTGCTCGGTAGGTTAAGTTGCCTTTTTGGCTCATGCTTCACAAAACCACTCACCAAAACGGAGAGTGCTGATCGCCAGCCGTGCAAGCGAAGGCACAGGGTGGTGGGCCAGACCGGGCTTAGCAGCATGGCTCTGGGGTCCGGACTGACCGGAGTGGAATCCTAGCTCCGGCTCTCACTCGTTGGCTAGACCAGTCGGTACTCTCTTTAACCTCCTTTGTTTTGGTGAAACACGGGCCGTAAGGGCACCTGCCTCTGGGGGCTGGCGTGGGGAGGACCTGCGATGGTGCGCACCAGATGCAGCCAGCACGGTGTGCATTCAGGGGCGGGAGGGCTGCAAGGACGGGAAGAGCAGCACGACAACCAGCGACCCGCGGAGGCCGCAGGTCATCCTTTGAGAGTCGGCAAGGCGTGGGAGGGTGTGCTTCGTGCCTCCAGGGTCGTGTGGCATGTTCCCCACACCCTGGTCCAGCTGCGCAGAGGCCGGGCCTTACCGGGCCCACATGACCCTCCCGACTGTCTCCCGCTCGGGCCTAAATGCACCCATGACAGCAGCCGCCTCCCCTGCACACAGGCCACACGGACCGAGGGCTTCCTCGCTCAACACCATCTGCCCTTTCTATGGTGACAAGGCTGACCTTTCTCATCTTTAGACACAAAATAAACAATCCCCCTCCCCCAAAACATACAAAAAACCAACCAGGAAAAAAAAGTACTGAACGGGTCTCAAAGTGGGAGTTCCTGTCACCCTCCTTTGTGAGCTCATCTTAAGGTTTAGCACTTCTGAGAGCGGGGCCACCAGCCCCTGACTTCCACAGAACGAGACAGGGCCCTACCTGGAAAGGAGGACGTGAGGAGGTGGGGAGCCAGGGCCCTGTGGTGCCTCTACACGTTCCCACAAGGGAAGCGGTGTGGTGTGACGGGCACAGCAGGGCTCTGGGGTCACTCAGACACCAGCTCAGTAACTGCCCAGCTCTGTGCCTCCTTGGGCAAGCCAGTCAGCCTCCCCAGGCCTGGTTCACCACCCGCACCACACCACATGCTCCCTCCAGGAGCGCTCAGGAGGCCTGCACTAGGAGCGCCAAGCTGGGGGCTGCCCGGCCAAGGCAACAGAAGGGCAGCTGTGGGGCTGCTGGCTTCTCCCTCACCAGGTGCCTGCCAGGCTGAGCCGAACCAGACCAGGCACCCAGCAGATCATGCCCCGCCGCGGGCCTACGTTATACGCCCTCTCCAGGCTCCCTGCAGGAAGGCTGTGCCCCTCCTTCTACAGCTTAGGAAAACCCGGGACAGCACAGCCATGGAATCTTCCTTTACCTTCTCTGCATCCTCAGTCCCTCATCATCCCTGTATCTCCAGGCCCTTATCTGCCACACCTGAGAGTGGGTATGTTCCCAAGCCCTCCCCTGGGTATACGGCATCACCGCCAACAGAGGCGGGCACAGCCCACACAGGTTACAGAAGGCTTTCACGTCCTGACTTTGTTCTGTCCGCATAACAGCCCCAGGAAGGACAAGTTCCCAGCCTCAACCCTGCTGGGCTCCTCCCCTTGACTCTGCTCACACATGATGGGGTACAGGTGGGGGGGGCGGACTGCAGAAGGGGGCCGGGCTGCCTTGCGGGTGGCCTCAGGGTCTGAGGGTAAGCTCCTCCCCCACCATGTTCCCAGCACTTTGGGGCGGGCGGGGGGTGGTTAGAGGCCCTGGACGGCCGCGCTGCCTGAGACGTGGTGAGCCCAGGTGATTTTGGTAGGCATTCTGGACTGAGGCACAAAAGGGCTGAAGCTGCCCCTGTGGGCAGCGGGATGGAGCAAGGGCAGGGAGCACGGGGTCCAGGAGCAGAGGGGGTGCTCGCTCTGACCTTCTCCGCCAGGGCCCCTCCAGGCAGCGCCCGTTCCGTTGGCCTGGTCCTCTATGGCCTGGGGTAACTCCCAACGCCATTTGGTGGGAGGCCTGGCACTATCGTCCCCACTTTTCAGGTGAGGAAACTAGTTTAGAGAGATGAACACCGGCTGAAGCTCACACAGCAGAGTGAGGGCTAGGACTCCAGCGAGCCGCCTCTCTCTCTGTTGGCCGACAGACGTTTCCTGCAGCTGGTGGGCTTCAGGGACCCACCAGCTCTGCAGTAATCATCGAGGGGGAAGATGCTGGGTTACCCCAAGCACAAGGTGGCTTTCTAACCTTAACCATCCTTACCATATCCTGTTCTTGTGTTGTTTCTGAGACGCAGGGATCACATCTCCCGGTTGGTGACAAACCCACCATATCCCCCGCAAAGCACTGTGACCATGAAGTTCCAGTCATAAAGCGATTACCGGCAAAGGGGCTCTGAGGCGCAGGGACAGGCTCCACGAGTTTGGCTCAGTATCACTGGGCATCTGCGTGGTCTTCCTTGGAGAAGGACTGGGGTGCTAGGGACCAGGTACAAAGGGCACAGCTCAGCCCCTGACCCCACGATGCGCGTGGAGCATCACAGACACAATGAGCCTCCATGGAAGCTTCCCGGGCTCCCGGGCCCCGGGCTCAGTGCTTGACGTGACACAGCCTGTTTGTCTGGTAACCAGAAGGGGAGGCCAGGCTTGGGTGGAACCTAAGCAGAGGCCAAGGGACCCAAGGCCCAGCTCTGCTACTGGCTGCCAAGAGCTTTCTTTCTGTCTCTGCCTGCCACCTCAGGCCCGAGCACACACTTGGTCCACGGAGAGGCCTCAGGGTGGGCCTGGGGGAGTGTGGGGAGCAGGTGTGAACAGGCATGTCTGGAGGGCTCTGAAGAATGCCATCTTTTCTCCCCAGGTGAAGGGCTGTGCTTCTGTTTCTTGCCACCATCCTAGCTCTGAACACGTGGGGGGGTCGGGGGGCAGTAGATCAGGGGTGTGGGGACCTCTCCCTGTCCCTTCCCTGTGCCAGGAGGGGCAAGGCAGACAACTTCATTAGCCCAACAATGCGTCCATGTGGGGAGGAGTGGACACGGGGCAGGCTTCTGATTGGCAGATGGGGAAGTAGGACCCAGAGAAGAGAACCGAACTCTTTAGAACGGACCTCTAGCCCGTGGACAGAGGGAGGGCCTCTGGGCTCAAAGCCTCGTGCTCACACTTACAGCCATGTGACCGGGAGCGGCTTATCTGGCCTCCAGAGGCTTCTGCAGCTTTACCTCCTACGCCTGGAAGGGATGGGCAGGGACTGAGCAAGGCCACACACAGAAGTGACCAGCACAGGGAAGGTGCCTGACAGAGTTACTTTCAACACCATTGCTGCCAAGCAGCCTTCCCTCCTTCGGGGATTTGGACACACATGCTGCTTAATCCCTTCTGGCTCACTTCTCACTTTGGACCTGCTCATTTCTTTCTCGAAGTTTCCTGTCAGGGAGGCTTACACAAATCCAGGGCTCTAGACCACTCACGTTTCCTCAGAGTCCTGGTGTTTCTGATTGGCCTTAAACTCAGGAAGAAAAAGAACGTACGAGAAAGCTACCAGAGACGCTGGGGTCTTCTCTAACGCACAAAGATGGTGCTTGAGGGTTCAGGCCCTTAGCTGACTGGGAGGGCGGGCTCTTCCCCGAACAGATGGAGCGCAGGGACTGTATGCTGGCAGTTTCATTTCCCTGGAACACTTCCCGATTTCCCAGGACCAACACACAGGTATCTGTCAGTGGTCAAAGTGCTTTCTGTTTTTGTTCTTACTGGGAAAGGGGAAGGTGAGGGGTCACTGAGGCTCCGGCCCTGCTCCCCTCACCACCTAGGCACCTGGTGGGGAGTACGGTGGCCGGCTGATGGTGGCACACTGGCTCAGTGCTGCTGGAACAGAGCAGGCCCTGGGGAGAACACTGTAGGCTGTGCAGTCGGTGGGGCGGGGGCGGGGGGGCGCTTCAGAAGGGGAGGCAGGGGTTCCAGGAAGGAAAGGGCGAGGTCCAAAGCTGAGGAAGCGACAGTGCACAGGGCTGCAGGGCTGGGTGACCGTGCTGGCACTCTCCGTGAGGCCACGACAGGGGAGTTCAGTCACCCTCTCGTCAGAAAACAGGGGAGAGGGGAGGGGTACACTTAAGCCTCAACGCTCCTGCCCCGAGAGCAGAGCTCTGTGAGGATTAAATGTATCTCCTCCCACCCGGCAGAAATCCTACTGAATAATCCTAGCCCTCCTGAATTCTGGGCAGGAAGAGACAGACAGAGATCTCAACATGGGTGTTGGCAAGAACGTCATGAAACTCCCCAAGTGCAGAGAGAGTGGGTAAATTCTTTCTTGGCTTTTAAACAGCCGGGACTTTATTGTAGAAACTGCATTTAAGCCCGAACACCAGGGGCTGAGAGACACTAAGCGAGGCTGCCGTGGGGGGTGGGGGCTTGGCCTGTCCCTACGGGTCCCCGGCCACAAACTCTTGACGTTCCGGTGTGGTGGCACTTTGTGTGGTTCATTCCTCACAAATCTTGTTGGAAAACGGATGAGAGGCCGGCGGAGAGTAGGTACTAACGGACTGTCAGGACACAGAGACACCCGGGAGCGCGTATGCACAGTCGGGCGATGGTGTGAGGCAGCGGTGAGCGAGCAGCCGTCTGCGAGCCAAGGAGAGAGGCACCAGGAGAAGCCCACCCTGCCGACACTCTGGCCTTGGCCTTCCGGTCTCCAGAATGGCCCCGAGCACTGTTCAGAGGCACTTTCCCTTAAACACAGACAGCCGATCCTGCTTCCAAAGTCTCACTTTCCCGGTCCTTTAATCAGAAGGCACAAGGGCCCAGCACCCGAGGAGCACGCAGGAAATAAAGGCGAGGCCTACTCACTGTTCGGGCAAGCTCGGGTCAAGGGAGTCGGTTTCGGTGGGTGTTTCAGGCAAGGAGGAGCCGGACTCCTGGATCTGGCACAGCTCCTCATCTGTGATGATGTCAAACACGGCATCGTCCGGCGGCCTGCAGTCGGCGTCTACACCGGGGCCACGGAGGCAGATGGAGAGAGAAGAGACAGACACAGTGAAGCGCAGGACAGAGAGGGCGCACTGTGGGGGATGGGCTACCAGGACACGCCCCCAAGGCCCACTCGACCTACAGCTATTCTGTCTGGGTGTGAGAGAAATGGCTGCCAGGACATTCCCGAAAGCAGCGGGACTACGGGTGAAACTGCACACAACCTGCAAGATTTGTCTTAAGCTCCTCAATCGGGCCTTAAAGAGATTGCAAGCGCTTACATATTCTCTGAAGCCTCTTATTTAGAAGAAAAAAAAAACCTATCAAATCCTTATCAGGCAAAAACCTAAAAAAAGAATAAACACACTTTGTGCTGCTGAGTCTCGCTCCCTAAGACACAGACATGGCTTACTTACGCCTTTTTGAACACCAGATTCTGTCTGACCTGCATTTTCACCTCCATGCACTGGGGAACCTCCCTCTATTCAAGGTGGCAGCGACCACTGTGCCTCTGACCAGGGGCCTGGTGTCTGACTTTGCAGGCCACTCAGGAGGAAGGACGCCCTTTGTCCGCTCCTGTGCTGGTCACCCACCTGCAAGTACTCTCCTGCCTATGTCATGGAAAATGTAATGGTAGGCCTGAGGTGAAGAAAAGGCAGAGAGAAGGAAAGACATAAAGAAATACAGACAGACAAGGTGACAGGAAATGTCAGAAATCAAAACAAGTGACCTCAGTACTCTGGCACAATGCCACCCTCTGTCTTTGCTGGAACACCTGCCGTGAGTCAGGGCAGGGGAGATTCCTGGACGGTTTACCAAGAACAGTTCATGCGAGCTACAAGTTCCCAGCTGGCCCCGCCATAGGGCTCCTGGGACAGGCTGTGCTTTAGATGGAACATCCTCTTGTCTGAGGCCTGCAAAATGGAGGGCTTGAGACACAGGCTGAGAAATGGGACCAAGGACTGATTTCTTTCCATACGCCCAGCCACACTTCTGAACCTGCCTTCTGAGGCTGGCAGAGGGAAGGAAGGAGGACAAGTAAAGAAGGGACAATGAGCATCAGGAGAGAAATCAAAGAAGACTTATATGGAGAGCTATACCATGTTCATGGATTGGAAGACTCAATTTTGTTAACATGTCAATTCTCCCCAACTTGATCTAGAGACTCAATGTGATCCCAATCAAAATTTCACTAGGATTTCTTATAGAAATTGATGATTCTAAAATTATATGGATAAGCAAAAAACCTAGAATAGCCAACACTTTCATAAAGAACAAAATTAGACGACCTGCGCTACCTGATTTAAAGACTCATTAGGAAACCATGGTGATCTCAACAGTGTGGTATTGGTGAGAGAAAAGGCACATGGATAAATGGAATAGGACAAAAAGTCTGGATACAGACCCGACCCAACTGATTTTTGACAAAGGTACAAAGGCAATTCTATGAGAAAAGAACAGATTTTTCAACCAATGATGTTGGAACAACTGGACAACCATATGCAAAAAAATGAATCTCTATGTGTATCTTGTAGCACAAACAAAAATTTAACTCAAAATGGATCATAGACCTAAAACTATGAAATTTCTAGCAGAAAACAGGAGAAGATCTTTGTGTCTTTGGGTTAAGCAAAAATAGATATGATACCAAAAGAAAAAAAGTTGATCCATAAGGGGAAAAAATGGAATGGAATTCATCAGAATTAAAACCGTCTGCATTTTGAAGAACATTTCTGCTCTTCGTAAGAAAGTGAAAAGAGGTTTTTGGCTGGGAAAAAGTATTTGTAAACACATATGTGATAAATAACTTCTATCCAGAATATATAAAGGACTCTCAAAACTTAGTGATTAAAAAAAAAAAAATTTAAAATGGGTTTGAAGAAGATACAGGAATGCTATGCCCAGTACATTCCACCATCCCTGTCCTTTGTACCAAATACAAATAATGGGGTCTGCCAACTTCCTTGATGATCCAGTTAAACAAAGGAACTAACAGTATCTCTGAAGGCTGGCTGACCTGCATTTAGGCAGAGGCCAAGGAAGAGTCCATAGAGACCAGCTGCAGGAGGTGGTGATGCTTGAGCAAAGACAAGACCCTGCCATCTCGGCTCTGCCTCCCTGGTATTCTACATCCACAGTCTGGTCTATGAGAGGACAGCCTGGTCTGCTCGGTAGGACTGTGCTGGGAGCAGGAACAGGAGGAACCAGATCCCACTTCCTCTTACGGAGCAGAGTGAAAGGATAGGCGAATACATCCTCCTTGGTCACTGAGAGACAGTGTGAGCCACAGAGAGAAGGTGAAGGATGTGGTCATTTCCACACACAACTTTTGGCCTTTGGTTTCTCTGGTAGGAGGGCTGGGTATCGGGGCTGAGGCTCTGGAGACAATATTTTTCAAGGTGTGGGGTACATTCCACTGGAAGCATGTGAGTTAAGAGGTACACAGACCTCACATTAAATAACACTGAATCATACCAGGAGAACGTTATTCCCTTTTCAATTCTCTTTCAAGCTTAATTACATCAAAAAGAAAGTCTCAAATTGGTGCGATACACTTTTAGCACCTCTTTAATGCATAAGTTTGGAAAACCTTGAATTAAGCTCATTACAGCTAACTAGCCACACTGGAGTAGTGCGGGGGGGGGGGGCACCTAAGAACACAGAAGGCAGGAGCAGGAGCCTGACCTTGGCCTCCAACGGCCTGGGGCCCAGCTTGGGCTGGCGACAGTGCAGGGCTGGGCTCCCCCTGGCTGGTGCCGGAACTGGCGCTGTCAGGGGAGCCGGGGCCGTCGCTGAACTTCCGGAAGCAGGCTCGGCAGCAGCGCTCCTTCTTGCCACTGGGCTTGGTCAGGACGTAGTTGTTGCAGCAGTAGTAGCAGAAGACGCGGCCGCAGATCCTGGGGTGAAACGAGCATGGGCTGTGAGGGTGACACACCGTGGGTCTTCTGATCTGCACTGGGCTCTAGAGGCCGCGTGGCTCTCATCAGGCCTGGCTCTGGCCCTCACTGAGGAGTGTGGCCTTATGGTCAATCTGATAAGATCCCAATAAAGCCATCTTGATAAGGCCACTGGGAGAAAATGTTTTACTTCCCAAGGTCCTGAGAGGCAGGGGGATAAAGTATGTGGCTGAGCCCCCCTTCTCTGCCACAACAACACGGGCGTCCATTGCATGCCTCGGGGGCTGAGGCTCTAAGGGACCACAGACCCCCCTGGGCCTGTGCTGATGATATTCCACCTGCCTTGGCCCCAGCTGAGGTTTATTTTTGCCTACTCTTCTTTGGGCCCTAGGAGGGTCTCCACTGTCCACGTTCCCCCAGCCAAGCCTCCGCCCAAGCTCTCCCCGGGCTCCAGTAATGCCACTTCCCCTCTGGTCCCTGTGGGCTGAGGGACGCCAAGGGTTGCTGGTCCCCTTGATTCTGCCCACACCCCTGTATCAAACCCTCTTCCCCTTCAGGGATCCCCGCATGTCCTGCTAGGACCCTGCCTAACACACCCCCTCGCCTGGTTCCCTTAGGAGCAGACAGCAATGTGCTCTTCCCAGACAGACGGCGGCGGGGCCCGCGCCTGCCATCGATGCCCCGCTCAGCGCCTTTGCTCCGGTGCTGGGTCCCACCCGCAGACCTGCAGTGGTGCCGTCGCACCATCCAGCTGAACTCTCGCTTGCAGTCGTGACAGTGGCTCGCCTCCGCATCCCCGAGCCACCGCTCCTCAGCACTGAGCTTCTGCTGGAATTCCAGGGCATCTGACTTCTGCCAGAGAGCATCCTTGTCCCTGAGACAGAGCCACATCAGAAAAAGAGAAGAATCCGTGAAAACAACAGGATGATCCCCAATTCATTTCCAAAGCCTGATTCCGAATTTCCCAAGACATGGGAGGAAAATGGACTTTCCTTGGAGACACCCCCACTCTAGGCCTCGTCTGTCCCCCGCATCAGTCCCAGACTCAGCTGCTGGCATGCGCGTGACGGCAGAGGAAGGCCATGATGCAGGTACGCCCACAAGGGTCACACACACGGCTCAGGCGTCCAAGCGACAGTGCACATGGCCACCTGCAGTGGGCGTTGTAGCAGGCTGTCAAGGTTACATGACAGCCTGAGCACTGTGAGCCCGAGGACCACGAACGTACTGCCCGCACAAATCTGAAATGTGTTCAGGAACCTTTATGTGCTTATGCTTTGTTTCAGGAACAAGCGATCATCGGAGAAGACCCACGAGTTCACTGCCTGAGAGTCCGCTGGGCTGTTAACATCCCCTGCTCCTCCGAGAGACAGTACGTGCTCCAAGAAGCAAGACTGAAGCAAGAGGGCTTTTCAGAAAGGTCTGGCAGTGTCAGAACACGGCCGAGGGGCAGAGGCTTCCGTACTGCTGCTCACGGTCATTTTCGAGGCTTATGGCTTCTTCTTCTTTTTTTTTTTTAAAGATTTTATTTTATTTATTCAACAGAGATAGAGACAGCCAGCGAGAGAGGGAACACAAGCAGGGGGAGTGGGAGAGGAAGAAGCAGACTCATAGCGGAGGAGCCTGATGTGGGGCTCGATCCCATAACGCCGAGATCATGCCCTGAGCCGAAGGCAGACGCTTAACCGCTGTGCCACCCAGGTACCCCTCGAGGCTTATGGCTTCTGACTTGGGAAGGTTTTGTTCTTTTCAAGATGGAGCCCAGCCGCCTGCCATCCTAAGGTTACTGTAGCCCCAGCGGCATCTCAATCCCAAAGACCAACACCAGAGCCACTGAGGTCCTGTGAGAAACTGACACCATCACCAGCCAGAGACTCCAAATCCACAGACCTCTCTCCTTAAATACAAAAGCCAGGACAGGGCCGCCTGGGGTGGCTCAGTCAATTGAGCATCCGACTCCTAGTTTTGGCTCATGGGTTGTGAGATCGAGCCCCATGTTGGGCTCTGCACTCAGTGCGGAGTCTGCTTGGGATTCTCTTCCTTTCCTTCTCCCTCTGCCCCTCCTCCCCACACTCTCGCTTGCTTGCTCTCTCTCTCTCAAATAAATAAATCTTCAAAAGCCAGGACAAAAGCCAGGAATTGACTGCCTCTTCAAGGATGCTTGAAGCTGTCAGGAAACAGGACGACTCATGCCCTGGACCAGCATCATCCTCCCAGCTGGTTCTCAGCCCATTCCTTCAGTCCCCAGGAGGCCAGGCACCCACACCCTGGAACGTGGGAAGCTGTCAGGACCAGGGCTTTTCCATCCCACACCTCGGGAAGGTGTCTGAGTTCAGAGGTCATAAATGCCCTGAGTTCCAAGTCTGCCAATTGATGACATGTGAGCAGAAGGGTTACACTTCCAAATACCACCATTTTGCAACCCCAAATGAATTAGTAGCTTTAGGCACTGCTTATCCACTGCTGCTAACATAGCAGAGAATGGGCTCATCAGATCTTATGCAGCTCTTGAAAGAAAGACCCAAACTATAAACCAATTCTATGTAGCGTTCTTGAGAAAATTTTGAAACTGGGTCTGAGTAAGCCTAGAGCAGTGGTACTCAACTCTGGCTCACTGATGTCTGGACCCCACTCCAAGAAATTCCAACTGGGTTGGTCTGGGTAGGGTCTGGACATCGGTATCATTTTAGTAACTCCCCCAGCGATTCTAATGTGCATTTAGCGGGGAGAACCACGACTGTGGTTTTCACTAACAATTTACAGGAAATACGAAGGTCGGAAGAACATGTTAAATGGCACCATGGGGTTGCAATCAGCAAAATCCAGGCTGTGGGAGACCCGGCCAGATGTATGACCTAACTTCCTCAAAAGTCAGTTGCAAAGAAAAAAACAAGTTAGAGAGATGGTGGCCAAATCACAGCCTAGGGAAGAGAGATCTAACATATCACCCTGTAACGTATGGATCTGATCTAGACCCTCATTAGACCAATTATATTCTCAATCAGAAGTAAGGTGATCTGGGAAGTTGGGCCCTTTGCCTGTGTGGTGACAGGTGTCAGGAGCAGAACACACGCGTCCTCCAATTTCTGAGTGCCCTCCTGGCCCTTACGCTGGCCGTCTGCTACCTGTGGGCGCTGGAGTTTGGGAAGCCTGGTACTGGGGGAAAGCGGGGGGGAGGGGGGAAGGAGAAGGGGAAAGGGGCTCCCAAAAGAGGGACAAGGGAATGGAGAGATTTCTAAAGATACGAGATGTCACTTACTGTCACGCCTGTGGCTAAGCGCACAGAGATTTTGCAGATAATGCCCCAGCAGTATGGCGACACAAGCCCAGTGGAGCATGAGTGGGAACAGTGAAATCTACTCTTCAAGGCTGCCAAGGGCCTGGGTGGACCCCGTCCGTATGGGGGAGGGCCTCAACAACGCAGCACACGCAGACACGGGCCCATCTCCCTTGAGAGGCCTTTCAAGAGCAACTGCGTTTCTTTAAAGAGAAAGCCTGGCTCGGGGGAGGCCCCCTGCCGCCGCTGGTGCCGACGCTCACCTGAGCAGCTCGATCAGCCGTTCCTCCAGGTACTGCTTGGTTCTGTTCAGGTCATCCAGGTCTGCAAGCATCTTCTGGTCGTTCTTCTCCCGGTTTGTCACCTCCTGGCAGAGTCTGCTGTAATACTCTTGGATTTTTGTCGTGGCTTTTTCAAGTTCCTTCTGGGTCCTGATAGAGAAGTGAGAAGCCCACTGATGAGCCACTGCTTCCAGCTTCCCCTGTGCCTCTGGGCTAACTCGGGCCTCTAACAAGGTCCCGCTGCCCTCCGAGCCTTTTCCCTCTCACAGTGGGGCACCCCTCAGCACTACGCACCACAGGTTGTGCCTCAGCCCCGGCCTTCAAAACTCCCCTCGCACCCCCAAACTCTTCACACACCACCCCCCCCCCGCACCAAATACAATGGGCATTCTGGGAGAACAGGTGACCTCAGGCCGCTAAGAGCTCCCCAGGTGAGTTGAACTCTGCACTGGTTTTGGGGCAGGGGCTGAGGTTACGGGGGAGCCCAAGGGTGCAGTGCGTGGGCTGGTGATGGAGGGGTTTGCAAGAGGAAAATGGAATTGGAACAGAACACAGATGTCTCTGCCTGGAGGCAACCACATGGACGAGGACCTGCCTCCCAGGTGACTTTGGGGCTCTACACACAGGGCGTGGTGCTGGGCAACCCAGCCGGCATTCGATGGGCACTGGCAGGCGCTGCCCCGACAGCCAGGAGGCCTAAGGAGCTCTGTTCCCTCGGCTCAGTCTGTGGCCAAGGGGCTGGCTGCACAAAGCACTGTCCTCCTGCCCTGGCCCGCTCCACTTGCAGCTCGCCTGTCCCCGAGGGCAGTGGTGCTCCAGGAACGCTCTACAAATCCCAAGGACCAGCAGGGCGTTCGTAAAAGCTCCATTAAGCACAGGGCTCTGCAGAGACTAAGTAATCCGTATCTAATCCAGCCTTCCTACACCCCGTATAAAGTTGCCAGAAGGTTCTTTACAAGACACTGTCCACCAAAATGATTTCATGGGTGTACAAGTGCATGTGCGTGTGCACACGTGCGCATGCACGCACACACAGTGAATAAAGTAAAACCTGATCCACGGCAGACAGAGTACGCAATATCGGGCAGCTAAAACAACGGCTCTGAGAGCTTACAAATAAGTACTGTTGTAGCATTTTTTTTTTTAAATGCCACCCACTTAGGAGGTTCTGGTACTTATACTGTCACGTGAATCTGACCCGGGCAGCCAGAGCCCTATGGCGTTTGACTCTGGAAGAATCAGAGAAGAACTGTGCATGTTGGGTGACTGAACACCCAACACGCTCTCGATCTCCCGCTGAGCCCGGGCCCACCCTAGAAGCCGGGTGGTAGGAGGCAACGAGGGATGGGCAGAAAAGGTAAAGGCTCAGGACAGTCTGGCATGCCAGTCTTTGCTGGGGGCACAACAGGTGCCTGGGTCCCAGCATCTCCAGCAGGACTGCCTTGGCCTCATCACCAAATGGTGGGCTCACACTCGTAACTCCAGGTGGCCCCCCGGCCTAAAGACGAGGGGGCTCAGGGAAGTCTTGGGGCTGCACAAGCAGGACCACACTCCAAGGTTAGGACAGTCCTGATGAAGTGTGACAGCACGATGTGCTTGCCACAGACACAGCAGCAGTCTGCAGGCAGACCAGCTGGCCTGGGGCTGGGTACCCTCACTCACCCTCGGCATGTGCCTGGGAGACCCCCCGCCCCACCCCCAGCCCTGCGGCCTCTCATTTCACAAAGGAAACCAGGAAGAGCTTGAGTCACAACTTGTAGCAGGGAAACACACACACACCCCCCAGGACCCTAGCACGAGACCAGACACAGACGTATCTGTGCACTTCGCAGGGTCACTGTTGAGGAAACAGACTCTGGAGCCAAGCGGCCTGGGTTGCACCTCCCACCATCACCCATGTGCTGTCAGATGCTGGGAAAGCGACTTAACTCCTCTGAGCCTCACTCTCCTCGTCTATAAAACGGGGACAAGTCATAATTCCCTCTTCAAAGGACAGTCAGGAGCAAAAAAAGGGACAAATAGACGCGAAGTGTTTAAAACGGTGCCTGGCCCATTTGGGGCATTACTTAAGTGTTCGCTGTTATCACTACCATTATTATATTCCAACTTGTATTTCATGTCAGCTCTTCCAAAGCAGAAACGTGCCCCACCGGAGGTAGGAAAATGGTATCAAGAAAGGCTCAGCGGCTGCCTGCAGGGGGGTGAGAAACGGGCTGCCCGCCCTCTGTGGCATGCTTCTGGCAAAGCGCCTTCTGCGTTTGTGGCTTTTCTTGCAAGAAGACTTCAACCTGCTCTGAGTGGCTGAGTTTCTAAATGACTGCATCAAATACCCCCTTCCCTGAAGCCTCGGCCGCTGGGGCCGTGTGGGCGGAAGTGCATCACTAACCTGTCCAAGCTCTCGCGCAGGGCGGCCCCCTCCTCATCCTTCTTCTGCATGGCAGCCTGGCTCTCAGAAAGACGCTTGCTGGTGCCGCTCAGCTGCTCTCCCAGATCTGCCTGCATGGCCTGGCACGGGACAGCAGGGAGAAGACACTCAACTGACGAGAGCCCGCGCCGCAGGCCAGAAAGGGGCTGGTGGGTTCTCCGCCCCACCTGGCCGGGTCACTTCTAACTGGAGGGGGTTTTGTTTTAGGTTCCAGAGCCTGAGAATCTTTGAGTGACCCACTCCTGTTTGTAATCCTATCTGTCAAATATTAATTTCAACTGGCAGTGGAGGTCGGAGGGGCAGCAGGAATCAGAATCCTGGGGTGGGGGCGGAGGTGGGGTGGCAGGGAGCAGGGTTCCCTGGAGATGGTGATTGCAGCCCCCGCGCTGAGCCCCCTCAGTTCAGGACCACTGATTCAGGGACGCCTGCGGAGGCAGCTAAGAAGGACACCTCATATCCTTTCCACCGGGCTGGCTGAGAAACACATCTGGCAGCTCCAGCCGAGTGTCCAGGAGGCGGAAGGGGCCGAGATGTGCACTCAAGACATCCACAGAGGTGAACGGGTGGGAGCTTTGTTTTGGGAATTGGGAGTCTTGCACACGGCCCTTCTAAATGGTCCAGTGGAAACCAAACCAGACCCCTCTCCCTGACAGGCCCATATCCTGGGGGTGGGAATGACCAGGCAGAGGTGGGCACGCCAGTGTTTCCTGCCCAGGCGGCCAGGCCGCAGACCAGCAAACTCCCCGGGGCCTACCTTCAGCCTCTCCACCGCCTCCTCGGCGGCCTGCAGCTGCCGGCCTCGCTCCTCAAGCTGGTCTCTGAGGCTCTGGCACTCTTCACTGGCAGTCTGGGGATGATGAGAGAGGGCTCGTGAAAGTGGGGTCCTTGCACAGAGACCCCCTCAGCCCCATTTCCCCAAACGGGTAAAAACAAGCTCCCTCTCTCTTTTTCACCAA
This sequence comes from Ursus americanus, assembly GCF_024610735.1. Classification (NCBI taxonomy): domain Eukaryota; kingdom Metazoa; phylum Chordata; class Mammalia; order Carnivora; family Ursidae; genus Ursus; species Ursus americanus. Next base: position 41,858,838 of record NC_142140.1, on the reverse strand, counting down.
ACTCAATAAACCTTGGGCTTGACTGGTGACAACATCTTTCCAAGTTTACTAAGGGACTTAGCCTGGTCCTCACACTTAGGACTTCATTTCTGCAAGGAAACAAGTGCCCTGTGACCCACACAGAGCAGCACAGGATGGGGGCCATGGTATTGGAGGCACATCTGCAGAAATGCAACAGTTGTGTATCTGGGAGTGAGCACGGACCGCAGTGCTGATGGGCGAGTGAAAAGCTCTGGAAACCAAAGCCCCACAGCCATCCTGCTTGTGTCCTTGGTCTCCGCCACCCTTAACCCTTTCCCTTTGTGCAGTACCGAAAGCCCATGGTAAGCACTGGTCCCGTAAGCCCGTCCACCCCAAGAGCTTTGTGAAAACACACTGAGCCAGTTTCCCCAACAGCACCTGCCATCGGGATGGCACCGCAGGGACAGAAAACCCACAGACGAGACTTGCAGGCAGGGGCTGCTGGCACCTACAGTAGGTTCTAGAGACTAGGAGAGGGTCTAGGGCAAACCCACAGGCCCAGAAGGGCTGGGCATGTACATAAACGAGTATAAGGAAAACACCAGAAAGTGCATGCCTCCTTTACAGGGGGCATCCGCCACACAGCTCTTCGTGACTTCTGCAGGGTGGGAACGAGGGCACAGGCTTTAGGATCTCCTGAATCTGTGAACACCCAGCTCTTTAACCGTTGGTTACTACTGTACAGCAGCCACTCTGTACGAGCCAAATCTGTCTGCAGCCAAGCTGAGTTTACACTTCCCGGCTAGGGCATCGCTCCCGACATGTGCCCCTAGTGTCCCTGTGAGGGAAAGAGTGCTGGGACCTCGAGAGCAGGACAGCTGCGTCTGCCCGGCCGCCCAGTACATTCTTGGGTCCTCAAGTGCCACGTGGCTGAAGGCACACCCTATCCTCTCGTGGACCCATCGGGCCCCACTGCAGGAGACCACCTCAGCCCGGGGGGGGGGGGGGGGGGGCATCAAGGCGAGGCAGGACTACCTTCAGTCGGCTCTGGTGGTCCATGATCTCGGTGCTCAGCTGGAACTTGAGGGCATTGAGCTCCTCATGTGCGGTCCCCTGGAGGCTCTGGGCCCGCTGCTCGGCCTGGGCCAGCTGGGCCTGCAGGCTGGGCAGGGAGCGGGCCGCCTCCTCGGCCACCTTCAGCCTCTCCTGCAAGCCGTCCCTCTCTCGCTGCAGTCCCGCCACTTGCTGTTCCAGGCCCTCTCGCTGCCTCGAGGCCTCCTGTTTGGCGTCATGGAGCTCCTGGACGGCGCGGGCCAGGGCCTCCTCGGCCCGCTTTTTCTCAGCAAGCTGCGTGCAGATATGGACGCCCAGCTCGTCAGTGGCTGGGCTGGCCATGGGCAGCTGCTCCTGTGGCTCGGCCTGTTCTAGCCGGGATTCTGGGGAGCTGCATTCTGCCCTTGACCGTTCCTCCTCCTCAGTCCTCTCCTCCCGCAGTGCCCCTTCCCGCTCCGAGCGCTGCAGTGGCTCCTGACCGTGGGCCCCCTTGAGAGCTTCGTTCTGCTCCTTCAGCTGCTGCACCAGGGCCCTGTGCTCCCTCAGAGCAGCCTCAGCCACGCTCAGCTGGCCCTGTACCTTCTCCCGGTCACCCAAGGCTGCCTGGAGCTTGGCCTGAAGGTCCAGCACCTCAGCCGGCAGGTGCCCAGCCTCTCCCTGCTGGGTCTCCACCTGGTCCTGACACAGGGCCAGCTGGGGGGCTGGGTCCTGGGGTGCACTGTCTTCAGGTGCACCGAGCCCCTGTTGGCCTTTCTCTGCAGCCGTGAGGGTCTCGATCAGCTGGGTTTGCTGGCGGCACTGGCTCTCAAGAGCCCTGAGCTCCCTCTCCCGGGCCTCGGCCAGCTGCCGGCACTGCCCCACCTCTTCCTGCAGCTGCTGGCACTCGGCCTCCTTGTTCCGCAGGGCGGCCTCCTTCTCGGCCATGTGGGCCCGCATGGTCTCCTTGGCCTTCCTCACAGCCAGGAGGCTTGCCTCCATCTGGTCACCCATGTGCCGGATGCTGGCCTGCTCAGACTCCAGGGAGGCCAGGGAGCCCCGGATGGCTGCCTCCCGCTGCTGCAGGGCCTGGTAATCAGACTGCAGGGCCTGCAGCTTGCCCTCGAGGAGCTGGTTGAGCTCCAGCACATTCTGTAGCTCCTTCTCCAGCTCCCTGTTGGCCTGCTGGAGCTTCTCCTCCTGACCGCTCCCTCGCATCTGGGCGTCTCCCGTCTGTCCCTCTTGGGCGCTTCTCTGCTCCTCCTCCAGCTTCTTGAAGACCGGTCGCAGGGTGGAATCTGGGGGGCCCTGGGCCTTGGGCTTCTCCCCTGCCATGGGCAGATCTGGGCCCGGCTGCCCGGCAAGCCGCTCCAGCAGCCCCACCTTCTGGCTCAGGTGGTCTTTGTCCCGAATGAGCTGCTTCTTCTGCTCCTCCAGGTCACCCACATGCTGGCTCAGCTGTGCCAGCTGGGGCTCCAGGAACCGCAGCTGCCGCGCCAGGGCCCTGGCCTCTTGCTCCAGCAGCTCCTTCTCCTCTCGCCGCTGCCGCTCCTCCTGCCTCACCTCCGCCAGCTCCTGCTCCACGGAACTCAGGTGGGCTAGAGCCTCCCGAAGCTGTCGCCGGAGCTGGGTTGCCTCCTGCCCCTTCGCAGCCAGCTCTTCCCGGAGCGGGGCCGTCTCCTTCAGCAGGCGCTCCAGGTCGGCCTGGGCCTCCTCCTTCAGCTGCAGCTCCTTGGCCAGCTGCTCCAGCTGCGCACTCTGCTGCCTATTGAGCTCCTGGGTCTTGGTGCTCTCTCTTTCCAGGGCTCGAAGCTTCTCCCGCAGCTCCTGGACCTCCGGGGCCAAGTCCCTGGGGAGGAGCTCTTGCTGCCCTTTTGGGTCCGGGGCCATATCTGCCTGCTGCTCAACCGTGCCCGGCTGGCCTGGGACATGAGCTAACTGTTGGTTCTTCCGGCCCAGCAAGTCCCGTGTGGCCTCCAGCTTCTGCGCCAGGGGCCGGAGCATGGACTCCAGCCGCCGCAGGGCGGAGCGGTGGTCCTCTTCCTTCTCTGCTGTCCCCAGCTCCAGGGCCTGCAGGCACTTCTGGAGCTCCTTCACGGTGTCCTGGGTGGCCTGGGTCACCTCCCACTGCTTCTGGAGCTCGGCCATCATGCAAGTGAGGCGGGCGTTGTCCTCGGCAGCGGTGCGACCTCGCTCCCTCTCCACCTGCAGCTTCTCGCCCTGCAGGCTGACAGCTGCCCTCAGCTCCTGGTTCTCCCTGTCCAGCTGCTGCAACTGCTCCTGCAGCCGCTTCTCCCGCACCTCCAGCTGGTCCAGCTCCAGCCGCATCTCGTCGAAGCCCTCCAGCGCCTCGTTGTTTAAGGGGCTGCTCACGTCGAAGCTGGAGGCCATCTCCTGAGTCTGTGGAGGAAAAACAACACACAAGTGGCTCTGGGACAGAAGCTGCACGGCCACCGGAGAAAGCTTTAGAGGTTAATGAGAAGTCACTAAACTCGCGAGTCTATCGAGCTATTCGAAAGGCTAGAAGCACTTTGCTGGAAGCATCTGCCAAAGGAGGTCAGAGCACACCCTAAAGACATGATGTCGCACACGGGAGCTCCCTGGGCTCTCAGAACCTGCACGTCCCACCCAGCCTCCTGGAGCTTTGGAAGCATAACGGACATTGGTGCATAGATTATTAAGTTACGCTGAAACTCCTGTTCAGCACTGAACCTACCTACAGCTCCTGCTGTGATTCAACACAGAACAGGGTTCAGGCTCAATTTGTTCTCCTCTCTCAATGCTTCTACTATTTTTATGCTGTTGTATTTTTATTTTGTTTTGATTTACTGCACTGTCCTTACCTTTAAAACTATATGCGGCTATGATACGCTCACATTTGTAACACAACTAACAAAATTCCCCCCACCCACGAACCTGACCGAGACTCACTCGCCTACATCAAGCCCTTAAGTGCTCCTTCCCTTGAGCCGCACCATCACCTTCTGAGCGAGAACGACTTCTATGACCCCCATCTTCCAGATGACAGCGCCGAAGTTTCGAGCAGGTAAGTGGTCCGCCCAGGGTCACACAACTGGTGGGGGACAGTCAGCGTCTGACTCTGCTGCTTTTCACCCAAGAGCTAAACTGCTTCCTTTAAAATACTTGAAAAGCTTCTAACAGAATTTAATTTTTCAAAGGCCTAAATTCTGGGGCGCCTGGGTGGCTCAGTCGTTAAGCGTCTGCCTTCAGGCTAAGGGCGTGATCCTAGGGTCCTGCTCCACTGGGAAGCCTGCTTCTTCCTCTCCCACTCCCCCTGCTTGTGTTCCCTCTCTCGCTGGCTGTCTCTCTCTCTGTCAAATAAATAAATAAAATCTTTTAAAAAAATAAAAATTAAAAAAAATAATAAAAGGCCTAAATTCTCCTGCGTCATAAAAACCAGGCCTCTAGGAAATAACGGGGATAACGGAGGGTTCATATTACTCAGGTTGGGGCAAAGGTGTCTGAGAACATCCCCCCGAGTCGCGAGTAGCCAGGGCACACACAGCCTGGTTCACGCTTTGGTGAGGAAATCCCCAGCCTTTCTGGCGTTACCTGCAGGTAGCTGCTCACCAAACTGCTCATGCTGGAGCTGCGGCTGGGGGGTCTCCACAGGTAAGCAGAAGAGCCGGGGGCCAGCGTCCTCCTGCGGGGCCACGGGACAGACAAGCTGCATCAGAGCAGGAAACACGCACACGCACACACGCACACACACGGAGGCCTCGATTCTCACAAGGCACCCAGGTGGTGGATGGGGGCACTGCCCTCCCAGAGAGAGTGTACAGAGGCAAAAACCCAACAGCTTCTACCAAAGAGCACATGTACGCTGGTCTGCAGCTGACGGGCTCCACTGCGAAGTGTCAGCATAAGGCCTTTCCACCTGCTGCCAAAGGAGAACTAAGTGGACATGTCATTGCCCAATTCGGGCTTGAAATCTTCTTTACATCTTTGGTGCCCGTCACAGTGTGTCTGCTAGTGAGGGAAAAGCAGCAGTCAGTCTGATAAGCCACAGGGACAGCGTGCTTGGGGGCAACACTGGAACGGTGACGGTGGCAGATCTAGCCTCATACCTCTGTACCACCGGGAAACAGACAAAGTGGGCTTTAGTCGTACAACAGAACGCTGTACACCGGGCGTCGGCAATCTTTTCTTATGAAGGGCCAGACAGGACAGACCTTACGCTTGCCAGCCTTCTGGTCTCTGTCACAACAACTCCTGCTACAGTGGCAGCAGGAGAGCAGCGATGGACAACAGGTAAATGAACCGGGAAAGCCATGTGACTTCCCCCCCCGCCCCCGTCTGTGGGCAGTGGCTGGCCGACCCACTCTCTACAGCTATAGAAAGCCATGCACAAACACAGATAAAAATCTAAAACAACGTGAAATGAGAAAAGCCAGTTGCAAAAGGATAGCTACCTACGATTCAATGTAGGCAAAATTTATAAATACATACAAAATAAAACCACACACATATAAAATATGTATGGATACACATTTAGTGACACACAAAGATATTCGGGAATGACGTGTGTCAACTACACAGGGCTGTGATTACTTCTAGATGGGAATTAGGGGACAGCATGACAGTGGGGTGGAGCTTTATTTAGATCCGTGACCTTTTATTTCCATATAAAACAAAGAAACAAAAAAACACCACCAAAGAACCAGCTCAAAGGGGCTCCTGCTGGCCAAATAAGCATCAAAATAAATGATTACAGTGACAGAACATAGTCCACTGAATAAAATAAGAATCCATTAGTCAACTCTGCTATAAATGAATAAATACATACACAGACAGACACAGGGGTGCCTGGCTGGCTCAGTCAGCAGAGCGTGCGACTCCTGAACTCGGAGTTGTGAGTTCAAGCTCCACGTTGGGCACAGAGCTCACAAAAATCATATTAAGGAAAAAGAATCTTTTTGTTTTTTAATTTTACTTATTTATTTGAGAGAGTGTGTGCAACAGAGAGAGCATGAGCAGGGGGAGGGAGAAGCAGACTCCCCACTGAGCAGGGAGCCTGGGATCCCAGGACCCTGGCATCACGACCTGAGCCGAAGGCAGACGTTTAACCTGAGCCGCCAAGGCGCCCCAACAACCTAATATTAAAGTATCTTCCCGTAAAAAACATACTGATTACAGAGGGAGAGACAGTAACTTTAGAGAAATCTGGCAAACGCCACCTTAACCTCATGGTCATGGTCAACGGCCCCGGTGCTGGAACAAATCAACATCGTGTGTCTCTGGACATAACGTGCCGAGGACGACATGACATCCCGGTACTCCCGCCGGAAATGCTCACCCTGACCCTAACCATGAGGGGCCGCTACGCAAACTCCAACGAAGGAACATTTTACAAAGTAACCAGCCTGTGCTTTTCAAAAACGCCTACGCTGTGAAAGACAAAGACTGAGAAACTGTTCCAGATTCAAGAAGACCAGAGAGACTGGCATTAACCGCAGCATGTGTTCCTGGGCCGGCGCCGGGATGATAAAAGACGTTACTGGGATCATTCTTAGAATCTGAATAGGGGCTGTACAAAGGTGGCATTGTATCCATGTTAGTTTCCTGATCTTAATAACTGCACTGAGGTTATACGTAAGAGGGTAAGAGGGTGTCCTTGACTTGAAGTCCACAGTGAGTACTGCGGAGTCGAGGGGAATCGAGTCTGTAACTTTTTCCTCAAATGGCCTAGGGAATAAAGCAAGATGTACTGATAAAGAGAAAGAGTGATACAATATCGTAGTAAAATGCTGGTAACTGGGGAGTCGAGGTGAAGGCTGGATGAATGCTCTGTGGCATTTAAGGGGCAACTTTGCTGTAATTGTGAAAAGATTTCAAAATTAAAAAGTTTTAAAAAGGACATGTGCAGTAAATATGACAGAATGTTAGCTTTTCATCTTGGTGGTCGGCACAAGGGCGTCATCATATTCAGGACTTTCCTCTCCACAGAAAACATTTCCTAATAAAAAATATAAAAATTGACATTTAAAACAATCTGTATTAACAGAAAGCAAAACAAAGAAGGCTGGACTGGGGGTTGCCTGGGCGGCTCAGTTGGTTAAGCGGCCAACTCTTGATTTCGGCTCAGGTCATGATCTCAGGGTCGTGAGATCGAGGCTCTGCACCGGGCATGGAGCCTGCTTGAGGTTCTCTCTCCCCCTCTCCCTCTGCTCCTCCCACCCCATGTGTGCACACATGTGTGCATGCGCAGACTCTCATGTGCACGCGCAAACTCTCACGTGCACGCTCTCTCAAAAAAAAACCAAAACTGCTGAACTGTAATTGAACTCGAGTCTGACACCCTGGTGGTGCTGGGCGACTGTGGGTAAGTCACCCACTGTCTGAGCCTGTCCCCTCCCAGAGTCCCCACCCTCCTGGGGTGGCAGGTGAGTGCTCTTTTCCAGCAACCCTTCCGTAGGTGAGCTGTAGCTCCCTCTCCACTGCCTGCAAGGTCTCCGTGGTAAGTCTGCAAGAACAGGACCAGGAAAAAGCCCACTGGCTCCCCGCTGGCCACCCCCAAATCCCTTAACACACTTGAAAAAACCTCAGGTTTTGCATATGCATCTCCACTGACTCATACCACCCAGCCGGTTAGGAGAGTCAGGAGAGTTTCGAGAGTTTTGGGTTGGAGACTTCAGATGTTACAAAACATTAGTCACGACTCAACAAAGTCTAGCAAATTAGCAGGCGTAAGAGTTGCAAAGCCTTATGTCATTTACTGCGTGACCGAACTGTTTTGAGTAGACTGGTGGCGACCTTTAGAACTTCAAACATCTCCTTCCCCTGTCTTTTCAACCAAAAAATCCTTCAAAATACCTGGCAAATGTCGGCCAGGCAGCGTCCAAGTCATAGCCCCTCGACGCCAGGTCAAACTGAACCTCGGTCAGCTCGTACAGCTGGCCCACGATGTCGGAGCTCAGCTTCGGTTTCAGAAAGGGGCTCCTTGCGTAGTACCAGTCACTGCAGGGAAGCAGGAAAAAGGAGCGGTGACAAGAATAATAAAGGTAAGGAAAGACTGAATTTGATACGGCTCTCCCTTATCAAATTCTCAGGTTACTAATGAGTTAAATTCAGACAGACAGACAGGGACACACACACACACACACACACCCCAATTTGATTTTCACTGTAGGAGCGCATAACTTCCAAATAAGCTTGTTCTTCAAGGGAATCACTGAAATGAACTAGATGCTTATCCACTTATTATTTACATCGTATCTATTCTCCAGAAAGGATACGAGAAAACTTAAATCTCAGTTATTTGCCAGGAAGACGGCAGTTACAGGGGAAAGAACACTTCCTCTGTGAAACATAACCCCATCTTCTACTCCGTTTAGAGGATTCAATACAGGCTGGTGAGCTCGTGGCTAGGGTAGGTCCAGACACCACAGAGCCACCCTGTGAGGGGTTGGTGGTCGCACCACGCGAGGCAGTAAGAACTGAGAAAGGCCACACTGTGGGGTGTAAAGAGCTACTGGGCTGGCGTCCGTGAAAGGTGGCGCACTGGAAGTCGAGCTGCCGGGGACGGTTCTCACCAAACACCGTGAACAAAACAACCTTCGGATCAAACGTGCGGAAGTTCTCAACTCGCGTGAATTCACAGAGTCTGTCACACGCACAGAAATACGTCTTTATGCAAATCAATCTTAAGGTGACAAAACACAGGATTTTCCCCCAACCAGTTTTTTTTTTTTTAAATCCCCATGTGATTTCTTTGATTCACTGGAAGAACACTCCCTGGGGAGAAGGGAGGCAGCGCTGGAAAAGGCTGCCAGGAAACCCAAAGAGGTTCGGCTGTGAGGGGCCTAAGCCGCAGCTCCTTGTTGGACACCCCATTTACATGCTCAATCCCTTCCCTCCCTACCCCTCCCCCCACCAGGCTCTGGCACCAGCCACACAAAGGCTGAGCCCACCGACAACCTGGGCTCCATCTGGCTGCCCACCACCACGTCCGGAGAGCCCTGATACACCCGGCAGGCATTGACTCGGGGTCTCAGGTGAGGCCTCGGGCTCGGAGGTGTTAAAAACCCCACAGCTGATTCTGCTGAGAGAGCCCAGGACAGCAGCCCACTTGCCCCAGGTGGCTGTGGGGGCCTGCCCATTCATTAGGGCCGGCACCGAGAGTATGCCACCCACGAGGGAAGACCACCTGACATCAGGAGCGCAGAGATCTGGATCCAAGCTCCTGCTTGGCGACCCGGCATCGGTGGGGCCTAGAGAAAGGCACTCGACCCCTCTGAGCTTCATCTCGTCACCAGTGAGCATGCCGTGCTACCGCCCGACGTGCACGGAGGACGGCTGGCGGCTCCCCCGCTGGGGGCTCCCCGGTACTAATGAGCGGACTCGGGCTCACTGGGTAAACCCCAGCGCCGCCATGCATTTACCTGGTCACCTTGGAGTTCATGAAGCACTGCTGTAACGTGTCTGCCAGCCTCTGATGCACCAAGGAGTAGCGAATGAACGCCCTTCCTTTTCCCAGAGATGTTCGGAGCTGGAAAAAGCAGATGCTGCTGAAAAGAAGGGCTGTTAGCATAACTCCACGCGTAGCCGTGGCCTCCCGTCACCCCAGAGGGCAAGGCCTGCAGCAGGCAGACTTCTTGCAGGCTTCCATCTGAGAACAGTCTGTAGACTCTAGTAAACGAGTCAAGGGAGACCTGTTCACGAGAGGCTCTGGGTGCCCCAGGAAATGTCATTCTCCCTCCCCTGCTTCATCAGAAGCTCTGGGCTTCGAGTCACATGTGAAACTGTCTGATTTAATTTGGAATATTTAGAATAAAACTAGGCAGGTCAATGAAGGGCTCCTTGCACCACAAGTGAGCTCGAGCGAGACACGGTCTCAGTTTGGCTAATGTCTGGGCTTGTTTTTGAGGTGCTGGGAGAAGAGGCGCGTGGGAAGAGGCCAAGAGGCTGGCCTGGAGCCCCTGCGGGAGGGGGAGGAGAGAGGAGGGTGAGGGCAGGGGTGCGTCAGGGGGACTTTAAGAAGTTCTGATGGATGTGTGATGGCCTTCTGGGTGTTCTCAGAAACCCTCAGTAAAATCTGTATGTGTCAGTGCTTTCCTGGTTGGATTTGCTTCAGATATGCCAGCTCACTGCACCTAGTCAGAGGGGACCCAGGAGGTGAGGGAGAGCAGGGGTGTCTCTAGGTGGTCCGGTCAAACCAGGGTAAAGAACAAATGCATGTGGCTCTGCTTCAGGAAGTCTGAGGTGGACAACACAGGAGAGTCCAGGTGCAGGCCTGCCACTGAAACCTCACCCCACAGTGCCAAACCCTTCTAAAGAGGTTTCTGGAAGCTTCTTGGAAGGTGGGGTGTGCTGGCCAGAGACTGTGCCACGAAGCTGCCACAGCAGGGCTCTGCCAGCGATGGGCACGCATGGCCAGTTTGCCGAATAGAAGTCATTCCCAATGTGTCAGCCCCAGAAGTTAAGATAAGTGGGCAGGAATTCAAAACCTCTCAACCTACCAGTTCTGTCAGGCTCAGGGTCTGGGTCGGGTAAGTAAAGACCCACACACCCTCCTCACCTCTTCGAGGGTTAGAAATGTTTAACTTGGGTGGCGGGGGACTGGGGACAGATGGTCCTAACACCCCATACTATCGAGAAACCAGTCATGGCACTGGACTGAGACAGGAAGTGTGTGGTACACCCTAAGCACTGACATATTAACGAAGGTGTAAACACCCCGGTCTAGAGCACCTCTGAGCTCAGAGTTGTAGGTCTTCTTACTGCTGACTCAAGGAAACGATACCATGGTATGAAGTCACTTTAAAAAAATAAAAAGGTGTGAAATGTCACGAAGTAGAGAGGCTGTAAGCCATGTTTCCGTGTGCGCTCTGTGGGCCCGGGGCATGGTCAGGACACCCAGAAGCGAAGGTGGGTGGCAGCCAGACACACTGGCTTTAGAAAAACCATCATGGCATGCCTGCAGAGGGCTGGTCAGGACAGACGCCCCGGGGAGAATCGTGGGGACACCCCTGTGTCCAAATACTTTTTCCACTGATGATCGAGGGCGAACGGAGTGTTCAGTGGTGACGCCCAGCAAACTCAGGGCAGCCCAGAACAGCTGAGCAAGGCACTGTGAAGCCTAGCGTGCTGGTCAGACGGACACGTCCACATGTAGGCCCTATGGAACTTAGTAAGACCCTCCCACGACAGCCCATGTCCGTGAGCTCCCAAGGGATGGCCTTGTCCTCATTAGCAAAATGGCCACTGTAACAGCCTTTAGAACATGAAGACTTTTTCTACGGCAAACATTTGAGGCTGTGTCTTTAATCAGCCCTATTAACCAAACTGATGTGACATATGTACATATAAATGGAGCTCTTTATTTTAAGAGGTATCTTGAAACGCCCTCTGGGGGAGGGGATCCACAGTGTCTTCGTACCGCAAGTGAAAATACTGCCCAGCTTTTTTATTTTTGATGTTCTGAGATCACGGGTCCAGGGTCATGACCTAATTCCTTAAATTTCTGGCATCTGGCCCAAACTCATCTGCACTATACCAAGAAGCTACCCGATAGCAGTGAAGGGGAGGCCTGCAGGTTGCAGAGAGTGGACTCTGCTTTCAGCCAGATCACTGTGCCACCACCCCGACGCCACGCTGCACCCTGGTTCGGACCCTGTCCATCTCGGGGAAAAATGCACAGCTCAGGCTGAGCTTACTGTGAACCTCTGTAAGTAGCTGATTATAGCCTTAGTCTGTTTTAGCCCAAAAGGCTGCCTCCCGCCCCATGAGGGCCTGAGGGGCCCAGCAAGGCTTCTTATCCATTAACTTTTACCTTCTGGCTTGGACAACACTTGATGACGACAGTTAACCGGAGTACCCAGCAGCCCTGTGGCCCAGTGCCCTTCCAAGTCATTCCACCCAAGAGTGCCCCGGAGAGCAGAGCCTTCCACAGGGATGAGGCAAGGGGAGCCCGTGGGAGGCAGAGCCCACGCAGCCACCAGACACCAGCACTGTCTGTGCAAGCAGGGAGTGCTCTTTGCTTCAAGGGGTCAGTTTCCCTGGCCTTGCATTGTCTAAAGGTCTGTGCCTTATGCGGAAAGGAGATTTACGCACTTTGTAACCCTGGGCCATGGGGACGAAGCTAAACTTATTTCCAGACTTCAGCTGTCTGAAGCCGTAAAGTCAAAGGCCTTTGTTGCTCTGAGGCGTGGAGGACAGGACAGTGACACTAAGAACTTCTTCCAGACTTCTGGAGAGGAGATGAGACCCCTCTCCAGGTGTGTGACACTCTATGTCAGGGACCCAATGGTCGCGCCAGGCAAGTTCTCACAACACTGTGACGCTGCATGGATGTGAAAGAAATCCAAGGAACAAACTCTTTTCCAAGGTCTTTCCTCATTTTCTCAGATGTCATGGAAAATGCTCGGCCCTCACTGTCAGCGTACCTAACGCCGTCATTCTCTAGAAGAAGAAACCTATCTGGCTCCAGCTGGCAGGGAGCGGGAGGAGATCTCAGCGCACCTGACTCTGTGGCCTTCGTGGGAGGCCGGCCAAGGAGCACGGCAGCCGGCTTTAAAGTGACTCCAAACATACTGACAAGACGCTGAAAAGAGAGACGAAATGTAGAAACCCTTTAGGCCTCCCGCCCGAGATCTAGGGGTTTACTCACTCCTGAGTGTGCATGGTTTCTCACTCCCAGAGCAACTAGGCTGAACGGGCCGGGGGAGAGGGGGGGCGAGGGAGGGGGAGAGAGAGAAAGAGAGAGGAGAGAGGGAAAGAGAGAGAAAGAAGGAGAGAGAGAGAGAGGGAGAGAGAGGAGACGGGGCAGGAGAGAGATAGGAGAGAGGAAAGGAGGGAGAGAGAGACGGAAGGATGGACAGAGAGAGGCAGGGAGAAGAAAGAGAAAAAGAGAAAGGAGAGGGGGGAGAATGTGTTGTTCTAGGGTTTTCTAAAACAGCAAAGCGCTGGCTGTCTGCTCAAGGGGCTCAGAACTCCATGTGGGAACGAGCTGAGCATAACCAGCATTTTAAGAAATGTCCCTTGAGGTCTCACATCACTCTCTTCATTACAAGTGCAAGTTTCCTGAACAAATTATAGGGAAAGCACCTAGTAAACTCTCAGAATTTCATCTAAGGAACGAATTCTTTTGAAAAGGCGGCCGCGTCCCGTGCTGTACGCCCGTGGGCCCCGCGGACAGCCTCAGTGTGAGCAGCCCGCTCCGAGAGCGCACGCTTGTGGTCTGCTGAACTGAGGCAGGACCGAGCCATCCCCTGCTTGGCGGCTTCCCTGAGCGAGCCCTGGGCACTGCGTGCGCCCGCATTTTCTTACTTCTTCACCAGCCGGCCACCCCCACCTCCTCACGGAGCTATCTGCACCACAGATCTGGGCAAGGGCTGCTTAAGGCAGCGAGACGAAGATGCGAGGACCTTGGCTGCTCTGCTCACCTCCGGAATGGACTTGACGAATCGGATCCCGTCATTGGCTCCTTTCACCTTGGCCAGGCAGGCGCAGAAGTAATCCCAGTAGTCCTTCCTGTTGCCCAGCAGGGTAGCCTTCTCCTTCTGATCAAACTGCGGAGACAGAGGAGGGTCAGGCCCGTGGCTGATCACCCCACCATTTCAATGATCGATAACAGCAACGGCTTCTTACTCACCTGTCCCAGACCAGGCCCTTTACGGGTGCCATTTTTACTGAATGGCAAAGGAGGGAGGGTGTTTCAACCCCCAGTTTACAGATGAGGAGACCGAGGCCGGGAAAGGTTAGGCAGCTGGCTAGGGTCACACAGCTAGTGGGATTCAGGAGGAACAGCTCCCCCAGAAAGCTCCCCACTCTGTGCATAGAGCTGGGTGGCAGACCACCAAAGGGGCTGTTCACACAGGATGAGGACGTACAAGAGAAAAGCCTTGAAGGCAACATGAAGACTTTCGGCTTTGTCTCAACTTAGGGAAATGAGTTCAGGACATCTTACCCTGGCTACTCTCAAGTCTCAAGACGGTTTTAATACAGACGTAATAAATCACATTAATGCCGGCTATGAGTCGTTTCAAATCCAAAACCAAAACGGGCTGACTGAAAGCGAGAAAGGTCCATAAATCGTGTCCCAGCGTAAAACAGAAGCAGCTGAAAAAGGACGGAAAGGTGACAGTCTCAACACGTCGGGGCGTCGCCTCCAGCAGGCGCTCTTCTCTAGACGGGCCTTGCTGGGATGTGACATGGCACACGTCCGTGGTCAAAAGGATAAAGGTGCGTCTTTCTATAACGTCACATTTTATAGTGTTTTTTTTCTGGTTAGGGAAGTTAAGATACATAGATTGTCAGAAAATCCTGATAAAACTAAAAAAAATATATATATATATATAATGCCTAACACTCCCTCCCTAAGATAACTTCTGTTGACATTTTGGTCCATTTCCTTCCCGCCTCCAGTGATTGCCTGTATTTTTCTGCATCTGCAGAACTCTCTAGATCCGTGCTTCTCCAAGCAAGCAGACATCAGCATGACACTGTGAGCACGTTCAGACAAAACTTCCTGGGCTGACCTCAGAGGCCCTGATTCAGCAGGTCAGGGTGGGCACGGAGAAGACATTTCTCACCCGCTCCCAGGTGATGCTGAGGCTGCTGGTCTGTGGACCCCACCACTCTGAGCAGCAAGGCTCTAAGATGGGAGCTTCTGGAGCATCTTCAGAGGGTCCACACACTTCCAGAGAGTGAGTGACTGGGTGTGTACCCATACAGGCATGTCTGTTTGGGGAGAGATCCCACGGCTTTCACCAGACTCTCAAAGGGGTATGCGACTGCCCCAGAGTTAAGATCCCTGCTAGCCAATGGCCTTGTGACTTGCCTCAAGATGACCTAAATCTCTAAAGAACGTTCTTGATGCCCACAACCATCCTAAGGGGCAACATTCCGATTCTCCAGAGGCTCGCACTCGGAGGCTCAAGCGCTCGGAGGCTCAAGCTCCAAGCGACCGGGGACTGCTCCGACCTTCAGTCTAACCAGGAAGGCTTCGTAGCTTCCCCGAGCTGTCTGAACCACATCCTGAATGCTGATGAGTCACCCGAGAGGGAACCGAGAGAACAGAGCAGAGATCAGTGCAGTACAGGAGTCACTTACTTGGAGGAGATACTCAAGTTTGTAAGAAAACTTATGCAGGCTGGTGCTGTCGTCCGTAATGGGCTCCCCTGCGTCCTTAAATTCTTTGCTTAGCTCGGTCACAGCATCTTTAAGACAACAAACAGGAACACGTAACTGGCCTCAGAGAGAGAAGCAGAATGACACGGGAAGCAGGAGGAGTAAGCGGCCAGTGACAGCAGAGCACCGGGGAAGCAGAAAGTGGAATGTGACCCTAGAAGGAGGGAGTGCTGAGTCTGAAGGCGCTAAGGTGTCCCGAGAGCCCACAGGTACAATACCGCTGCTCCCTGACGGGGCTCATTTCTTGGTCCTCCCTGTAGGCCCACCACGTACGTGGGCCTGGTAATACGCGTGCAGTTATTTGGCCAACAAAGGTCTGCTCTGTGCATGAGTCACTCGGCAGGCCCCTCTTACTGACTTCCAGACAGCCTTAGCCTTCCTTCTGGCCTTGTGTCTGGTTGTCTTTCACTATAACCCTACTGCTCAGTGCAGGCTAAGTTCCGGCTTCAGGAAGACCCAGAATGTGCAAATAAGAGTAATGAGAACAATCCCAAGAATGTCAACGATGACACCTGCTTCTGTGAGCTAAGTGCCCACCGGGGGCCAGGCCTGTGCATGTCCTTCTCATTTAATACGGCACTGCGAGGCGGGCATGGCTTTATTTACGCAAATTCAACACACAACTGGTTTTAAGATGCTCCCAACTGCAGAGCTGTTAAAATGGGGGGGGGGGGGAGTACAAGTGGAGAATGACGAAGGTTGGTATCATCATCCCCGTTTGGCAGATAAGGAACTCTGGGAGAGGTCAAAGCACTTGGCCAAAGACCCTGGGCTGCAAACGGCAGAGCTGGAATCAGAAGCCTGGTTTCTCCAGGGCTTTCTGACTCCGGAGCCCGCCTTTCCACTTCTAAGACAACTGGCTTCCCTGGGCAGAGAAGAGGGAAAACCACGTGTACTCTCGCTCGCAGCCTCTGCTGTGGCACAGAGGGACAGCAAGAAGCTGGGATTGGTGTGTAGATACTGGGAAGAGTGCCCCCGGCTGAGATGGTTGGGGCACGCTGCACAAAACCATCTTGCTCTGTGACGGCTCGTAAGGAGGAGGAGCCCCCAGCCCCTGGCTCTCTAGAACCATAGCTAGAAAGCAGACTTGCCCAGCTCTGAAGCTGAGCCTAAGCTGCTCAAATTTAATCGACGCTGACCTCTCGGGCAGAGGTCAGCAAATGGCGAAGACAGGCTCTTGGGACTGATTCTTATACCAAGTGACTGCTGTCCAGCGGCACCCTCTAGAAGTGGTTGCTGCGGCTGGCATCCAGAGCTGGGGGGAGGCGGGGAGGGACCCGGCCAGGGACCGGGGAAGACGCACAGCCTTTCTCCCCCACCCTCAGGTGGAGTTAACGCTCACAGCATGATCTGGGAACTCCTGAAATTTTGAAAGAAGGAGCCTTGCGTATGAAATATGAAGTTTTCAGCTCTAATCTCTGCTAATCCAAATTCATCACTTATGAATAATCTTAGTTTTCTGTGAATTACACATCTGTGTCTGCCAACAATCTCGAGCAGCGGGTGTTGTTGTCAAGCTGACCTAGCACGTGAGGGAAGCTGGGACCTTGGGAAGATGACGGGACTTGTCCAACACCTTCCAGGGTCAAAAGGCAGAGCCAGGAGCTGACCCCAAGGCCCGTGACACTGCTGTCACCAGGAGGAAGAGCGGGCTGCCCTGCAGTGGCGTGAAGGCTAAGCAGTGCCCAAGGACACCTCAGTTAGGGATGCACCACTCCCACGCTCCACGCTGCAGAGTTCTCGTGTGCCCGTGAAGCCAGTTCCCAACACATGCAAGGGAAGGGTCTTGAGAGAGTGGTGTCTCAAAGCACTCAGTGGGCTGCGTGCAGGACACTGAGACGGCCTTGGGATGTCAGGGACGACCAGACCAGCCAGGATGTGGGGTGGCAAAGGTTACCTGGACAAATGCCAACGCCTGCCTTCCTCCCTGGATCAGGAGGGCTAAGGAGGGGGGGGGGGTCCTCTCTTCCTCTCTCTCTCCTCCCAGTAAAGACCTCTGGGTCCCAAAGTCATCCTGGAGAACCAGAGACTGGCACGCAGAAAAGAAGGCCTACTTTGTGGAGAGACTTCTCAAGGCCAGTGGTGAACTCAGATTTGCAGAGATTGTCATTTTACTTTCTCTGCTTCTCTGTGTGTGTGTGTGTGTGTGTGTAGGCTTAAGAAAAAAACCCAGCTAATATTTTAGCCACAAGTAAGCTGGTGTGGTTAAGAATGTAGACTCTGGCACCTGGTGGGTGTGCAAACCCAGGCTCCGCCCAACTGGATGTGTCGCCTTGGGCAAGCCACTGAACTTCTCTGTGCCTGTTTCTGCACCTGCAGAATTGGGGTAATGGTTTCTACCTCACAGACCAAATGCGAGGACTCCATGAGTCATTATCCATAAGGCACATGTAGGACAGTGTCTGGTACATGTGAAATGCCAGGTGATGATTAGTTATTCAAGGCCCCAAATGCTATCTAAATGGGGAGATAAGCCTGGGAGCAATTTTTATCTCAGCGCCTTTTGACCTGCAGAATGAGAAGCCTACGGTGGCCGCCACTTGCCCGGTGGCCCTGGGTGTGACAGACTGCAGTTGGCCATCACTGTGCTTGAGCAGGTAGGAGCCTGGACCTTAAGCCCGTCGGGAGGGTATTGCTGTCATCCCTGCGACACGCAGGAAGCGGTCAGCTTCAGACCGTGCGGTAGCCAACGTGCTGGAGCTCCACAGAGGCCTGCAGACCCGCCCCGGGTATCTGGGGGGTGGGGGAACATGCCAGAATTCTGACCCCTGGGACATCACCCAGAAGGGTGAGGTCGGGCCCTGGGCTCTCCTCCTGAGGCTACTGCACTCCCTGTGCCCCTCCCCGGCCTGCCCTTCTCCAGGGCGATGAGAGCTACGAGTCTCGGTGGGTTTGCTGAGCTCAGGGAAGTCCAGGAGGCAGCGAGCCCAGAATTACAGTGCGTCACAGGAGATAGGCTGTCCGCCTGCCAGGACTAGGGAGGACAGCAAAACAAGAAAGACGGGTGCCTGGTCATCCCGCTCCAAGGGAGGGAGAACACGCCTTCCCAAATGAGCCAACTCCACCGCGGCCCGAAGGCTCGTGATTCAGCCGAAGACCGAACAGGCGGCTTGAAAACACACACATACACACACACCGAAAGCAGAACCAGACCCAGAAAAGGGTACTGGATTTTGTTGACAAACTGGCTTCACAGTGCTCTGAGAGGAGGGCCAGCCCAGCTCTCCCAGCCTGACCCGGGGTGGGCACTCCCGCAGGATGTGTCCCGAGGGCTCCCATTACTCCCCTCCGCGTGACGAGGATGACAGGATGACAGCAGGAGCACAGCCCCAGCTCCCCCACAACCGAGCCCCACATGCCTCCCCACCCCCCAAACTGCCGCACCTTGCAAATCGCGGATGATTCTCTGGAGCTGGCTCTCTGCCATGGGGGAAGCCATCTCGACTGGCTGCAGGCCGCCTCTCTCGGCTGTGCGCCTCCTGCCCGGGTCCGGTCAGCAGAGGTCAGACCCCATGGTGGCACCTGTACGAGGGGAGAAGGAGGCCATGGGGGAAGCAGTCACAGACACAATGTGAAGACAGCAGGACAGGAGCGTGTTCCGGGCACAAAGTCACCCCATCTCGGTGTCCTCCCTCAACGGGCAGGGCTTGACCTTTCTGTGGGTGCCTTGCTCGGTGGGCATCCCCTGGCTAGCTTCCGACCTGCTTATATTCAGACACAAGGACCTGGGTTGGGGCTTAAAAGGCAGCATGACTCGTTCCTTCTGAGCTTCTCTCCTCTTCCACCCTCTTAGGCAGGACAGCCTCACTCTTCTTCCACCTTTAGAAATGCCTCCTGGGGGCTCCCCTCACCCCCCGTACACCAAGGCCTGAACCAGGCCAACCCACACTCAGAGGGCCCGCTGAGCCAACAGAGCTGCCCACCACCGGACCCCTGTCTCCCCCCACCCGGCCCCATGTCCTCCCCAGGCTTGCTTCCTCTGAGGGACGGTCAGTAACCTCTGGCAGGGCGGTGGGGGAGGCGGGAGGCTGAGGACCCTTGGGGCTTCGGGATCAAGGAAAGCCGGCCTTGCCTGGTGGGGGAAGCAGCTCCCTCGTGGGGGCTCGGCAGCTCCAGCTGCCCAGAATCCAGCTCGGCCTGGCTGTGCAGACACCGCCTGGCCCGCACTGGGGGCCTGCGCAGCCCTCGGTCCGGTCAAAGGACACGTCTCTATTTTAAGCTTGGTTACAGTCCTCTTGCAGCTGGTGAGTCCTGAGTTACCGGCCCTGTTCGGGCAGCTGCTGAAGTGATCTAAGGACACAGTACTGGCTAAAGACCAACGGAGGTGAGGAGACATGAGTGGCACTGGGGAGAAGTCTGGATACGCACTGGGACACTCTCCTGTCCCTCCTTTAGAAGCTCCAATTCTTTCCTCAGCTGTCCGATGCAAGGTTGTGCAATGCTTGCTGGCAAAAGCCGGTAGCAAGGCTAAGGTGGCCATAGGGGCAGCCACCACTAAAGGAGGGACTACTGTGTGCCAGGTGCTGGGCCCTGTTAGGTGCTTGACACACGTGATCATTTTAATCTCGCAATCCCCCTAGTGCAGTAGATAACGTGCAAAGGACAGCCTGGTGTTCGAGAAGTCCCTGTGACTTGTCTAAGGCCATAGGCCAGTAAGGAGTAGAACTGTGGTTTGAACCCTGGTCAGTCTGATTCAAACCCTGCGGATTTATAGCTGAGCTACCGTCACTACTGCAAATGACCAACCACTTCCACGGGCTTCTAGGAACCGCCCCTCCAGCATCTCCCAAATAATGTGCCGCCACCCTGAGTGTTTCTAACATGCGCTGGTCCTCACTTTCTCGCCGCCATATTACCCTTCTCTCTCCAAGAGTTCAGGAGAGAAGGCTCTGGGGTAGAAATGGTCCCAGGTTTCAAGTTCCTCCAAATATTTACATAAGCATTCCAGCGTAGGCCTGAAAGCAAGAAGGGCCGCTGGGGCCGGATATGCCAAGGCCTATTTTTAACCAACAAAACCAGCACAGCAGTGACTCCAGGCAAACAAGGCCCAAAGAGGGCTTCTCGGGCCTAGGGGGAGCAAGACAGGCACACACGAATACCACACTCTCAGCAATTCCTGACACGGAGCCCAAGAGATGCAGGGGATCCACCGAGTGCCCTCCAAAGCCCCCTCACAAGTGATAGCACCCCGCCCATCACAGACAGCAAACTGAGGGTGGGAGTGGTTTTCAAGAAGCCAGCCTGCCCATCCCTGGGAGTCTCTCCAGGTCACCTGAGGAGCACAGCGCCTAAGCAGGAACCAGCCAGGGCCCTACAGAGACATCTCTGCAGGGGCTCTGTTGCCCAGAAGGACACTCTGTCCCTCCCAGAGAGGTAGAGAAAGTCGAGGGTCCTCACTGTCAATGCACAGTTGCCCCAGCTCCACGCTCTGTCCAAAGTGCCTACTCTGGGCAGGGAGGGGACACAGAGGCACACACGGCACCATCCAGCCCTGGAGGTGCTGAGCTGTGCTCCAAGGAGAAAGACAGAAAAATATCCAGATATCTGGACAACGGCAGGAGAGGTCCATACAGAGATATGAACAAAAAGTGATGGGTACTCAGCCATGAAAAGGGCTGAGCCACAGATACATACAACAAATGCTTTCTGCAGAGTGAAAACAGCCAGCCTGAAAGGTTACGTACTTGATGATTCCCTTTGCAGGCTATTCTTGCAAAGGCGAAATGCGGGGGAGAGATCCCCTGGGTGGTTGCCAGGGCCTGGGTGTGCAGGGAGGGCTTGACTCTCAGAGTCTCCAGAAACTGGGAGAGGCGGTTCTGTTCTGTGTTTTGCTTATGGTGGTGGTTATGGGACGGTATGTGTTTGACAAACATGTATTTGGCAGAACTCACAGATCGTGAATGGGGCCTCAACAAGACAGGCCGCACTGTGATGAATTCGGAAAGATGCCATGGGACCTAAGGAAGGGAAAATTAATGCTGCCTGGGGGAGGGAGAGGGTGGTAACCGAGCTGTGCCCGGCCTGCAAAGTAAGGATGAAGTCTCTGAAGAGACCCAAAGAGGAAAGGGCACCAGGATGGGGGGGGGGGGTTCAGGGGAGCACACAGGCTGCTTCTCTCCCCTCGTTCTCTCATCTGACTGTGGTCAGCGGAGGGCCTTGTCGTTTCTGGGAGAAATAAACTCAGAGGAAGACGACCCATACTCCCCAGGTCCTCAAAAGCAGCCCCCCGGGTGCGTGTGCATGCTTCAAACTAGGGTGAAACCCACACCCGTCGAAGAGGGCAGGCCGCGACTCCAGCAACACGCTGAGTGGCCTCACCCAGGCTCTGGCCGGGCCCTCTTCTCTGAGGCCTGGCCAGGAAGAGAACAAGGTCTGCAGACCAAAGTGGCGTCCTGGCATGACGGGCCTCAACAGGCAGAAGCGGGCTCAAGACTTGCTGGCCCTCTGGGGAAGCTGCCCAGTGCCCGCACACACGCGGGAGGCCTCCTCTGCCTGACCCTCGGAGCGCGCTCCGCTGATGCCAAGTTCCCAGGTCACGGGGTGAGCTGGGCCCAGCTACTGATGACGTAAGCTGGTTTTCCAAAATGCCTGAGTCACCACCCAGGTAACGCGCCCCAGGAAACTAGCTGCTGGGGCTGGTGGGCCTGGGTGGGCTTCCCCACCGCGGACATGGGTCCCACCTCGCAGGGTTTCACGAAGTTGGACTGGAGTTTCCTTTGAAGATCATGGTCACCATCAGGATGCTACTTTCCTGGACACGGAAGGGTGGCTCTTAGCGCTTTGCCCCCCTCTTCCCTGGTCTGAGGTCATTATGAATCCCTGGAAGGCAAAGAACGAGGCACCGTCTCTCTCGTCACTCTGTGGTCAACTTCCTTGTGTCTCCAGATAAACTTGCCCTTTGGTTGAGGGATGAGAGAGTTTTTATTCACAACACTCCTGACACCAACAGTGTGGCTTTTCCCTACACCGACAACCAGTTCTGACTCCAGCTGGGTGTTCTTTAATTCAATTCAATCCTGACACTGACTCCCTGGACTTCGTGCAGACCCCACCAGTCAAAGGCTCTGCCCACAAGACGTCCCTGGCTTCAGATGCTGGTCACAAGCCCCAGGCTGCTGCTCCCTGTAGTTCTGACCAACCGGCTATATACTGGGGCTCCCCATCGGGGCACCTGAGTGGCTCAGTCGTTAAGCATCTGCCTTCGGCTCAGGGCATGATCCCGGGGTCCTGGGATCGAGTCCCACGTTGGGCTCCCTGCTCTGCTGGGAGCCTGCTTCTTCCCCTCCCACTCCCCCTGCCTGTGTTCCCTCTCTCCCTGGCTGTCTCTCTCTGTCAAATAAATAAATAAATCTTAAAAATAAAATAAATAGACTCGGGGTCCCCATGAGCCCTTCCTCGGGTTTGATAATTTGCTAGAACAGCTCACAGAACTTGGAAAAACACTACTACTGATGAGGGAACAGAAGGCAAGCTGAGGACAAAGCAGAAACTGACACCCCGCAACCCCCCCCCCCCCCGCCATGGGATGTAGGTGACATTCCTCAGGCACTCCTGGCTGCCCTAAAGGACAAAGAAATAGTTAACCTAGGGGGGCCTGGGTGGCACAGCGGTTAAGCGTCTGCCTTTGGCTCAGGGCGTGATCCCGGCCTTATGGGATCAAGCCCCACATCAGGCTCCTCCGCTATGAGCCTGCTTCTTCCTCTCCCACTCCCCCTGCTTGTGTTCCCTCTCTCACTGGCTGCCTCTATCTCTGTTGAATAAATAAATAAAACCTTTAAAAAAAAAAAAAGAAATAGTTAACCTATAGATACCACAATCCTGCAAGACTTAAGTCTCCCTCAGTTTTACAAATGTCTTTAGCAGGGGCGCCTGGGTGGCACAGCGGTTAAGCGTCTGCCTTCGGCTCAGGGCGTGATCCTGGCGTTGTGGGATCGAGCCCCACGTCAGGCTCCTGCGCTGTGAGCCTGCTTCTTCCTCTCCCACTCCCCCTGCTTGTGTTCCCTCTCTCGCTGGCTGTCTCTATCTCTGTTGAATAAATAAATATAAAAAAAAAAAAAAGACAAATGTCTTTAGCAGTTTACAAGAACGAAGCATTTCTACCAATAACCTACCTTCCGGAAGGGAATGTAGATACAATTAAATGCCCTTATAATCTGCAGCCTCCAGGAAGTGCCCAACTACCTTCATGTTAATGCCTTACTAGAGGGGTAAACAACTTTAACTTGACAATGGCAAGGCCTCTGGTATCTTGTGAGTCTTCCTTAACATATGAAAGTATTTCCTCAACCTCCCTTTTCCCTCACCCCCCCAACCCCATGGTATATAATCAGCCACCCCTCACAACACCGGTGCAGCAGCTCTTTCTGCCCACGGGTCCTGTCCCTGTGCTTCAATAAACCACCAATTTTGCACCAAAGACGCCTCAAGAATTCTTTCTTGGTCGTCGGCTCCGGACTCCCCCCCACTGAACCTCACGTGTATTCCATGTCCTCATCACTACGACCCGTTTATTTTACAGGATACAATTTGGGACCGGACAAGGGGAAGAGATGCGGGCTGGGGCGGGGGGAGGTTGGTTTGAGGGGTGTGGGGCTTCCATGCCCTCAGGGTTCCCCTACCTTCAGCCCTTCAGCTGTTCACTGACCCAGAAATTCTCAGAACCCCATCATTTAGGACTGTTTTTTTTTAATATTTTATTTATTTGACACAGAGACAGCCAGTGAGAGAGACAGCCAGTGAGAGAGAGACAAGCAGGGGAAGTGGGAGAGGAAGAAGCAGGCTCCCAGTGGAGGAGCCTGATGTGGGGCTCGATCCCAGAACGCCGGGATCACGCCCTGAGCCGAAGGCAGACGCTTAACGACTGCGCCACCCAGGCGTCCCCATTTAGGACTTTTTAACGGAAGGTTTCATTGCAGAGGCACGGCTAATTAAACACTGGCCACTGGAGATCAACTCCCATCTTCAGCCCCTCTCCGCTCCCAGAGGTCTGGGGTGGGGCTGAAAGGGCCAAACCTCTATTCACGTGGTTGGTTCCTCTGGCAATGAGCCCCATCCCAAAGCGATCCAGGGGCCCACCCAGTCACCATATTAGCATAACCTCAGGTGTGGTTAAAAGAGGCTTGTCATGAATAACAAAAGACAGTCCCATTACTCAGGAAATTCCTAGGGTTCCAGAAGCTCTGTGGCGGGAACCCGAGACAAACACCAAATATCTATTTCCTATTGTATCACAGAGATTACGTGAAGCAGCCCGATCCTGACAACCCATTAGCAGAAGGCTCTCGTAACTCAGGAGACACTTAGAGCTTCTATCCACACGGCCTTGGCCACGCACAGCTGCTTCAGCACCAGGGGAGTGACTCCAGGACTCCCATGCCTCCCAAGACCCCCAAGGCGCAGATCGCCTCCATGAACCCAGGGTCCTTGCTGCAGGACCTGTAAAAACCTCCATCGCTCATCTCTGGCAAGCTCTTTCAAATACCAGAGAAATTCATTTCCTAAAACTTGGGGAACACTGGATTCTCTTGCCAACGACTCGGACTCGGAATTACGTTTTAGCTTATCCAGCATGTCTAAAAGCATCCGATATTCTGATAGAGTGCAACAGGGGCTAAATGCATTCTTAAAAATTATTATTACCTGGGACTATTGCCCGAGTTCCTAGTCATAGCTTCGGTATTATTCTAGAAGTAAAGAACCTTCCCCAAACTCCAGATTCCTCCTATACCTGCCCAGATGCCCTAACAATAGAGAGAGCAGTTTCGTCCCAAATTAAGATACAAAGACACCAACTGACTCCTGTAAGCTTATTTACACGCCCATGCTAATGACTCAGATTCATAATGTTGCCCAGAAACCGGCTTTGGCAGGCGCAGCACAGCATCTGACGAGTCACAGTAAGGAAAGAAGGATCCGAAGGGGGAGGAGGAGGTTTGGGGCGTGGAAGACAACCTTGCCCTGTCTTCAGAATTTTTTCTACTGGCTCCTACCCCAATAGCTGAGAAGGGACCCGGAGAGGGCGCCGGGCCATTGGGCTCCTCCCCTCAATCCCAAACAAGGGGAAACATACCAGTGGTGAATTCCACCCCGACCAAGAAAGAATGTGAACAAGGGCAGTTCAGATCTGCAGAAGGCAGAAAGCCTCTCTGGAAGAGTCCATTGCCTTGGCCTGGTCCCACACACCCAGCAGCATCTAATCTAGTTGCTACCTCTGCGGGGGTGGGGGGCACTTGGCTGGTACCTGCAGCTGAGGCCCGGTGGTCCTGCTGGCTCAGTCCCGGAGCGTTGGCGCTGGGCAGGCTGCCCTCGGCAGAGCCTCCAGAGGGTGCCAAGGAGAGTGCTCAGGAGTCTGTCAGAGGCCAGCTCAGAGGCAGACATGAACACGTGAACAGAGGCTCAGGAGGCGACCCAACCCCTCAGACCTAATTAAAGTGTTGACCAACTGCGTGCCTCGGTCATCTTTCCCACACACTCCTTCTTGCTTGTGATATTTTGTAAAAGGGAGTGGAGACTTGAGCCTTTGCCATCCCTTCGTGAACCTTCTCGTGGCCCTCGCCCTCCCACCAACAATTCCAGGCTTCTCGGTCGCTGCCCCTGGACCACACACAGAACTGGCTCTGGTTCCAGCCCACTAGCCCACGAGGGCAGGGTCGAGACACCTGTGGATGGGAGGTGTTGCCTCTGGGGGAAGCTGACTGTCTTTTTTTAGGACAGGGTCAGGGCAGCTGCTCTGGAAGGAGCCACACATCCGTACCTGAGGTCTTGCCACCAGAAAGCCCAGAGAAACTATCCAGGAGGTGCGAGTGCATGTGTGGAACTCCGGTTAGTCTCCGGGATAGTTGTTCGAACACTCGAGAACTCGGCTGGAGCACCTGTGTCTTCCCGTGCCCACACAGCACAAACCCACCCGGATGCAGAAAACTGCAGAGCTCCAAAACCATATGCTCGGGCAACTCTCCTGACCGGAGGATCAAGGGGGTCAGTCCAGCCAGTGACAAATTACAAACTGAATCTCTGACAGAATATGCTTTAGCCACTAACCACGGCCTTGAGGAAGACTGCGTATAACCCGTATGTGTTAAGAGACTGTCAGCCGGGCAAGAGGGATTTGCTGGGCACCCCTAGTGAGAGGCAGACCTGAGCCAGGGGTGGGCCCTGGCCTTCAAGAGAGGAGAACAGACAGCATATACCCTACTAAGCTTACAGACGGATAAGAGATCACCTGAGGCCTGCGAAGGGCTTGGATGAAAAGGAGGTGAGCACAGAAGGCACCAGATTCTACTCTGCTCATAATTCTAAGCCCCACTGCCTTCCTTCCACGTTTGTGGCCATTCGCCAGTATGGTAATTTCTCGTTTAACCTGTTCTTCCCACCTGTCTGTAAGCTCCATCACTACTCACATTTCCCCAGCACCTAGCACAGTTCTGACCCGTGGACAGCCCGCGATAAATTACTTACTGAAGGAAGGAATCAGTCAGACAAAACCAAACACAGAGCCTCTTGCTCCACAAGCCAAACTAAATCTTAGGCATAGAAATGTACCAACATGTAAATAATGCTAATCACCCTTCCATGGCAGGAAACGGGTAAATTTTCAAAAAATCTGATTTCTCTGATATTTCAATTTTCCTTTACTGGACATAAATTACTTTCACGTTGACTAAAATAACGCATTAAAAAATCACACTGTGATTACAGACATTATACCATCATTATTGTGGAAATACTATGGAATTATTATCCCAAGAAGAAAGGGAATAATGTAACTTAGGGACTAGAGGGATGCAAGTGTGTCTACGGGAGAAAGTGTGCCCCACAGCTCTGGCCGGACGCAGTCTTACCCAGAAGCCTCCTTCACCCTATCTGGACAAAGATAACCACTGGCCACTCCGGGCACCTCTCCCACTCACCCAATCTTCCCAAGGCCCTTCCCTTCCCTTTCTGCATTCCTGGGACTTGGATCTGGAAGCATAAACCAGGAACACTCCCAGGGTGGGGGAGGTACTGATGGGTCTGAACTCCGCTGTGCTCCTTGGATGCCAAGAGCAGCATCCGGGTACAGACAGGGCAGGGGGTGGGGCTATGCCGGCAGACAGGAAGGGTGAGCAAGACCCAGGATGGCTCTGAAGCTGGAGTTTGGCAATGGGCAAGAAAACTTTCTTTTACCAACTGTAGCTGAGGCTTGCCAATTTGGACCCTATTCGGATTCTGGAATCAGACTAGTCATGTGAAATTTCCATTCCCTAGCGTGCAATGGGTAATTCGATAAAGATCGTGCCATGATTGGGTGAGAGCATGCTAAATTTAGCTCACCAAACTCTTTTCAGGCAATTTAAGCAAATCTGTCTATCCTGGGGAAGTTATTTGACCTTTTCCTAACTTGTGTGGGGTTTTTTTCCCCATTTTTTTGTTGGTTTCCCCCCATGTGCAATGTGGGGAGGTTATCCTTTATCTTCCTTAAGGAAGAGGCGGGCAAGGAGCACACATTCCAAGGGGCTAACTTTGGCGGAGGCTTCCAAGTGCCCCCTCCCTGCTCTTGACCAAGGCTCCAGGCGCCCTGGAAGCAGCCCATGGGGCTACAGGTTCAGCTCGAGGAAATGCCTTCTGGCTCCTTGTGAAACCACCACTTCTTGTTCGGCTGTCCAGCCTCCCTGGACCTCCCACAGGATGCTCCTCTTGGCCTACCCCCCAACCCCCGGCATACTAATGGCTTGTTTGGAATGCTTTTTCACCTCAGGTTTTTCTTTTGGATTCCACAGGCTCCCCTAACTCGGTTTTTTGCCCCAGGTCAAAGATGCCATACCCCAGGCTCCTGAGGTGGTCAGCCAGACCTGCCCGCGGGCCCCAGAACCAGACCACAGAGTCCCCTCAGAACCACGCTGATACACACGTCGTCATCCCTGCAAACAGGATCTGGCCAAACTAGAAACAGGTGCTTGGTGTGTTTCAAATGCCACAAAGGCCTTCGTGAACAGGGAAGACATTGGTGGTCACGAAAACCATGAGGTTGACTGGCTCCAACATGTGCAAGAGGGGAAAACACCTCCGGCCCCATGGAGCACACCACCCTCATCTCGTAAAAGCCTTGAGCCCATGTGCTCTGAGGCTGAAGCTCCTGTTGTGGGGCAGTCTGGTGACAAACAGTGAGTCTAAAAGCAGCAGAAGGATAAATACGGACCCATGGAAACATTTCAGTACCCACCCCGCTGATTCATTGACCTGTTCAAACAGAGGCTCTCTACCAATCAAAAGCTTGAAAAACAAAAACGAACAAACAAAAACTCCAAAAAACTGGCACTGAGATCCCAAACAGAAAACATTGTTCATCTCTGGAGCAACACAGTGACCTTCCGCACTAGGTGAGTGGATGCTTACGAGGCCAAACTCCACTCATCTCTGCTCACGGGCGGCACCTGGCTGGTTACCCTTGTAACCAGTTAATGCACCTGCCCTGCTGTGCGTTCCGGGGCTCCTCCAGTGAATGTGGCCCCAAACTCTTGAGTTCCTATCGGTGATTTTCACCACGAGACCACAGCTGGGCAATATGCTTCCTCAGCCTCATGTTTAAAGACATTTCAGCCTTGAGTCACCGAAGTTGTCCTTGGAATCACCAGAAAATACAGGTTACCCATCAGCCAAACTTCTACCCTAAAGGGAAGAGAGGGACTGCCATTTCTCGGGTGCCTGTTATGTGTTCTGGAGGCAACAGCCCACAGCCTCGGTGACTGATACAGGTCAATGTCACCAGCTGCTCTGATCTTGTCTGTTTGGGGTGGTTCCTCTCATCACAAACATCGGGGGGGGGGGTGGTATTGTTCCCTAAAAGGACCAGGCTAAAAGCATGCCTCCTGAATCCATGCTATTGCCCCCAAACCAGCCACAAGGAGCAAAGGCCATCCAAGGAGCAGCTAGAAGATCGACTCTAAAGCAACTACAAAAATAAAGTCGAATACAACTTGCAGATTCTAACAGGTGGGCACATGTTCACCATACAATTCTGTCAGTGATTATGTTTATTTTCCTAATAAAATAGTGAACACAATTTAAAAGCTACATGAAGCACTACACAAAGATGAACACTTTTACTAGAAGCAGAAAACCTGTTTCCTAAAGCAAGAGCCATTTCAGATCCTTGTAATCAGAGAAGGCCACGTCCCTTCACTGAGATAGTTAACTCCGATTTCCAGGGTGATCACAACGATGGCCCACAACTGGACAGGGAATTCAGTAATTGATGAACAGTGGCTGTCACAGAAAGGGGGCGGGGTCGAGTAGAGTCCACTCAACATGGGCCCTCTTCGGAAGGTGGGAGCCACAGAAAACATTAAACCTCAGCCAGACGGCTCTTTCCTGGCACCAACACGCAGAGGAAGCCGCATTAGACAGATGGCAGGAGAGTAAAGCTTGCTACAGAGACCACAGGGCTTGCAGGGGCAGGAGGGCAGTGAGCAGATTACAGCCTGATCCTCTGCCCTCAAAGAGCCCCTGACCCATTTCTCTGTGGGAAAGGAAACTGCCGTGGTAAGACAAGCTGAGGGGCAGAGGCTGCAGCCAACACAAGCAGTTTCTATAAGTGCTCAATTTTTTTCTGGAGGGGGCAGCCAATGGGAGCCGTGAAGAATGATGAGGGGCATCAGAGGACACATGTGCATTAACAGGGAGCCACGTGGTTAATGTGTCAACCACACACGCTTTCCTCACACAAAAATAAAATAAAATCCAGCGCTTCCCCTACAACAACCCCCACCCTAGGTTCTGAATAGCATGGACTCCCATGCAGTCACACCACAATCCCAAACCTACAGGTGTTTCAGGAAAAAGCACTGGGGGGGTGTCTCGAGATCCTGCACCTGGACACAAGGTAAAGAGAATGGGCCAAGGCCTGAAGATGGCCCGGGATGAACAAACTGTCCCCTTATGGGTGGAAGGGCGAAAAGAGGTCTGGGCTGTCCCGGCCCAGCTAAGCCAGGACCTTAACTTTTTAAGGTCAGCAGCCTTCCGGGCAACGCAAGCAGAAACTCCGGGACCTGGACTCCTGTGCCTAAAGGATCCAAAGCTTATTCTGAGACTCCCATATGGTGGGCTCCTTGGCGGCCCCTCAGCCATCGGAGGTCCTGGAACTGGTGTTTGGGGGTCTGTTTTTCTAACTGACCACCGGAGGCAGCCTTGGCTCCGGGATTAGTTTCAGCCCCGGCCCGAGGTGCCTCCCAGGCCCGCTGGGCAAGGGCAAGGGCTCGGGCGGGGTCCGGGGGAGACCCGCGATGGGCGGGGACGGTGAGGGCAACAGGTGAGAAGCCGCGCCCGGACGGAAGTTCTCAGCTCCCGGGCCAACAGCTGCCCAGGCTCCCCCAAGGTCCGGCCGGCCCCCCGCGGCACTTACGCGCTCGTGGGTCCACCGCTGGGCAGAAGCGAAACTTTCTGGGGCCCAGCGGAAGAGTGCGGTAGCGCGGCGTAGCCCGCCATGATACGCAGAGCCGCCGCAGGCGGGCGCGAACTACAACTCCCGTCATGCTCCGCAGGGCCAATGCCTACAAGTCCCGTCGGACCCCACTGCACAGGGGCTCCGGCTCCGACTCCCTGTTCTCTCCGCGGGGCTGAGGTTTGCATCTCCCACTGGCGCCGCGGTGCCACCGGCCCTAGCTTAAACCTTGCAGTGCCCGCGGGCTTGTGTGTCCACAGGTCATCTGTGTGGCACCTTGAAAGCAGTGCTGTCCCCGTGCGGCTTTTGAGAACTTGAAACGCGGCTAGTTCGGGTTGAATCGTACATGGGCTGTAAGTGCAAAATACACCTGACTTCCAAAGACTTAGTATGTAAAACATCATGTGAAATAGCTTATTACTACTTTTATACTGACTCCGTGTTGAAACGGTAATATTTTTGATACGTTGGGTGGGCTAAATGAAAAGTATTATGTACAATACTATGTATTGCTGGGCTTCACATCTTTTTTTTTTTTTTTTTTTAAGATTTTATTTATTTGTTTGACAGAGAGAGAGGCAGCCAGCGAGAGAGGGAACACAAGGAAGGAGAGTGTGAGAGGGAGAAGCAGGCTCCCAGAGGAGCAGGGAGCCCGATGCAGGGCTCGATCCGAGGACCCTGGGATCACGACCCGAGCGGAAGGCAGACGCCTAATGGCTGAGCCACCCAGGCGCCCCTGTGCTTCGCATCTTTTGATCCCCTCACTTCTTAACAGGGATCTATTGGAATTCAATGCTCAAAAAGTAAGTGTTAATAAACTATCGCCCCTGATTTGGGGTGCCATGTGCCAGAGGACCCCATGTCCCTGGGGTCATCACCCCAAGTGCTTGGGGCCATGTCCCCGCTTGACCAGGGTTGTGAACTCACATCCTCAGGGCTGTGACACCTCATGCTCAGGTCCATGACCCCATGTCCTCTGAGTAGTGACCCCTTGTGCCAGGGGCTGTGACCCCACGTCCTCGGAGCTGTGACCCCTTGCCTCAGGCAGTGACCCCACGTGACTGGGGCTATGAATGTTGGAGTGTGACCTCTCTGAGCCCTGGTGCCCTCCTTGTTCTAAGTGGGAAACAGAAACCTCACAGGATGATTATGAGAGGTAAAAATGTCTGGGCCCGGCACAGAGCAGATCTCAGTAAAAGTCCGTTTCCAATCTCCTGTGGGTGGCTTCAGTCAGATGCAATCTTCTGTGAGGCCAGGGTAGACACTGAAGCCTCACGAGGGGCTCTGAGATGCACGAGAATTCCCCACACGTCCACTGAGGTTGGTGCCCTGTATTAATGCTCGTGCTGCCACAACAAAGTCCCACAGCCTAGGTGGCTTAAACAGGTCTCCAGGCCAGAAGTCTACGATCAGGGTGTCTGCAGGGTTGACTCCTTCTGAGGCTGTGGGGGAGCACCTGTTCCATGCCTCTCCTAACTTCTAGTGGTTGGGGCAATCTTTGGTGTTCTTGACTTATGATAGTATAACTCCCGTCTTCACATGGCAATCTCCCTGTGTCTGGGTCTGTGTCCAAATTTCCTCTTTTTGTAGGGACACCAGTCATATTGGTTTATAGGCCTGCCCTCACCCATATGAGCTCAATTTACATATGCAGTAACCATATTTACAGAGAAGGTCACATTCAGAGGTACTGAGAATTAGGACTTAAACATAAGAATTTGGTGGGGAGTAGGGGGAGGACACAGTTCAACCCATATGTGCTGGAAGCTATAGGTTTATATCCCCTAAAGAACCTCATGGAAATGCAACTCATGAAATTAAAGACCCATACGCTTTATTTTTTTAATCACAGGAAGGGATCTTAGAGATAACTGAGTTTAAACCTCTCCAGTTACGTTGAATAAATAAGGAGAGGAAGTGGCTTGCTAAAGATCCAGCCAGAAAGGAGAATGTGACTTCCTATAAAGACCAATGTGGATTTCCTCTGATTTTTAAATAAACAGAAGATGCTTTGAAAAATTAGTAATGTTCAGTGTTTTGTGTTTTTTTTTTAAACTCACATTATCCTTACTATTGAAAAAAACCAGAGGCAGATTGTTGAGCCAATTGTAACCAAAGTGGGGGGAAAGATACAGGTGGGTACTTCCTTCTCCAAACTCCCATAGCTCATTGCAAAGTGCTTTGAAACGGTTTCAATGACAAGATTAAGGTGACGTATTCAAGGTGAGCGTTCCCAACTGTGTGGACAATCTACCCATGTAATTTACTCTGAGTCAAGAATGTTCATCCAAGTCATCTAGAAAGAGGGTCAGCGTTTCCCTGGGACTGGAGTAATCCTATGGAAATCTTTCCCCAAATAGGAATGACCAGAGACTGGCCAACTTGAGAGTGGGGCTAATTTGTCTTTGCAGTCTTACACACTCCCCCCACAACATGGGCTTCCTTCTGCCTTCACACAGAGTGGGCCTCCACGTGTGGCCAGGAACATTCTGGAGGTCTACATACCCCCTCTCACCCCCTGGCCCCATCTCTAATCCTTGCAACTATCCAGTTCGCCATGCCCATCCACTGTCCATATCTTCTTTCTAACCATGAGTGATGCTCAAATCTGATTTTCTGATATGGTCAAAGTCAAGGAACCAAGCTGCCATTGTCCTTTGGTCCCTCTGGCCACACTTTCTTTTGTGGAGGGGCTGGGGGTATGGAAGAGGGGATTACAGCCACCTTGCACCTAAAATCTGGGCTGGCCCCAAGGTAGAGAGGGGAGTTCAAGATAACCCTTGTTCCCCTTCCCAAACTTCTCCCAAACCTGCAAAGTATCTCCCACCAAGTTTTCAGGATACCTGAAATTCCTAGCAGGAAGTGTATCATTCCTTCTGATTGGAAGGCTGATCTCTGAAAAGTCCTTGTTCTGACACAATTAGTCACAAAATAGGAAAAAACCTTGGACTTGAAGACAGCCAACTTAGGTGCCAGGCCAGGGGAGAGATGAGCCATGGAGCACTCAGGACACACTTGGCCTCCTGGATGATTTTGCCCAAGGCCTAAAAAGAGCCAATTTCCCACCATCCTGAGCCACACAAGGGTTGTTCCACACTTTGTCTCCAATCTTCCTCCTGTATTTCTCCCTCTACCCTAAATCCTAATCCAGATCCCCCATAAGCAGAGAACATTTAGGTGTCTTTTATAATGACCTTGGGTAGAAATGAGGGGAACACAGCGAGAGGTGCGTCCATACATGCTAATCTTTTATTTGTGCATATGATACAATGATGCTTTCTGTCTTTATGAGACAATTACAGTAGTAATTCCTATTTGGAGCTGAATCACTGGCAAAGCAACTACTTTTATGCATATGACCTCATGTGCGCCTCCATGGCCTGGGTAGAGTCTGTCTTTGTGTTGTTGGCATTTATAGTTTTCCAGATGAGGACACTGAGGGTCTGCGAGGCCCAAGGTCACAGTGAGTCAGTAAAGGAGCTTGGAATTGGGGTTTGGGTCCAGGGCTCAGATCCTGAGAGCCTTTTCCAGATGAGGACACTGAGGGTCTGCGAGGCCCAAGGTCACAGTGAGTCAGTAAAGGAGCTTGGAACTGGGGTTTGGGTCCAGGGCTCAGATCCTGAGAGCCTTCTCAGAGAGTCTACTTTGGCATCTCTTCTGCTGGGCTTTTCCAGACTCATGGGCCTCCTTGTCCTGCCATGGGTAAGGTTCCACAAATGAAAACTGTTAGGAGTTCGGCAAACCAGGCAATGTCTGGGCTGATGGGCTCTAGGGAAGAGTTCATGGGAAGCCATTGGGTGGTGTCTGGGGTTGACCGGAAGATGTAATGTAAGCAAGTGTGGAAAGAAAAACAGAAGTAGAAAAAAGCCAAAAAGATGGTCTCCCATCCACTTACTCAACCAACCACAAACACTGCAGGACACCGAGGAAGGTTCTAGAACTGCAACATGAGGCTTGTGCCCTTGAGGAACTTCTACTCTGGCCGGGGTCATCTGAGGTCTGGGGCTGCCCTGGGCTTGGAGTTCCTATTCAGAGACCAGCAAAGTTCCTCGCTTCTTGATTTTGCCCGAGAGAGTGGGGAGGTAGAAATGCCCTGAAGACATCTTCTCTAGGAACCATTGTGGATTGTGTGCCAGGAGTGGCAGGAGGTCTGCAGCCCTGTGTCCAGGGCACCTCTGATTGACTAGAGGGGGAGGGATGGGCCCACAAGAGTTTAGCTGAGGTTGAACCGCGGTTCTGTGGTTGGAGAGAGGGGAATGCAGGAGGTTGTGGCCAATGAGGGTGTGGTCAACGTATGTAGAGAGTGGCCATTCGTATGCAGCTCTCTGGCTGCGCTTTTGAGAGGTCTTGCCCACAGCTCCCTCCCCGATGGGAAGCCCCTTTGTCTTCCCATTCACACCTCTGCTTCTCTGTGCCTCTGCCCTTGGGTTCCCAAGGAACTAGATTAGAAGGAGACACTCCACTCTCTACACTTGGGGATGACAAAACATCACTAGAAATGTAAGGAGATGGACACGATTGTATTTAGTGACATGTTCTCAGGGGTATGGCTGAATGTGTTGAAAGAAATACTTAGCGAAGCATCTTTGGATGTGAAGGAATGGGATGGGGTGAGATGATGAAGCGAAATTCTCAAAAGGCATGCTCTGTAGTGGTGCGAGACCCCAAAACTTGCCTTCTAGGAAGAGTGGGGTTAAGATCACAGTGCTTTGGTTTCGGAGCCGGAGTCCCCTGTCCCTCTTCTCCGTGGGCTCAGCCTGCCCTCTGAATAAAGGTTGGACAAAATTTTAAGAATACTAAGTTTGAAAGGGGCACTGAATGATTACCCTGATCAGAAGCCCATAGGCTTAGCTCTGAGTCCACAGCTACCTCATTGTCTCCTTCCTTTTGCTGTTTCTTCTATCTGTGGTGAGTGATGTCCTCACCTATTAGTTGGCAAGTCCATGAGAACTTTATCCCTTCACTGATACACCACCCAGTCCTCTCCAACAGGTGCTACTGGCCTAATTTTTAAAACTAGACCTTCAGTCTTCCCCAGCCAGGTAAAATGCCTCTAAAGCTGGCCACCTAATTGCAAATGCATCATTGAAACTGTAGCTGGAGCTGAAGGGGTGAAAACTTTACATGCTCTCTAGTCTTCAGCTGACGGCTGTAATAGTAGCTACTTTTTTCAATAGTCATATATGGAGTGCCTACTGTGTGCAAAGTCCTGCTCAAGAGATTGTGGAAGACTTTGGGATTCCCATTTTCAAGGACTTACAGCCAAATATACATAACTGGGGTGCAGGTCAGAATCACCTGGGGAGCTTTTCCAAAGGCTCCACTCCAGAGCTGAATCAGATTGGGATCAGGTCTGTGTGGTAGGGGAAAATTTCAAAGATGGGTTTTATCTATGTCCTGGGATATGACACTGTGGGACAGTGTGAGAGGCAGGCATGTGTACCACTAACTACAAAGCAAGGTCAAGTATAGCCATTGCCACAGAGAGGGATAAGCATGGTGCTCTGAGAGCATAGACTAGGGAAGAAAGGTTAGTATCTATAAACTAGTAGCCTGGGGCAAGAAACGTACACTGTGTTCCCTAGGCATGGGTCCCCAAAATGCATAAAATAGAAGAATAGTGACAGCTGTCATTCTTTGCTTGCAGTCAATACATAGTGATAGACTACCAAGGCCCATGCTTGGGAGGGTGCAAGACCAGGTTCCTGCTCTCAGGCACTCTGCAGTCCTATGGGACAGGAAGATAAGACATGCACAAGTGTAACTATGACACATGGCAGAGAGTGACAAATATTCTTTTAGAGGGGACAAGCAGAGTGCTGAGGGCTTCCTGAAGAGCTGGTCTTTCAGCTGGGGTTTGTAGGTAACGGAGTAGAAGGACAAGTGTTCCAGGCCCCAGTGACTGCATGACGGGGGCCCAGAGGACACCGGAGGAAGGGTGTCTGGAAGGATAGGAGAAGGGTGTGGCCTTTTGTGGTTGGATCCTGAGCTGCGTGGGGGTGATGGCAGAAGGTGGAATAACAGTGGAAAAGTTCATTGGCACCAGATTGCAGGGGCCCTGAAAGACTTGCTGATGTGTTTGGGCTTTATTTGCATATATAGAGCCACTGAGGGTTCTGAAGCACCCTGGTGTCAATTCAGAGGACACTTGGTGGGGAAAGAGATGAGCGGCAGGAGGATGCTGAGGAAGTGAGGTCATTTGGGGATGGAACCATGGGCATGCAATGAACATGGGCAAGAACAACTCTGAGGGACATGGGGAAAGCAGAGTCAACAGGACTTGGCTGTGGGAGTGGAGGGAAGGGAAATGCAGGACTCAGAGATGACTCGAGTTTGGAGTGTCGGTGGCTGGGGGGAGCCGGTGCCGTCAACCAAGCAGGTGTAGAACATTTTAGGTGGAAAGTGATGAATCTAAAGTATCAGCTCAATATCCATCCAGAGAGGATGAGATGTTGCAGGCATCTTCATCCTGGATGCCTTGACCAAGGTGGGTGTTTACTTATCTGGACCTTCAGAGCTGGACTGTTGGTACCTGGAGGGTCGTGACAGTATCTCGTCATCTTTATGTCCTGCAAACAAGTGCTTCACGCGGAAGGTGGCTCTTATTGCATTCATTCTTTCCACAAAAGATTATTGACGGGCTGAATATGCAGGTGCCAGTTCACATGGCAGACACTGGAGCTATCAGATGGAACATGTCTCCCATCTAGTTATGGGTCTTCAGAATCCAGATTGTGTTCTGACTTGCTAATTTGAGGATGGACTTATCTTGACCCTGCAGAACAGTCTCACCCAGCAGTCACTGAGGAGTGCAGAGCCAACCCCTCCAAAGTCAGCTGGTACAACCCTCCAGGAGGGCAGGGGACAGACCATCTACCATCAGCCTGCATCTGCACAAACAGCATACACGTTGAGTCTCAGACCCTCACAAAGTCTTAAAGGATCCTCCTTTCTGGGAATCCTTTCAAGTTTTGGAAACTTCTGGACTAAACCATGTCTAAATGAATGAATTAGGGAAGGAATGAATGATGAACTCAGAATCCAAGAAATGTTTTTCTGGATGACAATATGAAGTTTCCAGGAGGGAGCCACTGTCTGCAGAAGAGGAGACATGAAGAACCTGATGGAGGAAGGTATTTCTTTCACCCCCATCCCCATGGCCATGGCATTCCCAGGGTGCCCTCCATGCTGTTCCTTCCTGGCCCACTTCTCCCTCCTCCCACTCCAGCAGCTCTGTCCACCTCCATTGGCACACCAAACTCCCTTTCAATAGAAGGAGGGACCCTCGTAGTTGAAGGCGCCTGTGGAGTGATGGGGAATGCTGGCTGCTTGCTGCCGGCAGAGCCAGAAGTGCCGGAGCAGACTTTTGAGATGTCTGCGGAACTTGACCCCGACAAAAACGTAGAGCACTGGGTTGAAGCAGCAGTGGGAGAAGGCAACGTTGCGGCAGATGAGCAAGGCATAATCCAGCTGCTGGCTGAGCTTGCAGCTCTGGATGACCCCAAGTTTCAGAAGTGTCTGCAGAAACAGGACCAGGTTGTAGGGAGCCCAGCTGAGAAAGTAGGCTGCCACGATGGTGAAGATGAGCCTGACTGTACGGGGCCGCCGTTTGGACCGTGAGCGGAACAGGGTCTTGAGAATTTCCACGTAGCAGAACAGGATAATCCCAATGGAGAGCAGGAAGAAGATGTTGTGCTGGTAGACCGAGGCTAGGAACCACTTGCTTTCTGAGTAGTCGCAGCCTGAAGAAAACACCTTGTGGAAGACAGCATCAGGGATGGAGGACAGGATGCTGGTTGCCCACACGGCCGTGGTCACCAGCACACGGCACTGGAGGGTGTGGACACGCAGGGATGAGAGGGGCCTCACCACTGACAGGTAGCGGTGGATGGTCATGATGGTCAAGAAGAAGATGCTGCTATAGAGGCTGATGGAGAAGATCATGTTGAGGAGCTTGCAGAGGAAATCCCCCAGCACCCAGCCCCAGTGGTACGCCATGATCCACACTGGCAACAAGCAGGAGAACACCAGATCTGAGAGGCACAGGTTGAGGATGAAGACATTGGTGAGGGATTCCAGGCTCTCATACTTCACCAGGACCCACAACACCAGGCTGTTGCCCACCAGGCTGAGGAGGAACACCAGCAAGTACAGGATGGTGGTGCTGAAGGTGGCAAAGGTGAAGGTCTTGCTCTCACACAGAAAGCTCTGATAATCATAATCAAAAGAGGTGGTGGACTCTGGGGTGCCTGAGGGCTCCATCTAGACAAGGAGAGCATCTGAAATGACAGAGATGCAGAGTTTCAAACCACGTGGTTAGGCTAGGATCCATAGGACCCGTATTACCAAAAAAAAAATGTGTGGTCCATGGTCCAGCTACCTGTGGTGACTTATCTGTAATGAGGCTAGGAACTTTGCCAGAACACGAAGTCACTAAGCATACTGTTTAGGTTGGTAGGCATTTTTTCTTAGCGAGGTTCTCCTGATGAAGGAAGTGGTACATTCATTTACATTCTGTCATATGCCCCCTTTCTCCTTGGAGACTGGCATTTGAGTAGCGCTAAACTAGACTGGTCTCCCACTGGGTGTATGAGAAAGAGCAATGGAACTAGATTCAAAGAACTGAGGTTAAATTTGGGCCCCATTACCATATTTCTGGGCTAGCTATCTAACTTTTCTGAACCTCAGGTCCTTGCCTATAAAATAGGGCTAATGATCCCCAAACTGTTCCTTCATTTATTTAGCAAATATCTAGTGAGCATTTACTCTGCCTGCCTGCCTCCCTCCCTTTGTCTCTCCCTCTGTCCATCCCTTCTTTTCTTCCTCCACTCTCTCCTTTCCTTTCTTCCATGAAGTAGAGAAATCCTGATGGCAGGATTATTTCAGGAAACTTGCTGTCTCTTGAAACAGGTCCAAAAAGAAAGGAGCAAACATCTCTCATGTAAATTTAGGTATGAAATAATCTCAAGACTACGATGAACATTGAGACTGGGAGACCAAATCGTCACCAACACAGACGTTCCCTGAAAGGGAAGTACATGCAGAGTGACCTCCAATGGCCAAAGGAGCCATGAGGCCAAAGAAAAAGGCCCACAAAGTCTAGCTTGCCAAGAAATGGTTTATTAAAGGGGCTTTATGGACAGAAGTTTGTCTTGGGTGGTTGCAAGATGAGTAGATCTCTGCACCCCACCTCCCGTAAGGCCTAATTTTTATAGCCCTAGAGGCTGGGGAGTGCATAATGGGAGATGACTGGGAGGAAATATTTGAGAATAGTTGTGTGTCATAGCCATATCTCCAGAGTAGATCAAGGCCGTTATGCCCCAAGTGTATACTTAAGGGTAATTTATTATGCAAGTGGTTAGACAAAAGGAAAGAATGGTGGTGGTGGTGGTGGTGGTGGTGGTGGTGGTGGTGGTGGTGGTGTGGGGGGTGGGGGAGGACTGTGCTCAAGAGGGCTCTAGGTCACAGAGTGGTCATCATGGCAGATTTGTCCAAGATGGCGTCAGGCTGGTTCACACACTCAATAACACAGAGGATTAACTCTCCGAGCAGAAGCTGCCTCATTCGGGAGTTTGGTCTACAGAACATCCTATAGAGGGAAAAAAAACCTGGCAATAACCTAAGTGTCCAGTTGGAGGGGAGTAGCTAAGAAAACTGTATTGAGTCACATTGATTCAATCCTCTGAGTTAGTGAAGTTTGGGAAACCATGACACTTGAAGGCCAGAGAGAGGAGAGGGAGTGACTAAAGAGCCGGAACTCTGGTTGAAAGAGGTGAGTGAAGCTGCTGGGCCTTTGTGAAGGAAGACAGGAGATGGGGTGAAGGAGCTGCCTATACCAAGTAAGAGCCTTCTGATGACCTACTGCATGCCAGGCACTGTGCCAGCACAGGCTACTCACCTGCTCCTTCCGTCCTGCGACTATCTATAAGGCACAGCCACCCCCACCTTACAGAAGAGGAAACTAAGGCTCAGACTGGTGAAGTGACCTTCTCGACGGTATAAAGCCAGTAAGCAGGAAGGAGAGCCAAGCTGGGAGCCGAACCTGGGCTCTCCTGCCTTGTCCTTGGAAGAGGAGAATCAGAGAAATCGCCTGAGTTTCTCACTTACCTAGTTTTGGATGGGGGGGTGGGGAATAACAAGGGGGCCTCAGACGTGTCCTATTTTAGATACTAAGTCAATTCGTGTCTCCAAACACCGAAGTGAAGATGGTCGAAAATATCACATATGGTTGGTTTCTTTTGTATTCTTTTGATCTCCAAAGAGGAATACATAAGCTTTTGTATGTTTACTGTCCACTTGTGTTTTCTTATTTTGAATATGTTTATGGATATTGTTCATTTTTCTGCTTGGAATAATAATGCTTTTCTTATGGATTTTTAAGCACATTTTTAAGTCTTGTCACCCCGTGGTGCTCCTTAGCTTTTAATTCTGACCATGCCTTTTTTTTTTTTTGTACATTTAGAAAGTGGGAGTCTACATTTTAAAGAGGAGCTCATCTGACTCAATCCAATAGTGCTTGATGACCTCTGACATATGCCAGGCCCTGTGACAGATGCTGGATCCTAGGGTGGAAACATGACTAATAAATCATTTCTATCTGTAAGAGGCTTATAGTGTAGAATGAAATGAGAAATTGTACAAATGTCTGGGATTTCCTGTAGTGTGACAGGTTGGAAATGCAGATATTTTGGGACAGGGGCCTTGTAAGCACCCCTCATATCATACAGCTGATCCCCAAAGTCTGCTGCCTAGCTCTTGGCTTCCCCTGACCTAGGGTCAGTGTAGGCTGACCCATCTTCTTACTATCAGCAGCCGAGCTACGTGGTTGGCAATGTCTCAAAATTAAGTGGCTTCTCCTGACAAAGAAGATATCTTGTCCCTCTTTTATTTCAATTTACTAAACACAAGTTGCTTTACAAACTCTCAGTGTTGTAACATCTCTCATGAGTACAGAACAAAACAACACAAGGAGGGTTTGGCTTCCTTGGCTGATGATTCGTGTTGCGTTGCCAACACAAGATAATCACATGTCTCTACGTTTAGTGGAGTTCACATTTTCTCCTCAACTGTACAGAATAAAAGAAATCCTTGGGCTGGTCTGGGATGACTGGGAGCCAGTGGCCAATCTACTCAACTTCCATTTCTCCTGCCTTACCTAGTCTTTTC
This sequence comes from Ursus americanus, assembly GCF_024610735.1. NCBI lineage: Eukaryota > Metazoa > Chordata > Mammalia > Carnivora > Ursidae > Ursus > Ursus americanus. The sequence continues at coordinate 41,817,113 of NC_142140.1, read as the reverse complement.
CTGATCTGTGGTCCTGAATTAATGCAGCTTGAATGGGTTGGTAAGAAGGCTTTCCAGTTCCTGCTTTGCCAGGTTATCAAGTATTGCATCATTTACTGTGGAGAAGATACTCTAAGTGGGTTTCACTTCTCAGTAATGGTTGAGTAAGCTCAGATATGACCAACCATTCTACAGATAAGAACTGTAAACCCTGGGACAGACACCAAAACCAAACCCCAAAACCTTCTTCCTGGTACTGTTGAGCAACCAAAGATGGTGAATACTGGAAGGGACCAGGCATTTGAAAGAGGAGAGCAGCTCAAAAGCATGAATGGGATTCCCATTTTTATGGGTTTGGCCTCGCGGCGGGAGCCAGTCATAAGGGGCAACTACAATTCCAGTAGCAAAGTCACAATTGCTTGGTCTTGAAAAACCGGAGGGGAGCTTATAGGGGAACTATAGCCATTGGAGAGGGGACCTCACAGAGAGGAAAGGGCTAGAGAGTGAGAACCCCAGGATCTGTGTGTTTACTCTGCCAAAACGTTTGGCTGACCTCTGAACCACGAATGCCCCCGTGAACGCCAGAGGCACTGAACTCAGATTAAGCAGCTGCCCATTTCAGGGGAGGCAGAGTTGAGAGTCTGAGCCGGCCACCTTAGTTGTGTGATAAAACAAATATAAAACAATCATTACTTTCAGAAGCATGAAACGGAATCCAGTCTGCACAACATAGCATCCACAACGATCAGGCTACAATACAAAATCCCTCGGCGTGTGGAGAAATAGGAGAACGTGGTCCATCCTCAAAAGGAAAAAACCGATCAAAAAAACTGACCCTGAGATGACCCAGAGGTTAGAATTTGCGAATAAGCATGGAAATGCAACTCTCTTCGCTGTGTTCAAGGGACGGAAGGAAAAATATATCCCTAATGAATGGAAAGAGAAATCTCGGCAGAGAAAGACAAAATATATGAAAGACCCAAAAGGAAGTAGAAACCAGTAACAATAAGATATCTGGAAAAGCCAAAATAATTTGGAAGTAAAACCACATACTTCTAAAGAATCTGAATCAAAGAAAAAAAAAATCACAGGCGAATTGTAAAATATTTGGAACCTAATAATGCTGAAAATCGCACATATGAAAATTCATGGCACACAACGGAAGCATACCTGGAAATGTATACCTTTAAATGCTTATATTAGAAAAAGGAAAGTTCTAAAATTAATGATCTAAAATCAATGACTCAGAAGCAAGGGGAAAAAAAGAGCAAATTAAACCCAAAGAAAGTAGAAGGAAGGAAATAAAGATAAAAGAAGAAGTAAAGAAATAGGGAATAAAAAGAGGAAATGTGTAAAACCAAAACTGGTTGTTGGAAAAAGTTTTTAAAAATGTAATAAAACTCTAGCTAGATCGAGAACAAAAAGAGAGAGGACACAAATTCTGAGTAGCAGGTGTGAAAGAATGGGCATTGCTACAGATCTTACAGATTTTAAGTGACTAACAAAGAAATATTATGATCAATTTTACATTAGATTCAGCAACTTAAATACAATGGGCACATTTCTTTAAAAATTCACCCTACCAAAGTGGACATGAGGTGATACAGCAAATCTATAAAGTCCTACCTTTATTAGAGAACTTCAATCAACTATAAAAAAAAAAAAACTTTCTCCCAAAGAAAACTCCAGAGCTAGATGATTTTTCTCATGCATTCTGTCAAACTTTTAAGGAAGAAAAAACATCAATCTTATACAAACGATCTGAGGTACGGGACAGAATACTTCTCAAATCATTTCAGGAGGCTAGCATAACCCTGATACCAAAACCAGACAAAAACATCACAATAAAGGAAACTACAAAACCAATATCCCTCATGAGTGTAGACACAAAATTCCTTAACTGTGTATTAGCACATCCAGCAATATATTTTAAAAGGATAATACATCATGACCAAGTGGTACTTATCCCAGAAATATGAGAATGGTTTAACATTTGAAAAATCAAGCAATTTAGGGGCACCTGGGTGGCTCAGTTGGTTAAGTGTCTGCCTTTGGCTCAGGTCATGATCTCAGGGTTCTGGGATCAAGCCCTGTGGCGGGCTGCCTGCTCAGCAGGGAGTCTGTTTCTCCCTCTGCCCTCCCCTCACTTTCTTTCTCTCTCTCAATTAAGTAAATAAAATCTTTTAAAAAATCAAGCAATTTAAGTCACTGTATTGACAGAATAAAGACAAAAACTGTATGACATTTTTTGATCACTGCAGAAAAGTACTGGACAGAACCCAATACCAATTCATGATGTAAACTCTCAGCAAATCAGAAATTAAAGGGATATTGGACATCTACAGAAGCTATTTCATTTTTCTGTTGGTTATTCATTGCTTTACACAAAATGTCGCAGGCGCTTCTGGTCTGGGCTTGCAGGGTCTCCGGGATACACAAGGGAGAATGGTGTCAAACCCCCAGCTACTGAGAATTACATTCTAGGAGCCTGGTCCCCTTTTGGCTTCTCACTTCTCTCCCTCCCTGTCTCCACTTGCCCACCTCAACCCCAAAAGGGCAAATTTAGCTTTCCAGTCCACAGTATGTTTCTGGATCGAGAAACACAGATCTAAACCATCTGACCACTGATAATAGCAACGCCTGACCTAAAGGCTAGGAACCAGATAACCCCCTATACTTTCTTCAGCAGAAGGAAAAGAAAAACATGCACATGAAAGGTCTACTCAAAGTGCACGGACCAGGTTTTCAGCAAGGCAGTTTTGGGGGAATCCCCAGACTTAGGGGCTCAGATCCTCTGGAAATAGAGCTCAGGACTCTGCATATTTACTAGCTCTCCAGTTGATTCTCATGCCCACCTGGAGTTGAAGAACCGCTGGTACAAGCTGTTAACATTGGAGGAAAACATAAGGTAGACATGTTTGTAAAGGAACTTACCAGATCTACACCCCTTTACATGCGTCTTGAGGCAGAAATGGTGCTTCTCTGTTGCATATTGTGCTCCAAGAAACTGAAACACTGCCCTGCTCAGAAGGCTGGAGGAAGGTAAGGGGAGCTATTGCGTTAGGTCTCAGAGGGAGGCAGGGAGCCTTGACTAATTCCCCCTCTCCCTCTTCTGGCTTCCCCGCTTGACCCGCCCCCAACCTCCCTACTCCCGCCCAAATCCTGGTATCAGAACCTGGCCCCATCACTGGGCACCTGGCCTGTCTCCAAAATCATCTGAGCCCCTAGGTCCCACTGAGAATGCAGTCAGGTAATTTTGGAGTTGACAGGAATCCGAAAGGATACATTTTTCAAACGTTGTACTCGGATTTTAGCAAAAATTATATTTTATTAACGTACCAGTTACATATGATGATGATGATGATGATGATTTTAAATGGAGATAATATTCATGGAACAAAAAATTTACCATTTTAAATTGTAGAATTCTGTAGTGTTTAGCACACTCACAATATTTACAACCATCACCGCTATTCAATTCTGGAACATTTTCAGCACCCCCAAGAGAAATCCCGTACTTGTTAGCAATCAATCCCTTTCCCGTTTCCCTCCTTCCCCCCCAGCAACCACTAATCTACTTGCTGTCTTTATGGTTTTGTGTATTCTGAACATTTCGTCTAAGTGGAATCATACCATATGTGACCTTTGGTGATTGGCCTCTTTCACTTAGTCTAATGTTTTGAAGGCTCATCCATATTGTGGCATGTATCACTACTTCATTCCATTTTATTGGAATTATTATTTTTTTATTATTTATCCATTTATTATTTATTTATCCATTTATTATTTATTTATTATCCATTTATTATTTATCCATTCCACAGCGGAATACTATTCTACTGTGTGGATACCCCATGTTTCATTTACCCATTCATCATTTGAGGGACATTTGGGTTGTTTCCACTCTGGGACTATTTATGAACAATGCTACCCTCAACATTGATGGACAAGTTTTTGTGTGGACATATATTTTCAGTTCTCTTGCATATGTACCCAAGATTGGAATTGCGGGGCTATATGGTAACTCTATGTTTAAACTTTCTGGGGAACTGCCAGACTGCTTTTCACAGAGCTGTACCATTTTACTTTCCCACCAACGGCGCATGAGGGTTCCAGTATCTCCCTATCTTCACCAACACTTGTCCATTTTCTCTCTTTCTTTCTTTTTTTAATTATAGGGTATGAAATGGTAGCTCACCATGATTTCGATCATCTCCTTCATGAATAACAATGGTAAGTATCTTTTCATGTGCTTATTGGTCATTTGGGTATTTCCTTGAGAAGTGTCCATGCAGAAACTTTGCCTGTTTCAAGTTTGGCTTATTTGGTGTTTTATTATTAAATTGTAAGCATTATTTATATATTCTAGATACTAGAGTCTTCTCAGATATATAATTTGCAAATAACTTGAGTGAGACCTTTTTAAATTTGTTGATAGTGCCCTTTCATACAAAAAAGTTTTTAATTTTGATGAAGACCCATTTATATATACATTTTTAATTCTTGTGATAAACTATATTAGGGTAATGCTAGCTTCACAGGATGAGTTAGGAAGTATTCCCCCTGCTTCTATCTTCTGAAAGAGATTGGAGGGAATCGATGTAATTTCTTCTTTAAATGTTTGGTAGAATTCACCCATGGACCCATCTGGGTCTGGTGATTTCTGTTTTGGAAAGTTATTAATTATTGATTCAATTTCTTAATAGATATAAGCCTGTTTGCATTGTCTGTTTCTTCTTGTGTGCATTTTGACAGGTTATATATTAGAAGGAATTGGTCCATAGGTGATCAAATTTGTGGGCATAGTATTGTTCATAATATTCCCCTATTACCTTTTAATGTTGATGGAGTTTATAGTGATTCTCCTCTTTCATTTCTGGTGTTAGTAATTTGAATCCTCTTTTTCTTAGTCTGACTAGACGCTTACAGATTTTATCAAAATTTTCAAAGAAACCACCTTCGGTTTTATTGATTTTCTCTACAAAAATGGGATCATATTATGCACACTGATTTATCATTTTTCCTTTAAATAAAGCGGCACGAACATCTTCCCAAGCCTATTTTATTTTAGCAGTTGAAAAAGCTTCCACTGCATTGTGGTGTCATATTTACTTATTTCCCTGTCAATGGACACCCAGTTTGCTTCCAAGTTTTAAAATTACCCCAATGATACAGGGAACATCAATGAAGATATACCTTTAATGCCCTGGTATTGATATTTCTATAGGATGGATTTCCAGATGTGGTGGATTTCTGGGTCACATGTGAATTTTACATTTTGTGTATGTGAAAATGTATGTGAATTTTATGTTTTGGTACATATTGTCAGATTGCCATCTATCAAGGATGTATTTATTTACATTTCCACAGTAGTGTACAAGTGTCCGCATTTCTGTGCACCTGGTCAAAATCAGATGTTACTAGCTTTAAAGTTTTAGGCATTCTGAAAGAAGTAGAGATGTATCACGTTGTTTTGATTCAAACTTTATATGATTTTTAGCTGGGAATTTTTCCCCACAGCTTTATTGGCCAATTATGTGCGTGCGTGATTGCTCTTTGCCAAGGTCGGTAATTACTGAGAGGACTCATATAGGAAGCATGCAACAAATGTTTATTTCCTATATATGAAGACCAGTTTGAAACTAAGGTGTTCACAATTCCTCATGTTTGGTTTCAGTGTGAAAAAGAAGTCATGGTTTTGCCTTAAACAGAAAGTTCTAAAACACTGGTCGGGCTGGACGAAGGTGGAACTGAGTTCCAGCCTCATGGAGACTCGACGTGCAGAAGGGGAAGTTCAGTCTTGGGTACAACACAACATGGACAGCGGCCTGGTAACCACAGTTCGGGTCTGGACCCACCTGTGGGGAAGTGGGATTCAGGGCGGAGACTAGCATCAGAGGTCTTCAGCATCAGAGTGGGACCCGTGGCAGGAATTAACTGCTGTAATAGGAACTGTTGACTCTAGATCCCCTGGGTCTCACAATCTAATTGGGCCAAGTACAAGATAGATGATTCTGTTTGAGTCCATACACATGAGACCAGGCATAAGCATATGTACATGAAAGGTCTTGCAGCTTTGGGAGCCCTTGGAAGTACATCCGGGCTTCACTGGGTGGTACATTCACGGGGAACATCTTCAGTCATGGAAGTGATGAGGGCCACCTTGAGGAGCCACAGAGGCCACGGATCTCATGGAGGGGTTAGAAGGGAAGAGCACTGCAGTTTGTGGATGACAACACGGAAGACCACTCTGGGCACCTCATCATTAACTGAACTCAGCTTTGAGGGCTGGGGAGGACAGTGCTGACGTCCTGTTGGGGTGGGGTGGGGGGGGAGTGTGTGCTAGAGCCATTGTAATCTGGACTTTGAGGTTAGCATGATCTTATTTGAAACTGAGGCTGGAGAGCTTGGGGTCCCTCTAGTTATGTCACAGTCTAAGGCAGAGTTAGATCTATGGGAGGAAATTAAATAGTCTTAGCTTTAAGAGTTATAGGAAGACATGACTCCATGAAGGTCACAGTATGTCACTGCACAATACGGCCTCGGTTATTTTCAAAAAATTAAGTTTATTAGACTATTATTATTGAATAAGTAATAGAGTCATAGGAGTCAATGTAGATCAAAGATTAAAAATCAAAGATCCATATTGGAAAAAACAGGAATCCACAACTCCATATTAATAATAAGTAGGTAAGCAAATAGGTGAGCAGGGAGGGCTCTGTTTACAGGAGAGGCCAGTAGGTAACCATGATGGTGGAGCTGGGGTTGGAAAATCGCTGTACAACCTCACAGGAAAGGCTGATCCAGGCAAGAGCCTCTGACAGATGCTAACTCTGGGGGTGGGAATTTTTGATGAGGGGCAGGATATCTGCATGGTTCTAAATTGTTTCCGCACAGACCACTCATTAGTTACAAAGGCAACTATAGTAATTTTATAGCAGAGAAATCAGACAGCACCTTGACCAAATGATCAAATTTAACATCCCCAACGAGGGGCAGGTGGATGTCATGTGCCTCCAGAGGCGATGTTGGGAAGAGGACACAATATGGCTCATATAATATTCCAGACAGGGATGCATGACCTGAATCTGAAGATGGTGAATCATCAGACAGACCCAAGTGAGGAACGTCCTGTTAAAAAGCAGGGAGCTCTGTTCCTCAAAAATGTCAATGTCAAGGAAGGTGAAGAAGGCTGAGGAATGTTCCTGATTAAAGGAGGTAAAGGGACATGACAACTGAATGCAGCATGGGGCCCTAGACTTGATTCTGTGCTAGAGGAAAAAGCATTATGAAGAACATGATTGCATCAACTGACTAAGACGGGACACCCATAAGTAGATTAGATACAAGGGCTAGGTCAACACTGAGCCTACTGACGCTGATCACTGCAGTGTAGTTACGTAAGAAAATGTTCCCATTCTTTGGAAGTGCACCCTAAAATATATAGGGGTAATGGGTTCTACAGTTTACTTTCAAATAACTCAGAAAGGATGGTCCGGACCCAATGCACATGATACTGCCTGTGGGGTAAAATGTTAGTAATAGGTGAATCTGTGAGAAGAGTTTGGAAGTGCTGTTGGTGTGGTTCTTATACTTGTCAATTTTTCTGTTTGAAATTATTTTCAAATGAAGAGTGAAAAAGCTTAAAAAAAGACCAAATGTGTGCAGTGCAAAATCTTACTTCCAATCCGCCCCATGCCCCCAAAACTTGTATTAATTCCTTGTGTTCCTTTCTAAAGTGTCCTTTTGCAAACACAAGCGTGGACATTTACGCTCAGGTTATTTTTGCATGAAGTCACAATCTACAGATTTTTAGCCTCTCAAAAAGCCACACCAATAGTGTCTTCCTTTTTAATTTCTCCACAAATCTTCGTTATCAGCATAACATGCAGGAGTATCCCCCTTTTGCTGAGTCGGCAATAAAAATTGCCAAGTCATGATGACATCTTGCCTCCTCCTCCCTGTGGAGGCGAGTGACCCACAGCTCTTCTGGTTCATCCTGGGAAGCACTGGGCCTGTCTAAAGCAGTGGTCCGTGCCCATGACTCATCAGGTGAATCTTGGGAGCTGATAATCAGCCAAAAGCTGGAATGGCCAACCTAAAGAAATGAGGCAGCCAAGGCATCTATAACTTGGAGCGGGAAAAAGAGAGTGTCTCCTAAGTTGTATTCCTTGGTGCCTTCTGAAGCATGGAGCTCAAGCCAGCAAGAAGAAAACAGATCCTCAGACACCCCTCTGGAGACTCTGAGTCCATAACTGCAAGGTGTCTAAGGTAGTTGGGATCCTCACCTGTCCAATGGGAGGGTACACACAGAGAAATATCCGTGTAGGGAGCCACCATCACTCTGCCAAGTATTGAACAGATCAGAAGCCAACACTCTGTAGAAAGCATCGTCAAACTTCAGACTTTACACATGAGCCAGCAGAGATGCCTGGATGTGAAGTCACTTGCCCACAGTCAAAGATCAAGAAAACAGTAGCTAAGTGGGCTTCAACCCAGCATGTCTGGCTCCAAGGTCTCAGGTTTCTGGGGGAAGGCTTGGTTTAAGGTGAGCCACGGCGCTGTCCAAGGTTCAGCATGGGGATGTGATGCCGTCCTGACTCTGCAGGCAGGGGCGGATGGTCTCCCTCCACTCCAATCCCCCACTGCTCTTAGAAACACTGCCACGGGCGCAGCCCTCATTACATATGCCAGACCAGCACTGCAAGATTTCATTTCAACATGGATTTTTCCTTCCATACAAAATGTATAACCCACATAACAATGAAAGACTATTCGGTGACAGCTTTAACACTTGAAGGGATGGCACAACCACTCTGGAAAACAGTTTGGCAGTTTCTGAAAAAGTTAAACACACACCTGCATGATCCGGTTATTCTATCCCTAGGTATTTACTCAAGAGAACACAAAACAGTGTCCATGCAAAATTTTGTTCATGAGTGATCATAGCTGCTTTATTTGTAATAGGGCAAAACTTGAAGCAGCCCAGGCATCCATCGTCAGGAGAATGGGTAAAGAGACTGTGGAATATCCGTCCATCCATCCATCCGTACAGACCGTAGCAATAAAAAGCAGGAGACTATTAACACATGCTGCCACACGGACGAATCTCTAGATAACGATGCCGAGTGAAAGAGGCGAGGAACAGTCCATACGGTGTGATTCTATTCATATAAAGTTGTAAAAAACTAATCTATGGGGACAGCATGTCAGTGTTGCCTGGGATGAGGATGGAGGGAGGGTTCGATTACAAAGGGAAACAAGAAGCTCAGGGGCGGTGATAAAGACCTTGTTATCTTGATTCTGGTGATAGTTTCATGAATTTACACATGTCGAAATGAACAAATGGTGCACTTTAAATATGTGTGGGTCATTGTACTTTAATCATACCTTGTGACGGTCAGTTTTATGTGTCAGTTTAGCTAGGCTACAGTACTTAGTCAAACGCTAATCTAGGTGATGTAGGTAGGATTAACATCTATCGTCAGTTTGACATACAAAAGGAGATAATCTTTGATGTCTGATGCACCCCATCCAATCAGTTGAAAGAACTGGATGCAGAACTAAAGTTTCTCTGAGGAAGACTTACCTGTGGGCTGGGTAGTTAGCTCTTGCTGGAGTCTCCCGCCTGCCCTTCGTGATGGGCTGCCCCACAGTGGTTGGACTTGCTTGGTCAGTGCCTGCAATTATGTGAGACAATTTCTTGCGATGAATCAATCAATCAATCTATCTATCTATCTATCTATCTATCTATCTATCTATCTATCTATCATCTATCTATCTATCTATCTATCTATCTATCTATCATTTATCTATATCTCCTCCACCCTCTGATGGAACCCTGACTTATATATAGATCTGGTAACAGAAGCAGTTCTAGAAAAACAGAATCTTAGGGAAGAGTTTTCTGAGTTGGTGCTGGATTTTCTAAAATTAATTCTCTAATACGATTAAATTTAAAGACATTAATGACTCTACTTTCAGTGGTAAACAGGACATTCGTTACCTGAGGTGGTGGTAGAGATATGCAAAATGTTGCTACTGTATACTCTTTTTAAAGATTTTTTATTTATTTTATATATTGAGAGAGTGTGTGTGCACAAGCGGGGGGAGGGCAGATGGAGAGGGAGAGGGAGAGACTCTCAAGCAGACTCCATGATGAGTGTGGAGCAGGATGTGGCATTCAGTCTTAACGACCCTCAGATGATGACCTGAGCCGAAATCAAGAGTCAGATGCTTAACCAATTAAGCTACCCAGGTACTCCACGAATGTCTCCTCTTAATCAAATACTTCTACAGGTAAAGTTCTGGGTGGTCATGTATTTGATATCTTAGGACATTTAGTCATACTAGGGTATATAATGAGAAAGGGGACAAAGAAAAGGATGAGCTCAGGGCTTCCATTTACCAGCTCAAGCTCTGCATAAATGACCTGAAATCTTCTGTATCTGTCCTTAAAGAAACCCTATTTCCCATAGCCACGGGGCTGAGATTTCTGAACACCAAACCAACTCTCAACCTGCAGGTATTTGAATTACAATGCAGATCAAATCCAAGGTGTCTACTGTTACAGTGAGGGCATTGTTTGGGAAGTCACGGGATTCTGAAAATTGGAATGGGGACATATAAGAAGATCTCAAGGAAGCTGAGGGGATAGAATCCCTAAATCCTCCTGAGTCTTCTTTGCCAGTAGAAGCAGTCCTTCTACCTCTGTCTCACTCACCAAGTCATCATGAAATGGATGTGGTATAGATGAGATGAGGCCCAAGCAGTCCCTGAAGACACGAATAAGTCATACGAAGAAGTAGCCCAAATGCACGACCCCTACTTTTTCTTGTACATTGCCTTCTCTCTCCAGCCACACAGTTATGACCTCACTAGCAGTTCTCTAGGACCCGCTGAATGAAGAAGAAAAAAAAACTCATGTCTGGTTTACAGCTGGTACTGCATGACACACAGGTACCACCCACAAATGGTGGCATCCCTCCCTGGGACATCCTGGGATGGCAGCGAGGAAGGCAAATCCTCTCCGTGAGCAGAGTTTTGAGCAGTCCCCCTGGCTGTTCATTTTGCTTGGAAGGAGAAATAGGTACTCAAACGCCCAGTCCTGCTGTTTATAGATAGCCTCTGAGTTCAGTCCCCACAGACCTCATCCTGTACAGAGCAAGTTGGCTAGTTGACGTCAGAAAGAAAATCCTATTTCCCTGATTTCCACATTCTGGGACAGAGAGGTAAAGAATTCTGTCACTTCTATGGAACATGCAGTTTACAGGTTCATTTCCTACTTCTACCAAAAAGAGGAAAGGGCACTTGGACATTTTTCACTTCCACTTTGCTGAGGCCTGAATACCTATGACCAATGTCCCCTCCAAGATTTTTTTCTTTGGTACTAATTGAGGTATGCGTAAGGTAGATTGTACATTTACTAATACATTTATACTAACACCTGTGCGTACGTTTACAATCATAAAGTCATATTTCCACCTGACCTGATACAACTGTCTTGCATACAGCTGCAAATATGCTAACTCTTTACCCAGACAGGTGGCAAAGTCTTTGCGTGATATTCATTCTTTGCCTTGATACTGTGTAACTTGAATACGTGATTTAAAGTTACCTATTATTATGATGACACCTTATGTTAGATGATAGGAGAGTAAGAGAGGGAAGAAAACAAAAATATTTGCTTAATGTATGTGTATATAACATATATATGTACATAAACATGTATATAAACATATTCATAATGAAACAAGGAAGAAATATTCATAATAATTATGGTTCTCATTTCTGTATCTGGTCACGTGGTCATAGCTTGTATTTACAGCTATTTTCTTCCACTACCTGTTCCATATTCCCTTTGCCCTTAGCAGGTGTCTCAGCCGGCCATGGTTCTTTGTCTGGTGGGTGACCCAAAACGTCATAACTAAAATCGGGACCGTTAGCAATTCTGCTTGAATTGGGTTGTTGTGGTTTCCCACTGATTTAAATCATAGGACTTGGTAATACATGGTAAGAGACATCCTAAGGGATCTGATCTCCTGTACTCCAGATACGTTCTTTCTTACTTCTCTGGTACAGTAGTAGATCAGTTTCCTCTGGGTGGCCAGGATCAATCACCCAGCCGGCACAATGACTCTCTTCTTTGCCTGTTGATTCAGAGGCAAGAGGATTCCAAAGTGGCCAGGTGGTCACCTCAACTTCTGGTTTAGTGGCATCATTGTTGCGTCTCCTGGTGGAAGCATGTGCATTGTGTCTAAGGGCTCTCCCAGCCAACCCCTGCTCCCTTTCCCTTTATCCTTTCAGGCATTTCCCCCCCGATAAATCTCCTGTACTTCTGATCCTCACTTGGTGTCTGCATTTGAAATTCTAAGGGAGGAGATGCTCAAGGGCCATCTGAGGGTCTCAAGTCTGGCATGGGGCCATCCTTCTCTCAGGAGGAATAGGGCCCTGAGCAAGGAGCAGGGCGAGGAGGCTGACAGCATTCAGAAGGCCCACTCACCTCTCTGTTGGAACTTCCAGTCTGTCTCCGGCGGGTTGGCTTGATGCCCATACAGAGGGAAGGCGAAAGACAGACCTGGAGGGACGAACGGGAGACTCCCCTTCAGAGCCTTGGGTGATCCATCCCAGTCCTGCCTCCTTTGATGCGTGCTTGCACTTGCCCACTGCACTCCACCACACATGCTGTTTCCTCTGCATGTAAGGCTCTCTTGCTTCCCTCTCTCCTCGTTCATTACCACCCCTCCTTGGTTTAAACTTCACCCCTTTGAACATGTCAAGCTCTTTGTTGATTGTGTTCTTTTGTACCAAGACATTTCCCTACTTATGGCAACATTTTACTCCAATAATGACTTGTTTAATCATCATAATGCCAGTAGGCAGCATTTACTGAGCACTGACCGCATGCCAGGCATTGTGTAACTATTTGCTAGACTTTACTCTAGACTATACTCTCCATGAGGGCAAGGACCATCCTCTGTCTTGTTTGTGTCTCTATCTCTCCAGGGCCTAGGACAGTGCCTGGAACATACTAGAAGCTCAACAAACATGCGTGGAGTAAAAATCCCCACAATGAGCCTGCAAATGCTGTACTCCTCCTTCCATTGAGTGGAGAAGTCTAATTCCCCTCTCCTTGAATGTGGGCTGGTCTTGGTGACTTGCTTGATGCACAGAATGTGCTGGAAGTGACATTCTGGGATTTTTAGGTTATAAGAAGCCTTGCTGCCTCCAGCTGGGTCCCTTGGAACATTCTCGTTGGGCACCCTGAACCGTCACCTACAGAGTCCAACTGCACGAGGCTGTCATGCTGGCCACGCTGCATGTGTGATGGCTGGTAGTTCCAACTGAGCTAAGCTATCCAGTATCGCCTTCTCTACTGAGGGCCAGACCTGTGAGGGGAGCCGCCCTGGAGAAGCCCACTGACTAGCTCAACAGTTCCAAGGGGACTCGGGTTCTTGAGTCACAAAATGATGAGATAGAATTAAATAGCTCTTATTTCGGCCTCTCTATTTGGGGTGCTTCATTACACACCAACAGTTAGAATACAGGGGCGCCTGGGTGGCTCAGTCGTTAAGCGTCTGCCTTCGGCTCAGGGCGTGATCCTGGCGTTCTGGGATCGTGTCCCACATCGGGCTCCTCCGCTGGGAGCCTGCTTCTTCCTCTCCCACTCCCCTGCTGTGTTCCCTCTCTTGCTGGCTGTCTCTCTGTCACATGAATAAATAAAATCTTAAAAAAAAATAGTCAGAATACATAATATTGGTGAGGGGGAGATCCCCAGGCTGATTTTCCATCTCACCTTCACCCATCCCACACTCTTGGGTTTCCTTTGAGAGCTGTCACCACCAGGGGTCTTGCTAACTCTCCGGCAATTTACCTTTGATGTGGCTTGCAGAGAGGCACCTTTTCTACTTAGCTTCCATTCGCAACACTGCCGGGAAATCCCCCAAGGGTAGACCTGCCTTGCTCTGTGGCAAAGCTCCAACAGTTGCGTTGTCCTGGGTTACCTGCGCCATCATCAGATGGCCCCCTTCAGCCCTGGGTGACAACGAAATCACCAGCTCTCAGGTGGAGGCCCTTTTCCGTTGACGCCTGCTTTGCCTACCCGACCACTCTCGAGCCTCGTTAGGTGGTTTCACGCTGAGAGCTGGGGAAGCACAGGCAGCTGGCTGGGGCCACCCCTGGGTCCACTGTTGCCTTGCTCCCCCAGTCAGACCTGTCCCAGGCAGAGCAAAGCCTCGTTGGAGTCATCAGGATTTGTTGGTGAGGAGCTTCAGAGGGCGGCCACGGGGTGCAGTGAGAGGACTGGAGTCTGGTGGGCGTGCTATGACAGTGCGAAGAGCTCTGGAAGGAGCCTTTTGAAGGTTTCCTGCAGTACCAAAGACTCAACAGACATTTAAGAAGCTTGAGAGCTCTTGGCCTCTCCAGGGCCTCTGGAAGGGGCTGGTGGGGATGCCCCTGGGGCATGGGGGCATTTACCAGCTCATTCTGAGCAGGAAGTCTACCCTCTTCTCACCCTCCTCACGGCTCTTCAAACACACATGGGTGTGTGGGGGCGGGTGACAGCATTCCTGGCAGAGGTCACAGAGTTTGGAGAAGAGCAAGTACAGGATGTGTTTGTGATGCTGCAAGACAGGCACATCAGGGCCAGAGCCTGTAGAGTCTTGGACACTCCTTGACGCTCCCAGGGCACAGCCATCATTCCTTAGTGGGAAGTCAGTGTGGAAACTGCACTATGTGGGGCTCATGATGAATGCAATTTCCAAGGCCCTGCTCAGACCTACAGAAACAGGTTCTTCAGGTGGGGTCTGGCCTCTGCATTTGTAACAAGTGTGGGGGAGGGTTGGCTAGAAGAAGGAAGCTAGGCAGTGTAGAGATTAGTATCATGGGCTCTGGAGTTGGACTGTAGGGTTCAGACCCCAGGATATAAGAGTCATGTAATTTTGGTGTCTCAGTTCCCCTGTATGCATTGCAGATAATGACAGTGTCAACTTCACTGACTTGTAATGAGGATTTAATCAAGTAAATGAGTTAGGTACTTCGAACAATGCCCAGTGAGTGCTCAGTAGCTGCTAACTCCAGCTACTTGGATGGTGGTGGTAGATGCAAGGTAGAAAGCTGTACCTTCAGTGCCCGGTCAGATCTCAATGCATGTGTGAATGGAGGACAAGAGCAAAACATATTCAGCCACACCATTGGCCCAATTATGCCATAAGCATTTATTTTTGCAGCCAGCCCTGGCATATTCTCTATGTATTTGTGTAATTAATTGAGAGAGAGAGAGCATGTGCAAGCAGGGGAAGGGCAGAGGGAGAGGGAGAGAGAGAATCTCAAGCAGCCTCCATGCACACCACATAGCCCAACTTGGGGCTTGATCTCACGACCCTGAGAGCATGACCTGGGCTGAAATCAAGAGTGGGACGCTTAACTGACAACCATGCAGGGGCCCCAGCCCTGGCATTATTCTAGGTGCCAGGTGTCCCAAAAGGAACACATTGTTCCCTGCTCTTGAGATGCTCATGGGCTCACAGACGTGGAAATGGATTCGGGTGCAGTGTGTTAAGTGTGATGTGAGGGGCAGGCTCCTAGAGGAGATGATGTCAAAGGGAGATCTGGGAGATGAGTGGAAGTTATCCAGGGAAAGGGGGCTGAACGCCAGGTGTAGGGGATGCTTATGCAATAGTGTGCATTCTGGACCACTCCGTGATTCAGAGTGGGGTACGTGCAAAGGAGGCAGGGCTGTCAGGGTTTGCGGCTTGAAAGATGAGCGGCATCAGCTGGTTGGGTTGAGCTGGGTTGCCCCATGTCTTCAGTTCTCAGCTCAGGCACTGTGTGTCCTTACCACAAAAGTCACCTTCTGTCTCTCTCTTTTCCCCTTTGCTCAAACAAACTGCTGGTTACCAGAGGGGAGGTGGATGGGGGATGGGTGAGATGGGTGATGGGGATTAAGGAGTGCACTTGTGATGAGCACCGGGTGATGTGTGGACGTGCTGAATCGTGTTGTACACCTGAAACTAATATTACACTCTATGTTAACTAACTGGCATTTAAATAAAAACTTTTAAAAAAGTCACGTTGTGTGTCATGGAATAACACTCCTCCTGGGTTATTCAATCAGCACACTGTTTTGGTGCTCAGAGTATGAAACGTCACAGAGGTCCAAATCCCTGCCCGAGGAAACATATGATCCCCTTCAAATGGAGGAGTGTTAAATAATTTGGGATCCTTGTTTCAAAGCTACCACATGGAGATTCAGGGAAGACTTCCTGGAGGTGATGACATGGGCTGAGTCTGGAAAGGTGAGTAGGAGTGAACAGAGAGAGAAGAGGTGGAAGGACATGGCATTTAAGGACCAGCACATGTAGAAATCAGGGGACAGGAAGCCTCAGGACTGGTTCAAAGGACTCTAACTATGGCTCAAGAGGAGACAGCACATCCCGGCAGGAGCCACGGGAGATGAGGCAGGAGAGGGAGGCAAAGCTAAGGAGTTTGAAATTCATCCTGAATGGAGAACCAGTGAAGGGTTTCAAGCAGAGGAATAAGGTGATCAGTGGACTCACTAGGATGCTCTTGGCTGCAAGTGACAGAGCACACAGCTGAAGTGGCTTAAGTAATGGGAAGCTGTTAATTTCCCACGAGAATGTAATGCTAGGGTGGGTTCAGCAACTCACAATGTCATCAGGAGCCAAGGCCCTTTCTATCTCAGTGCCTCTGTAGAATCATTCCTCATGATTGCAAAATGGCTGCTGTGGCACCAGGAATCATGGCTGTGTACAACATCCAGAGCAGGTAATAAGGAGGCATATGTCTAAACAAGTGGCTCTCATTGGGCACAATTTTGCAATGTCTGGGGGCATTTTTGGTCAGCACAACTGGGAGGAAGCTAATGACATCTCGCAGGTCAAGGCCAGGGACCCTGCTAAACAGAACAAACTCCCGTGAAAGAAAATTACTCAAATGGCAAGAGCATCATGGTTGATAAAAACCCTGGTCTAAACTGATAGGGTGCTTTTGGCTTATATGGGGAGGTGAAGTTGGCTCCCCTCACTGTATATTGGGAGCTTGGAACCCCAAGATCTAGTTTCATGGCCCAGCTGCTGAGGCATCCTAGACATTTTAGATGCACAAATGTGTGATCAAGCTACAACCGCATGAAGTTCCAGACAGACTGAAATGTAAGGAATGAAAGCATAAAACCTGAAAACCAGAAATAGCTATCAGACGGATGGGGAAAGACTTACTTACACGTTTACGTCTATTGCATAAAATCATAAATACAATATGTCTATCATCCTCAGCATGGGCCATTTCAGAAGGCATTATTATCTGCCACACACTGAATTGCTTTGCAGGACATAGCTTCCTTCCTCCCTGATACATCTTTACTCGCTGGAATTTCCATTCCAGTGTCATATTAAATGTAGTGTCTTTGTTTCCTTTCAATTTTTCAAAGCAGAGGAAGTTAGACTGACCTGTCATGATAGGGGCAGTGATGTGGGGAGAGGACGAGGGGATGGATTTTGAAAGCAGGTATCGCCAATATACAAGAAATACACCTTGTCTACCATCAACATAGACCCTGAAATGTTTCTGATACTTCCGCTGGAGGTTTCTGGTTTGACCTAGTTCTTTTAGAAATGCGATGCTGACTTGATACCTTTTCCCTAAACTGCTTCCTTTTCCTGTTTCTCATTTACCATGGTGTCTTACACTAGTTTTGTTTTTGAAAATGGGCTCTGCTGATTAGGTGTGGGTATAAGTGTACCATGGGCATGTATGCATGCATGTGTTCATATGTGTGTGTGTATGTGGGGGGTAGTTCATATATGTTTCCATGTCAGCACAAGTTAGCTGACAAAGCTCTGGGCTCCTTCAATAATAAAGATGTGGCTCTCCTTCCAGCACACCCTTACTATGAAATCAAAGGCTGAAAAGAATATAATAAAAATAATAAACCAACTTCCTGTGCCTGAAAATCTTCACCAAGGGCGTTATTGGAAAAGAAACAGCATACTTAAAAATAATCCAAAGATCAAAGGAGTCTCAAGGGAAATAAACACACACACACACACACACACACACACACACACACACACACTGGATGGAATAAAAATGAGTCAGTAATGGAGCACTGAGAGGGAAATTTATAGCCCTAACTGCTTACATTAGAAAAGAGAAACTCTCACATAAATAATCTAAGCTCCTATCTTAAGAGCCTGGAAAAAGAAAAGTAAAAATAAACTCAAAGTAAGTAGAAGGAAGGAAAAAAATAAAGAGCAGAATTAATAACATTGAAAACATAAAAACAAGAGAGAAATGAATGAGTTTGTTCTTTGAGAAGGTCAATAAAAGTGATATTTCTCTAGAAAGATTGACCAAAAAAAAAAAAAAGAAAGAAAGAAAAGAAAAAAAGGCACAAATTGCTAAAATCAGGAATGAAACAGAAGACATCACTACAGACCCTGCAGACATCACAAGATAGAACGAAATCCTACAAACAACTCTACAGCTTAGATGAAGTGCTGATTGCACATCACAGGCTACCACAGCTTACCCAATACCAAATAAATAACTCAAATAGCCCTATAACTGTTAAGGAAACTGAAGTCATAACTTCAAAACTTCCGAGAAAGAAATTTCCAGGTCCAGAGAATTTGAATGGAGAATTCTTCCAAATGTGTAAAGGATGAACACTAATTTTACATAATCCCCTCCAGAAAATAGCAGAGAACATTTCTCAATTCATTTTGTGAGACCAGTAGTACCCTGATACCAAAACTAGACAAAAATAGTACAAAAGATACAGAAATAGAACTACAGACCAACATCCCTCACAAATATAAGTAAAAAAAATCTTTAAATATTAGCAAACAGAACATGGAATTTGTTCTAGAGATGCAAGGCTGGATGGATACTCAAAGTCAATCAATGTAATTCACTATATGAAAAAGCTGAAGAAGAAAAACCATGTGATTATAACGACTGATACAGTGAAAGCATTTGAGAAAATACAACACCCATTCATGATAAAACTCTCAGAAAAACTAGGGATGGGGCGACTTTTTCGAGTTGATAAGAATTATCTACAACAGGGGCGCCTGGGTGGCACAGCGGTTAAGCATCTGCCTTCGGCTCAGGGCGTGATCCCGGTGTTATGGGATCGAGCCCCACATCAGGCTCTTCCACTATGAGCCTGCTTCTTCCTCTCCCACTCCCCCTGCTTGTGTTCCCTCTCTCGCTGGCTGTCTCTATCTCTGTCGAATAAATAAATAAAATCTTTAAAAAAAATTAACTTAAAATGCATCATGGATATACATGTATATGTAAAATTATAAAAACACAAGAGATGATTTTGGGGACCTACAGCTTGGTGAAGAGCTCTCAGACATAACACCAAAGTGTAATAAGCATAAGACAGATAAATGAGACTACATCAAAATGAAAAATGTTTGTCCTGCAAAGAACCCGGTTAAGACAAGCCCTAGACTGGGAGAAAATATTTGCAAACCACATATGAGACAAAGGATTCTGAATATATACATTTAGAATATATAGGATCCTTGACAGTCAGTAGTTAAAAAAAAAAAAAAAAGAAAAAAACCAAACCCAAACAATTCGGTTAAAATTGGCAAAGGACTTGAAGAGACATCTCACCGAAGAGGGTGTACAGACAGCGAACAAGTGCACAGAAAAACACCTGACATCGCCAGCCCTGAGGGCAGTGCACATTGAAACGATAATGAGATACCACCACGTACCTATAAGAGTAGATAAAATCAGACATAGAGGCAACAGCAAATTCTGGCAAGGATGTGGAGACACTAGGTCTTCTGCATATTGCTGCTGGAAATGTGAAAGGACACAGCCACTCTGGAAAAGAGGATGGCAGTGTCTCACCAAACTGAATGCACACTCTTGGGCGTGTATCCCAGAGAAATGAAAACTTCCTCTCACAAAAATGTATAGGTAAATATTTACAGAAGACGAACTCTGAAGAGCCCTGAATTGGAAACAATCAGAATGTCTCCTAATGGGTAAATGACTTAATGGCACACAGTGGGCTACTGCTTGGTAATAGAAAGGAACAGGCTTTTGCTGTATGCAATTCCTTGGACAGATCGCAGGGGTTTTATGGTGAGTAAAAAAACCCTGCAATCGCCAAAGGTCACATGCTGTGCAATTCCATTTGCATACCATTCTTGAAATGACAAAATGGTAGAGACAGAAAGCAGATCGGTGGTTGCCAGGGGATATCGGGATGGCGTGGCGAGAGAACAGTTGTGCAATTTGATGCGGGGGAGGGGGGTGGTTACAGGGATCTGAGCACGTAATACAATGGAACAGAACTACACGCACATCGTATCAATGTCAAATCCCCGGTTTTGACATCACACTATGGTGATGGAAGATGTGGCCATTGGTGGAAAATGAGGGTTAGGCAGGATTTCTCTCTCGCTATTTTTACAACTTCCTGTGAATCTTCAGCTACTTCGAAGTTCAACACACAAGCGATGGTCCTGCCACTGTCCAGCTTTAAGAGCTTCAACAATTATTTATAGCTCACAGCTGTGGTTTTACAACTTCAGAGTGTTTGTGTATCACTTCTGCTGTACTAAACATGCCCGTCTCCAGGCCCGTGGCCCAGAAGTCCCAAGGCAGTAGGTAGCTGGGAGGGGTGGGGATCCGCAAGTCCGATGAGCTCAGCAGGTGATCGGGATGCACAGGAGAGGGGGCGGGGGGGGGGGTCTTCAGCTCACACGCTGAGAAACTCAAGACTCTGGCTTGGCTCTTGAGCACTTAGTGGACAGTACAAACCCTGCCGTGTAACAAAAACCTCTGCTCCCCAGTTCCAGGACCAGGGTAAGGCTGACCAGGGTAAGGAGCTGAGGCTGTGATATTTAAGGAGGCGCTTACTCCCAGGTCCCTGCAAGTGCAGAGCTGGCAGCTTCCTGATTCTGAGAGTGAGCGTCTGCTGAAATGCAGCACCCAGCTGCCTCCGCCTGGTCCTGGCCCTGCTCCCCACCCATGGACTTAGACAAAAAAGTTTGAAGCAGCTTTCTTCATTACACCCCCAAACTGGAAACAGCCAAATGTCCATGGACCAACAGATTGTGGCCGAGTCATACGACAGAATAGTGGCCAGCAACGAAAGGCACAAGCTACTAATACATGCGAGGATACACGGGACTCTCACAAACAGTATGCCGCGTAACGCAAGAGAGTACATATCCTGAACAAAACTTGGGGAACTCTGGGAAAGACAAAATGAATCTATAGTGATAGAAATTCTAGGAAAGACTAACCTCATTTACAACTCACCCAGAGCAAATCAGTGGGTTCCCCGGGATGGGTGATTTGTCTGGGCAGGTGGGTGATTACAAGGGCACTTTTTGGGGCATCGGGAATGTTTCATATCTTCCACTGGCATACACGTGTGGAAATGTCCATTTAACGCGGGTGCATTTTATCACATGTGAATTACAGATCTCCACGAAGCTGGTTAAGAAACAAAACAGAAAAACAAACAGAACCCCCAGTTGCCTCAGACACATCCGAACCCTGGGCTTTGCGGGGAAGGCCTTCTCTTCTTGATGGGCTGCAGGTCCCACCCAATCGACTAGGAAGAGCCTTGGTGAGGGGTCAGGACACCCGGATCTTCGTGTTGGTTCTAGTGATAACTGTGGACGACACATTGGACTCTCTGAGTCCCAGTTCCCTCCTCTTCTGTGAGTCCTTCCCAGGACTGGTGGAAACCACAAATACCCAAAGTACATCCCGTCCCCTGGTAAAGAGCTGGCCATCTTTCAGGAAGTCTTACCAGCTCTCAGACGGAAGCTTCCCTTTGCGCAGCCCTTTGATTTCACGTCCGGAATGGCTCTAGGAATACTAGATTTCGAGAGGAATTGGGTATATGCAGATGTAAGCTACAGACATCATTTTTTACCCATGTATTTGGCAAATATTAGAAATTCATAATATCAAAGGCTGACAAGAAGGGAGAATGTGAGGACCCTCAGGGCAAGGCTGGTGAGAGTGTGAACCGAGTAGCCCTTGGAGGACAGCCTGGGAGGAGTTAGGGCTGCAAAAACCCTCTGATCCCCCAGCGTCACTCTGGGGGTCCTCATTTAGAGAAAATCTGCACCGGCCATAAGGAGACAGTTGGGGAGAGAGACACCTACTGCAGTGTTGTGTTTGATGACAAAGAGTGGAGACAACCTAGGTGTCTGTCATTAGGGAATGGATATATAAAATGTTGGACCGGTAATGCCGTAAGGCAAAGCAGCAACCGGAAATAGATTCACGACAGCTACATGGCTGTAGCTCGAAAATACTGAGGAGAGAAAAGTATTCTAGATTGTATTTATGGCACAGTGTCGTTCAGGTAAACTAAACGCATGCAGACCGGGGTTTTAGGAATATAAATATATATTCCATATGGAAGGGGAAGCACCTAAGGGTGAGGAGGGACTGGGCTGGGAATGGGTGGTGCAGAAAGCCTAACAAAATAAAAGAAAGAGATAGAAGGACCCAGCATGGGTCAATGGCTGCAGCCTGCCATGGGGAGGAAAACATCCAGTGAAATCCTGTGCCCGTGAGCAGCTTGCAAAGATGATTTTGAGGACCGGTCAGATCCAGAACTGGGAACACATCTTCAGAGTCCGTGGTATTCGATGTGGGCTACACGGAATCACTGGGGGAGTTTGCAAATGCTGACGTCTGAGCCTCACAGCCAGAGACTGCAGGTTAATTGGCCTGGAATTCCGGACTGGAGCCCCAGGGTTTTTAAAAAGTCGCTTCCCCCTTCCCTCTGCCTCCCCAACAGCAGCCACAATTGAGAGCCACTGCCCGGGGCTCAGCTTTTGTAAGTAAAACAATGACTCCAGATAATCCTGTAATTTAGGCAAGTTTGGAAGACCCTTGAGCCTACAGCTCCCGCAGCTGTAAAATGGAGAGAAGACACTCATCTTGCAGAGCCCACGGGTTAGATGTGATGTGGGTCATCGGTTGCCACTTAGTGGCTCAACAAATGGTAAGCACTATTTTGCAAAAAAAAAAAAAAGAAAAGAAAAGAAAAAGAAAAGGGAGATTATTGAAATCATCAGCATCAAAGTTCAAAGATAGAACTGTGAATCCTGGTAAGCTCACATATTTCCCTGGGAAGGAGGAAAGCTTCTATCTGGGTAAAACGAGGGGCTGGACCTCTCCGGTTCTCAGTGTCCCCACCAGGTCGGGAAGCTGGCCTTCTTGGCAGTTACAGTCTGAAGATGCTAGAGAATTTACTGTTGGCTACTGCCCTCTATTGAAATAATGCTGTCACTTCTGATTGGAGAATACTCAGACTTTGCCATATAATTCCACTTGAACTTCAGCTCATGGGGGGGGGGGGGGAAAGGCTGACCCCTTCGTGAGCACTCACAGAGAATATTGCCCCTTAAAGGAATTCCTATAATCACAGTAGCTAATATGTGACCCTTTCTTACGTGTGTTCTAGGCATTTGACGTATGTCGATCCTCACCTCAAACACAACTCATCTCACTGCAAACATAAGAGGCAGGTGTTATTATTATCGATGTTATACAGACGAGGGACCTGAGACACAGAGAGGCAGCTAACTTGCTGAAAGTCCCACAGCTGGGAAGCAGCAAAGCTGGGTCCAGAATCTAGTCCTAACCGGCTCTGCTCTTCTGCCTCTCGAATGCCTCTGATTCCTTTGATCTGATCAGGACAATTGTTCTGTAGTCTCTGTGGTTGTCCAAATATTTTTTTCCCCACTTAAAACACCCTCAAGTCTGTGCCCCATCCCTGGTAGCTCCTTCCCTTCACAGCAAAATTCTTTGGAAGAATAGTCCTCCTCCATGCTCCCCAGCAGCTGGTCTGCCATTAGTTCTCACTTCCGAATTCCTCAGGCGTCTGGCTTTGCCCCACTTCTCTGATTTCTATGTGCTCTCCCCAAACGTCCTCACTCAGTCCAGGGTTCATAATCACATATAATACCGGCATTAAACCAAGGTAGTGTGGGGGGTACTTCCTAATCCAAAGGCATTTTCACAGAAATCGAGACCCTGCCTAGATGTCACGAAAATCTCATGGTGCAGGAAGGGCCAGATGAATTCACGACCTCTGCTGAATTCCCCTGCCTTCACCCCCTGGCTGGCCCAGGGCACCTGCACCCCCAAACACACATGGCTTCTCCGGGCCTTCCCATGCACTTCCCCCTTGTGTCCACTAGGAGGCAGTCTTCGCTTCTTATAGCTTCCATTCCTCCCTCTTCACAGGCCCAGGGCACAACCCCAGCTATTGAGCTGTGGGTATGTGGATACGTGTGAGCAGAGACGCGCTTAAGTGCAAATTATACACCAGATGTTGAAGCTTTAGTACAAAAAAGAGAATGTAAAATATCCTACGAATAAATGTAATAAACTGACTACAAGTTGAAATGATATCTTAGATATATTAGATTAAAATTAATTTTGCCTATTTTAGATTTTCAAAAATGTGGCTACTGAAAAGTTTAAAACTGCACATGTGACTCACTTAATATTTTTATTGGACAGTCCTGGCTTAGAGGCTCCCTCCAATGGCAAATTCTAGGGAGGCCTGCAAAACCTTGGGGTTCTAAGGAACCCAGTTTGAAAACCATTTGCTTGACTTGACTCATGAAGAAACCGAGGCCCAGACTGACCCACAACTTTTCCAATTTCATCCAAGTGCTGGAATCTTGGGTCTAGATTAGAAGCAGGGTGTCCTACACTCTGTTAGTTTTCCCTCTCTATCTTGGAGGTCCTTGAATGCCATCTGGGGACACAGGCACAATGGGCCTTGAAGGTCCTTTATCGTGAAATGTCACCACCTTAGGTTCTCTCCCTGGCTCCCTCCTGCAGGTCTCCTGCATGCCAACGGGCTGCTCTCTGCTGTGTGAGCATTTCCCTGCTTCCTGCTGGGAACCCCAGTCCACGCTGGGAACTATCTGGTGGCCCCCTCCACACTGCTGATGGCCCGACTGGAGACCCCGAAGACAAGCCGTGACAGCTGAGCCCTCCTCATCCTTTTGTCTTAACTCCCCTCTTGACTTGCCGTCCCAGTCCTACCCAGGGGCCATGGTAGCTCCGGCCGGGACCAGTCCAATCCAGCAGGAAGGATGGGAACGGCCAGCCAGAGGGCCACGGGCTGACCACGCCGTGCCACCGCCGAGAGCTCACGTAGCCCACCCTCCTGCCTGCAGAGGGGTGACCGGTGATCACATGGCCAGTGATTCACATAGGAACTGAAAGCACCCCTTGCCATGGCGACTTCTCGAAAACGGACACATGAATCAGCAGCAGGGAAACGGGGAGGCGAGGCCGGCCCCGAGCCGCAGTCGGGGAATTGGAGCACAGGCCACCTCCGCCATAGTCCGGCAGAGCTTCAGCATCGTGGCTCGGGGTGGTGGTATTCATGGTATGGGCTGAACTTCAGAACACAAGTGTGAATTGTGTGTTTGTATATGTGTGTCTGCCCAGGTGAGAAGACGTCCCTGTCACTGGCTTGTTTCCTCCTCATCATGGAGGCCCTATGCAAGGGGGAACAAAGGGTCTCAGCCAGCCCCCCAGGCCCTAGATTCTGGGTCGAGTTGCCGTGGGGGTCCAGTCCCTGGGCACGGCCAGGGTTGCTTGGCCGGGGTCACTGTGCCGTGCCTGCCACCTCCTCTCTCCCAGCTCTGGGGTCACAGAGAGAATAGCTGAATCATGAAGCCGTTAAGAGGACTTGTGCCCGTGGGTCAGCAGTCACAAGACGATGTTCTCATGAGTTCGGCCGCGACTCTAGCTGTGCAACCTTGGGCTAGTCACTGTACGTCTCTGAGGCTCAGTTTCTCAGATGATGTTTATATTAATTATTTATCCCTTAAAAAACAAAACTCCTTCAAAACTTAGTGCCTTAAGCCATGAACATTGATTATTTTACATGGTTGCTGTGGCTCTGGAATTTGCGAGCCACTCAGCTGGGAAGTTTGGGCTCGTGAGCTTTCATGGCATGAGGCCTGGATGGTCACTGGGGCTGTGGTCACCTGAAGGCTTGACTGCGGCTGGAGGATCTGTTTTCAAGACAGCTCATTGACACGACGCCGGCAGGAGGCCCTTAGTTCCTGGCCACACGATTTCTCCATGGGGCTGCTTGAGTGTCCTCCTGACACGATGGCTGGCTTCTCCCAAAGTGAGCAATCTAGGAGAGCAAGCCGGAAGCCACATTATCTTGTAAGACCTGGCCTGGCAAGCCAAGCCCTATCATTTCTGTATGATCTTACTTGTTACACAAGTCAGCCTTATTCAAGGATGTGAATATCACAACGACCCATCGGGGGTCATCTCGAATGCTACAGCGGCATTAATACTATCTTCCGTGCCCATCTCACAGAGTCATCGTGAGGTTTTGTTTGCATACCCACTGCAAAGAAAGCCATTCATCAGAGGATGCACCTGCCAAGAGTCAAGGCAGCAGCTGCGAAAACAGCTGTAAAAGGGGGCTATTGGGGCTAGACCCTGAGACCATCAGTCAAAGCTCAATGAGGAGCACAAGGGGGGGCCAAGTGGGAAACTCGATAGCTCAGAGGCCTCCAGCACTTTTTGTTGTCCCATACGAGGGTACAATGTGGAGACACTTGGGAGAGTGTCTGGCAATGGACTCATTGTATATGGCTGCTCAGCAAAGGGAGGTTTTGTTCATCCATTAGAGTTCTAAGGAAAACATGTGGGTCATAGTCTCAGGAATTCCAGGAGGGAGGCTAGGCAAAGACGGAGGTTGAATTGTGCCTTAGCCCTTAGTTCTGACGTTCAGATGGGTTGGTATGTTCTTCATGAACTACGGTGGGCTGCATAAATGGGAAGGTCCATTGTCGTTACCTCCTGGCAAGACTCCGCCAGATCATTCCTCAAAGAATCTCTCCACCCAATTTCTTAAACAGCCACTAAAAGAAATTAGATGTCTTCAATGTTTTGCAATGATCGGAAACAACTTCTCGAAGTTGACCCTGTATCTTTCCTGGCTCATTGATGCCCACTTCTCCATATGTATATTCTGGTTACTACTGCTGAATAATAAATTGCTCCAAAACATAGGGGTGTAGAACAGCAGCCATTTGACTTTGCTCATGATTTTTTGGGGTTAGGACTTGTGAAAAGGCTCAGCTAGACCCTTCACCTGTGAGATTTCTCATGTGGTTGCAGTATGACGTCAACTGAGGCTTCGATCATCTGAAGGTCAGGTTGGGCTGGATGTCCAAGATGGTGCACACACATGGCTGGCGGCTGAGGCTGGCTGCGGGCCAGAAGTTCAGCCGGGTTGTCCCCATGAGTGCCTACACATAGCCCTCTCCAGCATGGCCATCTCAGAGTTGGATTTCTTATATGATACTGGATTCTTCTGCAGCTAGTGTTCTGAAAGAAGTGGCATCTACATAAGCCTTTTGGGAAGGCCAGCAGGGTAACTTCTCCCACAGTTTATTAGTGATATACTACCATGGCCCCCTGGGTACCAGCGAACTATCAGGCTAGCACAGATTTAAGGGGATGCGAACTAGACTCCACTTCCTGATGGCAGAGTGGCAAGGTCCCATTGCAGATGGGCATGTGGGATGGGACAAGTCACTATGGCCATCTTTAGAAGATACAATCTTCCACAAAGGACGACAGTCGTTTCCCATACTCCAAGGCCTGTACTGAGTACTGCACGAACAACTTGTTTCATAGAGTCAAAGACTATTTAGAGCTGGAGAGTCTTAAAGATTCTCTGGTTTAATCACTTTATTTTATTTTTTTATTTAATTCAATTAATTAATTAATTTATTTTTAAGATTTTACTTATTTATTTGAGAGAGAGAGAGTAAAAGAATGAGCAGGGAGAGCAGCAGAGGGAGAGAGAGAAGCAGACTCCCCACTGAGCAGGGAGCCTGATGTGGGGCTTGATCCCAGGACTCCAGGATCATGACCTGAGCCAAAGGCAGACGCTTAACGACTGAGCCACCCAGGTGCCCCAAATCACTTTATTTTAAGATGAGGAGAATTGAGGATTCAAGAGCTGAAGTTGCTTGCCCCAGACCCCGCACCCGGTCAGAGGGACAGCAGCACTGGGAATCCCAGTCTCTTATCCACCTGTGCTTCATCTTGCCCTTGGCAAACTCTGGTGTTGCTGGCATCATTTCTCTTCCTTCTTCCCAACAGGAGAATGATTTTGCTCAAGTATCTACCCTGCCCACAAGGCTTATGGGCCCAAATGGAGCTTACCCTGTGGGGTTTCTCTGTCCATACCCAAGGTCAATATGGCAGGAGCCATTTTGCCACCAGGCTGCAAATGAAGCCGCCATCCCGAGGGAGGCAGAGTTAGAAAGTCACCAGAAAACGGAGCTCCTGCTGCTGTTGGATGAGGTCAGTCGCAGGCCTGCTCTGCTGAACTTCCCATCTGGTGAGTCAACAGTCTCCTTATCGTTAAAGCCACTCTGTTCAGGTTCTGGTTACCTGCAGTCGAATGCATCCTAATTAAAATACTTCTATTTCTGGGATTAGTCCTGACCTTAGAAAGGGCATTTAAGGAGATTTAGCTCAACAGTCCAGCCTTTTTATGGCCAGCGTGTCCTGACCTGAACTTGGTTTCTGGTAACTGGAATTTCCTCTCACTCCCTGTGCCCAGTCTCTACCTACAGTAGCTCAGTCCCTCCAGAACCCATTCTTATTACTCTGTTATATTCAGTTTCTGCTCAGGGCTGGAGTCCTCTCCTCTTCCAAAATTTCACACCAGTGGTGGCTATGGCCCTATAACCCACTGTTGTCCCAGGTGCCCTCCAACCTGTTGCCCATCTTTCTGGATTTGCAAGGATCACCACTCTTGGGTTGTCTGCATTGAGTTCTGAGTTCTGCCCCTCTTGGTACATGGCTGGCTGGACCCCAGTGCCAGACGCTCGCCTGGTTTAGGTCTGTTGTTGTACCCTGCAGACCGCCAGTCCTGCCTGTTGGACTGGATTTCCTCCCTGCACCTGCAGCTAGGCAGATGAGGCCTGTCCCTCCCACAATTCCCTTTATATCTTCATGGGAGGGGGGTCTCCTTGTACATCTTCCTGGTAGACACTTTGAGGGAAAATGCTTGGTTTGGGAGGTGTAACATCCCATAATTATACTTGCAAATATTTCACAGTGCACGAGGCACATGTTTTAACATATTTCATCCCTGCTGGTTGGGAAGTCAGGTCACGTGGGGATTTTGAAAGCAAAACGAGAAAATCCATTTATATCAGTTCTCACTGGGATATGTTTTGCTCGAGGTCTCTGCTTGCATCCTTACCACCTCTTTGTGGCCCCAAATGATCCCCCTGCACTCGGAAGTATGGCCTGCTTGCCAAAAAGAAGACTGTATTTAGGGCAGAATTCATTCTGAGACTTGCTTTTATGGTAATCTTGGAGTTAGAATGAGGTTACAGGTTGGTAGTGACTTTCAATTCCTTTAAATAATGACAACTGTTGGTATTGACCAAAGGAACTGCATGTTTGTACATGACTACACTGGTTTAGGTTCGTTATAACACTGGGAAGTAGGAGATACACATGCATTAATGGGCAGTGGGGAATTTGCTCAAGATTTCAGTGAGGTGAGGGAGGGGACCCGGGAAACTTAACCTCACATGTACGCGTCCAGCAAGTCCCTTGAAATCTTCCTCTGGGCTATGGTGGCATGTCTGCTTTGGGCCAAAGGCCCAGAGCACCCAGCCCTACCCTCCTTCTTCCTCTTTCAGATTCTGGAAAAACTCCTTCCTTCTGCAGAAAACTTGCAGCTCCAAGTCCAGGCTAGAAGCTCCCTTTCTTCCCTTTGAATAGTGAACTTCTCAAAGTAACTTTCATATCATCTTCATAGTCTTTGCAATGACCTTGAAAATGCTGATCAGTGAAAACTAAGGGTGATGATTCAAAGTTCTTGATAAAGACTGAAGCATCATGAGTTCTAATCTCTCTGCACTTCCTTGTAGTGGTTCCGGGGTGTCAGCGTTGGAGAGAAGGATGGCAGGCTTGGCCTGGTTCCCCGTCTCTGCAGCCTCCTCCTTTCTGCAGCTGACATCACCCCCAAGTCCCTTTCTGCCAGATTTCTAAGGAGGCTGCAGCCCAGACCATGAGGCTCACATCCATGGGGTCCTTTGTGTGCTCTGATTCTAACCATGCTCCAGTTCTAGCTGGTGGGTCTTGGCCTCATTTCTTAGATCTTCTCTCTTCCCTATAGAAGTTTGCTCATCCCTCAGTCTTACCATGAATGGGCTCTGCCTTGTCCCCAACACCCTTCTCCATGTCTTTGGGAGTTGGATTCCTGCCCCAGACTCCAGCCCAGCTGGGATGCTGAGACTTGATGGATGCTAGATCTTTCTGATGAAAACTGATGGGCACCTGGGCTCACAAGGGCACCTCTCACTTCCCAGTTTGGTCACGTACAACCGTGAGGTTCCTCTGGTTAATATTAGCAGCTCCCATTAGTTACAGGAGTCAAGGGCCAGCTCCTTCTCACAGTCCAGGTTACCATAAATGCATCTCTCAGACTGAACTCTTCTGTCCAAACAGACATTGATTAGCAAGTAGGCACAAATCAGTCACACCACCTCCTGTGGGCTTGATGAAATCCAAACTCCCTGTTCTTTAGGGTGCTCCAACAAGATCATGCATGAAAGGAAGTCTCACCTGAGGCAAATGTGATAATTCTCTACTAGTGGGATTGGCGAGCCACCTGGTGAGACTCAGGTTGGCCTACATCCTCTGGAATCAGCAGCTAGACACGTAGGCCCTGGGCAACATTCCTAAGTGGGAAGCAGGAAAGTCTCACTAGATTCTAGTACCCTGTCCACATGTTCGTGGAGTTTCTTCATGCTTCACCCATGAGAACCCATCCCTCCATACATGATGCAAACTAACACCACCTCTGGCATTGATCAGAAAGACAGCTGAAGCACTGTGGGAATCCTCTGGCCTTCTGATTAAACTCAAATTACCACCCCCGGAGTTGCCCTGGTTGGGGGTAACTGGCCTCCTCTAGGGTATAGATTAAACGGGACAGACTCACATTTAGATCACGCTTTTTTTGCCGAAGCATTTAAAGTAAATTGCAGATACCACAGTACCAGGGCACTCGGCCTCTATATTAATAATAATAAACAGCATTTTTGGCTTTATGAGATGCCATGCCATGGCCTTCCGCCCCTTGCAAAGTAAGTTGCCTGAATTATTTCTAACCTCCCGGCCCCCACCAGAAGTTTCACATGGACTCAC
Source organism: Ursus americanus (assembly GCF_024610735.1). Classification (NCBI taxonomy): domain Eukaryota; kingdom Metazoa; phylum Chordata; class Mammalia; order Carnivora; family Ursidae; genus Ursus; species Ursus americanus. The sequence goes on along the minus strand of NC_142140.1, from coordinate 41,785,868 downwards.
CAACAGTGCCACTAGCTAGGGCTCCGCATGCCCCACTTCCATGTCCCCTTCCACTTCCAGCCCCCTTTGCAACCTGCACGCATTGCTTTAAGCGCCTACAACCACAAGCACCATTTCAGAGGCCAGCGGCTTCTTCCCCACTCCAACCCTTCCTGTGGCCAGTGACCACATGAACAAGGGACCTGTCTCGGCCAATCACAGGGGCCTTGTCTTTTTGGCCAATGTGATTGGCCAGGAGGGCACATGGTCTGCAAAGCCAATCAGGAGAGCTCCTGGTTTTCCCAGCCTAGTATTGGAAAAGATGGCCACCTGGCTGGGGTTCAGGTCCAGTGCCACCTGCCTGGGGGACATTGACCTTGTGGGGTCAGCTACATTGTGAGAATGAATCCAGTAAGCAGAAAGAGAATCAGAAGCATTGTTTGTTTGTGCCCTCCCCACTGAATTCTTATGTTGAAGTCCTGATCCCCAAGGTGACTGACAGTATTAGGAGGTGGGACCTTTGGGAGGTAAGTAGGTTTGGATGCGGTCAAGAGGGTGGGGCCCCCAAGAAGGAATTAGTGCCCCTACAGGAAGAGGAAGAGAGGCCAGCGCTCACTGTCTCTGCACCCGTGTGCACTCATGCAAAGCAGAGCTCCTTCGAGGGCAGGTCAGGAGGTGGCTGTCTACAAGCCCCGAGGCAGGCCCTCCCCCAGAATGAGTGTGCCAGTGCTTTGATCTTGGACTTCTTGGCCTCCAGAGCTGTGAGAGATAGATGCCCGCCGTTCAGACCACCCAGCCTGTGGCACTCTGTTATAGCACCCATGTACAAAGATGTACATGGAGACAGGAAGTCCTCCCAACAGTTGAATCTCTAAATCCTGTCCTCCTTGGGCCCAGCTGCAGCTCTGCCCTCTGTGTGGTTTGGTTATGCAGCCCACAGATTCCCTTTTTGCTCATGCTAGTTTGAGCTAAGTTTCTGATTAATTTGTCCACCATCACCAGTTAGCAGTTGCTTTATGGCACAAAACTTTCACTCCTTTTGGGAGCCCCATGCTGCCGGGCCTCTGGTGCTTGACGCTACGGACCAGTCCTCCAACCCTGTCCTCCTGATGCTGCCCAAAATGTCCACATCCTAACCTGAGGACCATCTAGGTCAAAACAGAGACCCCAGTATTGCAGTGCAGTTGGCTTGTGGCCAGCGTGTCTGATAGATGCCCACTCTTGGGGTTAGCAGGGTGTTCCACCTCTGGGGTCGCCCACAACTAATTCATGCACATCGTAGATCCATGAAGTCCTGAGTAGTGATGTTGGTTTCTTATTTTCAAAAGTACTGCCAGACAAGGTATCACCCTGTCATCCTCTTCAGAAACCATTTCTGCCTCCTGGGAGGGATGTCCTCCCCCCCAGGACCTGAGGCTAATTCTATTCCCTCAGTGCTAGCCTACTCTCCTTTCCTATGCATCCCCAGTCCCCAGTGTGTGCACTGTGGCTAACTTGCCTGCGACCTCCAAGAGAGACCTCATACTGTGGAAGCTCAGTGAGACCCGTGTGTCTGGTGCTCTGTACCCATGTGAACACCCCAGCCTCATGTTTCTGCTACTGATGCAGTACACGGCTGACTCGCCCTGAGCTGTGGGCTCAGCAAGCAGGACCCTCTCGATCTGTATCTGTACTTTCCACATAGAGGAAGCCAGATAGCATCATGTGTCAATGGTTTGTTTCTATCTCGCTGATCAAGAAGTTGAAAGAACAAAGTCTACTGCATCTTTTCTCCTTTGATTGATTACGGCCAAGGGCCCCAGGACAGCTGATGAAGAACCTCAGGTTTAGTTTTCCCGTCTGTAGAATGGAACCACTATGAAAACGTGGCTCGGACCTCACCTCCAACAGTACTGGATATCTTGGACATGCAGCAGAAACTCCAGAGTGCCTCAGGGCCCTTGAGAGAAGGGAGTTTCCTGAGAGGACAGCGGTGTGTAGTGTCACAGGTGGTTTGGGGCACATCCATGCTCTTGACTTCTCTCGCGGCCTCACGGCTTCATGTCACCCTCCCTCTCCTCTTACTCCCAGGAAGACAATCATCTCTGGTTTCTCCAGCCCTGCATTCCAGAGGAAAGTGGTCTGACCAGCAGACACTGGAGATGTCCCCTACTGTTCATTCTCTCTCATATGATCTAGTCCTGGGCTTTTAGGCAGACACATTGCTTCATAGCCTAGGACTAACACTTCCCAGCCCTCCCTGTACCTATGTGTGGCCAAGTGACCACATTTTGGCCAGTGATTCATACAAGTGAAAGTTATCTGTGTGACTTCCAGGCTGTGCTGTTAAAGGGAAGAGGCATATCCTCTGGGTCATTTTTCCTTTCCCACCTGGCAGAAAGTAGAAACAGTGTGGAAACAGTGAGGACAACACCACGGTTGGCAGAGCAACAACATAGAAAGAGCCTGGGCCATTGACACCTTTGCACAATAGAGCTGCTGTATCAGCTTAGACTTCACATGAGAAAAAAGGAAATGTACATTTGTATCAGCCATGTCATTGGGGTTTGGTTTGGGCAGCCGAGCCCCTGTTACATTTAGAAAATTACTGCCTCAACTAGAAAACCTATGGTTGGACTCTCTTGTGTTGTTACCCACTCTTGGCCCCATCAGTGGCCACCTTTGCACAGAGAATAGTTTAGCAATTCCTCCCGGGGTCAGGGCGATGGGAAGAGCCGTTTGAGTCAGGAAGGGATATATAGCACGGCAGGGCAGGGATCAAAAGAACAAACCTTGCATGGCATTAGTCACACATTGCAAGATGCCATGGGTCATTCTCACTAGGCTAATAGAAAAGGATGTCAACTGGGCTTGTTTGCAAATATTTGGAGTTCCCAGATGGCAAGCAGGATGAAACAGCAACAGGTTGGACATCCAGAAAGGCAGGCCAAATGGCGCCAGGGGCTGGGGACATCAGCAGCAGGAATTGGTGGCATCATTAATCTGACTCAGTGGCCTCCCTCCTGGTGAGGGACTGGATTGGCTTAGCTAATGCTGTCACCTTGGTTTGGTCTGTTCCCTTTATATCGGGTCGTGTCATGAGCCACTAGCAGTTTATGGTGGGGTGTCCACTCCTGGTCCCCTCAGTGGGCACCCCTGTCCAAACGTCACCCCAGAACTATTTTCTCCAGGTGGGTGGGTGGGGTTTTAGGCCAGGGAGTTTCAGTTAAAGGGGACATTGGGCATGAAGAAAAATACCTAACGCATCGAGGAATTGGCAGCAGCCTCATTCAGTCATTTGGGCAGGTTTTAGCACCGAGCGGGTTCTATTCAAAGCAAGAGAGGGGAACTGGGAGTGGATGAGACCAGGAGTCTGTGGCATGAGTCGAGCGAGGCCCCTGGCTTCAGCTGGAGCCTGCACAGTAATGCCCTGTCTCTGAGCGGGGAGAGAGGATGGAAGATTCTAGCTAGAACATGGCAGAGAGGAATCCTATTCTAGGGGGACCTAAAGAGGCTGTCAGGCCCAGGGGAAAAGGCCCACCCCGGGGTACAAGATAAGTCTAAGTCTCAGAAGCAAGACTATTGAAGAGTCCAGTCCACTCTGCTGGATTCATCCTCCCTCTTGCCCTGCTGCCAGTATTTTTTCATTTATTCTCACTGTGGCACCTAACCATGGCTCACCGGCCACCCAGACAAGGCACAGTGGTCCAGCTTCCTCCTCCTCAGAGTAACTGCTGGAACAGAGAGGCTACTAAGGTCACTTGCTTCTGTACCTTAAGGTTTCAAAATGATGACGAGTAGGGTGGAGAGATGGAACAGACATTCTAATTGCCCAACAGCCCTACCCATTCTCTTCTTCTTTCTTAAGAAGAGAAAGCCAAATTAGCCTCTCTGCAGCTCAGGGTGGCCAAGCGATAAAGTAGAAGGAATGGCCTGTTAGAAAAATCTTTTAGAGAAGCTGGGTTGGCTGGTAGAACCACTGTTTTTCCCTCTCCCATTTCCTGCTGCTGCTGGCTTGGAGCGCGGATGGGCAGGCTGCATCTCCGTCTGGGAGGAGCCGTCTGGGATCACAAGGTGATCTGACAGATGGAAGCCCCACCCTGAGAGGGAGGAACAGAGAGGTCAGAGTCAGAGTCCCACATAGCCTGGGGGTCAGCCTCCAGGTTTTCCATACCTAAATAAGGAACAAACTTCTATCTTGTGGAAGCTCTTGCTATACGCAGTGTGCTTTCTGGACCAGCAGCATGGGCATCCCTCAGGAGCTTGTTAAAAATGCTGAAGCTCAGGGCCTGCCCCAGACCTTGTGAATCAGAATCTGCATTTTAACAAGGTCCACAGGTGATTCATGTATGTACACATGATGGTTTGAGAAGCACTTAAACCATGATGGTTTCAGCCACCATTATAGTGTTTATCTTGTTTGTAGCTGAATCTCACTGTTGTGGACAGAAAGGATGATTCCCATGCAGGGTCACCAAGAAAACGGGGCCAAAGAATGAATCTGCTGGGAAGCTCACCACTGGACTCTCCCACCTGTCCCTTCCCTGCTTCCAGGAAAAGCATGCATGACTTTCCAGAAAACCCTCATTTCTCCAAGTCTTACTATGAGGGGCTCGAGGAGCCCTAACCAGGGTTTTCCTGGGGCCCAAGTTCTTGAAAAGCAAGGGTGCTGTCAGCTGCTATTACCTCCACCTCAACCTCCTGTCTCCAGACCAAAAGGTGTCGGAGGACAGATGATGGTGTTAGCTCAGAGAAGGTGGGTGAGGAGGCCCACAGTCATTCTGAAACCTTAAGGCATCACAAAATAGATCATCCTTCCCAGAAGCCTTGGCCTTCTGTTTTTAAACACAGGCGTTTCTAGGCTTTGTTTCTGGGGCTGCCGTCACACTCAGCCCCTCTGTGACTCAGACTTGATTGCCTGGGAGGGTCAGACTCTCTGGTACAGAACTCCCAGCTCTTCCATATCTGCCCAGATGGAGTGGGGGAGTGTTGGAAAGGAAGCACCTGAGGATGACATTCTGGAAAATGGTTCTTGACATGCTACCAACTAGATGCAGCTCTTCAAATGGATCACTCAAGGGCGTCCAACTCTAGTCAGGCAGCTGAACGTAATGGTTAAGAACACGAGTCTAGGATTCAAGGAGATCTGGTTTCAAGCCCTGGTCCTGGCCTTTACTCCCTTCTGAACTTGGACAAGTCTCTAATTTCTCTGAGCCTTGTCTCCGAGCGCCGGGTGGCCTTTCAATAAATCCCAGTCCTGCTGAAGTTGGCCTGGGTTTCCTCATCTGTATACAGAGTAATAATAATAATAAAATAACAACAACATCTTCTTTGGGGGATTGCTGTGGGCTCAGGTACTTGATCTTGTGCATCGTTAAATCCTGCTTAGGGGCAGGTATGCTAGCTTCCCGGGTCTGGTACACCCGCAGCTCTCAAACAGTAATGCCCAAATTCATCACCGGGAGGTTTTGGTAAAAGGCAGTTTCCGATTCGGCTTGGACATCTGAAAGCTTCCCCGTGCTGCTGGCGACCCCACCACAAACAGCAAGACTGTCTACTAGCGACTTGTGGGTATTCTTTAGTCCTGGCTCCTCAGCTGTTCAAACGTTGGCTCTGCAATTTCAGACGCTGTAGTTACAGAAAGCAGAGAACTGCCCCTTGTTGCCTGGGCTGGCCATAAGATTTCTGTTTCTGCTTTGTTGTTAATAACCTACTAAAGGTAGAACTTCATTTTGGATAAAATGCCTATATCCTGGCCAAGACAGGGAGTGACGACAGCGGGATTAGGCTCCCTCTGGGTTTCTTGTGGTGCACAATTTCCTCATGTGTAGAGGCTACCTCTCAGTTTGATGTGGCAGTTTTGCTGTGGTTTTGTCTTTCAACACACTTCCTGCTTTTCTTGCAAAACAAAGACTGCTTAGTCCTCTGTTGGTGGCCAAAGCCCAAATAATTACAGGTTTCCTCAGGGGCTTGAGCGGGGCCTGGCGGCACATCCTCGGTCCTCAGTGTGTGAAGCCTTTGGCCTCTTTCTCTTTGAACAGCGGGGTTAGGATTAGCATGGGCTTTAATTTCTACTGGAGCAAATGATTGCAATTCTGTCAGAGGAACATGAGGTTAGCAGCTCCTCACAGCTTCAGATTTCAAGTGGAAATCTTGCTCAGCCCCTCAATGGTGACAGAAAGTAGAAGCCAGCCATTTTCGTAGTGGAGATTGCCTGGGTCACATGATGTCAGTGGCAGTACTCACAGTTGCTAGAAATTCAGAGATTCATAAGCTACTGGAGCTGAACAGAACCTGAGAACTTCTAAAGCCAACTCCTCTATGTTTCAGAGGTGGAAACTGAAGTCCAGAGAGGTCAAGTGACTTGCCCAAGGTCACATAGCTAGCCCAGCTCTCATGGTCATTTAGAATCACCCCACACATACTTCAGGGGAATTTCTTTCACCTTGGTCACCCCCATTTCCTACAACTTCTCACCACCATGTGATAAGAGGAGTGTATTAAGCATTTCTCTCTTTTCTTTATGAGTTTTTCCATTATGGAAATAACACAAACCGTATTACAGTCTGTTGGAAAACAGAGGGAAATAAATCACCCACACAATCTCTTTTTGATGAGATGCCTATCTATTACTTTGAAATCCTTTGCTGTTTTTCTTATTTTGCTTTTTAATTATTAAAATATAGGTGCTTGGAAATAAAAATTCCAAAAGAATAGAGTGCCATAGAAAGTAAGTCTTCCCCAATCCTTTGCTAGTTTTCCTTCTGATTGGCACCTTCTTTTGACTGTTTCTGTTTCTATTTCTTTGGGTATTTACCTCGACTGATAATGCTAAATCACACACTCCATCCACGGCTTCATATGGCAGTTTTAAGCATTATCTACAGATTTTTAGCTGCGACAGGTGAATAACTTATTCACTTATCAACCCCCTTCTCCCACCTCCAAATCATTGATAGGTGTGTTTTTTTATTTTTATTTCTTCTGACAGTTAACCTTATGATTTTACATGTCATTCAGTCTCTGTTTCCTGACTCATTAATTGCAGGTAGTAATTCTTGGTTCCTCACCATGTAAGACGGGTAATGAATACTCTTTACCTCCTTCGACTACTTCTCTCTCTTCTGCTGCCCACCCTTTCTCACTTATACCACTTCTTTTACCTTGTCAAGTTTATAGCACATTCTCTTTAGTAAATTTGTCCTCCACGCTTTGTCAGTAAGTTAATTCTGATCATGGGAAGCCAGTGAACAAACAGTATTTAAAATACAAAGATAGTGTAAATATTATTCCCTAAGAAGCAGGTGTTACGTTGAGATCTGTAGAGGGGATTGTTCCAATGTCAGGGTCAAGTGGGTCTTCTTAGACTCCATCAACTATACAAAATCATGATTTTTTGGGGGGTTAGTTTTATATTTGGGCCATGATATAGGTATATACTTTATAATCTGATATATAAACATATGTAAGTATATATTATATTGTAAATAAAACATATATATATTTCCACAGCTTACCATTTTCTGAAATTTTTAGTTGGTTGACAATAGAAGCATATGCCTTCTTCATAATATCACAAATACCTTCCACCTTGTTAATTATATCATATATTGAGTGCTCCAAAATATATGGACTCTTGGCTAAGCCAACTTCACATCTGTACTGAAGTTTGAGTTTCTTTTAATTGTATTTCTAGGCTGGTTTAATTTTTTGTTTCCTCTTGTCTTCCTCTTTCTTAGGTAGCACATCATCAAATAATTTTGTTTATTTCCACAAAGAATACATAGAAGTCAATTCTCTATTGACTAGAAGTCAATTCTCTCTAAGCCTTTATTTCTCCTCTACACTGGATGAATAGTTTGGCAACACGTCAAATTCTAGGTAGAAAATGATTTCTTTGGACTTTGAAGGTAATGGCTCCATTGGCTTCCAGCATTGGGTGCTGCTGCTGAGAATAATGCCAGTCTTGTTCTTATTCTTTCATTGGTTATCTGTTTCTTGTCTCTCTCGCAATGTAATTAGGATCATCTTTATTATCTGTGCTCTGAAATTCCATGAAGTGGTTTCTGTGAATTGTTCTCTGTTCCCTGTGCTGGGTCCTTGGGGTCTGTCCATCTAAAACGTTTGCCTTTCTTCCACACTGGGAGATTTTCTTCAATTACTTCTTCGATAATTTCCTGCTCTCCATTTTCATTTTTCTCCTTCTCTGAAGCCCCTGTCCCATAAATGTTGGCCCACCTCCACTGACCCTTTCTGTCTCTTTTTCTCCAATTAGCCACCTTTTGTCATTTTACTATCTATTCTGCAAGATATTCTTGATGTTTTGATGTCATCTTTCTATTGTTTGAGGTTTTTTGAAATTGCATGAAGTATATTATAATAATGAAGCTAATACATTATTTATATAATTAGAATTAAATTTATTTGAAATAATTAAAACACATTATTTTATAATAAATTATTTAACAAAATATAGAATTTATTATAATAATTAAAAATACATTTCAAAAGGGATTTAAAACAGGCTCTTAGTTTCCAAGGGAGGGATTTCTTTTAAATAGACTGTTTTTGTGTTGTGGATAGTATCATCTTCACTCTCCATGAGGATAATTAGAGTTTGGGGTTTTTACTTAATTCTTCTTCCATTACTTAGCCCTAACTCCTTGAGGTTCATTTATTCTGTTTGCTTATCTGGTCCTTGTCTTTTATTTTCCTGTGTGAATGGTGATTCGGGGCAGTCCTTACCTATTTACGTATGCCAGGCTGGATATTGTAATCGGAGTAACTGGGGAGTGTTTCCCCTTCTGTGAGTAAGAGTTGATTGCAAGCTCTCCAGCCGTGGAGGAGGCATTGACCAACAGACTTCAGTGTAAGCTGGAAAGTGGGCAGAAGCACGTAGTCTCACCCTCACCCTACTCCCAATCCACCCCCACTACTCAACTGCAACCCCCCAACCCGTGCTGTAAACCCTAGCCCTTCAGACCAGCTTTTGTTTATTTTTTAAAAATTATTTTTCCAGCCTCATCTTTGGTGTAATCACTACATGACTGTCAGAATTTGTAGGTTTCATTTTGTAAATCTATAATATCGATATTATATTATTGATACTGATGAATTCATCCTTGTACCTTGTGGTGGTTTTGAAACATGTTTGTAATTCTTTGACACTCCTCACAGGAGGATGTAGAGTCTGTGTCCTTGCCTCCTGAAACTGGGCAAGCTCTCATGACTGTTTCAATGAGCAGAATGTGACAGGAGTGGTGCTGTGTGACTTCCGAAGTCAGATCAGAAAAGGTCATGCAGTTTCTGCCAGTCTCTCTTTAGGACACTGAGTCCAAGGCTCCACATGCCACAGAAGAGATCTGTCCATGCTAAAGTCTCTTTGGGGAGAGACCACATAGAAAGACAGGTAGGTAGATAGATCAATCGATCCAGAAATGGAAGGATAGATCCGTAGGTAGCTGAATATATCCATAGGTGGCTGGATGAATAGATTGAACCCCTAGTTATTTCAGTCTTCCTAGGCTCTAAGACATGTGAGTGAAGAACCCTTGAGGATGACCCTGGCCCAGCCTCTGTCTTTCTGCAACTGCATGACAGACAAGGCAAGAACCACCTTGCTTAGCCCAGTACACTCCAGATCACTTTTGCTTTAAGCCACCATTTGGGGTGGTTTGTTACACATTAGCACATGTTAGCAATAGCTAATCAGAACACACCTTATTAGTACATTTAATAAAATAGTTTATATTTATGGAAGAAAATGACAATAGTGTCCTATAACCTGGAACTCCCTTCTCTATGCTTCTAGTTTGAGCTCCCTGTCCATACTCCAGGCAAAATTCCTCCTTTGGTAGCAATAACTCCATGAATAGGAATTGTTTCTGGCCCAGAAACATAAATGGTTCTCATCAATGGTAATTGCTATTTCCATTATTAGTGGAATGCTACTAAACAAATGAAGACCTTCAAATTCTTCTGCTTCACACCCTCGCCCACCCCATACCTTCTCCCTTACTCTCCTGCTTGAGAAGGACTCATGAAGTTTTAGAACCTGAAAGGAATCTAAGGGAACATCAGAACCAACCTACTTACTTTAGAGATGAGGAAACTGCTGTTGCACACTTGATAAATTGGTGATACGGAACTAGAACCCAGGTCTCCAGGCAACCAGATCAATGCCACTCCATTTCATCACTTCCTGCCCTGGACGGGGTCATCTTTCAGACCCAGAGCAAGGGCCTGACTCTCTAGGCTGACCTACCCACGAGGTCCTATTGTAATCAAGAGAAAGATGCTTAGTGTCCTGCCCATGCACCTGTTTATTAATGGGTCAAATCAAGACCCCATTGCTAGTCCACTTGTGTAAACAGCTATTACGCACAAAGAGAACCGCATAAAATAAAGCCAACATAAAAAGGGCTTCTTTTCATTGAAAGAGGGAAGTGAGAGTTGCCTGTGCTTTTCAATATTAATTATATGATGTGGCAGGGGAGGTGTGGGAATTGAAACGGATCTGAAATTCTCCCTTGCCTACAAATCTAATAAACGCCAAAGGTTTTTATTTTATTTTTTTAAACAGGCAGAAGTACTCTTGCAGCGACGTACTCAAACTAGCGAAGGACCAAATGCCACAGTATATGCTACTCTGCAAAGTGCTGTCAAAAGCAGAGCTGGAAAATTCTTGACATCATCAAGTGGCTTCCCCCCAGAAATGGTATGAATGGGAGTTGGGCGGGGGGAGCACGAGGCTGTGGACAGGAAGCTGAGTGCACAGATTCTGAAAAAAGGATTACTGAAATCGCCATTTGTAAGGCGGCAGATGGGGAAGGGCGGGTTCTAGGTAGAAACCCTTCCTACCAGCACACTGAGGATAAAAACAATTCACAGCAAGTACGAAGAAGAAACAAGCATTGCCTATAGTCTCTCCCTCACTGATAACACTAGTAGGTTATCACGTGTTCTTTCGTATCACCAAAATCATGTGTTACATACAATTTTGCCGCCTTTTCTTCGCCGAGTGTTCTATCGTAAAAATTATCCCACATCATGAGAAATTATCCACAAACATCATTTTAAGAACCATGTACTGTTTGCTGACTATACCATACTTATTTCCTTATTGCTGGATATTTTCCCTGATTTTTCAATATTATGAATAACTCATCATTAAACCACTTTGGGTCCTACCCGTGGTTTTCCAGAAATACACTTCTCTCTTAGTCTTTCCATATAGATTTTGATAAAGAGAGAGGACACTTCATCTGCTATGAAAGTAGAGGTAAATAAGCCGATAAGATGCATATATTATATTATAATGCCTATTGTACAAAAGGTTGTAAGCAATGCTCATTTTCTTCTTGTCACTTGCTGTGAGGAGTATCTCTATTTGACAGATAAGGAACCCGAGGCTCGAAGACATTAAGTGATTTGCTCGAGGTCACTGAGCCAGGATTTTAACTCTGGTGAGCCAACTCCAGAGCCCACACTTCTTCTTCTTTTTTTTTTTTTAAAGATTTTATTTATTTATTCGACAGAGATAGAGACAGCCAGCGAGAGAGGGAACACAAGCAGGGGGAGTGGGAGAGGAAGAAGCAGGCTCATAGCGGAGGAGCCTGATGTGGGGCTCGATCCCATAACGCCGGGATCACGCCCTGAGCTGAAGGCAGACGCTCAACCGCTGTGCCACCCAGGCGCCCCCAGAGCCCACACTTCTAGTCGCTTTGCTCTGCTGCCCTAATAACCTGTGGTTCATCATCAACAAAACCGTGTTACAGAACAACACAGGAAAGCGTGCCTAGTAAGATTAAGAGGACAAAAGCAGCTTATATAGCAATGCATTCACTTTGGTTCTTTTTTTTTCTTTAAAGTATATATAAAATTCACAGGACAAATCAAACGTCTGTCAAGATGAGGGGATTATTTGCGATTTTAATTTTCTTCTTTGTGATTTTTCAGATGCTCCTATAATGACCATTTCTTGCTCTTGAAGTCAGAAAAATTAGGAAGTATCACTGTCCTTTAGTTATTCAGCTGATATGAGGGTGCCAGAGAAGAGGGCAAATGCCGGCTCTGGGCTGCGGGGGGAGGGGACATGGGGGGAAGCAGGAGGACTTCAGGGAAGAGGGGGTGTTTGAATTGGGCCTTGAAGTGCTGTGAAATTAACACAGAAGAAAACCAAGGACAGAATGATGGTTTTCTGCTGCTTCCAAACACATCCTCTTGTTTCTGGAGTCCTAGGGCCATATTGTCCCCCTGGAGTCTTTGAGTGTCTATGCTGCCAAGTCCGCATAGTTTCTCTTGGGGAAAGGGCTCCCAGGGTGCAAGAGAGTGATTTCCATAGTTACCTGGGGTGAGGGGTATGGACTCTCCTGGTCCTTGAGAATGTGTCCCCCTGCTCAGGTCATGGTGGTCTCCATGACACCATGGTTGGGGCACAGTGGACAATGTCTGTGGTTTGCAGAAGCCACTTTAGAAATGTCTGCAATTTCCTATTGCTAGAAATGACTGCACTCCACGCAGAGGTGGGATGGCTTAAATGTCAAAAAAGCACACCCCACCACTGGAACTCTGAGCCCACAGAAAGAGACCCTCTAGGGGCCCATGGAGTGGTCCTTCTGAGGCTGGCTCTGTGATGACAGTGGATTTCACACCTGGCCAAGCGCTTCTGGTGCACAGGGTTCCCGCAAGAGCGTCTCAGCAACTCTGGACCCCATAGAGGACTATAGACATTGTTCACAGAGATGACACTGAACTGTATCTGGCAAGTTCCTTGGAAAAAACATCACTGCCAACTAAACCAGAGACATCCGTCTCTCCAGCAGGAAAGCAGTTCCCACCTCCCAGGTCTTGAAGAAATTCCCCTTGTGTCAGCTGTTGGTCATCATATGCTTCCCAGTCATTTGCTTCTGGAAATGTGTAAGGTAGCTGGCTGTGGAATCTCCCAGAACTTGGGGAGGGAGGCCCATGCCTCACCCATGTCTCAGTACCTTGCCATCAGCCACGTAAAGGTAAATTTAAAACTGACTTTTCCTAGTGGCTAAAAGGGAAAGAGAGCCTTCCCTTCCCTTTCACAGAGTGTTCCTGGTGGTGGGGGCGGGGGGGGGGGTGGACCTAGTATTTGTGAATTCTTCCTCAGTCCATTTGACATGTAGGTAAATATTGGTAAACTTCTTGCCAGCTTTAAAACCCCGGCATATTCTTTAAGGGCTTAATGTTTCTTTTCTCTCTTTGAAATGCAAACCTCAATGTCTGTGGTCAGACTTTGCCTGTCACCATGATGAAAGCTGTAACCACCTGCTTGTCATAGAGGCAAAGGTGATAGTCTAGCACAGCCGGCCCCCACCCCCCCCCCACCCCCTGTTGGCAGGTGAACCCGGGCGAGCCATGGGAGAATTCACATGGCGATGTCAGGCCCTCCTGGGAGAAGACAAGTTACCCTTAGTCTTGGACACATGTTCCTAATGGATTGTGGCTGCTTGGCGGCATAAAAATGGCCAGCTCTCTTTCTGGCTTTGTAACTTTGTCAGAGCATTATATGTACACGCATACATAATGTGCAATCTGCTTCAATGCTTACTCAATAATAAAACAGTGTTCTTTTTCTTCTTACTCTTGTGGAGAAGGCTTTCTGGATGGGCAGGTTTTTCACTGCCCCGACACCCATGAGCACCAGCTTTTTAGCTGGGTACAAAGGCTGTCCATGACCTGGGACGAACAGTGACAATTTGGAGCCAGTTCTCCAGCATGCGGTGCTTCTGAGACCGTGAATCCCTCTCCCCACCGACTTTCTCTGCCTGCTCCCCGGGCCAGCCCTGGGCTCCTACTTCCTGGCCCTGCGTGGACAGGACTGCGTCTGGGAGCAGCTCTCTGTGTCTGGGTCAGTGACCGGGCTCTCCTTTGTTTCCCAGGCCTCCCTCACTGTGCTTCAAGGCCTCTCTGGCCTGGGCCAGCTGTCTTAGAGCCACGATGCTGCCAAGGATGCCTGTAAACCCGGCCCTGATGTATACAAATAAGACAGCACCTGCCCATCCCTCCTCTCCCCCTCCAGGCAAGCTGGGCCTGCAGGTAGCAAGGGGGTGTGATGGGTGTCACATCCCACTTGGGCGGGAAGGGGCTGTGCACAGCTGGGTAAAGAGACCACATCGGCTCTCAGCTGTCACCTTTGTTGGCCCTTCAGAGTCAGAGGTGACTCTCTACCCAGTGTGTTCTTCACGTCGAGGTCTCTGACCCTAAAGCGGGTTCTTTCCAGGATGCTGGCTGCTGCGGTGGGTCAGTACGAAGGGAGGCAGATTAGACAGAGGCATCTGGAAGATTCGGTGCCCCCCCCCCCCGCCCCCCCGCCGCCTCTCATTCTCTCTCTGTTTTTTTCCTTTTTCTTTTCTCTGCTGTGGTGATAAGCCAGATGGGAACCAAGGCTGCTTTTCTCTGCCAGAAGTTTCCCTTCTAGTCATTCGGACACACCCAGCGGCTTTTTGCTACCCGCAGAGGTGCCTTTGTGTCCTTGAGAAACCTCCTCCCCCTCTCCTCACACTGTTAAGGGGCATAAGCCACTAGGATGACTCATTAGACAGTCTGATCCCAAATTGTTCATACCTGGCCTCAGAGTGGCCACGGCTGGGGGTGGGGGGTGGAGTCTGGTGTTGGGGCACATCCAGAGTCACACAAACGGGTGAGGTTGGAGTCTTGAGTACTAGTTCAGGAAAAAATATCGTGGCTCCCTCCGTCAGCTCCTTGCTCTTCCCTCTCTCCTGGAGACAGAAAAGATCCGTTCCCTCAATTTTTCTGCTTCTCCAAAAAGAGAACTTCCTCCAGAGGTTCTGGGGATTGGTTCGAGAATCCTGAAAGGAGAAGAATTAAGATAAACACAGTTTCAAATAGGCACACCTTCTAATGTACAATAGATATGCCCCGGAGTAACAATTTCCGTGGAAGGAATTCTTTTTCAAATGCAGGAAGTGGGCTTTACTATTTCGTTTAGTCTTGTGATAAACCTGTTTGCAGAGAAAGCATCCAGGTATAATGAAGTCATTAATTCAATAATTTCCCCAATTTGAAGTTCAGATCTTTACATAGATGTTTTCTTCAGTGCTTTTTTTTTTTTAATTAATAATGTGGTCTGGTACAGCGTCCTGAAATCTTTAACTTTTTTTAAGGTTATAAAGTAATGTATATTCATAGTATCATTTTTCATACAGAAGTTTTAAATTTTAATGGATCTGTATCCACCTTTCCCTTTATGGTCTGTATTTTTCCTTCTCCTGGGAGATTGTGTAAATGGCTGTAATATTTTCACTGTTAGGTATTCATGTCGCTGCAATGTGTCTTTGCGGCTCCTCCTGTTGGGAGGTACCATCTTTCTCTATCCTCGAGTCTCCATACTTCCTTCAGCCCAAGGAAGGAAGCAGAAGTGATGCTGTGGGGGCGCCTGGGTGGCACAGCGGTTAAGCGTCTGCCTTCGGCTCAGGGCGTGATCCCGGCGTTATGGGATCGAGCCCCACATCAGGCTCCTCCGCTATGAGCCTGCTCCTTTCTCTCCCACTCCCCCTGCTTGTGTTCCCTCTCTCACTGGCTGTCTCTATCGCTGTCGAATAAATAAATAAATAATCTTTAAAAAAAAAAAGAGAAGTGATGCTGTGGCTGTTCTGAGCACGGAGGACTTTGGTGCTGAGCTGTCTTGGAGCTCTGCCCGCTGCCATGTAAATGAACCAAGCTAGCCTACTAGCTTGATGAGATATATGAGATCTATGGCCCTGTCATCCCAGTGGCCCCAGCCATCACCCGGTTCCCAGCCAACCTGGCCGCTGGCCAAGGTTGCCTGCGTGAGCCCAGCAAAGACCGTAAGAACTGCCCAGCTAAGCCCAGCCAAAATTGCTGACCAGCGGAATCACCAACAATTAAAAATGATTATTATGTCCTGAAGTTTGAGGCTGGTTCGTGAGGCAGCAATATTTAAACAAGACATGGTTTGTTAAAAAGAGTCCTCCTTATCTCGAAATCCTAAAGCGTCTTCTATATTCTCAAGGTTTCGCCATTTTGCTTGTCATATTTACGTACTATAATCCATCTGGAATTAATTTTTTATTGTGTGAGGTAGAGACCGAATGCATTTCTGCTATTTGATTTTTTTCTGTATTTTTAAATATTTGAAATATTTCATCATAAATATGAGTCATTTTTTAAGAAGATGTAACTGCTATAGATTTACAGCAAAAATAAAAACAAGGGGCGCCTGGGTAGCGCAGTCGTTAAGTGTCTGCCTTCGGCTCAGGGAGTGATCCTGGCGTTCTGGGATCGAGCCCCACATCGGGCTCCTCCGCTATGGGCCTGCTTCTTCCTCTCCCACTCCCCCTGCTTGTGTTCCCTCTCTGGCTGGCTGTCTCTCTGTGTCAAATAAATAAAAATAAAATCTTTAAAAAAATAAAAAATAAAATAAAAAAAATAAAAACATAATTTCGCCACTAATAACACCACTTAGCAATAACCGCTTATAACGTTGTGAAGGGGGTGGGGTAAAATTGAGATCAAACTGTTTTCCATTTTTCTCACTTAATGCCGCACTGTGTTTCCCTAGAGCCACATTATCCAAGCTAATTTTTAAGGATTATGTATAGCTTGTCCTATGGGTATACCATATTTACTTAACCAGCACTTACTGGAGTATGTATGCTGGTATGGCACTGACTGTCCTTTTTTTTTTTTAATATTTTATTTATTTATTTGAGAGAGAGTACACATGCGAGTGGGGTGAGGGGCAGAGGGAGAAGGAGAGGGAGAGAGAATCTCAAGCAGACTCCTCACTGAGCACAGAGCCCACTATGGGGCTCGATCTCACGACCCGAGATCATGACCTGAGCCAAAATCAAGAGTTGGGAGCTTAACCCACTGAGCCACCCAGACACCCCACACCACTGAATATTCTTGTACAAATGTTTCTGATTAGTCCTTTAGGATCATATCTAGAAATGAAGTTTTGGGGTCAAAAAGTAGGAAGATTTTAAGATCTAAAATGCAGTTCGAGAAAATCGCTCTCTGGAGAGCATGCCAGTTCCCACCTGCCTTCACCAGCTGTGTGTGAACAGATCCGTTCAGCCCCACTTCGTCCTCATACTTTTGCTGAAATAAAGGAATAATCCAATATCAGATGATTCATCGAGTCAGAACAGGATCACACGCTAATGAAAACACAGAGAACACAGGAAGAAGCACATAGCAAGAGGAAAAGCCTGTAGTGATTTATTAACATAGTAGCTTCAGTTCCTCCTCTTAAATTTTTTTGACAAAAAAAAAAAAAGGATAGAGAGAAAGAAAGAAAGAAAGAAAGAAAGAAAGAAAGAAAGAAAGGAAGGAAGGAAGAAAGGAAGAAAGAAAGAAAGAAAGAAAGAAAGAAAGAAAGAAAGAAAGAAAGAAAGGAAATTGCACCAGTACATAGAGGCCATTCCTGCCCGGGGCAGCACCCTGCTACATGCAGTCTGAACCAAGAGTTGGGCACGGATGTTTGGGACATAGGAAGGATTCCGACTGAGCTATTGCTCAGAGCAAAAGAGGAACACACTGGGGCATCTGCCTGTCTGCTCAGAAGAGGTCAGAGGGGCCAGATGGTCACTCATTCAAACATACCAGTGTCTGTTATTAGCCGTCACCGCACCAGAGGCTGGGAACACAAAAGTGACCAGCCTAGAGAGAAACTTCGCAGTCACAGAGATGAGAGCTCTTAGAGGATCCAACAATAGGAAACTATGAAAGCACAGGGAAGAGTGCCCCACATAGCCTGGGTGTCAGGGATAGCTTCCTGGAAGAGTGCATGTCCAGGTGGGTCTTTGAGTACATACGGCTCGGCCAGGCAGAGAGTGGAACAGGTGTTTGAGGTAGCTACAGGACAATGAGAGTCCAGGGTGAAAGGTGGAGAACTCGGTGGAAGGGGCTGGGTCATGAGAAGCTTCCTACGGCTTGCCCTGTATCCTTTCCAGGCCCTCCCTGATCTGGTCCCACCACCTTTTTGAGCCCATCCCTCCTCAGCCACCGCCCTCTCCCCCTAAACCCTGCTCTAGCCACATTGGTGTCTCTGCTATTCTGCGGGCACACTTCCATCCCGACCTCTGCACTTGCTCTTCTCTCTGCCCAGCACGCTCTTCTCCCAGGTAGGTGTAAGGCTTTGTTCCTCACCTCCCTCAGGTCTCTGCCCCAAATGTCATCGTCTAAGCAGAGACACTTCCTCTGACAAGCATATCAGATAGCTTGCCACTCTGGTCCCCTGCCCTACTGTTCCCTGTCCTCTAACCCTGCTTTAATTTTCTTCTCTTTGCTGTCTCCCATGCCTACTATCTACTAGAACGGGAGCTCCACGAAGATAGGGACATTGCTTTTTCATTGTTCAACCAAATAAAATCTACCAAATAGTCTCTTCCCTGTGCCTACAACACTGTCTGAGGCATAGCAGGTGCTTGATAAAAATTTGCGGAACAAAAGGGTGGATTTTGTCATAAAGACGGTGAGGATCCATTGAAGGAGATTCTAGTTTGGAGAGGAACAGTCGGATTTGCACTTTAGACAGCTCTCTCGGGCTTGCTGCTTCTTTTCTCTTACTGCACCAGTTGCGTGCAACAAGTACCAAGCAGTTTCAGTCCCATTTTGCAACAAGGAAGTTGCCAGTGAAGTGTTGAGTATGAGGGTGGAAAAGTGGGTGGGTCGTGAAGTGGAGACAGAATGGGGGCAAGTCTTTTAGGAACCCTGAATGTAAAGAAGAAGGGCAAAGTTTGGGCTGCAACTTAGGGGGAAAACGAAGATGATTTAAGAAAAATTAGGTCTACCTGATCCCAGAATTATTATTCTTTTTCAAAGGTTTTTTTAAACCTTTTTGTTGCAAAATAATGATAGATTCCCAGGTAGTGAATAGTAAGTACTGGGAAGTCCAAGGACCCTTCACTCAGTTTCTCCAATGGTTACATAGTAGGTAATTGTAGTATAATAGTAACGGGAATCTTATTCTGGTCCAACCCTACCTTCATTTTTAAAAAAATTATGTACCATTTCTATGTCACTTTCATCGCATGTGTGGATTCCTGAAATCACCATCACAATCAAGATACAGAACTGCTCCAACACCACAAAGCACAAAAAGGCTACTCCTTGATAATCACACTGAGCCTCCCCCCCCCTCTACCCCAAACCCCTGGCAACCACCAATTTGTTTTCCATCTCCGTAATTTTCTCATTTCAAGAATGTTTTACAAATGCAATCATAGAGCGCAGAATGCTTTGAGGTTTTTTTGCCCCCTCAGCATACTGCCCTTGAGATCCATATCGAAGTTATGTGTATCAGTAGTCCATCCCTACAACTTGCTAAGTAGCACCCCATAGTGTGGACGGACCACAGTTTAACCAGTCACTCATTAAATGACATTTTAGTTGTTTTTCAGTTCGGGGCTATGGCAAATGAATCTGCTGTTAACAATCCTGTACACGTTTTTGTGTGCACCTAAGTTTTTATATCTCTGGGATAAATGCCAAGTATTTTCCATCGCTATGTCATATGGTGGTTGCTGATTTTCTTTTTAAAGAAACTAACAAACTCTTGTCCAGGTGGTTGCAACATTTACATTCTCAAGAGCATTATACACGTAACCCGGTTTCTCTGCATCCTGGCCAACAGGAGGTATGGGATTATTTCCTCGTGGTCTGAATTTGTATTCCCCTAACGGCTAGTGATGTTGAATATCATCTCATGTGCTTATTTGCTATCTCCGTGTCCTCTTCAGTGAACTGTGTCTTCATGTCTCTGCCCATTTTCGAATTGGATTTTTCAAACATGTCGAGTTGTGAGAGAGCTTTATATATCAGAGATAGGAATTTTATCAGATACGTGGTTTACCAATTTTCTCCCCGTTTGTAGCTTGACTTTTCATCCTCATAACAGGGTCTTTTGAAGAGTTAGAGTTTTTTCATTTGGATGAAACCCAGCCTTTCAATTTTTCAGTTGATGGATTATGCTTTGGCGTCATGCCTGAGAACTCTTCACAAGGCATAGGTTTCAAAGATTTTCTTTTATGTTATTTCCTGAAAGTTCTATAGTTTTATGTTTTACATTAAATCGGGAATCCCTTTCGAGTTACTTTTTTAAAAAATGTGAGGTTAGGTTGAGGTTAGTGTTTTGCCTATAGATATACCATTACTCAACCTCAGTCTGTTGAAAAGACAGTGCTTCTTCTAATGATTGCCTTGACACCTTTGTCAAAGTCAATTGGCTCTTCTTGGGTGGGTTCTTTATTCTCTTACATCATCGTATGTGTCTCTCCTGCCAATCCCACACAATCTTGATTACTGTACTTAACATAATAAGTCCAATCCCACACAATCTTGATTACTGTATTTACATAATAAATAGGGTGGAGTGATTTCTCTCATTTTGTTATTTTTTTTTAAACGTCGTAAATATTCTACTTCCTTTGCTTTCCATATAAATTGTAGAACAATCTTGTCTGTATCTGTAAAAATCTTTCTGGGATTTTGGAAGGAATTATGTTAGACTTATATATCAATTTGGGGAGAAGAGACACCTTTATTATGTTGAGTCTTCCAATCCACGAACATGGTAAGTCTCTCCGTTTATTTAGATCTTAGATTTCTTTCCTCAATATTTTGCAGTGCTCAGTATACTCATTTTATACAGGCTGTGTTAGGTTTACATCTAAGTATTTGCTGGGTTTGTTTGTTTTTTTTTTTTTTGAGTGATTATAAATGGTATTATATTTTTAATTTTGGGGTCCATTCCTCATTGATAATATGCACAAATAGAACTTATTTATGTATATTTGTCTTGATTCCTGTGACACTGTTGAAGTCACTTACTAGTTTTAGAGGTGTCTGTTTTTTGGTAGATTCCTTGGGTATATTCTCCATAGACAATCATGTCATCTGCGAGTAGAGACCATTTTATTTCTTTCAGTCCAATATATGTGCATTTTATTTCCTTTGCTTGGCTTAGTCCACAGGTAGCATTTCCTGTACTATGTTAGCTAAAGTGGTAAGAGCAGATATTTTTGCCTTTTTCTCAAACTTACAGGGAAAGCAGTCAGTCTCTCACCATTAAGTGTAATGTTAGGTGTAGGTATTTTGTGGATGTTCTTTATGAAGTTGAAATTTCCTTCTATTACTATTTTCCTGAGAGTTTTTACCATGAACGGGTGTTGAATTTTATCAAATGTTGAAATTTTTTATCATCACATTGGCTAAATAGATAGCCAGGTAGTTTCTTAGTGACCCATGATCCTAGTTTCTAAGTATTCAAACTTTTTTTAATATTTCTGACAACTTTTGATATTTTGCCTTCCCAAATCAAATCCTAAATGAAATCTTGGTTCAGGCTGACCTTGAGATTTCCTAGAGGGTCCTTGAAAAATCAAAAAGAATTTGTTCTTTCACCTTGTAAAAAGAGAGAGATGTTAAAAATAATTAGATTTATTTGATATGTTGAGTTGCATGGGAAGCATTGTCAAATAACAAGAAATGTCTAAACTTCACTAGGTTATATTTGTATGGGTAAAATATTATTAATATAAATATTGGGGGCACCTGGGTGGCTCAGGTGGTTGGGTGTTCACCTTCAGCTCAGGTCATGGTGTCTAGGTCCTGGGATTGGGCCCCGGGTCAGGCTCCCTGCTTAGTGGGGAATCTGCTTCTCCCTCTCCCCCTGCTTCTCCCCTCCATTTGTGCTCTCTCTCTCATGAATGAATGAATAAATAAATAAATAAAATGAATAAATTAAATCTTAAAAATACATATAAATATTGTATTGATGATCTGACTTTCCTAGAAATTTTTAGTGCCCTCTCAGTCCATGATACGTCCAGGGGCTACCTTTTCTGATATTAGGCAATAGTTACCAGTCATAATTACAGCTATTATTTTTAAAAGTTGAATGCCACAGAAACAACCATATTTCTTTGCCAAAGGAACACTAATCAGATCTTTAACCACATCATTTTAAGTCTTCTGTTATCTACAGACAGTTTTTAATTTACTCTGATGCTTCCCTAAGAACATTTACAATCGACTGTAGGCCAAAATGCTTGTCATCAGCCAAAAGGGACTGTTTCATCTCAGAAACCGATGGAAAGAACTATGTCAGGTACTCTGGGGCACAGGCTTCTGATGGTTACTTAAATAACTTTGACCCGTACCATTGGACTGAATCAGGATTTCCAGAACTCTCAAACAGAAACTGATCGTTTCATGAATCTGCTAACTGAAAATCAAGCATAACAAGAACTAATAACATAAGACTAAATTATCTGATAAAGGATGATTTCTCACTTTTGTTTGGACTATCAGTGATGCTTTAGTGTTCTATTTTCTGGATATAAAGAATTCGTTTCTCTTTTTTCTTAAACTACCTATAACTCATGACAATTTAGTAGATTATACTTTTGTAAGCAGAAATGAAGCATTTATATTTTTCTCCTTGCCAGAATTCAGAAACTCTTATTGAGTATGCTTATTTTCATAGCAATACAATTATTTGTGTAGGTTCAGTAAGAATCTGTCTTCCTTGTAATTACTAGGAAAAAAAAGATTACACAACCAAGACTTGGACTGGAATGTCATATTTAAGAAAGATGGATAGAATCAGATATGACCTGACAGTTTTAAGGAATGAATGATGACTTTATGGAATCAATGTTTACAAAGCCCTCTTGAGAAAACAGTCCTGGTTTACAAAACTCTCTTGGGAAAACTTGGCTTACAGTGTTCTCAAGCCTTATGAGTGAGCAAAAATGTCACTTTCTGGCAGGCCCAGGATATTTTGGGGGCCCCAAGAAGTGAGGAATTCACCTTAATCTGTAAGTATTGCAGGTGAAGTCTAGTGGCAAGTTCTTGGATTAATGTCTTAGCCTTCAGAGGCTTTTAAAAGTTCAATCTGAGATTTCTCTTAGCAAAACAAACTAAAAAAAAGCCTATGTGGTCAATAACCTTTCTTTCTGCATTTGTGTAAATAATCAGGCTATCTAATGAGATTGTACATATTTTGTAAAAAAAGAATAATCTTATTTTGATTATCTGAGCCAAAGGGGAAGTGACCATAAAAATGTTATGTTTTAATAGAAAACGATAACACATCCTATGCGTTATCAGATCCTGGTGTTCATTGTTTTTGAGCTATTTTTTAACTCTTTAAAAACTAGGTGGTTTTGTTACCTACCTGTAAATTGGACTGGAACCTATTATCTTACACATTTTGTCAGTCATTACCAAAGTCTCAATTCTTCTACTATGCTTCAGTGTCTAGATCAACTGTCCAAACTAATGTTTCCAATTTTTCTCCCATCCTCCTGAATTGGTGTTGATGAGAGCTAAAACCTGACTGTCCAGATCTTTATTGGGAGTCCCGATTGCCTTGTAGTTAGGCTTTCCCCTCCGGGTCTAAAGAAGCCTCATGAGCTGAAGCCGGATGGCTTAATATAGGACTCATCACCACAGCAGATCCCGTGGACAGTCTTTGTGCCTAGAGCTACTGCTCTGTGGGCCACTCAGGGTCACCTCCTACTTCATCCATGCTCTGTTCCAGGAAATATTCATGACTGTGGACAATCTTATCAAAACTTCTTTAATGTTGATGCCACCACCAAAAGTGTTCAAGCTGCAAATAGGGAAATCTGTCACATTGCCATCCTCATTCAACTGTCCAAAGATTGTTCGAGTCCAGTGTCCACAAATCTCCTCAACTGGCTGTCCTCTGAACCCAGAAGCTGGGTTTATAATGCTCCTATCATTAGTCTTCTTTTTCTTTCCATAGAAACCACCCCCCTCATTGATGCCTGCTTTCTGGCATTGTTATGTCTGAACACATGATTCAGTTAGTACACAACAACAGAAATATGCTGAAACAAACTACATAGGCAAACTTTCGTATGTAAATCTTCTCCCAGCCTCATGTGTTTTATAAACCAGGAATGTTTATCTTGAGGACTTGGGAGCCATCCTTTTGAAATGTCATCATCAAGAAAGACAAGGCACCCATCTCCCAGTCTCCTTGGGAGGGCAGGAGCCTAACCTTGATAAGCACCAATTGCAAACATAGATGGTCTTAATCCCATTGACCACCCAACTTAGATCCTCCAGTACTTTTTCACTGTCTCACTCCAGCACTTAAGAACTCTCTTGCTTTTTATTTCAATAGAGTTGAGTTCAATCAATCTTCCCTAATGCAAAAGTTTTGATCTCTAATAGAGATCTAATAGAATCGTCTTGAATAAAATCTTTTTTGCCTCTTTATCTCTATCTGGCAATTTTTCTTTGATATCCTCCAGTCTACTGTTGAACTCACCCTCTGAAGATTTTGTTTTTGTTTTTTTAAGTTTGGTTATTGTATTTTTCAGTTCTAAAATTTCCATGCGGTTCTTATGTTTTCTATTTCTTTGCTGAGACTCTATTTTTCTTTTTTTCCAGGGTGCTCATAATTGCTTGTTGAAGCATTTTTATGATAGCTGCTTGAAATTGTTGTCAAATAATTGTAAATCTCTTTAAAAATTCAGTTTCAGATCTTCCTGGTCCTTGGTAGGATCAGTGGCTTTTTAATTAAAACCTAGAAGTTTTGATAGCTATAAATGCTTACATTAAAATAGATGAAAGATCTCACATCAACAACCTAACTTTACACCTTAAGGAACTAGGGGAAAAAAAGAGCAAACTAAACCCAAAGCTAGTAGAAGGAAGGAAATAATAAAGATTAGGGTAGAGATAAATGTTTTTAAAAGAGAAAAACAATAGAGAATATCAACAAAACCAAGATTTAGTTCTTTTAAAAAAATAAAAATTGACAAATCTTTAGCTACATTGACAAGAAAAAAAGAGAACAAGCTCAAATAACTAAAATCAGAAATGAAAGTGGGGACATTATTACCAATTTTATAGAAATACAAGGATTATAAGAAAGTAATATAAACAACTGCATGCCAGCAAATTGGATAACCTAGATGAAATGGATAAGTTCCTAAAGACACACAAACTACCAAAATGAATCATGAAGAAATAGGAAATGTGAACAGACTACAAGTAGTTCGGAGATTGAATCAATCATCAAAAGCCTCTCAACAAAGAAAAGCCCTGGACTAGATAGCTTAACTGGTTAATTCTACCAAACATTTAAAGAAGAAGTAACACCAATCCTTCTTGAACTTTTCAAAAAAAAATTAAAGAGGAAGGAATAGTTCCTAATTCATATCTATGGGGCCAGCGTTATCCCAATACCAAATTCAGAAAAAGAGACAAGAAAACTACAAACCAATATCCCTGTGTATCTATGCTGTGAAAATCCTCAACAAAATTCTAGCAAACTGAATTCAGCAGGATATTAAAAAGATTATATACCACTGGCCAAGTGGGATTTATTCCTGGAATGCAAGGATGGCTCAAGATACAAAACTCAAACAATAATAATACATCACATTAGTAGAATGAGGGAAACAACTCATGCGATCATCTCAATTGGTGCAGAACAAGCATTTGACAAAATCCAACACCCTTTCGTTACAAAAATACCCAAGAAACTAGAAAAGGAAGTACCTCGACATAACAGAGACCATGTACGAAAAAATCACAGCTAACATCAGACCCAATGGAGAAAAAAGAAAGTTTTTTCTCAAAGATCAGGAACAAGACAAGGATGCTTGCTTTTGCCACTTCATTTTAACATAGTCCTGGAAGTCCTCACCAGAGCAAATAAGCAAGACAAAGAAAGAAATAAAAGCCATCCAAACTGGACAAGAATTGAAATGATCTCTGTTCACAGATGATGTAATCTTATATGTAGAAAACTCTAAAGATCCCACACACACAAAAAAACTGTAAGAACTAATAAATGAATTTGCAAAATTGCAGGTTATAAAATCAATGCCTCTAAATTAGTTGCACTTCTATACAGTAATAATGAACAACCTGAAAATGAAATTAAGAACACAATGGCATTAACAGTAGCATCAAGAAGAATAAAACACCTAGGAATTAACTAAGGAGGTGAAAGACTTACACACTAAAAACTATAAACATCCCTGAAAGAAATTAAAGAAGATACAAAAAAATGGAAAGACATCCCATGGTCACGGATTGGAATAGTTAATATTGTTAACATGTCAGTACAATCCAAGATGATCTACAGATTCAGTATAAGCCCTATAAAAGTTCCAAAGACTTTTTTTTGTGTAAGCAGAAAATTTTACTCTAACATTCCTATGGAATCTCAAGGGACCTTGAATAGCCAAACAATTGTGAAGAAAAAGGAAAACAAAGTTGGAAGTCCCACACTTCCTGATTTCAAAGCTCACTATAAGTCTAAAACAGGACCGTAATGGCATAAAAACAGCCATAGAGATCAGTTGAATAGAGTAGAGAACCTAAGATTAAGCTCTCACAAAGGCTTTTCAACAACGGTGCTGAGTTCTGTCCCCTCCAAATTCATATGTGGAAGTCCTAACCACCCCCCGCCACTTGGTACCTCAGAAGGTAACTTTATATTTGGAGAGACAGTCTTTAAAGAGGTGATTAAGTTAACATGAGGCCTTTAGAGTGGGCCTTTAATCCGACATGACTGGTGTCCTTTATAAGAAGAGGAAGATTCATGGGAAGGTTGAGGGGGAAGGGTGTGCAACACCCTATGACCCAGCAATTCTACTTCTGTCCAAAAGAATTGAAAGCAGGGGCTCAGAGATTTGTACAGCCATCTTCGTAACAACGTTGTTCATAATTGCCAAAGTAGAAAAAAGCCAAATGTCCGCAGATGGGTGAATGGACAAATAAAATGTGGTCTATACATATGATGGGCTATCATTCAACCTTAAAAAGGAAGGAAATTCTGACCCAGGCTACAACCTAGTTGAACCCTGAGAATATTATGCTGAATGAAACTAAGTCTGACACACAAAAAACAAATATCATTGATTCCACTTACGTGAGGTCCCCAGAATTGTCATTTTCATAGAGACAGAAAGTAGAATGGTGGGTGCCACGGGCTGGTCATGGGGACTTTGAATGTTTCACTCATTAGTATCTAATGGGTATACAATTCACTGGGAAGATGAACATGTTCTGGGGACGGATGGTGGTGCCGGTTGTAGAATCATGTGAAGGTGCTTAATGCCACTGAGCTGTACACATAAAAATGGTCAAGTGCTAAGTCTTATATATGTTTTATCACAATTTCTAAAACCTGAAAACTTAGGGCGTTATGTTAGGAGACTTTGGAACTTATTTGAACCTTCTCTGTGAGCTGGTTTTGGCAGGGGGACGGAGGGCACTGCCTGGTTTCTACCAAGTGGTGTGGAAGCCCAGATTCCCCATTAGGCCTCTGTGGATACCAGAGGGGGTGAGGCTCCCCATTACTGGGCAGAGAGGGGAGTTCCAGCCCCCTGAGAGGCCTCCACTGATAGCTGTGGCCCAAAGGAATAGAAGTGCCTCCTTCATGTGGCCTCCAGTGACAACAAGGAGAATGGGGTGGTAGCCTCCTTACTCTTGGTCAATGGTGAAAGTCCTGACTCTCCAGAAGGCTCCCTTTGTCAGGGTGGTGGGGAGTGGAAGGGCCACCCGGTTCCTGTCAGTTGGGGTGGAAGTCCAGGATCCCCACACGGTCTCCACTGACACCTAAGGGAGGGTGGCGGGGTCTCATGACAGCCCAGTGGGGATGAGAGTCCCTGCTCCCTACTTGGCCTCCTCCGACCCCACTCCAGTAGGGAAGTTAAGGAGAGCAGACTTTGGCCAAGGTTTTTTTTTTTTTTTCCTTCCTCCTTGCCTGTTGCCTGTTGGTGTTTCCTGGTTGCCAGCTTCTTCAGCTTTAACCTGGGGATCAAAATCAAAGTCAAAGAGGAAACCCAAGAACTCACCAGCACATCGTTCCTGGCGTCCTGGCCTCCCTAGTCAGTCTGCCCTCTTTCCACCTTCCAAAGTCTTATGTCTGTCTTTTATACAACGCCCTGGGCTTTCCATTGTACTTAGAAGAGAGAATAGGAAACAGTATATTGACTCCATCTTCATAGATGTGGAAGTCTCTTTGGGTGTTTGCTTTTTGTTAGGAGAGACGTGAGCCCGCTCCACGTGCTAGAGGGAGAGGTCGAAAGCACAAGACCCTGGGAATCTGCTGCTGGAGCCGATGCCAGGGGAAATGGGCAGGTCGGAGCTGCAGACCACGGGAAGGGATTAACCTTGGGCAGGGGAAGCATAAACCCTGAAAGTGGAGATAAGAATGGGCAGAGGGTGCAGAGAAATGGGAACGAGACAGATTGCCAGACCGTGCTTTAATGGCTTCTGTCTTCTCCATGAAGGTAGAGGATGAAGGAAGAGGCAGGGTGAGGGGCTGAGGAACAATGACGAAGCTTTGGAACAGCTGTGAGGAGATTCAGGGAGACCTCTGCTTGCTCACGCACGGCAGGCTGGCCAGCAACGGTGATCACAGTCACGGGTGCGGACATCACCGAAGGTGGGCTGTGTGCCAGGCCCTGATTCTCACGGAGGCTCCAGGGAGGAGCACGTCTGGGGGATTCCCACTTGGTGGTGAGGAAACCAAGCTTTACGGAGACGAGGTAACAAGCATTGCATGGCCTGAAATGGCAGAGCTGGGACTTGACCACACGGTTTCTAATTATAGATCCAGCATCTCCTGGGTGCTGAGGGCCCCCCTGAAATTAGATACCGTGGATCCGTGATATCATCACACCTGGGTGAATTTCTCTAGGACGCTGGGGGTACAAACAGAAGTGAAATTGCTAAGTAGAGTCCAGTTTGGGATTCTTCCAGGGAGATGTGTCAGAAGGACGGTGTCAGAAGGACATTGGCAAGAGATGGACTGAGGTAGTGACCATGTGTCCCGGTTGGATCAAGAATCAAGTCGAGACAGCCAGGTGATGATAATAGGGAAAATGGCGGGTCTCAGTGGCCAGAAGTCCAGAGGGGGTGGAAAATAGGTGGGAGGATAAGGGTACGGGTATGAGAGAACAGGAACCATAGGAAATTGTGGTTAGAGAAGAAGAGGTTAAGTTAAAGATTTCTTGGTAAGGCAGATTCTGGAGGTGACAAGGTCTAAGAGTGTGGGTGGCTGAGGGTGGGGGGAGGCAAAGGATTTGAGGTCAAGAAGCTCAACGTGAAAGGTAAAGTCCCTTGCCCAAGATGACACAGTTGTTCACCGGGAGAGGTGGGATTTGTTGGAGAGGATAAAGAACATTCGATGACTTGTTCAAGCACAGTGAGGCAGACTTTACTCCAGGGGAGGCTATCCAGACAGATGTGATGGAATTTTGCAGTGAAGGAGAAAGATAAGGCTCAAGTCCAAGTACAGCATGGGCACGTGGGAGTGTAGAGCAGGGGAGCCAGGCAGGGGCGGGTGGGTGGAAAGTTGCACAGAGGAAACATCGGTGGGGGCGGGGGGGGGGGGAGGCGGCTCTTGCTAAGGCAGGTCAAGGTGACCAGATGCCCCTTGGGGAATGATGAGCAGAGGGGCTCAACCACGTGTGGAGGGTGGAGGTCTTTACTCAAATGACTTCGCAGTCCTTGCTCAAACTGGATCTTACAAGGAAGGGCACAGGTGGGCCTAGGAGAAGGTCCAGGAGCCCGACAATATCTGCTCAAGCAGAGGGAGAGACTTTGTCAGATTTAAACCCCACTGGGAATGCAGAAAAAGCTGGTAAAGGGTGAAGAGCGGGTGGGAATGATGGAGAGCAGAGGAGGGAGGCACAGGCAGAAGGAGATTCTCAAAAGAGAGGCGTGTTTGTAAGCAGAGCTGGGAAGTGGAATCAGGGTGGTACCGGGACCAGACGTCACCTCTGTACCAGTCACTCCCAGCGCCTATGTGGGCTGTGCCCTGAGCGAGACATGGAGCTCACAGCCTGGGGTGCGAGGCAGGTGTATGGCCCAATAACCACACAGAATAACCGCAGCCGGGAGCCACAGCCGCTGCAGCGAGGACGCGAAGCTCAGGCCACCCCGAGGGACGTTACCTGGCTCAGCAGCCACAGTGGGAGTGGAAGGACACAGCCCAGAAAGACCTGGTGTGTTCGGAGGCTCCCAAGTGGCCCAGCGTGGGGAGAACAGGAGCCACGGGCTAGGGGTGGAGGGCAGGCGGGGCCGTCACAAGCCACCTGGGTCATGACTGCCCCTGAGTCTGAGTGTTGGGGGTGGAGAGGAGGAACAGGGGGCAATCTGCATTACAGAAAATGTGAAAAAGCAACCACCAACAACAAAAAAAGTACAGTGACCAACTATAGAAAATGCAAGACCAGTCCATAGAGAAGGATTGTGTTCTCTTTCCTTTTCAGGAAGTTTCCTTCATCATGGCCAGCTCATTGTTTTTACAACAAAATGCGGTTAAGGTAAAAAAGGGAACAAGCATGGGGTTACCCCAATCACATGTTCCTGGCTGGAAAGAAGTCACAGCAAAATGCAGAACACTTGGGTCTGTGGCTCTTCTCTTACCCCAAGGGGAGGCTGCTGGGTGGGACTTCCTGCCATGCCCCACCAAAGATTAGGGGCCTAAGAAGGCACAGAGGCTCTAATTGGGGCCAGCCGCAGGTGTGGCAGAAAGGTGAGGGGCTCTGAGCCCTGAAACCCACCTGCCTGAAGATAAGGTGTGAGCCAAGAGAGGCTCAGGGCTCTTCCGGACAGACATTAGCTGCAGAGACGTGATGGCTTGCTGCGAAACACGGCCCCAGATCGGAGCTGGGTAGTGGGGAGACACCTGTCACAAAGAGTGTTTTAGGGCAACTGGCAAAATGCAAATACGGACCGTGGGTTGGAAAACCACATTGGATGAACGTTCCATCTCCTGATTTCAATCGTCAGTCTGTGCCTACATTAGACAACATCCTTGTTCTTCGATACGACACCCTGGAGTGTGTAGACAGTCTTTGGGGACACGACGTGTGCAACTTCCTCTCTGACGGTTCAGGAAAATCATAGACCCATTCAAGACGGAAGAGGAGAAGAACGAACACACAAAAGCAGGCAAAACACGAACCACGGGTGGATCTGGACGGCATGTTCTTTGAACATGAGTGCTTTGAACGATTCTTGAAATTTGGGCGTTGACTGTGAAAAGTTACGAGGAAACAGAGGCAGGGCTCGGAGTTGGGTTGTTGATGGCTAGAACTTCAACTCAGGGCTGAGACTAAGCTAAATTTAGGAGGGGACAACGGAACCAATACTGGGTTTTTTTGCTGCGTTTTCTTAAAAATCCTCCTCCGCGGAAGATCAACGTAAATGTATTCTGCAGATCGTGATACTGCTGACTACCGGGCGTCTTCACGGAGGTTACATTGTACATTAGGTTTTGACCAGAGGCTTCCAGAATGATGACCTGGGAGCCGTTTCTTCGGAGGGTCCCTGTTCAGTCACGCAGACTCATGGCAGCAAGGAGCATTGCTTTTGAAGAGGGTACAACATACACGTGCCTTGTGGGGCTTTGATGAAAGCAGCCCCTTCTGGGACTCCTTGCTGCCTGGAGCTGTAGGGAGTACTTACAAGGAGAAGCGGTCCTGGAAAGGTCCTGCCAGGAAAGGACAAGGGCTTCAAGGTCAAAGGCAAATTCACCACGGGGAAGGAGATCAGAGGTTAATGCAAGAGTCTAAGGCTCTGGTGTGTGTGTGTGTGGGGGGGGTGTGTATGATTCTGGAATAGCGTGCCTCTGAGACTAGCAGCCCTGAGGACAAGTGACTGTGGCATGGTGACAGTGTCATGCGTTGGGAACGAGGGCTGAGCATGGGTGAGTTGAAGGAGCCACAATCTTGGAGGCCACCTGTACAGCGGTCTAGACGGAGCCGGAGCAGCTGGGCTGTTCCTTCATGAGCAGGCAGGTGTCCCTGCGGCTAAGCCCGTTGGGCATCCACAGTGACCTATGGGGTATTTCTAGAACAGAGATGCAGTGTGGCCAGTGTGTCCCTTTCGGCTCTCACCCAGCCTGCATTCGGAAGAAGGACTAAAGCTTTGCAGATCCTCAGGGTTCTTGCACGACTCGAGGGGGAGCCTCAGACAGGAGATACTGTGTCTGAGTCTTCTTGACTATTAATTGGGGAAATTAAAAAAAAATATATATATATATGCATTTGTCCCAGGTGGTAGCTAATTCTCAAAGGAGGTCAGTATCAGTTCTGTCCTTCCCCGCACGCATCAAGGGCATGGGGCGTATTTCCCCGGCCTCACACGTCCGCTGGCCCTGTGACTGCTTTGGCCAAATGTGGTGGGACTTCTGGTCCCCGGGTTGCAAGCCTGGCAACTTCTGCTTTCATCTTCCCAGAACATTCGCTCTTAGTTGTCGCCTCGGGAAGCCAGTGCCCTGCCGTGAGGAGGTCAGGCTGGCCGCACGGAGAGGCCACGCGGAGGGCTGACATCCTGGGGGACAGCCAGCATCAACTTGGCGGCCATGTGAGGGAGGCCAGTTTGGACCTTCCAGCCATGCCCGCACCCTGACCAGCACCTCGGGAAGCAGAAGAAGCCCTCGGCCACCTGCAGGATCCTGACAGATCATAGTTGGGTTTATTTTAAACCACGAAGTTTTAGGGCACTTTTGTTGTTGTTGTTTTAGTGCTGTGACTGACAACACATACTGTGAGTGGGTCAGATGAGTGAGAGAACATAACGCAGCCTGAATGCTGAGGTCAGTAAGAGCCGCTTAAGGCTCGGTGACAGACTGCACCAGCTGACTTACCTGCGAGGGCTCAGGACACCCCGGATCTCTGTTCCCTCGTCTGCAGCTTCCCAACCCTGGGGCTCAGAGACCCAGAGATGCCAGTGCTGGGTCCAGTGGCTTCCTCTTGTAAATGAAGACATGGGGGCCCAGGGTGGGAAAATGACCCCCTCAGGACACGAAGCTGGTGTTAAAGCTGGACAGAGGGCCAGAGCTCCTGAAGTCCCCTTTTCCTGTCTCCATATCATAATTCGAAACATGGGCCCTACTGACGGTTGGCCACACACCGTGCACTCCAGGGCCTTGGAAGCTTCCTGCACCCTCTGTAGTCAGTACCGCAGTCAGGACCCATCTTCCAGATGAGGTAACTGAGGCTCAGACCAAGGTCCCACAGCTAAGAAAGTGGAGCAGGAATTTGACCTCAGGTTCCCAGTGCCAAGGGCACCCTACCGTCTTTTCCTATGTCACAGGAGGCGGGGGTGGGGTGGGGTTCAGAATTCTGATTTTAGCTTTCCCTTCACAGGGTAGCTTGGGATAACTCGTGTTTCCCCGAAGCCTGACATAGCTGGCTGTGGCATATCCCTTAGGGCATTTACACACTCCTTTCACCTATGCCTCTGCCCCACCCCCACCTTCTCTGCCATTGTGAGGTGAAATGGGAAAGCAGGTGCTACGAGATCTGTGGGATTGTCACTAAGTGTGGCCACTCTTGTTAAAGCAAAGACATAATGGCGGCTCCTCGAAAAAGACAGAGAGAAATACCATCAGTTCCGCTTCTGGGCGTCTATGCCAAGAAAACGAAAGCACCAATCCGAAGAGCTATCTGCACCCCCACGTTCATGCAGCATTATCTGCAGTAGCCAAATTATGGAAGCAGCCCACTCGGGGATGAGTGGGTAAGGGAGATGTGGTGTAGACACCATGGACTATGACTCAGCTATATACAAGAATGAAATCTTGCCCTTTGGGTCAATCTGGGCGGGCCTAGAGGGCGTTATGCTCAGGGAAACAAGTCAGACAAAAACAAATACTGTATGATTTCACTTATGCATGGAATCTAAAAATAAATGAATAAGCAAAACAAAACAGAAACAGACTGACAGATACAGAGAACAATCTCGTGGTTGCCAGAGGGGAGGGTTTTGGGGCAATGGGCAAAATAGGGGAAGGGAATGAAGAACTGTAATCTTCCAGTTTTAAAATAAATTAAGTCCCAGGGGATGTAAAGCACCGAGTAGGGATTATAGCAAACACTACTGTAATAATTTGCATGGTGACAAATGGTAGGTATACTTACCATGGTGAGCATTTCATAATGTATGTAATGTTGAATCACTGTTTGTACATTGGGAACTAATATACTTCTGTATGTCAATTATACTTGAATTACAAATAAATAAATGCAAACAGCCACTTGTACCTAGGAAGACCAATTAAGAAGATATAGAGCAAACTGAAGAAAAATGATGAGCTACTTGGCAAATGATAAATTGGAACTCCTGTTTAATTGCATTGGTTTTAAGGCAAGATTTTAAGAAAGGACTCCTTCTGCTTTTCTTTTTTTCTGCTTTTTAAATTGTACACATTGCACATTTCAAAGAAAGAACTTGTATCT
The DNA here is from genome assembly GCF_024610735.1 of Ursus americanus. Lineage (NCBI taxonomy): Eukaryota > Metazoa > Chordata > Mammalia > Carnivora > Ursidae > Ursus > Ursus americanus. Next base: position 41,751,639 of record NC_142140.1, on the reverse strand, counting down.
CCTTTCACCGAAAGTTCTGGTTGGAGTATGCGGATTCGAATGTTTGTGTTTGCCAAGAACTCTGACTTCCTGCCAGTTCACACGTACAGTGTACCTGGAAGGAGGGAGGGGAAGACGGTCATGCCTCGGTGACTCTCGGGCTCCTGTCCACCAGGCCCAGGCTGCTCCCTGGGCACAGGGGAACACAGTGAAGCCTAGAAGAGTCGGAGTGCCCACGAGCCACAGCCTCCAGGCTTGGTGGACTTCTCAGAGGCACCCAGCAACTCTTCTGAGTTTCCCCATTCTGGGTCACATGTGTCTCAAACCTTTTTCGTCTACAATTCTCCAGCTTTCCCCCTGCCCTCATCAGCAGGTGGCCCCATCATTTATTTCAACAAGAAAGGAAGCCATCAGGATAAAACACTCTTAACTTGCTACAAATCCTCCCACTTCACCTGCACCTTCACTCCTCCCAGCCTTGTTCTCACAGGGCACATGGTGAGGGCGAGTCCTGCCTGTCCCTGTCCCCTTAGCAGACTCTGCTCCAGCAGCTTTGCCCCCACCTTCTGCCTCTCCGTCTCTGAGCTCCAGCCTCTTCCGGTTGATGAAGTCTTTCCCTTGATCCCTCCAGCTGCTGCCCCACCTCTTCCCCTCTTCACAGCTACACTTCAAGCCACCTATTCCCCAATCCACTCCAATCTGATATCTGTGCTCCCAGTTGTTCCCCATCCCATAGAAGCTCAGGGCCCCACATTCCCTCAGCAAGCCTCCCCCACCCAGCCCAGCTGCTCGGCTGACCCAACACCCTGTCCACCACTCGTTTCCTGAAATGTTCTAACTCCTTACCTAGTGAACCTTCTTACCTAGGAAACCCTCCTAGCGTTCCTCCTACCGCCCTGACTGTTCTTTCGGGCTTCTCCCTGCCTATTTCTGGAAGGTTGTTTGCCTTGGCTTCTGGCCCATTTCTCACTCGTCACAGTACCTTAGTCAGGGTCCAGCCGGGGGCCAGGGAGAAACCGCATGTGAGTGAGTCAGGCTGGGTGGAAGTGATAGGGAGCAGTGGGGACTGGGGCAATCGGGGAGCATGAGAGCCTCAGAAAGGTGATGGCAGCAACGCAGCATGAGCAGATGACTGCCAAGAGCAGCATGGGCACACGTTTTTCTAAAGGGCCAGAAAGCAAGTACTGTAGGCTGTATGGGCCACATGTCATCTCTGTCACTATTCTTCTTTGTTTTAACAACTATCTATCTATCTATCTATCTATCTATCTATCTATCTATCTATCTTAGCTCTACGAGTCATAGAAGCACAAGCCCAGGGTCAGATCTGGTGTGCAAACTGTAGTTTGTTGAGCCCTGGTAAAGAGTGAATGCAAGCCTGCGGTGGCTAGAACTTCTGGTTTTCCAGAGAAGCCAGCAATCTAGATTTCGTTTGAAATCTTTTGGTTACCAAACGCTGACATTTAGATCTTCTGGAAGTGCTTGTCTCCAGGTACCCCCTGAGCATCTTGCAGCCACTAGAAACATATCCACCCAGAACCCAATTCATTAGTACACGCCCCCCCCTTCCCACCCAGCTGCGAACCAGCAAATGGCAACACCCTCCACTAGAAACAGACACCTGGGGGTCCCTGCCCTTCACGCCCACCTCATCAGCACAGTGTTGCCAATCCTTCCTCCTAAATTCCTATCTACCTGCTCTGTCCTCAGTGCCACTTCCCTATGTCAGACCATCATTTCATCCCTTGGGAACCACAACCTCCTCTTGATAAAGAGTCCCCATGTCCTGTCTTACCCTCTTTTAATCCTTTCTATGGCCAAAATGATCTTTCTAAAATGCAAATCTGGTCATGGCATTCCCAAGCTTAAGACTCATCATTTGCTGATTGGGTAAGGTCCTAACCTTCAGTGGGTCTACAAGGCTTCTGGAGGTCAGGCCCCTGCGGGACCCTGGTCTCCTCTCTCTCTTCTGGCTCATCCCATTCCATAGTGTGCTGCTGTTTTTGTGGGCTACTTGTAGTTCCTGAAACGAGCCAAGTTTCCTCTCACTTCCAGGTCTCCTCATCTGCTGATGTAACACATCCTTCACTCCACCCCACTTCCTGCCATGTTCTTCTCATATCTCACTCCTGCCAGCTGGTGTCCTATTCCTTCCTTCCTTCTTCCTTCCTCTCCCCCACTCCCTCCCTTTCTTCCTTCCTTCTTTCCTTCAGTATAACAGCTTTATTGGTATATGAATCACATGCCATATAATTCACCCATATAAATTACAAAGCTCAGGGGTTTTTAGTATATTCTGACTTGTGCCGCCATTTCCACAATTTTAGAACATGCTCATCATCCCCAAGAGAAGCCCTGTACCTGTTAGCTGTCACTCCTCCGTTCTCACCAACAACCCTCCACCCCTGCCCTAGCCTTGGGCAACCACTCATCTACCTTCTGTCCCTATAGACTGGCCTATTCCAGACATTTAGCATAAATGGAGTCATATGATAAGTGGTCTTTTGTGGCTGGCTTCTTTCACCTAGCTCATTTCAAGGTTTCCCGTATCAGAACGTCATTTTTGGTTGCTGAATGATATAGCTTTGTGTAGATACACCACGTTTTATTTACCAGCTCATCACCCACAATGTTAATGTTATCTGCTGTTTCCTTGTGTTCTGATACGTAATAGTCTTTGGAAAGGAGTCTGGTTTCTTTTCAGGTCCTGTAGACTGAAGGAGAGGAGGAGCCTCTGTAGCTCTGAGACCCTTTGCAGAGAGATCAACTCAGGGAGGAGGGGAGGCAGAGGCATGAAAGTTGACGTGGGTAAATCCAAACCAGTGAAGGGAGGAAGGAGACACTTGGATCCCCAGCTCAGAACCTTTGGCAGAGCTGTCCCTATACCACACAGGTGAGGTGTATTCTTCTCAGAAAGGGAGGCAGCAGGATAGAATAAGAAGCAAAGGACTCCACACTTTTAACTAAAAGCTCCTGTCAATAACCTGAGCACATCCCTCCAACATATGAATATTCATGTTGCTATTGAGTTGTATGGGCTCCTTGTATATTTTGGATATTAACCTCTTATCAGTTAGATGATTTGCAAATATTTTCTCCCATTCAGTACGTTGCCTTTTCATTCGCAGACTCCTTCTTTTGCTGTGTAGAAGCTGCTTAGTTTGACGTAGTTCCCCTTGTTAATATTTGCTTGGTTGCTTGTGCTTTTCATGTCATCCAATACATTTTTCCAAGGTCAAGGTCAAGGAACGTTTTCCCGATGTTTTCTTTTAGTGGTTTTACAGTGTCAGGTCTGATGTTTAAGTTTTTAATCCATTTCAAGTTGATTTTTGTGAGTGGTATAAGGTAGGGGTCCAGTTTCATTCTTTTGCACGTGAATATCCAGGTTTCCCAGCACTACTTATTGAAAGTATTGACTATTCTTAACTCCCTTGTCAGACAGTAGTTGATCATGTATATGTGGGTTTATTTCTGAGCTCTCGATTCTGTTCTGTTGGTCTGTCTGTTTTAGTGCCAATACCATACTGTTTTGATTACTATAGCTCTGTAATAAAGTTTGAAATCAATAATTGTGTGCCCCCAGCTTTCTTCTGCTTTCTCAGGATAGCTTTGACTATTTAGGGTTTTTTATGGTTCCATACAAATTAAAAAAAAAAACCACTTTTTTTCTCTTTCTGTAAATAATGCCATTGGGATTTTGATAGAGATTGATTTGATCAATCTGTTGATGACTTTGGGCAGAATGAATATTTCAATAATATCAATTCTTCTGATCCATGAGCACAAGGCGTCTTTCCATTTATTTGTGTCTTCAATCTCTTGTAATTTTCAATGTACAGATCTTTCACCTTCTTGGTTAAATTTATTCCTAAGTATTTCATTCTCTTTTGATGCAATTGTAAATGGGATTATGTCCTTGGCCTAGCCCAAAGTCTGAAGATTTCTTCTGTGTTTTCTTCTGCAAGTTGATTGTTTTAGCTCTTACATCTAAGTCGATGATTCATTTTGAATTAATCTTTGTGTATGGTGTGAGGTGAGGGTCTAAGCTCATTTTTTCTGCATGCACATACCATTTTATGATGAGACTTTTTTTTCCCCATAATGTGAATATCGGTATCAGCTTAATTTTCCATTTCACAAACATGTTACCCACATTGGGGGCCTGGGAAATGTTTAACAACTGGCTTTCAGAATAAGCCCTGATCTGTAGCATTTGCCAATTTCCCTGGTGTAAGTACTCCAACCACGTCTGATTTCAAGGTACCAATGTTATATAAGTCATCACGGAATTGGGAAGAGGTCGCGATTGGTTCTTGTGAACTGTTATAAGCTGACTGTAGCACATTATGGGGTGGGTTGTTTTTTTGGTTTTTTTGGTTTTTTTTGGTTTTTGTCTGCTTCTTGTTTGTCCCCTTGTTTACCGTCAGTATACAAAAGGTGCCCCCCCCCAAAGCAGGAAGAAGCAGTCTATTTTATTCACTGCTATAAATGAATACTGGCCCTCCAGGGAGTTTCTAGTTCTCCCTCGTGATGAGTGCAGCTGTGGACAACATCCTTACAGCTTTTCTGTGGTCACATGTAGTGATGCCCATTCAGGACAACTCTGAGCCTTGCTTCCTGGTGAAGATAAAGAAAATTGAGTTTTGACAAAACAGGATAAGTACGAAGCTGCTTGAACTTCTGCAATTTTATAAAGACACATGTTCAAAATTTAAACTATGGGAGTGACTTCTCCTTTTTCTTCTCCCTTTTGGGAACCAAGTAAAGCAAAAGCTGCAGGGTGAAAGAGCTGTCTTGACAAGGCACCAGGGTGAGGTCAAGTGTGAAACGCCACAGTGCGTTAGCAGCTTCCTGAAGGTGTCTCAGGCATCAAAGTAACCGGAGGAAATCACTGCAGTGTGACATCGTTTCAAAGAAAATGCCCCAAACCTTCCTTCTGAGGAGAACTTGTAAGAAGTGCAAAGAAAAGGAGGGGACATTCTGGGGCAGATGCCTTTCGTAGATGATTGTTAAACGTCATTTGCCACATCCTTACCTGCATTGGGTATTTTCATTAACGGAATGAAATAAACTCTCTCCACCAACTTATCAGGCAAAAGAAGTATCTCATTTTCATCAACATTTCTCTGCTGTGATTAGTATTTTTATATTAATGGCTATAGCATTTCTTCTATGACCTATGTATTTATATCTCTGTTTGTTTCAGAAAACAGTTGGTATACAGAATAATTGTGTGATAGGAAAATCCCAATGGTCTTCCTATCGATTTTGTAAGATTGCCTTATTGAGTTTTGGTGGGTTTGTTTTGTTTTTTGTGAAACATCTTTGTATCGCATGCTTTGTATTGTGTGTCATTCTACAAGCAGGCACATTTCTCCCTCAGTAAAATACTTCTCTTTTCTGAAATTTGCTTAGAATGTCTCATACTTTGTACCTCCAAGTGAATTTTAGACTTGTTATATTAAGAACCAAGACAAAATGCTCTGGAGGTTGAACAAAAGCCTCAAAGTCATTTGGTGCTGGCTTTCTAAGTCTCTGGCCAAAATCAATTCATTGGGCCTGTTGCCACCCTGTTGAACTGACCGTCTCATGCAGCTCCTGCCCCATCCCGGCACACGGAAGGCTCCAGTGTCTGTGGGGGTGGCAGGTGCTTCTCCCAGTGGTCTATGTACCCCAGGTGTCTGGCTCAAGGAACTTGTACTGAATGAAGGAATGAATGAATGCATGCATGAGTCGTGGCATTTGGGTGAATGAATAAACACATAAACAGATAAATGAAATTTCCTGGTAGCCCTTCTTTTCCCCCTTCAGTGCCCTGTTCCAGGGACTGTTTCTTCTTGCTTTCCTACAAAGACAGGTAGCAAAAGAGACGTACAGGGTTTCTGTAATTTTAACTGTGTCCAAAACTTCTGCTGATGGCTTTAGAACATCTCACAGCTCCAGGCTTCCAGGGTCCCTGTGCTTTAAATGATCCCAAAGCCTTGGCACAAGGCAAGCAAGCCCACCCACCCATGGCGGCTGGAGGATGGAGATGCTCCAGAGGGAGGGGGCAGGGTAGCAGCTGCACAAAGCTAAAGTTGGAGGGAAACTCTAGTTGAGGAAGTGCACATGGGCAGGCACTCTCTCCCATGGGGCATGGCAAGGGAATGGGGGAAACCTAAATAACCCCTTCCTTCTTCCAAGAGGCACAGTGCTCAGGAGTGGGGACAGAATGGAAGCCCTACTGGCTTTCCTTAGACAGTCATGACCCTTGTTCCTTTACTACCATCCAGGTATTAGTCCTTACACCATTTCTCAGCTCCTACCACAGAAAGTGGGAATGGGAAATGAAGGACTGGAATAAAGATGGGACAACCTCAGAGCAGGAAAACCCTGCTCCGTCCAGATTCTTCAATGACAGAGATCTGATTGCACTGAACTATGTCTGAATAGAGTGACAGCTAAGGACTTAAAAATCAGTTTTCCTTTTTCAAAATTTTATCCAGAAAACTTCATGGTAGAAGGTGTTAGTTTTTGCACTGAGTTTGGGGTGCCCCATTAAGAGGAAGAGTGAGTGTGACAGGGAGGAGAATGTAAAATCAGCTAACATCAGAGTTTCTATTTGCTCCCCCTCCAATACTGAGTCTTCTACATATGGAAAAAAAATCTAAATCTATTCCATCTTGTTGGTGTTTCTCAAGCTTTAGTTATTAGAATCCCCTTTTTAATAACTTGCTAAATGTGGCACTTAAATAAAGAAATGTATTTTCACTATAATAGCAATCCTTTATATGGTACTATGTGCCAGATACTCTTCTAAACACTTCAAATGCATTGACTCATTTAATCCTCATTACTACCCTATTAGCTAGATATCTTAGCCTTAAAGACATTCACAGACTGAGAGTAAAGGGAAAGAAAAAGACATTTCAAACAAATGGTAATCAAAACAAAATGCAGGAGTAGCTATCCTTTTATTACACAAAATAAACCTTAAACTAAAAATGGCAAAAAGAGACAAGAAGGTCATTATAAAATGACAAAGCGGTCAATACATCAATAAGATAAAACAATTGTACATATTTATAAGCCCAACATCAGAGCACCTAATTATGTAAAGCAAACATTAACAGAGCTAAAAGGAGAAATAAACAGGAATACAATAATAGTCGGGGATTTTGTTGCCCTACTCTGAACAATGGGTAGATCAGGCAGACAGAGAATCAATAAAGAAACAGCGGACTTGAACAACACTGTAGACCAAATGGACCTAAGAGACATATACAGAACATTCCATCCAGCAACAACAGAGTACAAATGTACATGAAACATTTTCCAGGACAGACCATATGTTAGGACACAAACAAGTCTCAGCAAATGAGAGAAGATTGAAATTGTACCAAGTATTTTCTCTGACCACAATGGCATGAAACTAGAAATCAGCAACGAGAAGAAAACTGCAAAATTCACAAACATATGGAAATTAACCAGCACTGTCCTGAACATCCAATGGATCAAGGAAAAAATTAAAGAGGGAGATTCAAAATTCCCTGAGACAAAAATGAAAACAACATACCAGAACTTACTGGATCTTACACATAAAAGGATGAAACTCAATCTCTATCTTACACCACTTAAAAAATTAACTCAAAATAGGTTAAAGACTTAAATATAAGACCTGAACCATGGAACTTCTACAAAAAAACACTGGAATAAAGATTCTTGACATGGGTCTTGGTGATGATTTTTTTTGAATATGATACCTAAGCATAAGCAACAAAATAAAAAAACAAACAAACAAGTATGTCCGCATCAAACTAAAAAGATTCTGCCCAGCAAAAGAAACCCTCAACAAAGTGAAAAGACAAGTTACAGAATGGAAAAAAAATATTTGTTAACCATATGTCTGATAAGGGGTTAATATCTAAAATCTATAAAGAACTCGTGGAACTCAATCACAAACAAAACAAAACAAAAACAAAAACAAATAACCCAATTAAAAAATGGGCAAAGTACTTGAATAGATATTTCTCCAAAAAAGACGTATGTATGCAAGGCCGACAGGTGTATGAAAACATCAACATCACTAGTCATCAGGGAGACACAAATTAAAATAACAATGAGATATCCCTCACACCTGTTTTAAAGACCATCATCAAAAAGACAAGAGATAACAAATGCTGGTGTGGATGTGGAGAAAAGAGAACACTTGTGCAGTGTTGGGATTGTAAATGGAACAGCCACTATGGAAAACAGTATGGAGTTTCCTCAAAAAATTAAAATAGCACTATCATATGATCCACCAATTCCACTTCTCGGAATATATCCAAAGTAAATGAAAACACTAGCTCAAAAAGATATCTGCACCCCCATGTTCATAGCAGCATTGTTTATAATGGCCAAGCATGGAAGCAACCTAAGTGTCCATAGGTGGATGAATGGATCAGGAATTGTGATATATATATTTCAGCCATTAAAAACAAGGAAATCCTACCATGTGTGACAACATGGATAGACCTTGAAGGCATTACACTAAGTGAAATAAGTCAGGCAGAGAAAGACAAATACTGTATGATCTCACCTATATGTGGAATCAAAAAACAACAGCAACAACAAATTCATGGAAAAAGAGATGACCTCTGTGTTCACCAGAGGCAGAGGGTGGAGGAGAGGGAATTGGAGGAAGGGGGTCAAAAGGTCCAAACTTGCAGTTAAAGGACTAATGAGTCCTAGGGATGTGATGTATGACATAATGACCACAGATAACACTACTGTAGGATATATAGGAAAGGTGTTAAGAGAGTAGGTCCTAAGAGTTCTCATCACAAGGAGAAAATTTTTTCCTCTTTTCTTCTTCTTTTTTCAAATTGTATCTGTATGAGAAACTAGATGTTGGCCGAACCTATCGTGGTCATCATCTCACAATATATGTAAATCAAACCATCGTGCTGTGCGCCTTAAACATATACAGTGATTATATATCAATTATTGCTCAATAAAACTGGGGGGGAAAACCCTTAGAATGGGACTTCTGCTTTGGGTCATTCCATTTTCTTCACTCATCTGTTGATGGAGACTTCCGTTGTTTCCATACCTTGGCTATTGTGAATAATAATGCTACAGGGAACAGAGGAGTACAGACATCTCTTTGAGATAAAGATTTTGTTTCCTTTGAATATATATGCAGAAGTGGAATTCCTCAATCATATATGGTAGTTCTATTTTTAATTTCTTGAGGAACCTTCATTCTGTTTTTTAGAGGGGCTGTACCAACTGACATTCCCACCAAAAGTATATAGGGTTCCCTTTTTCCCACAAACTCACCGACACTTGCTATCTCTTGTCTTTTTGATAATAGACATTCTAATGGGTGTGAGGTGATATTTAACTATGGTTTTGACTTGCATTTCCCTATGATGACGTTCCCTGAGTGATGTTGAGCACCTTTTCATGTATCTGTTGGCTACTTTTATGTCTTCTTTGGAAAAATGTCTATTCAGATTCTTTGCTTATTTTTTTTAAAGATTTTATTTATTTATTTGACAGAGAGAGAGACAGCCAGCGAAAGAGGGAACACAAGCAGGGGGAGTGGGAGAGGAAGAAGCAGGCTTCCAGCAGAGGAGCCTGATGTGGGGCTCGATCCTGTAACGCCGGGATCACACCCTGAGCCGAAGGCATACGCTTAACCGCTGTGCCACCCAGGCGCCCCTCTTTGCTTATTTTTAAATTGGGTAATTTGGTTTTTTACTTTTGAGTTGTATGAGTTCCTTCTATATGTTGGATATTAACCCCTTACGGATATGTGGTTTACAAATATTTTCTCCCACTCCATAGGTGGCCTTTTCATTTTGTTGATGTTTCCTTGTGCTATGCAGAACCTAGTACCCTATGTGCCAAAAAGTAAGAAAGGGCTCAAAAGCTGGTAGAAAGAATAGCAAAAGGATGTAGGATCCAGCTTAAAGGGCTCCCACTTAAATAATCTGGGACAACTTGTGTATCAAAACAATAAAGATAATATCAGATTCTATCCCATTAAATAGAAAGGGAATCTATGAGGTCGTGATGATACAAATAGATGAATAAATACATAAGTGGAAGAGAAAAGATGCTTTTACTATACAGTGAAATGCCCACTAATAATGGGCACTTATTAACTAATAAGTACAATGTACTTTACAGTGGAGAAACCTGGTGGAGATTTTCTAAAGCAAGTGATAAAGTTTAACATCCTTTGTGATGGGACAGGTTGGCACCAAATGCCTCCCAATATGAGGCACTGAGCACAACACAGCATCACTTCTGTAAGATTCCTGCTCTAGCTGCATAGCCCAACCCTCATCATCAGGAAACATCAGGAAACTCACAACAACGAACCATCTGCTAGGTAAATGTGGCATTCAAGATGCTGAGGTCAGGAAGGACAAGAAAAGTCTGAAGAAGTGTTCCTGATAGAAGGAAACAAGGAAGGCATCCCAACTAAGTAAAGGATTCTAGGTCTCGGGACTATGAAGGACATTATTTGCAAAGTGGGCAAAATTGGAAAGAAGGTTACAGATTACCCGGTGATATTGTGTCAGTTAATTTCTGCTTTGATTGTGTGGGAGAGTGTCCTCGTTGTTAGTAAAATCATTCTGAAGTACCAAAGGCTGATGAGACATCATATTTGCACCCTGCTCTCAAATGGTCCTGGAGAAAAATAGTACATCTCTATCTATCTATCTGCCTGTCTATCTTTGGAGACAGAGAGGGAGGGAGAGAAAGAATGATGAATTAGAGCAAATGTGGAAAATGCTGACAGCTGGGGAATCTGGATGAGAGGTATGGAAGTTCTTTGGGCTCTCCTGGCAACCTTTCTGAAGGATGAAATGCTAGCAACAGCAATAACAAGGAAGCGGGGCATGACCCACACACAGGAGCCAGGAGTGGAGCTGGAGGCAGGAAGCCAGCTCCGGAAGGGCTGGAGGTGTAACTGAGGAAGGGCTGGAGTAACTGAGGAGAAGTACTGGCAGGGGGCGTCAGATCTCTTATCTGATAGACTTGGAGAAAGAGCTCCCAAAAAACAGACTTAACTTGTTAAGTGTGATTGCAGATGTGTGTGTAAAGCAACACAGGAAGGACGTGCGCTGCGACACTGGTGTGCTAAGAGAGGCTGCATGTGGGTAGTGGCTAGTGACTACAAACGCTTCCGGTTTCTTTTTTGGCTTTTTTATCTGTTTCCATTTTTTTACCATGAACATTATTGCCTTTGTGACAAGTTAAAACATAAGCATTATTTCAAAAATGGACCCAGAGGACGTTATAACGACCACCTTTCTCATTAGGATATTTTTGTGGATCAAACATTGTTTCTTGATGCAGTCTTACTTGACCAAAGTGATAGACAAATGTTTCTTTCTTTTTTTTTTTTTAAGATTTTATTTCTTTATTTGACAGAGAGAGACAACCAGCGAGAGAGGGAACACAAGCAGGGGGAGTGGGAGAGGAAGAAGCAGGCTCCCAGAGGAGCAGGGAGCCTGATGTGGGGCTCAGTCCCAGGACTCTGAGATCACTCCCTGAGCTGAAGGCAGATGCTTAACAACTGAGCCACCCAGGTGCCCCTAGGCAAATGTTTCTTAATTCCGTTATGCCTTCTTCTTGCCACACTGTAGAGATGAAATGGGAGGTTTACAAATGGAAAGCTGACTCCCCTTGACAACCCAAAGCCTGGATTTGTCTCCATTTTCTGTGTGGAAACAAGGCCAGGGCAGTGTGACTGCCTCCTTCCCAGGAAAAACAGTCCAAACCTTCATGGTACCAGCGTCTTTACACAAAGAAAGCACGCACACATAGTAGGTCCCTGACTGAAGGGGAGGGTGGCTGGATAAAAGCACAATTCTAGGGTCCAAAAAGAGAGGAGCCAGCCCAATGTTGTGGCTATGCTGTAAGATGGGACACCCACTCTCTAAGGGTACTTCTGGCTGATGGATTCCTTCCTCCCCTTTGCTGCCCAGCGCCATGGGCTCCCGCACAGCCCCATCCATTCCACCTGGGGTCTCCCGGCGTCCCTATGTCTGTGTGCCTCACACGGCTCAGAGAACTCAGAGAAGTTGACACTGGTCACCGCTGGATTGAATTGCTTTGTGCAAGCAATAATGGGGAAATGGGTGGAATAAATTAAGGTGTAGCCCTGTTGTGGAATTCAGCGCAGCCTTCGGAAACAGTGCTTTAATATGTTTATTCACCTGGGAAAGTGACCCCAACATATCGCTACTTAAAAATAAAAGCAACAAGAGTACAGTTGAAGTCTGTCTTTGTCATCATTGTAAATACAGGAGAAAACAAACCCCAAACTACAAGAGAATACATAGAAGAGTGCTCAGTCATTGTCTTTGGGTAGTGAGAATTGGGTGCATTGGGTGTTTTCTTTTTCCCTTTGAGTTTTTAAGCTGGTTTTTTTTTTTGTTTGTTATTGGGAAAATTATTTTTAAAGAAATACATATCCTAGGGAAAAGGGAAGAAAGACGTGATGACCGGGAAGTCCCTGGTGAGAGATCAAGTGTTAAGGACATTTAGGGGAAATATGTTTCTTTGAGTTAAGGGTCCTCTCAACCTCCTACATGAAGGTAGGTGAGTCTCCACCTTACCCCCCGCCCTCTCGGCCTCAGACACACACGGTCATTTTTTCTGCAGATGGGTCCAAGGCAACAGTCAGAACTCTGATCGGTAAAACCAGAAGGCTTGGGTGGGGAAGCAGAGCAGGAAAATCGACACTGTCTCCTTTTGCCTGATATTAATTTCTGCAATAAAGCCATCAGAATGTACTCCCACCTCATCCAACTTACAAGGAAGGGAGATTCTGGAAAATATTCATTCAGAAAGAAGAAACTGATAAATGGGAATAATGACTCCCTCCCCTCCGCGGCTATTTCAAGAATCAAACGTGTTATGCCTGCGATCCGTGTCTAGTCTACCGCCTGAATTGTTTGATTTTTGCAAATATAGAAATTCTCGCCAAGGGCTTTCTCCCTTCCACTGCCAAAGGCAGTTCCCCAATCCTATTTCCCACTAAGGCTCCAGTTGTTCCATCACAGAGTTTTCCATTCCTCAGGGTTTCCAAGAGCCTAAACCCTGCAGTGGGGGGTGGGGTGGGGGAGGTGGGGGTGGGAGGAGGCTGTGGGCTCCGGATCGGCTCCCCACTCATAGTGGAGTCAGCAGGAAACCACTACCAAGTTCACTGGTGGTGGGGGCAGGGGGGGTGAGGGGCAGGGGCAGGGACGGGAGGTGGGGGGGCTCTGTGGCTCTGTTTACAAATGTTAATGCTCACGAATCTGAAATCCTGTTTGGGCCCAAGCTCTTCCCTGGCACCCTCCGTCCTAGTCTTCTGGAATGTCCTATTCCGCTCATTCACCTCCTTTCTACCAGGGAGGCAGAAAGCCCTCTTGGAGAGGACCCAGTGGCCCCGGAGTTGATTTAGTCTAGATCACCTTTAAACTTACTGACCCCCACACAGCTGCAATTCCGTACTGTGCCAGGTGTCCGAACCTGGTGGGGAGACCCAACCTGCCTCGGCTTGGGTCAGCGTGCCCGGTGGGTCACCCTTGCTGGGTCCCAGATCGGCCTCCAGCGGCCCGAGTCAGAACCCAGCGGAGAGTTCGTGCTCCGCCGTGGAGGGGGACATGGAGCTGGTCCTCTCGAGCCTGTCGGTGGAGAGGAAGGGGAGCCCTTTCACCAGGCGCACAGACAGCAGCCGGCGGAACAGCTGGCGTAGGTACCTGCGGAACCGCTCCCCGACGAAGGCGTAGATGACGGGGTTGACGCAGCAGTGTGTGTAGGCGATCACCTCCGTCACCTGCATGGCCAGGTCCAGCTGCTTGCTCTGCCTGCACTCATCGGTGAAAAGTCTGTCTTGGAAAGCAGAGACCAACATGGCCAGGTTGTAGGGGGTCCAGAAGAGAAAGAAGACGATCATGATGACGAAGATCAGCCGGACGGCTTTGGCCTTCTTCTCGTTGGGTCGTTTGAGCAGGATCCGTATAATCTCTGTGTAGGAGATGATCATGACCAACAGAGGCAAAACCAGCCCCAATATGTTCAGTTTCAGAGCCTGGAACTGTTTCCAGCCTTTGAGGTTCCCGTGAGGGAAGTGGAGGCTGCAGGTGGTATGGGAGAACTCCCATTGGATCTTGGAAAAGTAGAAGCCTGGGATGGAGGCCAAGATGGCCAGGCCCCAGGCGCCAGCGCTGGAGATGATACCGAAGAAGACAGTCCGGACCTGCAGGGCAAACACGGCATGGACGATGGCCAGGTACCTGTCGATGGTCAGCAGGATGATAAAAAAGATCTCACTGTACAAGCCCGTGTAATAAAGCCCCGAGAGCAACTTACAGGTGCCGTCACTGAAAACCCAGTCATCCTTGAGCTTGTAGTCGATCCAGAAGGGCAGCGTGAAGAGGAAGAGCAGGTCCGAGATGGCCAGGTTCAGGAGGTAAATGCTGGTCATGCTCTTGAGCCTCTTGTATTGCATGAGGACCAGGAGGACCAGGATGTTGCCGACCACGCCAATGATGAACACCAGGGAGTACAAGGGGGGCAGCAGCTGGGCTCCAAAGGCCCTCACCTCTCCCTTCTGGCACGGGGTTATGCCCTCATAGTCATATTCTGTCGTCACATCATAGTCATTTGTAGGGGCTGAGGTTTGCATCCTGGCTTCTTGCACGAGTTGAGGAAAATGGGTTCTGTGTTTACTTTGCCGGGGGAGGCAGTGGGCTGTGGGCGACAAAAAAGGACCAGTGATTATAGGTCTTCAACCACCTGACAACTGTTTACCGAGTACTGACTGTGTACCAGGCCCTGGGATGCAACCTTGAGCAAGGGGGATCCAGGTCCTCTGTGCCCTCGTGGAGCCCGGATTCTAACAGAGGGCGTAGGCAGTAAACAAATGAGCCCGCCCATTGTTAAGTCAATTACGTTGGCACGAAGCGTCGTGAAGGAGAATTCCACGGGTTGCACAGCACAGTGCTCCGAACCAGTGCTGCCCACGGTCTTGGCATTGGACTTGGTGCTAGACAACTCCCCCCGCCCCCAAAGGGGGTGCCACTATTGTTCCCCAGTTTAGAGGTGATGATGCGGGAGTTCGAAGTGGGAAGGACACAAATCTATGTGAATGAGAGCTGGACTTGCTTTTCACGTACGTCCCCGCCTCCAATCACGGAGCAATGAGTATGCATTGTGGGGTCCCCAGAAGGAAGCTGAGAGTCTAAAACTTACACATAGATCTTCGTGGCCATAGGAGCCAAAAGGATTCTTGGCCAGGGATGACGTAGTATGGTGGGGGCACATGAAAATGTGTGATTTTTTTTTTTTTTTTTTAGGGGATGCTACTGTCTGGTCATTCAGTAGGCAGGACCAAGGATGTCCTGTAATGCAAAAATTGTCCTACCCCAAAGGCACATAGTGCTGTCACAGGGAAATTCTAGAAGGCCAGCCCCACCCCTTCGTAGATGAGGACCCTGACGGCACCGGCGTGGGTCAGCTTGGCTCACGCCGTACAGCCCTGATGCAGCACAAGTGGGTCCACAGCTCACTCAGTAGGCCCCCCGTGAGGGCCGTGCGGAGGATTCAGAGGCCAGTACAGTCTGGGAGGAGTGGGGTGACCTGATGGGAAGATGAGGGGATCAGAGGGCTGGGGAAGAGCTCAGAACAGCCTCGAACCATGAGGTGTCATGCAGCAACCGGGAGGTAGCTGGAGTTCTGCTGAGATATGCTCTGAGATATTTTTACCCAGGGTTGCCTTGAAACAAAGAAAAACAAAAAACAACCACTAGATAGCTTGCCTTCGCAGGACTTCCCCAGCCCCCAATTTTCAGCACTCCTTTTCAATCCTTTCCACTTACTACAGACACCTCCCCAAAGGGAGCATGGGCTTTCGGGTAACCTACCAGCGGTGTGACTTTGGATGAGTTAATCTACCTCTCTGAGCCTCAGTTCCTCATCTGTAATGTGAGAAAGTAACACCTTGCAGGGCTACTGTAATGTATGAGAAAAGCCACCCCCTAGTACCCACTGGGCCCTCAGTAAATATTGGGGCTCCTCCTTCCCTACACTGACCCTTCTCTGAGGCCCGTCCCCGGCTCCTATCCTATTCTGGCTGATGTACCCTGCTCCCTCAAGTCCCCCCACGCCGTACAGCCCTGATGCGGCACAAGTGGGTCCTCTCTGTGGTTAATCTGGAAAATGAATTCTGCTTGACAGTGGTGGACCGGGACAGTCCCATCCATGAGAACTGCACTTTGAAATTTTTAGTAGGTTGCCACCAGCCTGAAAAGTAGCCGGTACCTACATCATAATTCCCACCCTGAATCTCAAGTCTCTAGCACTCTTCCTTCTAAATTTCTTTTTTTTTTTTTAAGATTTTATTTATTTATTTGACAGAGGGAGACAGCCAGCGAGAGAGGGAACACAGGCAGGGGGAGTGGGAGAGGAAGAAGCAGGCTTCCAGTGGAGGAGCCTGATGTGGGGCTCGATCCCAGAATGCCGGGATCATGCCCTGAGCCGAAGGCAGACGCTTAACGACTGAGCCACCCAGGTGCCCCTCTTCCTTCTAAATTTCTTAATGAATGTTTCCTTCCTACAAAATTCACATTTCCGCGGTGGCCATTGGAAAATAAGGCACATGGGGTGGGGGGGACAGTGTCGTACACTCTGGCTGGGGGACTGTCATTTCCAGTCAAATCCATCCCTATGGCTGACTCCTCCAGCTCTGGACTTGCCTCTACCCGACCAGCCCTCCTTCTGGAGAAACCCAGGCTGGCAGTCACTTAACCAAGCTGTGTGGACAATTTCTGATTTCTACTGTTGTTGCCGGATACGGACAGGTCGGCTGGGCAGACAGCACTTTTGGGCGGGCTGGCAGGTTTATGGAAGAAGCTCCGAGCAGCTTGGAAACACAAAGAGCACCTGATGCAAGACTGCGCCCAGGAGTCCAGTTTCTGGGGAATTTTGGCAAAGGTGAAGGCAAAATGAGTCAGTGTTGCTCATGCCATTTGAACAGAGAATCACCTTCAGCAGCCCCCTCCCCCCATCCACCTCCAACTGCATTTGCTGTTTTCCCAACCTGCCAGGCACCGCGCAACAACGCTGGGAGAGAGATGGCCTGGCGTGGGGCCGTGGAGGGAGACAGAAGGACCCTGTGTCCACCTAGCCCCTCTGGGGTCTGCGGCAAAGTCTGCCCCAAGGCCATTGCGCAGCAGTCAGCTGGATCCTCTAGCCTGGGAGTTGGTGAAGTTTTTGAGCAGAGAAAGGGCAGTCTGCAGTGGTAACACACCCGAGCCTGGTGGTGTGCAGGGGCTGGCTTATCCTGGTTCATAAAAACCAATCATGTGCATCTCTCCCCAATTCTGCATCGGGGGCTTGGTAGCTTGAAATCAACCAGGGTGAGGATATACACACCACAGAAATCCACAAACACTAGAAATCAGGGCTCCCCCCCCCCCGGGAGAGCCAATTGTTAAACATTTAGGGGCCCTGCACTCCCCACAGTCTGCATAGCCTAGAGCTGTCCTTCTAGTCGGAGTGGGGACTCAAGGGTCAGGGAGTGGTACACAGCCTGGTGAAAACCTGTGCAAACTTCGGAGAGTTTCTAACTCTGAAACTCTGGGCAACTCCGGAGTTTATGGAGGAATAGTTGAAATAGTTACCTCCAAGTAGCCGCCAGGCCCCTCTCTCTTCAGAACAAATTCTGACCTGCCTCTTCGTTAGTAGAATAGAATGGATGAATCTCAAGAGGACATGTCCCTGCCTCTGGGAGGGTAAAATCCTACCTCCTCCAAAGACAAATCAGCAGTCCTGATTGTGAGGCTCCTTGGTTCTAGTCTTCTCAAAGACCTGGTCCAGTATCAAATCATCCTGGCATCTGCAATGTGTTTCTAATTAATATTTCCCTTTTGCTACAATTTCTTCATTCACCGTGTTTGGTTTTTGTTTACACAGGGCAGTTTGGCAAGTGATTTCCTCTCGAATGGTTTTTCACAGAGATCCTCTTGTTTCCTCACTGACTTTAGAAAGGCTGATTTTCTCCATCAGTCACCAACAACCAATCATTCAGGAAAGCTTTCCTTTTTTAGCAAAAAACCCCATTTTACATCTGAGCACCCAGTCTTAGAAATTCACCCCTTGTCAGTATTGCTATATAATTAATTGTCTTATAGATGTATCAATGGGCTACTTAAGCATTTGCTTGGCACTCGAAGAACTCCTCACCTTTGAGGAGACAGGACAGGTAAAGAATGTCCCGCAACACGAGGACCACAGTCCCACCTGGTTGCATGCATGTCTGCGAGCCACATTGCCCTCACTGTAACTGACAAGACAGAAAAGACAAGTGCCACTTACACTGGTCCCTAGGGATTTGGTCCACGAAGTCTTTGTTTCTGGAGCTTTTAGAATCTTTATGAAGTCAAGGTTCAACGTCCTGATCGAGCAGGAAGTCCTCAGCTTCCTGTGTGATGATTGAGGACTCCAGGGTTCACAGTCTTTCAGAATGACAAGAAAGGGACAAAGTTCTTCTTTTTGTATCTGGTTGGGTGTCCGCGAGTGGCCACGGACACCCGCCAGTGGCTGTTCCTCGAGGCTGGGTTTGCTCGAAGGATTTTCTCCGCTCACTCAGCTGTGCTTCTCCCTGGGGAGCTCTGCCTTAAGGGGACTGGGTTGGGTGGGGTTGGGTGGAGTTGAGCGGGGGAGAGGTGGTATGAGGCGTTTCCAGAATTTGTGAAGCAATCGAAGGCTGAGATTATGCGTGTGTGTTGAGGGTTGAGGGAGGGCGGGGCATGGAGGGCTCGTGGTCAGTGAGTAGCCTTTTTTTCTTAAAGCTTGCAAATGGAAGGGTTTAAACCAGAACCCAGGATCCTGTTCCTCAAAATGAGCTGGCCGATAGCCCAAGAGAGGTGGCCGTTTCTCTTTGGCGCCCCCTAGGTCCTTCACCTCTGACTGTTTGCTGTCCCTCTCTGCACCCCATTCTCTGCTGCACCAAACCCCACTAACCAGTTTCACCTCAAGGACCCTCCAGCCCGGAGGGAGCCCAGGTGTCTAGGTTGGGTTTCGGCCATTCCTTTCTGATCCCAGCTTCCTGTTTCATGAGATGGTCCAACCAGGGGCCATGGCCAAATCCCAGCTCTGTCCTGGAGACAAGGGCAGGGAACTACGCCTCGATAAATCTTGGCTCCCCCTGCATCAAATGAGAATGCAGGATCATAGCAGGACGCCCAAGGTCAGCTTGTAGGTGAAGAGTGTCACAGAGCGCCTGGCCCCAGGGAAGGTGTCTGATGAAGGATGCTTCCTGGATTCTCCCCACGGCGGCCAGCACCTGCTCTACGGCTGTGCTTGCGTCCCCCTCGTGTTCCACTCCTTTCCCTAACATGGGACCCTGTAGCCCTCTTCACAGATAGTGCAAAGCTCTGTTTCAGAAAGGAATGTCCATGTGCTTTGAAAATGTCACTTGTCCCTTCAAGGCTGTTTCCTCATCCATAAAATGAAGCCTTTAGACAAGGTCTTCAAAGGCACATTCCATGAGTCTTCTGGGGTCGGGTCTCCCCTCTTTGGCTGCCTGTCCACAGAGAGATGGGGGAAGAGGGAGGCCAAAGGCCACCAGACTGACAAAGAGTGATACAGGCCTAAGAACGTGCTGCCTTTGCGCGGAGAGCAGGGCACGAGGGGAGCGCTGTGATGAGCCTGGCAGATCCGACAGTCCTGCGTCACAACCTGGGTCCACCTCTCGGTAACTTTGGGTGGATTATTTATGCTTTTGATGGTCTCTTTCCTCTTCAGTAAAACCAGGCTAATACGACTAACGTTATAGAGGGTTAAATGAAGATACAGACATGCCTATGAATGAATGATTGGTGGAGGGCTTGAGACCTTATCGATGCCTGTCTTAATTTGGGTTCCCCGTTAGGTGCAAACCCTGGGCAGAATGCAGATGCAGGGGATGCCAGGAAGGACTGTGGGGGAGGGGGAAGTGGGCCAGGGAAGGGAATGTGACCATGAGGGGACCATTGTAGAAGCCAAGTGACACCCGGGGCTACTGGGGAGCTCAGAGAGCCCCCCAGACTCACCCCCACTGTGGGGCCAGAGGTGAGGAGACTGGGCACATATCTATCAAATCTCTACCTGCACCACTGGCGGGCGGTTGCTTCTCTCTGGCTTGTGTTACTGAATATCATCCCCAGGAGCTCCCTCTCCTCCAGCACACAGGGCTGGCCATTCAGGCAGTGGCCGTAGCCCTAGACGTAGGGGGGACAGGTGGAAGTATCAGTAAGGTGCACGCCCCAAGATTCTAACCTTGACCTCGTCTAGGTCTCTGATGCCTTCATTGGGCACCCCCTTAATTTGTGTCAACCCCTGACCTAGCATGCTGATCTTCTTCCTTCCTCTCGCACACTTCCATTGTGTGGAATTTTGACATCTGATGCTGGCCGCTCTTTTCCCGTCTCAACCTCAACATCCCAGAAGTCTCATGTTCTGTTTAGCCAAGACAGGGCAAGGCCAGGCTCCTGGACTGCGTGGAGACTGGTTCTCATGGAGGCTCACCTTTCAGGTTCAAATGCTATGCCCATAGGTGAATTTCCAAGATGGAATGGCAGCGCCAGGACCACGGAGCTCTCTCTGCTGCCCAATGTGTCATCTTCTCTCCCCTCTGTTCTGCTTGGCTGCCCTGTTGTGCTGGGTCATGTCCCAACGTCAGTGAGGGTGTTGGGCACACCCATGACCCTTCTCGTCCTGCTTGGGTCATCTAAGACGCCACCTCCTCCCTGAAGCCTTCCCACACTGCAGCAAAAAGTCATCCAGGAGGGGCAGATGCTGGAGCTCTGAGAGTTTTAAGTATTTTGGGGGGGTGGTGGAGGTCCCTTTATTTACACCTAATGGTGTATGTTGGATACTTCTTCTTTTTTTTTTTAAGATTTTATTTATTTGACAGAGATAGAGACAGCCAGCGAGAGAGGGAACACATGCAGGGGGAGTGGGAGAGGAAGAAGCAAGCTCATAGCAGAGGAGCCTGATGTGGGGCTCTATCCCATAACGTCGGGATCACGCCCTGAGCCAAAGGCAGACGCTTAACTGCTGTGCCACCCGGGCGCCCCAATATGTTGGATACTTCTGACAATAAGAAGCAAGGCAGTCCACTCAAAACAGCTCAAAAATTTTTAAAAAAGAATAGAAACTGTTCTCTTCTAACAAACCTAGATCTTCACTCTGATTTGTTATTAGTCTCTAATAGTCTCGTAATAATTGTCGATGATTTCACAATCCACACGGGTCTCCATCTGCAGCCCGACACCCTCACACTCAGGGGCTAAACATTACAATGATATTGTGGTGTGAATCTGTGGGTCGCACGGGTGTCCCTGTGTGGCAGTGGGAGCTGGTGCTCAATGGGGGTGCCCCAGTTTTCCATGCGGCCTCCCGTCCTCCCCTGGCCACATCGCTTCCTTGCGGGGGCGGGGGAGGGGGTCTCAGGCATAAGCAGAGACTGAGGACGGTCTTCGGGAATAGCGTCAGAAGTCACCTGACGTCCCCTCAGCTGCAGCCCGTCAGTCACAGCCAGTCACAGAGCCCTGCTGCAACCAAGGACTGTTTTAGCTGGCGCCGTCGAGTCACGCTATAGAAGGCCCTGTGCCCCAGGGCAGAAGGGTCTGGAAGCCCTATTTTACCCTCCACTGAAAGGCAGGTTTCCCTTGAGCTCCTCCCCCCAAGGCCACCGTGTTCCACGTTCCCCAGCCGCTCAGCCCCGAGATCCTAACTCCTGGGTCTCACCATCACCCCATCCACGGCCCTTCATACCTCAGTTCCCCGCACGCCAGCCTCTGACCCCGCTCCCATCTTTCCTCCCTCCTGCCACTCGGCACCGGTGGTTCCTGGACCCGTGGGTTGTCAGCTTTCCACAGACCGTCCTCCTGCTCCTGCCCTTGCTGTCCCTCATTATAGTCCCCCCCTAACCTACGCCCTCCCTCCCTTCCTGGGCTCCTTTCTGACCTTGTGCTGTCCGCCCAGCAAAATCTAGCCCCCAGGGCAGAGCCAGCTCCGCACCCACACCCACAAAGTTGATCGTGGCTGGAGGGAACCCGGCAGGCATCTTGCCCAGAACCATTAAAGGAATGAGGGCCCCACAAGAGGT
The DNA here is from genome assembly GCF_024610735.1 of Ursus americanus. NCBI lineage: Eukaryota > Metazoa > Chordata > Mammalia > Carnivora > Ursidae > Ursus > Ursus americanus. The sequence continues at coordinate 41,729,534 of NC_142140.1, read as the reverse complement.
CCACGGTAACCCGTGGGCAGCGTGGGGGCGCTAGAGTGCCGCTCCACGCGTCTTTCCGAGGTGCTCAGACCAGGACAGGGCTGCTGGCGTCACCTCCACGCATCGTGACCTCTACCAGAAAACAGGGCTGCCTCTTCCTTTTGTCGATTTGTAAGAAAAAGGAAGCTCTGAAGAGCTCTGTGAGAAAACAGCCACTGGAGAGGTTGAGTCTCTCCAGCGCCACCAGGGGCAGCCCCCCACCACGCGCCCCTCGGCCTGTCCCGGGCAGGGCCTGGGTGAAGGCCACAGGAGGGAGAGCAGCTCCTCGCTGTTCTGCCACAGGGCGATGCTTAGCAGGAAGCAGACAGTGGAGGGCAGGGTTTGCAAGCTTAGAGCCAACCAACAACAGGGAAGGAAGAGCCGGAGATCCCCACCCAGCCTCCTTCCTCTCCCCCTCCCGCTCACCGGACAGCCAGGTCTCGGGGGGTGGTCGAGAGCCCCCGGAGCCTGGCCACTGGGCCTGCAGAAGCTGCTGACCAGACCACGGCAGGCCGCCCCCGAGAACTGAGTAGTAACTCACTGTCGGAATGCAGGGGGTGTGAAGAAGGCGGTCATAACCCTCCGTACCTCCGATCGAGGTGTGTGTACCTGTTGCCTCTTCCATCTCGTCTGAAAGCTGACCCCATGGTGGGCTCCTGCGGGCACCGATCCCCTCCCACTTCATCCATCCCACACCCATGACATGCCCTCTGTCTCTGTCTTGCCCGGGGCAGTCACAGGCCCCAGGTGAGTGAGGCAGGGCCTGGAACTCGTGTTCACTCCAGGGGAGGTCCATGGGCCTGGCAGCATCAGCATCACGTGACAGCTGGTTGAGAACAAGGATTCTCAGACCCCACCCCGGAAGCTGCCAAATCAGAATCCCCAAGAGCAGGGTTTGGACCCAGGAAGCTGGAAGCCCTCCAGGGCGTCTTATGTATGCTGCAGTTCGAGACTCGTTGCTAGACACTTGCTGATTAATGTGTGATGGCAGGACCTGAACGCGCATGTGAAAATGCAGACCACAGGCCCACTGAAGGAGAAACTGTGTTTTCACCAGATCCCCCCGGGGATTCATTTGCACCTTACGGTGTGAGACACCCTGGTTCTAGAACGTCACCGTCCAGTGGGATATGTGTGTCAGGTTGAAGAGATGCCCAGAGGAAGGTGGGTGGCGTCAAAAGCATCCCGCAGAGACGTTTCCCCCTAGTCCAGGCTAGAGAGATGAGTCTGTCGGAGAACCAGGGACAGGAGATGGGTGAAGGATGGCCCTCAAGGTGTAGACGCTCGGTAAACATTGGGTGACTGCTCGTCGCACAGAAGGAGCCCACTAGCTGGGCTGCCCAGATAGACAAGACTTACGAGCCCCACCCTGAGGCTTCATGGGGACGCCCTGGGTCCTGACCTCACATCTGGTCCCTATGCCGTGTTGGTGAGCTTGAGGAAGGATGTCATGCCTACCCATTGCTGGCAGGAGTAGAAATCGGGTCCCCCTCCAGGGAGGGCTGTTGGGCCATGTCTATCAGAAATCAAATGTGTGCATCTTTCCATCTAATTCCACTTGTAGGAATTTATCTTACAAATATTTACACCGATGGCAGAAGACACAGGTGACAAGGATGTTCCCTGGGTTGTGGGGTTGGTGAAGAAATATTGTGCAGACTTCTGTGTTGGTACAAAATGCCCCCAGGCTGGAGGCACCGAGCGAAGGCCGTGTGCAGGACTCTGCCTGCAGGGGAGACGCTGCTGGTGCAGGCTCCCCGTGTCTGGAAGGAAGCACAACGGACGCCTGGTTCGTATTCCTGGTCTCTGGCGAGGGAAACGGGACGGGGGAGAAAAGCAGCTTAGTTTTCACTGTGTGTTCTTTTCTTTTCTTTTCTTTTCTTTTTAAGATTTTATTTATTTGACAGAGAGATAGAGACAGCCAGCGAGAGAGGGAACACAAGCAGGGGGAGTGGGAGAGGAAGAAGCAGGCTCCTAGCGGAGGAGCCTGATGTGGGGCTCGATCCCATAACGCCGGGATCACGCCCTGAGCCGAAGGCAGCCGCTTAACGACTGAGCCACCCAGGTGTCCCCACTGTGTGTTATTTTCTACCTCTTGGCTTGCATCTGTCTGGCAGTTCTCCAAAGGTGCTCCAAAGACCCCTAGGCGTCTCCCAAACCCATCCAAGGTGCCTCTAACACCTTTTCCTCTTCCAACTATGCAGCTGTGTGTGGAAGGTTTTCCTTCACAGGCTTCGGCCAAAGCAATCCCAACAGACGGGGGCGGGAGCAGCTTCGGGGATCCCGCCCATCTTCCCACTGGCATCTTTTTCGTCTGGGAGAATATAATTATTTTCACGAAAGTATTATTTATGTTACTACGTAACAGTTTCCTTACTGTTATTTTAAGGGAATTACTGACATTTTTTTAAGATCTCAGTTTTGATGTCTGGGACAGTAAATATTAATAATCCGTGGAAACAAAAGCTCTTTGGCATCTGCAGTCACCGTAGAGCATACGGGTCCTGAGACCAAAACCACGGGTGCGGGGCCATCGTGCCCTTACGTTCTTCTCAACTCCCGGTTCCACCCATGAGTAGTGAGGGACCCAGGGCAAGTTAACTATTTCTCTGAGCCTTGCTCTGTGTGCGCGAAGAAGATGATGCACGTAAAGTACTTAGCACGTGGTATACACTCAGTAAGGGTTATGGTGGTCCCTAAACCCTACAGGCGACTCGGGCTACCCAAATGAACCCTCAGCGACATTAAGTTGGCAGCTTGAACTTGGCCCCCGGGATTGGCCAACACTACACGTCAATGCCTTTTTCATACTTCCCTGCCCCCGAGCTGATAGGGAACCAGCTCACCACCGCAGGGCAAGGACAGGCCATGCACGTAGGGTTGGCGGGGGTGGGGGGGTGGGGGTGTAGGGGGGGTTTGCACGACTTTAATCGTACATCTGTGACGGCAGAGGGACATAATAAGAAATTCTGCATCTGAGTGCATACAGACCTTTGGTCTGGGCAGAAACTAGCTTTTATTTGAATGTCTGCCCCTTGCACAACTAGCTGGGGCCCAGTTCCTTCATCACAGGGGGATTCCCTCCTGTTTGAGGTGCACTCGCCCACATCACAAGACCACCACTCATCAGCAGAGTGCCCTGCGGGGAGGGGAGCGAGGCCAGGGCCTTGCCCACTGCCTTATGTGGGGGCAGGGGGGAGGGGGGCTGGGGGAGGGGCTCTGGTTCAGGTCACTGTGTGTGACCTGAAGTTCTAGCCCCAGGTTTGTGCCTCTGGGCAAGGCATCTTGTAATTACTTTGTACTTCTCTTTTCTGGACTTTCTAGTCCCCCTCCTGTCTTCCTTTCCCTTCTGTGGGTTTTTGCAGGGGAGTGAGGAAGGGATGGTGCTAGTTTGTTCTGTTTTCTGGCCTTCGTTTTTGCTGTTTACCCCCACCAGCACCAGCTGGCAGCTTCCCTGTCATTGAAGACCATGTTTAAATTTTTCATCTGAGAATCTTGTGTTCTTTTACTCCTTGCATACAGGGACTCCCCAAAGTCCCTGAGGACGGCCAAGGGGAAGATCCAGGAAGGGAAGCATCTTCCGGCCTCCTTTGCCCTGCACCAGCATTTCCTCCCCCAGAGTGCCTGCAACGTGCCCCCCCCAGCCCCAGCTCCAGGGCCTCCCCCCCTCCCCCCAGCATGTCCCCAACCTCTTGCTCCAGGGCCTCCCCCTCCCCACTTCACTGCTGTCCAGAGAGCGCTACTTTCTCATCTTTAATTCCCACTTGGAGTGTCCTGTCCCCTTTCTGATGCTTCCAGTCATGTCTTTTTCATGATGGCTCTGTAAGGAGGACCCAGAATCCCTTCAAAGGCCTTTACAAAGATAGCTGTTTGGGGGCCTCCCCAGGTTGGGTGAACTGGAGGCCAGTTGGGCCTCTCTACCCTGGGCTTTCGTTTTTAGTGGTCTTAGTGACACAGAGCAGTGGGGAGGGACTCTCCCCGGGAAAAGGGGCAAAGACTTCCAATTTTTCTTCCTGGAGCTCATGGGGGGAAAGTCTGTCCATATGGCCCACTGGGGGTCTACACGAATTACCCCTGGGAGACAGAGAGAGAGTCAAGGCCTGCCCTTCCCAGAGCTGTACAAGAGTAGAGATAATAGCTCTGGCTCGAAGGGCCATGACCTCTTGGGCCCACCATGACCCAGTCTTTTCGACGGCAGTCTTGGACCCTGGCAAAGGCTTCGTCCAGGGCTCTGACACTGAAGATCTTCCTGAGGTCTGGGCAGTAGAGTTCCTGTTTCAGATCGGTGAGGCTGGAGGAAGCAGGACCGTGTGCCATGCCATCACCAGGGATCCCCATCAGTGCAGCAGCCCCGCCCCCACCCCGTAGCCCCAAATCTTGGCCCCAGCCATTCCTGGGTGGGCAAGGTAGAGGGGAGTTGATGGGGGCATTATGGGGACAGATGGACTTCCAGCCCAGTCGGGCATGTGAGGGATCCAGTTTTTCCAGTCTGGGATGTGGCAGGGAGAGGGACTGACAGCCTGGCTGTGTTACTCTCTCTTATCTCACCGGTCTCTCTCTTGCTGCTGCCTTGCCATCCAGAGCCCGGGTCAGGCAGCCTTAGGCTGCCCCTCGAACGGTGCCACCAGGCTGGTGGAGAGCTCAGGAGAAGAGCTTCCAGGGTGCCCTTCTGCTGGGCCCCTGCCTCAGAGAACCGGTTCCCCGGGGTCTGGCTTCTACCCTCTGCACACTGTCCCCGCCTCCCCTCATTGTCCGAGCACCTCCTCGCGAGCAGTAAGCACCTCGGCATGCCAGACTTGGGTTCGAATGATGGCTCTATCAGATGCCAACTGTGTGATCGTAGGCAATTTTCTTTACCACTTGTCTGAGCCTCAGTTTCCCCACCTGTAAAACAGGGATAATGATAGTATTTCCTTCTCTGGATTGTTGCAAGAATTAAATGTGATTTACTACGTGCCTGGCATTTGGTGGGTGTTCAGCCGACGGGAGCTACGCAGCTCTCTCTGTCTTCAACCCCAGCCTCAATCAAAACAGCCATCGTGGGTGGAATGCCTCCTGTGCGCAACAAAAGCTATCCGAGGACCCCCTTCCCCCCACCTCCATGCCGAAAAGGGGAAGGAGAGAGTATCTCAAGGAAGTGCCCTAAAAACCTCCCTCCTGCACCAGCCCAAATTAGCAGTTACGGTGGCACATGGCTTGTTTCAAAACTCAGGTTCTGAACTTATTTATGTATGGACTAAGACACACGATTTTATGATATCACGAGGCTGTGTTACATCTTTTCTTTCCAACTAGGTTGTAAGCTCAGCAGCTGGACCTGTCCCTCCGCGTGGGTTTTCCACGGTGCCTGACACCCAGCTGCATGCACGGGAGGTGCTGGAGATCCAGACCCACCTTCAGATTAAGATTGAGGCTTTTATGTGTGTGCGAGACCCCAGGTGAGGGTGGGGTTTGACGTCTTTTGTTCAGAGTGACATTGTCAGGCATCTGCTTGAATAAATTCATTGTCCCTTTTCATCCTGCCTCAGTGTCGGGAGCGAGAAATCTTCCTACTCCTGAGAAAGAAGTGAGGGGAGAAGGGACAAATGGGAGAGAATTGTGTCCCGTGGCTGGCCCAGAATCTGGCTGGGCAGGGGCTGGCATGAGGCTGAGACCCTGGCAGAGGTATTGGAGAATGACTGGTGTCTCTAGCAGGGTCCAGAAGCTTCAGCCTGGGCATTGCTGCAGCTAGAATCAGCATCCAGTGTGACCGGGGATGCCAGGAGCTGGGTAGAAAAGGCCAGGGGTGCCCATGGCCAGAAACAGCCCGAGATACCTCTCTTGGATGAGGAACTCATAAACAGAATAGATTAAAAACTCCTAGGAGTCAGTATGGAAATCATAACCTAATTTTCTTTTAGATAGGCAAAAGACTTCACAGAAGAGGATACCCAATTAACCAACACATACATAAAAAGGTACTCGATATCACTAATCATTTGAGAAATGCAAATTAAAACCACAGTTTTAGATCCGTAGTTTAGAGATAGCAGCACATACCCACTGGGATGAGTAAGTGAAGGAGGAAGGAAGGAGGGAAGGAGGGAGGAAAGAAGAGAAGGAAAGAGGAAAGGAGGAAAGGAAGGAGGGAAGGAGGGAGGGAAGGAGGGAAAGAAAGAGGGAAGGAGGGAAGGAAGGAGGGAAAGAGGGATGGAGGGATGGAGGGAAGGAAGGAGGGAAAGAGGGAAGGAGGGAAGGAGGTAAGGAGGGAAGGATTCAGAACAGTCAATACCAAGTGTTGGCGAGAACATGGGTCGATCAGAACTCTCACACACCGCTGGCGAACATACAGATGGGTACAACCACTTAGGAGACTGTTCAGCAGTAGGTGAAGTGAAACATGTTACTTCCCTACCACCCGGAAATGCGACTGCAAGCTACACACCCAAGAGAAAGAAGTGCATATGAACCCAAAAGATATGCACCGGAGTGTTGCTAGTAACTTTATTCAGAAGAGTCCCAAACTGAAAATCCCAAATTCCCATCAACAATAAAATGGGTACATTGTGGTATATTCATATGATGAAATGCTACGTGACAATATGAAAGGATAATCTGCTGCTACTATATACTATATTACTCCATTTCTATCGAGTTCAAGAACAGTTGAAACTAATCCATAGTGATAGAAAGAAAATAGCAATGATCTCTGTGGGTCCTGTCGGGGAAGTACTCAATCAGGGAACGTTCTGGCTTCTGGCAATGTCCTGACTGGCAGTCACACGGGCGTACACATCTGTGAAAACCCAAGATTAGTGTTTGTCAAGCACTTTACTAGGTGCATCCTGTATTTCAATGTAAAAATCTTGAGATATTTTTAAATTTTGAGATAAATCGCCCAGAACGTGACTGCCAGGTTATACTGTAAGCACATGTTTTACTTCTGTAAGAAACTGCCATACTCTTTTCCAGAGTGGCTGTATTCTTTCATATCCACAAGAGCAATGTGTGAGTGACCCAGCATCTGGTTTTGTCACTGTGTTTTATTTCAGGCATTCTGACAGGTGTGTGCTACCATCTCGCGGTAGTTTTCATTTACATTTTTCTTTTTCTTTTTCTTTTTTTGAAGATTTTATTTATTTATTAGACACAGATCGAGAGAGAGAGCATAAGCAGGGGGAGCAGCAGGCAGAGGGAGAAGCAGGCTCCCTGCTGAGCAAGGAGCCCGATGCGAGACTTGATCCCAGGACCCTGGAAGCATGACCTGAGCCGAAGGCAGATGTTTAACCGACTGAGCCACCCAGGTGCCCCTCTTTTACATTTTTCTAATGTCTAATGATATTGAAGATGTGTTCCTGTGCTGACTTGCCATCTGTATGTCTTCTTCTGGAAACATCCGTGTATGTCTTTGCCCGTTTTCTAACTGGATTTTTTGCTTTTGAGTTTTCAGAGTGCTGTACATTTTAGATACAGATATTTTGCTGGATAAGTTGTTTACAGATATTTTCTCTGAGTCTGGAGCTTGTATTTTCATCTGCTCAATAGAGTCTTCCACAGACAAAAGGTTTTCATCTTGATGAAGGCTAATTTATCTGCTTTTCTTTTTACGGATGGCACTTTGGACGTTGAGTCTAAGACCTCTTGGCCTTGGCCCAGATGCCAAAGATTTCTCCTTTGTCGTCTTCTGGAGCCTTCTAGTTTTACATTTTACAGTTAAGGCTGTGATTGAGTTGAGTTAACTTTTGTGTAAGATCTGAGGTTGAGGCTGAGGCTTATTTTTTTCTACCTGCCCATGGATATCTACTTGCTTCAGTGCGATTTGTTGGAAAGGCTGTCATGGCACATTCGTCAAAAAGCGGTTGGGCATCTTTGTGAATCCTGTTCTATATTTTGTGTTTTGTTCCATTGATCTGTCCGTCCCTCTGTCAAAACCACACTGCCTGGATTACTGTAGCTCTGTATGACACCCCGATATCAGATAAAGTGATTCCTCCTGCTTTAGTCCTCGTTTTCAAAATTGTTTTTAGCGGTTCGAAGTCCTGTGACTTTCCACGTAAATGTAAGAACAACAGCTTGTCTATGTCTTTTTCTACAAAAAGACCTCGATGGTATTTTAATCTAAATTGTTTTATTTTTATTTATTTTTATTTTTTTAAGATTTTATTTATTTATTTGACAAAGAGAGAGACAGCCAGCGAGAGGGAACACAAGCAGGGGGAGTGGGAGAGGAAGAAGCAGGCTCCCAGTGGAGCAGGGATCCTGATGTGGGTCTTGATCCCAGAATCCTGGGACCACACCCTGAGCCAAAGGCAGACGCTTAACAACTGAGCCACCCAGGTGCCCCAGTCTAAATTGTTTTAAACCTATAGATCAATTGAGGGAAAAACTGACCTCTCTACTATGTTGAGTCTCCCAATCCATGAACATAGTCTGTCTCTCTCCATTTATTTAGGTCTTTGGTTTTCTTCACCAGCGTTTTGCAGTGTCCAGCACCAAATCCTGTTGTTAGAGTGATACCTAAGTATACTCTAAAAGCCTTTTGGAGCAATTGTAAAGAGTATCATGTTTTCAGTTTTGGTTTCCAAGTGTTCATTAATATACAAAAATGTGATTGCTTTTTGTTTGTTGGGGTTTTCTTCCCCCACAACCTAGCTAAAGTCCATTATTAGTTCTGAGTTTTTTTGTAGATTCTTCTGGATTTTCTCCACAAATGACCTTGTCAATTTTATTTCCTCCTTTTCAGTTGATAGACCTCTTATTTCTTTTTCTTTCTTATCACTGGCTAGGATCTGTGGTTGGTAAGAGTGGTGAGAACGGGCATCTCGCCTCGTTCCTGATAGTAGAGGGAAGCACCCAGTCTCTCACCAGCAAGGGTGAGGTAGTCGCTGGGTCTCTGTAGTTGCTGTTTATCACGTTGAGGAAGTTTATGTTCATAGTTCACTGAGACTGTTTACCATGAATGGGTGAGCCATCTTGTCAAAGGGTTTCTCTGTGTTACTATTCGGCAAACGGACCCATGTCCTGTAAGAGTTTGCATTTACGAGCATAAGGTTGTTTGTAGTATTCTCTCTTGATCCCTTTTTTTTCTGCTGAAGAATCTATAGTGATATCCCCTCTTCCGTCCTGACATAGATTCATGACTGGTGTTCTCTCTCTCTCTCTCTCTCTCTTTCATGTCTTGCTAGAGGTTTACTACTTTTCATGATTTCTTTTCTTTCTTTCTTTCTTTTTTTTTTGAAAAAAACAGCTTTTTGTTTCATTGATTTTGTGTGTTGTTTCTGCTTTCAGTTTTATTGATTTGTTTTGTCCTTCTTCCTGCTTCCTTGGGTTTATTTTGCGCTTTTTCTAGTTTCTTGAGAAAGAAACTTAGATTACTGATTTGAGGCTGTTCTTTTCTAACCTAAGCATTTCGTGCTGCATGTTGGCCTCTCGGAGCTGCCTCAGCTGCACCCCGCCGATCTCAACTGGTTATATTTTTGTTTTCGTCTAGTTCTATGCATTTTTTATTTCCTTTGAGACTTCCTCTTTGACCCATGGATGGCTTAGAAGTGCATTTTGAAATTTTTAAATTTCCAAGTGTTTAGAAACATGCCTGTGATTCATTTTTAGTTGATTCCATTTTGGTCTGAGAATGTATTCTGTGCAATTTCAATTTAAAAAAAAATTTTTTTTTGAGGCCCTGGATGTGGTTTATGCTGGGAAATGTTCCACGGGCACTGGAAAATGTTTGCTAATTGTGAAGGCATTGAAATCCTATATTAATTCTCTTCCTGGCCAAAGTTACCTGCAGACGCCTTTTCCATGAGCAAACCCTGACTGGTACAGGACGGTTATATCCCACACCACACAGAAATCCCTCCTGAAATCCCTTCTGCACTTCCTGTCTTCTTTTCCCAAACTCTTTCTCAATCTGCTGCCCCATTGCTGGGTGTCTCCCCTGGGCCTTGCATGACATTGTCAATCCCCCGGGTGTCAGCCGCATCTTTCTTCCCAGACCACACATCGCACCCACTCCCAATGCCACTCAATCCTTCTCTTACCTACAGAAATTTTTCCTCTCTCAAATTAAAAAGTTTGTGCCCTCCTTGATCCCATCATCTCATTAAGAACCTTCTTTGTGATTCATCCTCCTTAGAATGCAGAGGGGACTGTAAGTAGTCAATAACTTCCTCCACTTCTTGGGCCGTTATGCACTTGCTTTCTTGACCACCTGCCCTGAGGTCCACGTTGCGGGAAGCTTACTCTAGAGTCTAGAATCCTTCTAGAATCTTTGAACAACAACAGAATCTTGGTATCTTGATGGCCTGGGTTATTTTGAAATCTGCTGCTGCTATTTCTTAGCTCCCATGGGAGTGGGAAAATGCTGTTGTTGATTTGTTCTTTCCATGCTAACAGCAGAGGCTTAGGAGTCCAGAACGACCCGGGCACAAGCCTATTCTCTGCCACTGGATGGCTGTGCAGCCACGGTGGGTCATGTAATCTCACGTGGCTTTCATCCTCACCTGTAACCTATAAATCGTGACGATAACCTGACAAACCATGGTGAACACTTGGCATGAGACTGTTCAAAAGACGATAGTTGTTCTCACCGTGTGCTGTTTATGTGTAATGAGGTTGCTGTCACACTGTATGCCAATATCTCTTGCTCCTTCTTCTTCTTGGCTTCCCCTTCACCTTCAGAGAGCTGCATGCAGACCTGACAATGTTAGTAATTCCTGGGCACGGGGATTGACTACCCGTCCAGCCTCTCGTGCATTTACTCAGTGGTCATATCACTGAGTTCTCGCCCGTGCAGTTGGACAAATGTGATGTGAGAAACTTCTAGGCCTGCTCACAAAACCCCTTCCTCCTCTTTCCCCGACCTCTTGGGTGAGGCGGCTGTATACATCGTGATCCTGGTGCCAGCTAGAGCGATATGTAAGGTGCCTCGCCCCCTGAATGAATGATGGGAGGCAGACCGCCGCTGCCGAGTGATCCTGATCAGCCACCGGGATCCCGAAATTCCTGTTTAAGCTCGTTATGCATTTTGGAGTTTGTGAATAGCTAGCATTTTCTTAACTGATGTAGAAATCAGTACCTTGAAGTGGCGCCGTTCAAAAACCTAGACTATGTGGTCTTGGCTTCATGTTCAGATGGTGGGATGCAGAGAAACTGATCTTAGGACCTGGAAAGATGTGGTTGCTTGGAGTTGGGGGCAGAGTGGGGGATGGACGGCAAAGGGGCACAAGGAATCTCTTGGGGGTGATTGCAAATGTGCCATATCTTGACTGTGGCAGGTGTTCCCCAGATACATATGAGTGTCGAAGTTCATCAGATGGGTGCAGTTTATTGTCCAAAAATGGTATCTTCCTAAGTTGATGTAAAAAAGCAGCTGTCATCTATGGTAAATTCCTTATGTTCTATCAGGTTCCCAGACCCTTGAGGTGAGGATTCACATGTTAGTGATTGATCTATTTTTTTAAATTTAAATGCTAGTAAACATAGAGTGCAATATTGGTTTCAGGAGTAAAATTCAGTGATTCATCACTTACATACGACACCCAGTGCTCACGGTGACAAGTGCCCTCCTTAATCCCCTTCCCCCGTCTAACCCATCCCCCCCTCCCCCACCTCCCTCGGTCAACCCTCAGTTTCTTCTCTGAGTGTTCTCAGAAGCAGCCAGCTAGCAAGGGAGTAAGAAAGCAGGACAGGTCAGGAGGAAGTCAGCACGAGTGACCGCAGGCCAAGCCGCCCCCCCCCGCCCCGCCCCATGTGCACAATATGCAGGTTTTCTTCCGATTGTTCTTGAAGAAATGTAGAATTAAAGCGCAGGTGTTGGGAGGTAGAAGCCGGCGGCTGGCTCTTGGGCATGGGCTGCTGGAGTGGCCGGGGGTCCGGGCCAGCTGCACACTCCCCCAGCCCAGCCCGGTGCCACACCCTGAACTCCAGGGAGGCAGCAGGGTAGGGGGAGCAGGGGAGGGCTGGGGATCCGGTGCAGGGGGATCGAGGCCCAGCCCCACTGTGCTCTGGCTGGGCGATCTTGGGCTCATTGCTTAACCAACTCGCCTCAGTTCCTCCTCCAAGCAATGGTAAAAACAAGCACACTTACCTCATAGGCTCACGGAGAGAACTTTACTCAAGACCAAGCACGTGAGGCCCTTCGCGGAGGCCCTGGTGTGACCCAGGTGCTCAGGAAAAGCTGTGTTTATTATTAAACCATCATTTCTCTGCCCCTCCTCCCCTCCTGCAAGGTCCCCATGGTGGACAACAGCCCCCAGCCCTGTCACTCCTGGCAGCTGGGAGTCCCTTTTGTCCTCTTGCGTTCCGGACTAACGGACCCTTCCTCTAACCCCCACACTGGCCCTTTTATCTTTCCCGGAGTAGAGCCTCGGGCACATTTTTTAATTCAGGCAGGATTCACACTGCGCCAAACAGAAGCTCGATACATTTAAAAAGGACGCAGATGAATCTCATTGTGTGAAAACGAACTGTCCATCCTCTCCACCCCGATGTCCCACTTCGGGTGTCCTCCCCTGGGGCTCATAGAAGTCTCCCAGACTCCATACTCCTGGGTCGTGAACAAAGCAGAAAAGAACTTTTCTCCAATGGGAGGCACATTTCTGGCTGCTGTTTGGAGAAAGAAGAAATGAGCGTAAAGATCTCTCATCTACCATCCTTTTAAGCTCCTGTTTCTCTTGTCTATTGTATCTATTTTTTCCCTCCTCCTCCTTCCACGGGCATTTCCAGGGGCCCGTCCCAGAGTATAAGGGAACAGGGAAGAAAAAGGTCTTCACTGTTCTACTCCACTGACATTATGCAAGTTTGCTCCTGCTTCCTCGGGGGTGTAAGGTAGCCCCTACCCTGGAGAGAACACTGTATTTTCTGCACGGTTTCTAAATCATTGCACACTTTTTCCCTTCACCATCCTATTGATTTACTCATTTGCACACCAGATTTTTGGTGTTTACACCAAAGAATAAAAAAAAGACCCAAACAAAACACACAAATGGTTGGAGGCACAGTGGCAGCAGCCCAGAGCCTCACAGGAATGGCCCAGTGGGGCCCGGGGTCTGTTTCCAGGCCCATCAGAATAGGCAGGTAATTCGAGTCCAGATCCCTGAAAAGTGGACACCCAGGAGGTCTTATACCTATCGGGGCTTGGGAGGGGAGGCACGGTGAGGGGGAATGGGGGAGGCCTGGGGGAGGGGGGACGCTGGGAGAGCTGGGAGGCCCCCGCGAAGCAGGGCGGGCTAGGGGAAGCATGCTGGCCATCACGCAGACGCAGACGGAGGGATGTCTGGCATCGCCCTGGGAGTCCTCGTGCTGAAGCCAGTGGGCAGAGGAGGAAGGTGTCCCAGGAATGGGCCTGCCTCAGCATCCCCGTTGCCCTAGGTCACGGGCGGATGGGGACCATGGGACATGGGGCCTTAGGGCAAGCACAGCGCCGGTTGCAGCGCCCTATGGGGGCCCGTGGTCGATCCCACACCCCGCAGCTGGAGGGGCGCGAGGTGCATGCTCGGGTCCCCCAAATGGGGGTGGGGTTTGCTCCAGCTTTGCTCTAATTCTGGATTTGAGCAGGAGGCCTGTGCTGAGGCTAGACTACGCTTTTCCCTTTTCTGCACACCCTGCCAAGTCCACTGCCTCCCCACGTAACAGCTTCCACGTGCTCCCTCCAGCCTCTCCCGTGAACCGGCCGGGAGGGGGCAGGTCATGTTTGTGAAAGCTTGCTTCTGGAGCATTTCGAGCTTTCCAGAAGGGCAGCACGCTGTGGACGGAGGGAGCTCAGAGATAGACTGGGCCACCAGCGAGCCAGAGGCAGGCCGGGCCGTCTACCTCCACCTGTCCACTTAACCCCACTGGGAAAATGTTGGCCACGGGATGTGTGTGGTCCGAGCTCAGCCTCTGTGTCCCAGATGGGCCCCGAGACCCTGTACCCAGGAGTTGGTGACCAGAAGCTGGGTGAAATTCAAGGAAGCGCATACTCTCCCCGCTCTGGCCATCACTTCCTTTCACACGCTCTGGCTGAGGCTGACCTGACCCATCCTGCAAGAGACTTCGGGCCCTCTCCTAGCTTCTGAAGGTCCCTCGTTTGTTCCTTTCTCCCGCCCATGCTCCTATACTCCCAAGCTGCCCTCTGTGTGCTTTGTGGTGGCCGTGGTGGTTTTGGTTGTTTTTCCTCTGAGATGTTTCTGCTTTAGTTTATGTGACATCAAGAATCTGGAAGATCACAGAGTATTAAGTGTTTGGGGTTAGGTTTTCCTGTGCACGTAGAGCCTTGAGCGGCTGAAGGATGCACCAAAATTCTCTGGCCCCTCCTGGGAGGAGCCAAGACAGAGCAAGCCCCTGTGGACCTCAGGGAAACCTCCTTGGGCTCTGCCTGGACGTTTGGTCACAGCCTCAACCTCGTGGTCAGCTGAAGCACAGCGGGCACTTGTCCTTCAGATGGGGGGACTGTGCAGGAGAAGAGAGTTCTCAGTGGGGTAGTCTACACTCGGGGTGGAGCCCAGCACTGCCCTTCATCCTCCCTGTGGCTTCTGTCAAGCCCCTTGATGCCTCTCAGTTTTCTCATCTACAACGAGGGGTAACAAGAGTGTCGTGGGCTGCTCCAGAGATCCCCGCGAAAATGATAGAATGGGCCAGAAAGCAGTTCGCAGCTAGCTGCACTGTGCTGTGTCCATATGCTGAGCAACCATCAGACCAGCAACTCCCAGAGCCCCAAGGAATTCTGGTCTTGAAGAATATGAACAGGTGTTATTTGAAAGAAAACAATTTTTTCCCCTACATTAAGAATAGGCTTGGGAAAGGCTGGGTAAACAAAGCTTAAACTACTTCTGCGTTGCAGGATTTCTTAGAGACTGTGGATCTCCATGAATGTTTTCCAATAGTGTCTGAGAGGATTGTCTTTATGTGGGAACCCGTCCCACACAACACCCTCGAGTAGAAATGCCGTACGAGGTAACGCAGCGATTCCTGGAGGACATAGGTGTCAGACTTGGGGCCGGCTGTCACGCTAACACCGGCTCATATGACACATCAAACACACTGGGACGGGTTAGTTAGTTTAACCAACAGATGGGTAATGAGGAGCTCCAGCCTGTAGGCTCTGAGGTTCTTGGTACCAAAACAAGCCCAGGAGAAACCTTGATGTGTGGAGTCTGACCAACATATCCCAGACTCACCATGTGCCCCATGCAGGCTCCCGAGTCCGGTCTCCATCAACATCATATTTGGTCGTCTTTTTTTTTTTTTTTTAAGAAATTTATTTATTTATTTGACAGAGAGAGAGACAGCCAGCGAGAGAGGGAACACAAGCAGGGGGAGTGGGAGAGGAAGAAGCAGGCTTCCCAGCGGAGGAGCCTGATGTGGGGCTCTATCCCAGAACGCCGGGATCACGCCCTGATCCTGGCGTTCTGGGATCGAGCCCTGAGCCGAAGGCAGACGCTTAACCGCTGTGCTACCCAGGCGTCCCCATATCGGTTGTCTTTATCCTTATATAAATGAACCCCCATCCTAACTTTCTCTAAAGCTTAATCTCTCAACTGATGAGAAAACATGCCCCTGACCAGAGCCGCCAGGGGAAGGGCTCCCATGGTTCATGGCCTGCACACAGAGCGCGCTGTGAGGTCCCTCCCCGGACTGGCCAAGCCCCCGCTGGATTCCACACTCCCCAGCAATCCACCCCCAACTACTGTTTTCTGCCCGAGATCCACCCCCTTCTTAGACCGCTTCCTGTCAGCTTTCCTTGACCACCATTCACAGCACTTGGCTTGTTCCACAAGGTCAAGAAGTTCTTCGGTTGCTTGAATCATTCCCGAAGAATTCTAAGTCTATGGTGAGGGCGGAAGACGGAGCTCAGGGGCGGTTGTCCACATACCGACAGAAGGCCAATCCCTACCCAGCCCTAGCCCTGTCACCCACCTGCCTCCTCCCGAAGGCCCCTCGGCGTGAACACCCAGCTCCCATCCTCCCCGCTCCAGGGGGCACAGTGACTTGAATTTGGAAAGTTTGGGAAGAACAGCAGGGAAGGCTTGGCTCGGCCCCGTCCTCTTTCCCCGGGCAGGAGAGCTGCCTCTGGCTCTGGGTGTTGCCTTTGCCTCAGTAGATAAAGCATCCAGCTCTGCGGACTGGGCAACAGGGTCATGCGTGGCCTCTCAAGGTCTTCCCTTGCTCAGAACCGGAGAGGAAAGGGGACAGGTGGGGAGGGTAGGGGTGCTGACTTCTCTTCAGATGGTGCCGAGCACCAGAAAACTAGGTGGGCCATAAATGCCTCCTACGGGGTGAGGCGCCGTAGTCCTGGTCAGCACTGGCTGGGCCTTTCCCGCAAGCAGGCACTGAGTGAGGCATCTGCGTGGGCCACCTCGCCTGACGCTCCTGTCCACGTGTGCTGTTCGCAGGTGGGGAAGTCAAGCACGGTGCCAACTACCTGGACTGGGAGTCCAGTCTTTCTAAGCAGAAAGGGTTATCCTCCTAGGGGAGCTGGACCTCGACTGCAGAGCCTCGACTGGGGCGCAGACCAGCAGAGGGGAGAGAGGCAGGTCTGAGTCCCCCCATGGGTCTCGAGTGGGAGATTGGGGGCAGAAAGAGAGTCCTGAGAAATGCAGCTGGAGACCCTGGGATTTTCCAGTCCAGCCTCCCACGTGCGGAGAGTTGTCCTTATTCTCCAATAAAATTTGCATGACTGTTCTATACGGATGGCCGTTTCTGTGATTTGTCCTGCAGAACCGACCACCTGCCTGGCGCGTAGTGAGCAAGCTGAGGAATGTGGCTTGAGACTCGTGCTGTGTCAATGACCTTGGGGGCCCGGTTATTTCAAATATATTATCTGGCCTCCAGGTCAGAACTGGCCCTTCTGTTCTGGACGCCAAGAGCTACAAATCTGGGCTCACATCACCTCCTGCTCCAGGCTGGGCTGCGACCCCCACCCCACCCCCCGCCCCAGAATGGAATCCAGGAGTGGGGTGCAGACACACACAGCCCAGGCTCCTTGAAACTCTAAAAACATGATAACAGAGAAATGCAGCTTGCTCCAAACGGCACGTAGGCCAACAAATGCTTAACTTCAAACCCTGCCATTTGCCCTATAAATAGGGCCCTTCTGGGGAGGGTCGGTGGGAAGGCTCACCTGAGGGGAGGACGCTCTGCCCAGGCCTTTCAGTCTGCACTCCAGCCCGGCTGTGTCCGCCTGGCTGCCCCAGCTGATGACGTGGGGTGTAGTAAGTACCCGATTTGATGTAACTTTGCCTTGTTCTCATTTATTACCTCCTATTCCCTTCATCTATGCGAAGATTCTTTTCCTCCTCTATTTCTATTAGGTGTCTAATACTCATACAGTTTTCTTTCCTTTTCAAAACCGAAAACTCAGCTGTTGTGAATCTCTTTCCCAGAACAATTACAAAAATGAGGTCCTTTCTTTATTCTTTCCCTTGTTCCATGGGTATTCACCCAGGACCATTGGTGTGCAGGCAAGGGGGGGGGGACGGCTGGCCCCGGGCCCCGGGGAGCTGCCCTCACAGGGGTGAGTGCACAGTGCCCCTGGCTATGCACCCCCAGCTTCTTCAGGGGGCTCCCAGGATGGGCCTCCCTGGCAGGACCCCCCCTCCCCCCCCCCCCCCGCTGAGACTTCTAGTTCTCTGGGGCAGAAATCTGCCTCCCGGAGGCCTCTGCACTTTGGCCTTAGAGAGCCCCAGGGAAAGGCCAACTCCATTATAATGTAAAACAACTTCCTATTTTATTCTTCAGACTAGAGGCTTCCAGTTCCTCTAACTCTGCTCTGGCAGGGCTGCTAGGACCCGCCTGACCCTGAAGGCTGTCTGGCAAGCTCCCTCAAACTCCAGCCTCCAGGATGCCCGTGAGCCGTCTTTGGCAGAGTCCTTGCTTTTTTCTCTCTCTTTACCCTTCGAAGCAGGTAGTGCAGCCCTGTGTACGTAGCAGACGTGTGATACACTCGCTGAACTTTACTGACACATCCACGCAGCCGGTTTATCAGAGCTCTTCCCACAAATGTTGGGTGGCGCGTGCTCGGTGCCCAGCATCACGATAAGTCCCCTGGACACCGCGGCAGAGCAGGCATGTGTCACAGCCGTATTCTACCCAGAGCTTCTGTGTGCTTAGCCCTATATATCCCACAGAGCCTTTTCCCATATTTTAGTTGATTCCAAGTCCACCCTATGATTTACAGATGAGAAGGCTGAGGTCCAGGAAGACCTAATGAGGAGCGCAAGGTTATGCTGCTGTGGGGGCCACAGCTGAAAGGCATTCTCGGGTCTTCTTGGGACATCTAACCCTGGGCTCCACTTTGACTTATTGAAGTCTCCTGCTGAGTTCTGTAGAATAATTCGGGTATCCCACAGTCCACATGTTCCCTTTCACAGGAAAATTCTGATCTCATTTACAAAAAATCCTTTTGGTATTGGGGTGCCTGAGTGGCTCAGTCGGTTGGGCATCTGCTTTCAGCTCAGGTCGTGATCCTGGAGTGCCAGGATCGAACCCTGCATCAGCCTCCTTGCTCAGTGGGGAGTCTGCTACTCCCTCTCCCTTCGCCCCTCTCCCTACTCGTGCTTGCTCTCTCTCCCTCACTCTCTCTCTCAAATAAATAAATAAAATCTTTAAAAAATCCCTTTTAGTACTGAAGAGCAGTGGACATAAAATGTTACATTCATTTAAGGTGCACAACATAGTGATTCGACCGTTTTATATGTGATGTGACGCTTGCCATCATCTGTCAGATGTAGTCACCATCTGTCACTCGATTTTGCTTTTTACCCTGCCTTCCCCGGGTCAAGGCAATGCTTATTCAAGAACTATCTCCACTTTCTGGGGAAAAAAAAAAAAAAAGAACAATGTCAAGAGAATGCAGAACCCCTAAAATAGCTGTTGGACTCAGCAGCGCTCATCTTGACGATTACTCAACTGAGGGCTTTAGAATGTCATGTCAATGGTAGAAAAGAAGAACTGTACCAAACTTGATATCTTCTGAACACTTGCAAAACCTGAGCAGCTAGTCTGTTTAAAAGAGGAAGCCGTATTGTTTTCTACCTTACTAATATCTCTGATCAGATGGTATCTTCGTTTCATGAGTGGCCAGACCTCAGCTGTCACTGCATGCACAACGGACTTTGCTAAAGTAGCAGGTACTTCTTGTCTTCTTTCTGTTCTCATCTGGGCAAGAACTTACTAAATGCAATAGATGTTTAGACGTGATTTCTGGGTAGACTGTCGGGTTTCTAGGAACAAGGAGTTGGAGAGAGGGGTTTAGGCAGGTGGGAGCCCTACCTCCCAGGAGGGCTCTTGGATTGAGAAGGCAGAGGAGAGGGGCCTTACTGCAATTTAGTAGGTAGTACGGGGCCAAAGTGGGAGAGTTTGTTGTGACATTTATCCATTTTCTTCTTGCTTTTCTCCCATTTTCTTTCCTTTTCTCCCACCCATGACCATGATGTGCTTGCTTCTCCCAGTCATCCCGATTTGGCCCTTATACCTCTTTAGTCAACATGCCCTTGGCTGTGCCCCCAGTGTGTTCCCTGTGCTTTCATAAATTCTCAGTTGTTGAGAGCGTGACCAATCCGGAAGGATTACACTTAGTAGTTTTGTGTTTATGGATATTGACTTGCAAGAAACGGTCAGTGAAAATAGAATTTACATATATATGTGTGTGTACATACATTTATATATTACATTTGTATACAATTTGTGTGTGTGTGTGTGTGTATAATGTATTTTTTTTAAGTGCTCATTGAAAATCCACTCTAAGGCAATGAGATGAATCAGTTGATGAACTGATTTGGTCTTTGTGTCTGGATTTACAAGGTTGACTGTTTTTCCTGGACCCGTAACTAGAGGACAGGGATAGAAAGTCCTTCTAATCTTCTGGGAAAACTTAGATTGATGAGGATGGAAGTTAACTGTTGTTTGACAGGCGTCTTCGGGGAGGGGGATGGGAAAATGGCGTCGTTGGTACATGGAAGCTATGGGGGTATTTGTCACTCTTTTCAGAAGGTGGTGAAGATGACATTGAACCATGCAGGCTGAGTTATTTCTCCTGGGGGAAGAATCGTATGACTCAATAAGAAAAAAGCAGATGTACCCAACTGAATGAAATGGGTAAAGGGCACAAACTGATAATTCACAGAAAAGGAAATACGAATGACTACTAATTACAGTTAAAAAAATTTCTCGGTAATTAAATAGATGCTAGTTACACAATAATGACATCTCTTTTGCCATATAATTGGCCAATTTTTTTTCTTTTCTGTCTTCTTGGTGTTGATGGATGCTTGCTGAAACCCCCACCATCAACTATGAGTGCCAAGAATATATATACATTGCTCTACACTTGCTGGAAACAATATGGCAAAGTGCATCAACAGACTTAGAAATATGATCACAGGTAGAAATTGTGCTTTGGGAAATCTACTTTAAGGAAATAATTTTAAAAAATACGGAGATGTCTATTGCAGCATTATTTATAAAAGTGTAGACCCGGAACAACTTGGCCACATAGTAATAAGACAATGATTACGTAACCATGTATATCTATACAATATTTTGGAGTCTTTACAAATTATACATTTAAAAAAATATTCGAGAGAGAGAGAGAGACAGCATGAGTGAGAGGGGTAGAGGGAGAGGGAGAGAGAATCTCAAGCAGACTCCATGCTGAGCACAGAGCCCAGGATCCTGAGATCATGACCCGAGGCGAAACCAAGAGTTAAGAGTTGGACGCTTAACTGACGGCATCACCCAGGCAACCCTACAAATTACATTTTCAAACAATTATTAACCATATGGAATGAGGCGCAGAATATACAGTTTAAAATGTCAGAATACAAAAAATGGTATAAAAGTGTGATATCCATTCTAACAAACATGGTACCTCGAAAAGAGGCAGAGACACCAGTTCTTTCTCCATGACCCAGGTGGAGGTGGTAGTATGAATGGCCAGGAAGCTGAGCCCTCCGGTCATGCTGAACACCCCCAACCACGTTATTTTGACTATAGTCATGCCTTCCCTATGAAAACATATTCTTCACAATCATCTCTTTCAACTACATAACATGTCAGCCTGTATCCAATTAAAATTCAACCACATTTGAAACACCTGATGTTGAAATATGGGGAGTAAATCTAATCTCTTACAAGGAAGTTGGTGAAAATATCCAAAATCATTTGGCAGCTGGATAAAACCAAGGCACTTAACATGAACTGACCACATTCCGAGGATGGGGTGGAGCCTTTGCTCCAGTCACTAGTGATAATGATCGGCAGTTGTGGAAGTCCACATGCTGCCCTAAAACACAGGGCTGGGATGTGTCTGCCGCTAGCAAGAAGATTGCATTGGTTCATGATTTCAAGCTTGAGAGGTTCTTGTGTGTTTCCAGGGAGGGAGCTTCCTGGCTCGCCAGGCAGCCCGTCCTGTTCCCAGGCAACCTGGTAGCTCCTGGCAAGCCCTTCCCCACGTGGGGTTAAATGCGGTCTCCTTCAAAGTTGTCAGATTGCTGTGCTGTGGGGAGTCTACTTCCTCCTCTGCAGGAAAAACTATCACATCAGTCTATCTCAAAGGGACTCTTCCATCTCAAAGGGACCTAAAACATTGTCTAATTCAAACCTTTAATTAAAAAGATTAGAGGGGCGCCTGGGTGGCTCAGTCGGTCGGGCATCTGCCTTGGGCTCAGGTCATGATCCCAGGGTCACGGGATGGAGCCCCACTTTGGGCTCTCTGCTCAGCGGGGAGCTTGCTTCTCCCTCTCCCTCTGCTGTTCCCTCTGCTTGTGCTCTCTCTCTCTCTGTGTCAAATAAATAAATAAAATCTTTTAAAAAAATAAAAAAGATTAGAAAACTTTTTTTTAAGATTTTTTTTTTATTTATTCATGTGACAGAGAGACAGCCAGCGAGAGAGGGAACACAAGCAGGTGGAGTGGGAGAGGAAGAAGCAGGCTCCCAGCGGAGGAGCTGATGTGGGACTCGATCCCAGAACGCCGGGATCACACCCTAAGCCGAAGGCAGACGCTTAGCGACTGTGCTACCCAGGCGCCCCAAAAGATTAGAAAACTTTGGTCCAGACCAAAGAGATACAAACATGGCCAAAAAAAAAAAAAAAAAAGGAGGAGGAACTAATATTAATCTAAGAACTAGAAGACTTGTATTTTTCATACAAAACATTCGGAGTTCTGTCAACTGTAGCTGATGTTCTGATGTTTCTGGACCTTTCTCATCCTAGCCTGTCCTATACTCCAGATGGATACTAACACTCTTAAAATGGGGTAATATTTCACAGGTGGAGTCTGCACAGTAAAAAACAGTAAAAATAATTCTGGTCCATCCTTGTGTCCATTTCAGAAGTGTTTATTAAGCAGCTATTAATTGTCGGGCATTATATGGGCACAAGTCACTGGTTCCACCCTGTCCGGCATGGTGACTACGTGTGGCTACTTAAATTTCAATTCACTGAATTTCAATAAAATGAAAAGCTCCGTTTCTTAATAGCAGTAGCCACATTTCAAATGCCCAACAGCCACTTGGCTAGCGGTGCCTTGCTGGACAACACAGAAACAGAATGTTTCCATCCCTGCTGAGAAGTTCCATTGGATTGTGTTGTGCCAGGTAATTATTTTTTTTTTCTGACTACTCCAGGTTCTCTGTAAAACAAAACAAAACAAAAAAGTGAAAGGAGTGGGAGGCCTGGCTTAACTGTATAGGCGGGAAGCAATTTGAGTAGCTAGTTGGATAGGTAATTGGGTGGATAAATGAAGGGGGAGCTGGGTAGAGATGTGGATGGAGAATCACGTGGGTAGATTTCTCTTGTTCTGGATGATCTACTGATGCAGACTGAAACTGAATTAGCTCTCGGGTTTGCTGTGTCACAGTGTTGACATTCTTCAGTCTACCCCTACATTTCCCCTTTTCTTCTCCCCTAAGCTTAAGGAGGTTGGAGGGTATATAACTCGGAGACAGAAAACAGATGCATAAAATTTAGGAGAGACTTCATGTCATTTCATCCAAGGGTGGGGGAGCTTTAAGAGTCACTGTGGCCTGGATCCCACCTCCAGAAATTCTGATTTAACTGCTCAGGGGTACAGCCTTGCATTGGGATTTCAAAAGCTCTCCCACCATGCAGTCCGGGCTGATAACCACCGCTGGAGTCAAACGTCTTCTCACTGTGGAAATCCCCTTCTGTGATATCCCTGCCAGGCAGCTACCCACCCTCTGCTAGGGTCACAGTGTGCTTAGTGCCGCACGAGGCACCCATTTCATTTTGGGTAACGCTGCTCCCAAAGCTCCTTCTTATGTAGTGTTTGAATTTGCCTCTTGGAACGACCTCCCGTGGGTTCCAGAGGGCACCGCTGGGAATCACATTCTGATTCTCATCTACACACCACTATCTTGCTCTCTTTCCTCCCTGCGGCGTCTTCTCTCCTGGATGGGGGGACACCTCTGGCTCCTTCAACTCATCTTTATCGGATAGGGTTTCCTCTCTGCTACATTTCAGTCACACAAAGTTCCCAGTAAATGGCTCGCCTGGGACCTAGCACAGCGCTCTGGAGGTAGTCTTAGACCACTTGAAAATCCCATCACATGCTGACCTGTAATTCTAGTGGACCATAAAGTTAGCATGGGATGGGTTTTTTTAAATTTTTATTTATTTTTTAATTTTTATTTATTTTTTTAAAAGATGTATTTATTTATTTGAGAGAGAGAGAGAGAAGGCACAAGTGGAAGGGGCAAAGGGAGAGGGAGAGAGAATCTCAAGCCGACTCTGAGCTGAGTGTGGAGTCCGACACTGGGCTCATAACACTGAAATCATGACCTGAGCTGAAACCAGGAGTCGGACACTTAACCTACAGCACCACTCAGGAGCCCCTGGGTTTTGTGGTTTGTCTTTTATTTTTTTTTTTCAAAAAAAAAAAAAACCTTCCCGTGTAAGATTATCAATTGCAGCATTATTTGAAATAACAAAGAGTATCTGTCTACAGGGGACTGGCTAAATAAACTGGAATAGCCGCACAATGGGTTTGCGACAGCGGTAACAAAGAATAAGAAAAACTTATGCTGTGAGGTGGAAAAAGCAAGGTGCATGATGATGAATGTAATGTTCTCTTTTTATGCAACCGACAGGGTAAGATTAGAAAATATATTTATATTCGTCTACAGATGCATATGGAAATGTTTCCCTCCCAGGCAAAGAATGGGCGGGTTTGTGGTCAGCCCAATGTAAAAGTTGGGGGGTTTCTACACTCAGAGTCCTCAGCTGTGAGGCAAGCCTGCTGTGTGCAGCGGCCCCGGGCCACCCCACGTGGCCCTCGTGCAACTTGGCAGCACGAAGAACCCATGAGGACACCCAGCCACATGCCTGCTGTGCCGTTACAAGCCCTTCGTCCTTATCTGATTGTCGTGTGCTTTCCTCTGGTACCTGTGAACAAGTGGCAGGCTTGCTTGTTAGCTGCAGGTAGGGCAAGATCTTAGACCCTTCACAGTTCTTGGTGGGGGAGAGGTGTGCGGGGATAAAGTAGGATGAGACTACTTATTGTGTATCTTCTCATAGTATTATGTTTTGAACCATACGATTGTGTGTATTACCTACTCAATTACGAATAGCACGGAATTTGAAATAAACATGTTACTCTTGGAAAGAACACAACTTCTTTCATATAAATATAGATTAAGTTAATGGAAGTGTTGTGTGCAGATTACGGGAAGTGATCATTTCTCAGCATCCTAAGGTGGTCAGAATGAAATGCCCAGTAGAACTCCCTCTGATTCCTGGTTGTCCTCAGTTTTCTGGGAATTCTATCTATCTATCATCTATCTATCATCTATTATCTATCTATCTATCTATCTATCTATCTATCTATCTATCTATCTATCATCTATCTATCATCTATCTATCATCTATCTATCATCTATCTATCTATCTATCTATCTATCATCTATCTATCTATCATCTATCTATCTATCATCTATCTATCATCTATCTACCATCTATCTATCATCTATCTATCATCTATTATCTATCTATCTATCTATCTATCATCTATTATCTATCATCTATCTATCATCTATCTATCTATCATCTATCTATCTATCATCTATCTATCATCTATCTATCTATCTATCTATCTATCTATCTATCTACATATTTACCAATCATCATCTATCTCTACTTATCACCTACCTGTCATCTTTGTGAAAGATAACCCGACCTCTGATATCTTTCCATTGGACATGTCAGTGAGTAAGTGAATTAATATAATCCGGGGTTCCCATTAGGTTCTTTCATTTGGTTGAGATCCACACTTGTCTGTAGAAATTCAAACTCCTCATTTAGAGTAACTAAAGATTTTAATGAAGGCTGAAATGTCTAGTTAACACAAACTACTGGCTACCAATCATTGTAGGTTTTCTGGAACCTTGCGTAATGGACTACCGACTGGATATTTGTGGAAAGATAAACATTTCTGTTTAGGCGGAAGAGACACTTGCTCCTCTAAAGTCATATTACACTACGTCGGACAAGATTTAAGAAATTTCGAAAAGTCCTGAGAACTTGAAAGATAGAGAAGGTCAGTGGGTGGGGGTGGGAGCAGAACTGACACACACTTGCCCGGTTGTCTGTTCCACTGTCTAGCTCTCGCGTGTGTTAGCTCTTGTTGTCCTCACCACTCTTCCCTCCTTGACACCTTCTTTGCTTGGCTTCTGGGACACCAGCTCTTCTGGTGTTTCTCCCACTGCCCACTCCTTCTGAGACTCTCTTGCTGTGTCCTCCTTGTTGCTCTGACCTCTGATTTTTGATAGACCTGCGAACGCCACCCTGTACTGTCTACACTCCCTTCATGACTTTAAACACCATCTGTATGACGACAACTGTCAACTTCAGATCTTTGGCCAACAGCTCTCCCCTGGAGCCTACTTACTAGACGTCTCCACTTGGATGGCGTACAGGCATCTCAGACTCGACATGCCCCAGCCTTCTTTGTCCCAGCGGATGGCAACTCCATCCTTCCAGTCGTGCAGGTCAAGACTTTTGGAGCCTCTAAGCCTTGACCATTTCTCCCTCACATCCAATCTGTCAACACCCCCTTTGGTGCTACCTTCTTCATTTATGCAGAATCTGTCTATTTCGCGCCTTTCGACTCCTACTACCACGTCCAATCCAGTGTCACACCTTGTCTGGATTATCACGGCAGCCTCCTTACTGGTCTCTCATTTCTAACTTTAATTCCATAGTCTGTTCTCCACATGGCAGCCAGAACAGTTTTTATAAAATATAAATGGGGTCCTGTCACGCCTTTAATGGAAACTCTCCATTGGTCCCCACCCCATTCAGAGAAAAGCCAAAATTCTTCAGTGGCTGCATAGCTACTCTGAACCCCTGCCCACCCCTCCCCCACGTCTCTCCGACACCTTCTCCAGATACTCACCCCTCACTCCTCCTCTGGCCACACTGGGCTTCTTGCGCTTCTAAGAACATACCCAGGCACTCTGCCGTCTCAGGACATTTGTACTTGCTATTTCTCTGCCCGGAGCTCCCATCCCCCAGATACCAACTCATTCCCTCACTCCTCCCAATTTTTTTCTCAAATATCACCTCACTGGGCTCCTTGCTGACCCCCCTCCAATTTAAAAGTTCCCACCTCCAACCCCACCCTATGGCCTTTCCCCATCTCCTACTTTATCTCTCTCTGTAGCACTCATGAGCATCTGAGGCCCTGTTGTTTTTACTTATTCTCTGTGTCCCCAACTAGAAAATAAAGTTCCATGGAGTCAGGAAGTTTGGTCTGTTCTGGTCCCTGATGTTGCCTGTGTCCCTGGACTGGTGCCTTGCCTATCATAGGTGCTAATAAGTAATTGTTGAATAAACAGCTGAAGAACCCCGTGAGGCAGTAATTCTTCTCATCACCATGTTACCCATAAGAATTCTGAGGCACAGAGAGGTTAAGCTACTTGTGCTAGGTCACACAGTCATTTCTTCAGACCCAGTAATGAATCATTATCCTACACTAAGGAGGACGAGGGATACATGAGAAAGAAAATCTTATAGCTATGAATTCTCTTGGCATCAGATACCAATGAGGTCGAAAGGGTCTCAGGCCCAGGACCTGATCTTAACACCAGGTGTTTATTGCTGGAACAATCCCCACTGGGAGTCACCCGTGGGCAGGGCTCTTCCAGATGGGCAGGTAGAGACAGGGTGACAGGCGGTGACTTCACACCTGCTCTCTTCTCTATATTCTTTGGATGATTTGTCAAGTTCACCTGAGAGGCTGATCCCCTCAAAGAGACAAAGCACTTACACACACACACACGCACACACACACACGCACACGCAATCCAGATTAGTGACTTCACTAAACTGGAATATCATTCAGCACATGGTCTTCTATCTGACATGCCTGGTTTTAACCCAACTCCCCCTACTGTCAAGGATCAGCCCTCTCCCTTAGTAGCATAATGAATTTCCACTTCAGTCAAGTTTTGTTATAAAATGGATCTTAAATCAGCAGTATCTTTTTTTCACCCATCTGACTAGAGTTTGTGGGCATTTACTTCTAAAAGCATTCAGACGAGCCCGAGAAGTCCAGCAAACGATCAGCTCAGAGCATCTCTGGCTTTGGCTGCCATAGACCACAGGCTGTAGCATTGAAGCTATGGCAGGGGCGGGGGGGGGGGGGGGAAGGTCATGACTTCCACGTACAGTAGACGTCCACGGTGAGGAAGCGATGCTGAAACTGAGAAAGGTGTTCGCTGTCACACTGAAGGTCCCCACCCAGTGGGTGGATGCTGACGGGCAGGTGCGGCTGTAGAAAGCCTAGAACACCTGGGCTCAAGTTCCAACTTAGCCATTGGCTCTCTGTGTCATTAAGTTATGGAATTGCTCTGAGCTCAATTTTTCTTTTTCCTGAGCTCAGTTTTTTTTTTCAGCCATAAAATAAGAATAAAAAAAACATCTACCTCTCACAGCTGTCTTAAAAAGTAAATCATATGAAATAAGTTTCTGGGAAGAACATTAAACAGGTGTAACAAAAAAAAATGTTAATTTTCTCATCCCCTAAAGAACGCAAGTATTCAGAAAGCCTCCTGTTTTTTGTTTTTTGTTTTTTTTTTTCAGGCTTATGTCCAATGATTTAGTTTTTAAATTGCCATCTACGGGCACCTGGGTGGCGCAGTCGTTAAGCGTCTGCCTTCAGCTCAGGGTGTGATCCCAGCGTTCTGGGATCGAGCCCCACATCAGGCTCCTCCGCTATGAGCCTGCTTCTTCCTCTCCCACTCCCCCTGCTTGTGTTCCCTCTCTCACTGGCTGTCACTATCTCTGTCAAATAAATAAATAAAATCTTTATTAAAAAAAAATAAATTGCCATCCACTCTTGAAGAGCCTTACTGAAATTCTCAAGAGCTTTGATCAACATTAGACCATCCTAGAGGACAATGAAGGGCCTGTTAATTAATCTGTGCTTTGGAGCCTTTGAAAGGCTGGGGGGATCATGTCCCATTAAAATCAAGAATCACTGTTACTTAGTATCACTGTGGAAATTCCAACGAAAGCAACAAGGTGAGAAAAACAGAGGAGGAATATAAACAAGGAGGTTATAATGTTAGCCCTGTTTCACAGCTAATGTGATTATTTAAGAGTCCTAAAGGAAATCATTTTAAAAAGTCAGTAAGGTGATGAGCTTAAAAAAAAAAAAAAGTTATTTTCTTTCCTACATACCCACCATTGATCAGAAAATTCATTAGGGAAAAAAATATCTCATTCGAGGTAACCTCAGAAAAAACCAAAACCGATAGATAAAAACAATGAGAAATGTGCAAGCCTGATAACTAAAAGAACTGTAGTAAGTACAGTAAGTACGTATATGATGTTCCTAGACACGACAACTTGATATTGCAAAGTTATCAATTCTCCCTAAATTTATTTATAAATGTAATATAATTCCACTCGAAAGTATATCTTTATAAGTAATTAACCAAATGATCCTAAAGTTTATCTAATAGGACAGAAAACTCTGACAAGACATATTCGGAAATGAGCAATGAAAGAGAGCCGCATAATCAGACAGTCTACGTAAAAGACCTAATATATCCAAATAATGAAAAGAGTGTTTCTGGCACCAAAATAAGAGACTAGAGGAGTGGAATGTAAAGTTCACAAACAGAATCAGGAATATTAAAGAATATATAACAAAGGTGACGTTTCCAGCCTGCGGAGGACGCAGTGGTTATTCACCCATTTATAGTGAAGGAAAATGGAAATGCACTTCATGCCACATATCAAACTCAATTAAAAACAGATTAGAGATTTATATGGGTGAAATATGGGACCACAAAGATACCAAAATATATGTAAACATTCATGTGATCTCGGGATGTGGAGGTCCTCCCTAAAATGGAACCCCAAGGCATGACAGTGTGGGCTTTACGGCAAAAGGACACAGGATCAAGTCTCAGCTCTGCCGTGCACAGAATAGCCTCAGGCGAGGGATCGAGCCTTGCCAAGCCTCTATTTGCTCATCTATAAAATGGGGATATACAAACCTACCTTGCGAAGTTGTGAGATCAAGCAAACATATGTAAAGTGCTTGGCCTCAGGAAGGCTCGATTATCATTGACTCTCATCTCACACTGGTTATGTGTAAAGAAAGTAAACTTCCCGAACTCAGAGACCATTTTCTTCCCGCTCTTTTGTCCCTTCGCAGGTGGTTATTGACAATAAGGAAAAAAGAATGCATCCGAGAATTTGACCATATGCATTATTTGACCCAGGCTGAAAAAGGAGTATTTTTTCCATTCAGAGGCACTGTGTGGACTGGTGCTCGAGACAAAGGAGTGGGGGTCACAGCTCACTGGTTTTTGCGGGATGTCTTTGGATTTGAGCAAGGCTCTCTGAGTGGACCCTCATTAGGAGACGCTCCGGCTTGCATTGGGGAGGTGTCTGAGGGTGCCGGGAAACCGTCTCCTCTCCTTCAAAGGCAGGGAGGTGCGAATTACTGTAAACCCATGTTTACTCAGGTACATCAACACACAGAGTCCAGCCACATGGGCTGAATGTCTGGGGCCAGCAGGAGGAGAGCAGGGCCCCGTGGTTCTCCTCCAACTTCAGCACCTGCTCAAAAGACTCACAGAGCGGGAAGGAGGAAAATGTGGGAGTGACAGTGTTACACACCGGATAACCAGAAGCATCCTGGGAGCCGGTGTCTACACCGCCCACATATCCACAGGCATGTGCGTGCCAGGTCATCTGAAGGGCTTCTCAGCCTTCCGTGGAGCCCGGCCAGTTCAGGTCTCAAGACCTACAGAGCCATTTCTAAGAAAAATCTCCCCTCCCCCGGGGGGCTGGTGGTTTTCACGCTAACTCCACCCAAGATGGACGAGAACCAAACCTTAAGATCTTTAAAACAAATTTCAAATGCTCTACCTAGTGTGACTTCCACTTCAAGTTTCTTAGATCTCAGTTTGTGGTTTCAGGTTCTGATGACTAAACCCTCCGTCTTGTCATTTGCCCACGTTTTCAACCCAGTTACCTTTAGAGAATGTGTTTGCCAAATCTCCAGCACTGTCTGCTGGAAGCCGCTTGCTTTGTTGTTACGGTTTAATGGCTAAGGGACTATAGGAACATTCCACATCCTGCAACTTTAAACAGGATCACCATCCACTTCCCTTCTACAACTATTTTCATCATTTGCCCATTGCCTTTTTTTTTTTTTTTTGAAATAGAGAGAGAGGGAAAAAGTGGGGCAGAGGGAGAGGAAGAGAGAGAATCTTAAAGCGGGCTCCACACCCAGCACGGGGCTTGACATTGGGCTGAATCTTAGGACCCTGAAATCAGGACCTGAGCTGAAATCAAGAGTCCGACACTTCAGCTTAACGGACTGAGCCTCCCAGGTTCCCCTCCAAAACTAGTTTTTGGATTTTTTTTCTTTTTTTTGTAAGATCTTATTTATTTGAAAGAGAGGGAGCGAGAGAGAGCAGGAGCGGCGGGGAGGGGCAGATGGGGAAGAAGCAGGTTCTCCACAGAGCAGGGAGCCCGACGCGGGGCTCGATCCCAGGACCCTGGGATCATGACCTGAGCCGAGGGCAGATCCTTCACGCCCTGCCAAACCTAGTTTTATTAATGACTACATAATAATCTATTGCATTGAGTGGGCAACAATTTATCCAAAGTCTCCTTCACTTGTCAAACATTTAAACTGTTTCCATTTCTTTGTTTCTCTAGATCATGAAAACGAGGCCACAGTGAACATCCTGTTTTGGTTTGGTGGACTTCTTCCCCTTAGGGTCACTTCTCAGCTGTAGAACCACTGGATCAAAGCCATGTGTATCTTGTTGCTTCTTACTCTGTACACGATTTCCTAAATTTATTGAACCAAGTTATGTTGCATCAGGAACGTATAATTGCTCCAGGGTCGCTCCAACCTCACCAGCACTGGGGGGCAACAATTACTTTTTTTTTTTTTTTTTGGATGATTACAGTGGCGTTCCAAACTTCAATATATTTTCTAAAGAAACATCTCTAGGAGTGCCCGGGTGGCTCTGTAAGTTAAGTGTCAGACTCTGGGTTTCGGCTCAAGTCATGATCTCTGGGTCCTGGGACCGAGTCCCGCATCGGGCTTCCTGCTCAGCAAGGAGTCTGCTTCTCTCTCTCTCCCTCCCTCTGCCCCTCCTCCCTGCTCGTTTTGTCTCTCAAATAAATAAGCAAAATCTTTAAAAAAAAAAAAAAAAGAAGCATCTCTAATTCTAGATGTTTATTCTCCATTCAGCCTTGCCACATTCATTAAAATTTTAAATTGGTGAAGGTAGAACTCTGCTTGTTCCCATGGAGAGTAGCCACTACATATTACCCACGAAACGTGGAAGATCTGGGGGGAGGGGGGAAGGCTCGTCTCCTTCCGACTCCAGGAATTGTGACAGAGAGTCAAAGGTCACATAAGGAAGCAGTCATGCTTGTAGCTTCCTATCTTCCCCACCCAGGCTTTGACCAGAGTTGGGGGCTGCGAAGGGCTGTTTGATCAATTGAGGGGGACCCTCCGGGACGATGTCTCTCTGCAAGTCACTTCCATACCCTCATGGGTGGCCGGCGCGGTTCAGCTGGTGGTCAGGCAGAAAAATAATTTAGTTTGTACCCTTGAGTGTCCCTTAGTTTGTACCTGGTACGAACATGGAGTCAAGGAGCCATGTGTCTGTCTAAGAAAAGATGCTTAGCCTGGGCCAGAAGCCCGATCCTGCGGCAGGAACAGAGAGGGTCCTCTGTTCCAGCCAGAGCTGAAGAGGTCACTGTGCCCAGACACCACTGAGAATGAGTAGACCACGAGGCCGTTCGCTACAAAGAGGCGGATGCCAGCCAAAAGTTCAGGGTTGGGACTGGGTCGTCCTTTCTCAGCAGACGCTAGCCACAGAAACAGGACCGACAGGAGACCAAGGCACCCTCGTCCCCCTCTGCCCATGCTGGCCCTTCCCGCATATCTGCACTGCCATCTTAGGAAGGACCCACGAGAAGATAAACCCAAATTAATAAACTGGCAACGTAAAGAGGATGAGCAGAACTAAAGTCATCCTTCAAATGAATGGGTCAGGCTAAGTTTAAACCACTTCGGACTAAAATTTGTGAATCCTTTTTCCTGCTTCCCAGTGGAAAGTTGGTAAGATCCAAATTGTTTTGGAGACTAAAGGACCTTCATTGCATTGCACAGCTGAGTTGTACTGTGAGCAATTTTTTAGTGAACCAGCTAAAGTACGATGAACTCATTTTCTTGGTGAAACTTGTATCCATGTATGCATATCTGCATAGAGAAACGGGGAATTTGGGGTGGTTTGTACTTTGCTTTTGCCTTTCTTTATTACTGGTGCTGTTTGCTTACTATTCTCTTACCATATTTCCAAAATGCAAAAAAGACACTTTTAAGAGGCTTATTCAAACCTCTCGACTATTTCAGACTGAAATAGTCATTTTGATGTGGACTGAAAACCATTTCAGTTTTCATATCTCTGACCCACGTAACTAGAAACCAAGGACTTGGCTTCTGATGCAGAGAACCTGAATGTTTCCCTGTGTGTTGCACTCGAGAGCCCCCAAAAAGAGTCTATACTTTTATTGTGGTTGTGTTGAAAGTGGACACATGAATTAAAGACATAATTATCGCGTCAAACAAAACCTTAGTGGATTTTTTTTTTACTTTGACTTGTTTTTAGATCTGTCTCAGAGAAAAGGAAAGATATTAGAAATAATTAAGTGTAGGCTACTATGCTTTTGCCGTCTGAAGCAGGCAGCTGTTTTTTTTCTTTTTTCTTTTTCTTTTCTTTTTTTCTTTTTTTGCTTTAGCCACTAACGTTTAGAGAGGGATGCTCTCTGTGATTGTGACTATGTAACAGACAAAATAATGGGTATTTTTTTCTCAGCGGCTGTGGATTACGCCATTAGGAATAAGAAGGCTGATAAGATCATACAAATCAGTTGTTTTCAGTCCCATCTTCCACCTCAAAAGCCTGGATGTGTTACTGATCAGTGGGGTGTACTAGGACAGAGCCGTGGAAACAGATCAAGTTCTATCCAAGAGACCCGACTTCCTTCCTGATTTTATATGAAATGGCTTCTCTTGGCTTTTCTTTCAGTCCCACTTCCTACCAGTTTTATACAGTTGTTGTTCTTGTTGTTTTATCTTATTCGATCCTGAGCACAACTTCAGTTGGTATCATGATCCTCATTTTGGGAATAAGTAAACGAGGCTCCAAGTTCAGTTCTCGCCCATGTCCTACAGCTGGTGAGAGGAATGGCTGGGAATGGCTCTTGCCCACGTCCATTCTCCCTTTGACTACACAGGACCCTGACAGGTGCTGACCACTGGGGTCCCAGTATTCTATTAAGAAGCAAAGATAATGCCTTGCCATTGGCTCCAATTATTGCATTTCTAAGACTTACCTTGAGAAATGCCCATTGACATATATTCATGTCCTCACACTTGTCCCTTCCTCAGAGGAAGAAGAAAGACAGTAGGACTTCTTCCAAGGAAACAGTGCAGGGATTCACTGCCCTCCGTGGAACTCCTTCTTAGTCTGTTTTTCCTTCTTCTCCAGTAAAGTCTGTAATCTTAAGAAAAGCAGCCACTCAGGGCGCCTGGGTGGCTTGGTCGTTAAGCGTCTGCCTTCGGCTCAGGGCATGATCCCGGCATTCTGGGATCGAGCCCCACATCAGGCTCCTCTGTTGGAAGCCTGCTTCTTCCTCTCCCACTCCCCCTGCTTGTGTTCCCTCTTTCGCTGGCTGTCTCTCTCTCTGTCAAATAAATAAATAAAATCTGAAAAGAAAGAAAAGAAAAGAAAAGAAAAGAAAAGAGAAAAAAGAAAAGCAGCCACTGGCCCTAGGGATCCTAGTTTGAAAAAATATCAAATCTTCTAAGAAATTCCATTGGCCTACCCCTCCCTTTATGAAAGAGGAACTCCAAGGGGTTTGCTATTGGCACAGGACTGGCTTATCTCAGCATTAGCAGGAGCAGGTCAAGGGCAGCAGCCTGGGTTACTGTTGCTTAGAAATGTGTCACACTAGTTAATAATAATTATAATGGTGAAGTCTTCAAAAGGTAAACTTGCAAGTCACTGCATTAGAATCGAGTGAGAAAAGAATTGTTCATAGATACCGAAGACCTAGCCTAAACTTTTATATTTACTTGTTAGAGGATTTGGGGTAAATTACTAAATTTCTTTAAGGTTCGATTTCCCTATCAGCTGTGATGAACAGCGCCCTGTTAAGGGACCACAGAGAGGGGAGGTTATTTGTAATAATAACAACCACTATTATTATTACTATTATTATTATTAGCATTTGGTTTTTAAATAGGGAAGATGATTTTTTTAAAAGATATTATTTATTTATTTGACAGACAGCCAGCAAGAGAGGGAACACAAGCAGGGGGAGTGGGAGAGGAAGAAGCAGGCTCCCAGCAGAGGAGCCTGATGCGGGCTCAATCCCAGAACGCCGGGATCACGCCCTGAGCCGAAGGCAGATGCTTAACGACTGTGCTACCCAGGTGCCCCTGGAAGATGATTTTGAAAGTCATATATAAACTATAATACATAAAACTCAAAATGCCTGAAAAGATACAGCAATAATAATCACCATAATATTATTGTTCTCATTCCCCAGTCTGTTTTTTCCTGCTTTGTATTTCCTCCCTCAAATGCTTGCAGAAATCAACATCCCCATTCTTCACCACCATCCCTCACATTTCTGTGTCTTTTCCCATCGTGAATTGCGCTGACTTTCAAAACGTCACGTCTTTCGTTCCTGCCACTTCCGCCCAGCATCTCCAACATACCTTGAAATACACGCCGAAGAAACTTTAAATGTCGAGGCTGTTAAATCGCCTGTGATTTCATGGGTAAATGGATAAATCAGTGGTTATGGTTCACCAAGGCTGATCGTGCCTAATTGTGCGGTTGGTGTTTTTTGCTATCGTTGTTGTTTTTCTATCACAGGGACAAAATAATGGAGGCCTTCACGGCAATGATGAAGACCATGGACGAGTCTACGGAGACCACGGTTTTCGACTACGAGGACTCGCTGCCATGTGAGAAAGTCAACATCAGGCAGCTGGGATCCCAGTTCTTGCCCCCGCTGTACTCCCTGGTGTTCGTGGTCGGGCTGCTGGGCAACGCTGTGGTAGTTCTGATACTTACGAAATACAAGAGGCTCCAGATTATGACCAACATCTTCCTGCTCAACTTGGCTATTTCGGACTTGCTCTTTCTATTCACCCTGGTGTTCTGGATTCATTACGCTGGGTGGAATGAGTGGGTTTTTGGCGCTTTCATGTGTAAGCTCCTCTCTGGGCTTTATTACGTGGGCTTATACAGCGAGATCTTTTTCATCATCCTGCTGACCGTAGACAGGTACCTGGCCATCGTCCATGCCGTGTTTGCCCTTCGAGCCCGGACTGTCACTTTTGGTGTCATCACGAGTGTCCTCACCTGGGGCCTGGCAGGGCTAGCAGCCCTCCCTGAGTTTATCTTCCATAAGTCCCAAGACGAGGGCCAACATTTTGTCTGCTTGCCTCTTTACCCAAAAGACCAAGAAGACAAATGGAAGCGTTTCCATGCTCTGAGAATGAATATCCTGGGTCTTGCTCTGCCTCTGCTTATCATGGGTGTCTGCTACTCTGGAATTATTAAAACGCTGCTGAGATGCCCCAGTAAGAAAAAGTACAAGGCCATCCGGCTCATTTTTGTCATCATGGTGGTCTTTTTCATTTTCTGGACACCCTACAACCTGGTCCTCCTTCTCTCTGCTTTTCAAACGATCTTCTTTGAGGCCAGTTGTGAGCAGAGCAAACAGCTGGACGTGGCCATGCAGGTGACGGAGGTGATCGCCTACACGCACTGCTGCGTCAACCCCATCATCTACGCCTTCGTCGGGGAGAGGTTCCGGAATCATCTCTGCCACTTTTTCCGCAGGCACGTGGCCACCTACCTGGGCAAATACATCCCCTTCCTTCCCAGCGAGAAGTCAGACAGAGCAAGCTCTCCATCCCCATCAACAGGGGAGCAGGAATTGTCATTTGTATTTTAAGACCTATGTGCTGGACCCATGAAGCAAACATGTTACGTCAATCACATTGACCTCGACACCAGCCCTTTCACCTTCCAGCTGCATGCTGAAACTCTTAAAGACATTACGATATATACACAACAGTGTCAGTATAGTGCGTGGCCCAGGCATTACCAGGGGTCGCTGGCTAGTCAGTTCACTTACTGTCGACCCGGAAATGCAGAGCTTTGCTGGTTCTCTGAAGAGTTACATATATTGTGATGCCCCGAATGTTAGATAGTTACTACACGCAGCTACTACCAGGTAAATCCTTTTACATTTAAACCTTAACTTCAGCCAGCTATTGCATAAATGAAACATATTTCACAAAATACAATATATCAATCACAATCCTTTTACCATGCCTAGCTCTGTCCTCGCTTGATGAAAGGCTTTTTTCTCTTCTTCTTCTTTTTTTTTTTAGCTTATGTATATGTACTCTCAAGCAACATAATGGCATGTCACCCTTGTTCCGAGTACTCTTTTTTTTTTTTTTAAGGATTTTATTTTTAAGTAATCCCCACACCTAACGTGGGGCTTGAACTCACAACCTGGAGATCAAGAGTTGCATGCTCTGCGGACTGAGCCAGCCAGGTGCTCCCCAAGTATGCTGATTAGTGAATGGATTTCCTGTTTACACCAAATGATCAGATTTCGTATAAGGAACTCAGTAGAAGAAGAGCAATTTGGTATTTTCAGTAGAGAGAAGAACGGCCTTGCTTGCAGAAACTTGTTGGAGCCCTGAAATGTGCACACACCGTCCTCTTAAGCACCTGACTCACCATTCATCCGACAGCTGTGTTTTAGGTGATACAGACAAGAAGCACGCATTGCTTTAGGTTAAGTGACGGATGCAAAAAGTGCCTAAGAGAAACACAATCCCTGCCCTGTAAAACCTTCCATCTGGTAGGAGGTGTGAGATAGAAACAAGTAACTCCAGAACAAAGAGAAACCCACTCAAT
Organism: Ursus americanus; assembly: GCF_024610735.1. Lineage (NCBI taxonomy): Eukaryota > Metazoa > Chordata > Mammalia > Carnivora > Ursidae > Ursus > Ursus americanus. The sequence goes on along the minus strand of NC_142140.1, from coordinate 41,692,037 downwards.
GCTCTGCCTGGGCCAGGAAGGGAGAGACCATTCCCAGCTGTAATCTGAGGGAGGAAGCCTTCAAGCAAGAAGTAGCTTTTGAGCAGGTCTTTTAAAAAGGGCAGGATTTGTAAAGGGAGGGGATTGGGAGAGGCACCGGAAGCCAGTGGAATGCCCAATACAGAGGTGAGGGGGGAGGGCGTGCACATGTGAGGACGGGAGGGTGGGGTGGGCAGCTTGGGATGGGCTATGGATTTCAGGCAAAGCATCGAGGGCTTTGTTGGGCAGGCAAAGGGAGCTACTGAAGGGTTTAGAGCAGGGGAGAATAATAATCACCATGGTGCATTAGGAAGATAAATCCGGTAACACAGGATAGAGTAGTGACCCCAGAACCATGCAGGGAGTTGGTTAGAAGAGAAGGACATGTGTGAGGCAAGGAGAGGTCAGTGGCAGATAAGAGAGGTGCCAGAAGAATCTAGAGAAGAATTTGGCCAAGAGACAGCGGTGAAGGAAGGGTCAAAGCCCCGGGAGCAATATAGAATTGACTGGCGGAAAAAAAGCAAAGACAAAACAGAATGTATCCTATGTTATAAATAAATAAATAAATAAATAAATAAATAAATAAATAAATAATAAACAGATTATTCGCTGTGCTTGGGTACATTGCCCATCCCTTAAAGGATAGGAAAGAAAACAGTAGCCTTTGGTTATCTTTAGGGAGGGATGAAGGTGGAGAATAGGAGAGGTGTGACTTTTCTCTGAATACCCTTGTGCTTTTTGGTTTTTGAACTGTGGGACCGTTACCAATTGAAAACATAAACAAAACTTCAGAATTATATATTTAAAAAAAAAAGGCGAGGCTGCTCTTCTGATGTGGTATCCATTCTACCAGCTCTGAGGGCATTGGAAACTCTGCTGTACCTTTTGCCTTTTTTTGTGGTTCAACCAGAACGTAAATAAAGCAATCATCTGAAGGCTTAACTATCCATCACGGGTTTCTCTTGTCTTGTGAGGTAGTGTCTGTCCTTAGGTGAGCACGAGTGCAGGATATCAGTACTTGGTCATATACGTAGGTCCCTGAAAGCTTTTAGGAGCGTTGTGACCCACACAGAAGGGCACATTACCAAATCACAGACTCGGTGTGCTCCGTTTGGCCCTCCAGCCCCACCTTGTCCAATAGAACTAACTCCAGGGATAGAAGTGTTCTATACTTGTGTTGTCCAATAGGATCTCCGCTAGCCACGTGCAGCCTTTGAAATGGGGCTACTGTGACCGAGGAACTGGATTTTTAATTTGTATTCAATTTTAATTGAAATAGCCACACACAGCTCATAGCAGCTACATGGGCTCAGCCGTGCAGCACGGACACCCCCCCGCCAACTGCCCGCTTTGCATCCATTCTACCACCACATCAAGCTTCCGGGGGCCAGTCAACACACATCTTGAACCCTGTACGACAGACTAGGGGAAAACACCAGTGATGCAAAGATGAATAAGACCCACTTCTAGAAAACTCGCTCGCTGTTCGGTGGAAGGGACTCATCCAAAGCCAATGACTATAAGGAAACACAATGGGTGCTTTCTCCTGCAGGAGGAGGTAGAAGGGAGCATTGAAGAAAAGTACCCAGAGAAAGTCACATTCTGCCTAGGTTGGCTTCTCCCAAGAGCAGATCTGAGCAAGGATTTGAGAACAAAGTATTTATTTGGAAAGTGCAGGGAACTCCAGTAGGGAGCGGGGAAGTAAGACAGCAATGGGGAGATGCCAACAAAGGGTTCATTATGACGTACCTTCCACTGGGGGTGACTGGAGCTCAACACCAAGAGAAAACTCCTGGCAACACTGTCACTCACACTCAGCAATTCCATCGGAGGGGGAAGGAGGTCGGGGTATTTACACTGCACCCCTGCGAGTCATTGGCTGATGGCGGCTCCTGGGGGATGCTAATTCCCGGGCACTTCCGGCCTGCCTGGCTCTGGCAGAGGCCCACCCAGCTTTGCAGAAAGCTCCCAGGCAGCACGACGTGGATGCTGGATGTCGGAAGCCAGCTGGGCACGCTCGGGGAGGGATTGAGGGATAACACATTGGCCGCATAGTTGAACAGGCTTGTGAACAACTTTCCATGAAGCAAAGGGTGGGCGTGAGCGCGGTGTGCAGGCAGGTGGGTCAATTTGTGGGAAGGCACAAAGGCAGAAAAGTGCAGTAGGGAGGACCCCTGTGGCAAGCCTGGAGTGACCCTGACAATGGCAGGTGGTCTCGAACGTGCCTCAGCGCTGACTTCCCTGCCCCTCCTCCACTGTGTTGAGCATCACACTCTGCTGGTTGAGAAAAGGCGATCCATTTCCAGCTTGAGTTTCTGAGATTTCCTTCAAATCCAGAGCTAAAATTCTAAAGTCTGGTGCTTAACAAAGCAGGTTCCTGTCCTTCATAGCTGTGGGCTTTCAAGAACTTCACTGGGATTTTCTTCCATTTCTGCCCAGGTAAGTCCCCAGTAGAGTTAGGGTGTTGTCTTTCTCCATCCACTGGTCTCTTCCAGGGGTCCGTGAATTGTGACCCACGAGCCAAAAACAGCCCACCGCCCGCTCTGTAAATAAAGTTTCACTGGCACGCAGCCACGCTCTTAGGTTTATAAAGTGTGTGTGGCTGCTTTTGCATATCATGACAGAGCGGAGTAATTGGGGCAGAGACCGGACCCCCCAGAGATCCTAAAATAATTTATCCTCTTGTCCTTTACAGAAGAAGTTTCCTGGGGCGCCTGGGTGGCGCAGTCGTTAAAGCGTCTGCCTTCAGCTCAGGGCGTGATCCTGGCGATCTGGGATCGAGTCCCACATCGGGCTCCTCCGCTGGGAGCCTGCTTCTTCCTCTCCCACTCCCCCTGCTGTGTTCCCTCTCTCGCTGGCTGTCTCTCTGTCACATAAATAAATAAAATCTTTAAAAAAAAAAAAAAAAAAGAAGAAGAAGTTTCCTGACCCCTGATCCCCCATGCCGTGGCCCAGGATCTGGGGCTCTGATAGGCATAGCCACGACAAGGGAGACCAGATTGTGGGGGAGAACTTGGATTGTGAGGTCTGTAGACAAGCTGCTTCAATGCCCAGCCTAGTCCTACCTTGACGCTGGAAGCAGGGTCCCCACAAAATAAGGTTAGGTGGTGTACCAGCCAAACGCTGCTCTCCAATGCCAAAGGCTAACAGTATGTACCCAGGCAGCACACTGGAAGCTTTATTGAGGCAGCAGAACTCCATAGATGTTGTATTCCAAAGTAGACTATAAGCAGAACTTACACAGGAACTGTAAAAACAGGTTTTATGATACCTTAGACCCCCCCCCAACTATATTGAGAACAGAGGTTGCATTGATGAAAATGAGATATTTGACAAGGGGTTCTTTGTAGAAGGCTGCTGGTGTCCCCTCCCCTGGAGGGGAAGAAAGGGAGCCAGGTGGGTGCTTGGTTCTCACCTCAAGCCTGCCAGAATGATGCCAATGACTCCACCTGTCATTGCTTGGTATGAGTCACCCTGGTTGAAGAGGCTCTGTGCACGGGATCCAGCCAGCTAAGGAAGAGCTAAGTCCACTGGCCGTTGCCCCATGCCATCAGAACGGCTGCCTCTCTCAATCTAGACCTTTGGAACTGAGGAAAGACTCAGTTTTCAGAGAGGACACATTTTTTTTTTCCGGTTTAGTTTGAGGTCCTGGCAAATTGACCTCAATAAGCTGAGGCTCGAGCTTTACTTGCTCACACCAGCTTCGGTCACAGTTGCAGTGGGAAATGTGGACACTAGGGGGCGTCCGCCCTTGCCGGAGGCGCCGAAGGTCGGTTGCTCTTTTCAGTAAGTGGAGAATACGCCCGTGCGCTAGGGGGGAGGTGAGGTGTTGATATTACAGCAAGAAACTCAGGAATGTCTATATCTGATGTGGTCCAACTGTGTGGCAAGACTTTGGGGGATGCCATTTATATCCCTAAAAAGTGTGCAATGCAGTGAGTGCCCCAGAAGGAGTGACAGAAGAAAGGAAACCCGGGTCTGATTTATTATGATCTGGACGAATTCCTAGTTCCGTGATGTAGGATGTTGGTAAACTGGTTATAGTTCAAGGCTTAAAATTCCATTACCTCTTCCTAAACCAAAACCGAAATCTTATTCCAGAGGGCCATGCCCAAGCCAAAGCAATGGGTATGCCAAAAACGCGTGTGAATGAAAGAGAACAGAGAAAAGCAGGACAGCAGAGCCTGCCTCCGCGAGAAACGCCGATTCAACGTGCAGCTGTTTGCGGGGTGGAAATAGACAGTTGCTAGGGCCTGTGTGGGATCTTTTAATACCCAGCCGTCCCGGCTGCCAGTGTGTGTGGCCCCGGCCGCGATCGGAAATCTGACGATCAGAACGGCGACTCCGCTGGCCCAGGACCAGGGAGAACGGAAGGAGCCCATCCTGTGTTGCTCAGTCTGGAGACTGTTCATCTGTCCAGCCTCAGCTGGTCACATTTACTGAACATCTACATTGCCCTGGTCTTTATGGGGGTGGGAGTGGAGGGGGCATTGAAGGGAAAGATAAAACAAAGCCTCGGTTCCTGGCCATGAGATGACGCTTTACCTAATCAAAGAGTGTATAGGACATCCTGGCCAATGCACTCAGATCCACTCTGTGCCCTTCTCTACCCTGCTCTGTGCCCCAGAAGCTGCCCGGCACGGAGGTGGCCGGCATTCTATCTTGTGCTCTGGATTGAGCCCATAGGGAGCCCCTGCAGGAGGTTGGGAGAAAGTGGGAGAGTGAGGTCTGAGTGTTTATTCCCCCAGCCCCTCCTGAGGCATCACTGGGGCCCTGGTGGGCCCCAGCCAGCCTCGGTGGACCTCTCCACCTTGTTTCCCCCACCCCTCACCCCTTTACAGCTGCTAATGAGCCCCCTGCTACCCATCTTACTCAGGGGGCTGCAGTCTTCCCCCACCCTGCTATCACCTTTGTAAATGGCCCCTTTATTAAACTTTCCTCAAATTGCCCAATTTGAGTGTGTCGGCTGTTTCCCATAGGGATCCTGAGTGACACGAGGAGATGATATATAGCACAGGAAAAGAAGTTGGCAAAAAGAGAAAAAATAAGGTGTCGAGTAAGCATTCTGGGAGAACTTCCTGGAGAAGGAGGCAGGAGGCTGGATCTTAAAGGCAGGAAGCTACACCCTGAGGAGAGCTGGGGGAATGGGCTAAGCAAGGCAGGCTTGGGATGAGGGTGAATGTTTGGGGAGGAGAGACCAACAATGGGTGTGGAATGGAGAAATCCAGAAGATTAGGAGTGAGAGGTCTGGAAGCAAGGACACTGTGAGTTTTGAATTAAGAACCTTAAAGCCTCAGGTTTGAACGTGCCCTGTCAGCAGCAACACTGTTCCAGACACAACCTGTGGGGGTTGTCTGGCTCATGATGATTCCCACAGTGATCATCAATCAGGCCCCTCCCAGGTCCCCTTGACTTGTCTGACCCAGGGGCTTCTGACCCTAGCCTGACACAAGTGAGGCCACCTGGAACTCGAAAACTCAAACGGAGACATACAGAGATGGGCAGAAGGCATTGATCCTATCGTGGCTGTGGCCTACAGAGAGGCTTCATGATCTCCTGAGGCCAGGTGGCCCTTCCTCCTTCCATTCTGGAAGCTGTCCAGACCACGCCCATGCAGTCATTCTTAGCTGAAGCTGGGGATGTTTATAAATCAAGAAAATTAACTGAGTTGGAAGGGAATGCTAGGGAGCAGGTTGCAGACGCAGACTTCCATGGAGGTGAGGCTCACACTCATGTCCTGGAGTGGGAAGATGGCAGCCCATGGGAACTGGTAATGAAACAATCAGTCGTCCAATGAGGACAGAGCCCGGCCAGTAGTGGGTGATGGGTGGCAGGAAGATGCCATCTCTCACCAGAACCAGTAGGTAGGATGGATGCTTCTGAAGGCACGGAGAAACTTTAGTTTAAGATACTTCAACTAAAACCCAAATACTGAAATTTTTATCTTCAAGTTAAACTTAGAGCCTTTCTGTGACCATGTTGGAAAGAAACTCTCTATTACTTGCAGCTGCCAGGTTAAGAATGTTGGAAACCAATTCAGAGCCTAAATTGGCAGGTGTCTTAATTATAATATGAGTTGAATGCACACGCTGGCCAAAAAAGCATGTGTGACTATTAGAGCATGAATTGAGACAGACTGAGAACTTGTGAATGGGGATATCTGGAAGGATGCAGAGGTCCTGGGAAATCCTGATCCTCCACTTCCCTCTGGCACACTGCCTCCTACACCCCTCTCTCCTCAGGAAACCATTTTTCCTGAAGATGTTAAAATTAACGGTTTGCCCCATGGCCCACTCCTCAAGATTGTGCACCTAATTAAGTAGGATTTTAATTTCACATGGACCAGAAGACAAAATGCAGAATCGGAGTAGGGAAGAAAATTCCAGAAGAAATTACAGAAATTGTTTGAATTAATTGCTTAATTAACAAAAGTCCAGGTTTGGATTTTGAGAGCACTTAATAAGAGTAGGCAGAGCAGAATTTTGGATTGGGCTGAATTTACAGATGTGTGCACTCATTGGAAATACTGAACTCCATGTCTAGGGTTCTAAGAGTTTGCTGATTGGACGAACACAGATTTGGACCAAATGCTGGTCCACACTATGTGAGTGTAGAAGGTCAGGATCCCTTGGAATAACCTAGAGGAAGACTAGAAGATATTACATCCACCATGTGGGTTCTGGCCAATCTACCTCACTCTCGTTCTCTCTAGTGCACAGAATACAAGATTAGAGAAGGAATGCCATCTAGAATGGTAGTGGGAGGGGCTATCATTGAACTATAACCTTTGACCTTGAGGTAGAGAGCATACAAAGCCTGCACGTTTTATCTGCCAGAAACAACAGGTCTTACCAATATAAAAGCCATCTGAAAAGGGTGGTAATCAGGACTGAAGGGTGTGTTTATCATGGGAACCCCAGAAATTAAATCATGTCTTACTCAAGAAATTTTCAGTTCTGGAAAAAAAAAAAAAAAGACCAATCTTGAGTTGCTTTACTATAGAATATGGCCTCTCCAAATTCTCAGAAGTGAGTCATTTCATAAAGCCAGGGTCTCCTGAAACCACATACCTTTGAGGAAGAGCTTTACAGTATTGTCACTCAGTCCCAGCCTTTCCCAAATGGACCTTGTGCCAAATATTGAGACTGCCAGTCCCCTTCTTCAGTCCCACCTTCAAAAACTCGCAGTCAGGCAATAGTCCCTCAACCAGGAGATTAGAAGATTCTTCTCTGCAGAAACAAATGACCCCAGAGAAAGACACCTACAGGTACTGATGTTCAAGGGGTCCCCCAACATAAAGACCCATCACCCATGGTAAAGCCCAGCAGGGGACAAGCACCATCCACTCAGTGCTTCCAATCAGCTGTGGTGTGTCGTCTTAAATATAAATGGAATGCCAAGCATTGCCAGACATTAGAGGACAACTGTCTACATGGAAGATGGCAACTGGAATAACATCTGGGAGAAAAGGAACTCAAAAGAGAGAGAAATATGAGGGCATAAAAACAAAAACAAAAACAAAACCACATGGTATACATTCTCAGAGAAACAAAAGAAGGGTGTGGATCTCTAAGCAAAGAGAGAAGGGGGAGAGAAAGAGAGATAAATAGGTGGGCAGGTAGGTAGAAATTGGAAAACATTGGGGCACGTGGGTGGCTCAGTCAGTTAAGCCTCTGGCTCTTGGTTTCTGCTCAGGTCATGATCTTGGGGTTGTGAGATGGAGCCCCTCATTGGTTTCTGCACTCAGCATGGAGTCTGCTTGAGATTCTCTCCCTCTCCCTTTGTCCCTTCCCCCTCTGCACATGCACATGTTCTCTCGCTCTCAAATAAATAAATAAATCTTAAAAAAAAAGAAATTGGAAAACAGGAAAACATTTTTGGAAATTAAAACTATAATATCAGATATGTGGAATTTAAGAAACAAAACAGAGGATCATCGGGGAAGAGAGGAAAAAGTAAAACAAGACGAAACCAGAGACGGAGACAAACCATAAGAGACTCCTAATCATAGGAAACAAACTGAGGGTTGCTGGAGGGGAGGGGGGTGGAGGGATGGGGTAACTGGGTGATGGACATTAAGGAGGGCATGTGATGTAAGAAGCACAGGGTGTTACATGAGACTGATGAATCACGGACTTGTACCTCTGAAACCATTAATATATTATATGTTAATTAATTGAATTAAAATAGCTTAAAATTTTTAAAAACCTATAGTATCAGAAATTGTATAAGGTATGTTAATTAAAGGCTTGAAAGATAAAGCTGAGTAGAAAAACGAACCTTGAGCAGACAGCAAAACCATGGAGCAATAACCAGAACCAAGACCTGGCTTTAGAGCCCACACACTTAGCTGCTGTACAATGGGAGAGAAAAGAGAAAGCTCAGAGGCTGGTCATAGGAAAGAAGGGGCGTGGCACGTAGGATGGTGTCCAAAATTTGTCCAAAGGAATTTGGTATAGAATGGGGAAAAAAATGCTAGAAAGCATATTATCGTATCGTCTTGGTAGTAGTGAGCCAGGAAAAGTTCCCGGAACAGAAGTACAGTACTCTCTTGAATGAGGGGACACTAGGTGCCCAGCTCAATAAATGGACATGGACTCTTTGCAAAGCACACCCTTACAGACTTCTAGAACAGCAGGGGTAGACAAGTCTATAAAGAGCTTTCAAGGAGAAAAAAAATGGTCAATAAAAAGGAAGTGAAATAGAACTAGGATCAGACCCTCAACAATGCTGAGTGATGAAAGATGGTGGGGCAACAACTACACAGTTTTGAGACAATGTTGGGTTCAACCTGGAAATCTTTTCGGACCCCAAGTAAAGATCAGGTATGAAGGGAGAGAATGGATCCTTCGAGACAGGTAAGGACTTTAACATTTGCCTCCAGTTTACCCCTCCTCAAGAAGAGACAATGTATGTGCTTTGGCAAAAATGAGGGAGTAAGCAAGAAAGAGGGGGTCCCAGGATCCTGGAAACAGGGCTCAACATAGGAGAGCAGCAAAGGGAACTTCAGGACCCCTGGAGCGATCAGTCCAGACCAGTCTCGAGAAAGAACATAGAATTTGTGGGGTTTGAGCATTCTGAAAAATTACTGCTAGGCAATAATCGACGATCAAATTGGAGCATTTTGGAAAATTGGTGATAGGTACCCAAAAAACCCCTTATCAGCTCCGGGAGGGGGTGGGGAAGAATGTGCTATCAATTCCAGGAACACAACACATTGGCTCCACAGTGAATAATATTAATGTAGTCATAATAACGTGAATGCTGAGTACCGACTCAACCAGAAACTGGAAAATAACCCTACTGAGAAGATAAAGGGAGGGGAAGGAAGTGTGAGGGAGCAAAACCCTCACCTACAAGAACAGGAAATCAATCAAAAATGTCTAAAAGTGATACACCATGATACACCAACAAGGTACGCTCCAGGAGAAATGGCCAATAGGAATGCCAGTGGTCACCTCGGAGTCATCCGCAGGGGTGGGGAGAGGTATTTCTTAATGACACATTGTTACAACTTTCACAAAAAGTATCTTTGAAGTATTCGATGTTATTAGATGAGGAAATAAGAGCAAAAAGAAAATAAAAGTAGGAGAGTGAGATTAAGCCATAACAGAATTCCTTATTGCCCACTCTAAGGGCCCAACAATTGACAGAGATGAACACACACTTGACCACGCGCTTTTCAGTAACCCAAACACCAAGCAAACAGTGCCCAGTACAGTCACTAAAATATTATTAGAGTATTAGGATAATATTAATTAGAGGCCAACCAAATGCACATTTTAGGTAAATGCTGAATGGTTCGGTGTTAGCTGAAAACTCAATACCTGGCCACATCTAAGGCCTGAATGGATAGACACCACCAAAGAAAAAAATTGCTGATATTGAAGAATAAATCAAAATGTGTAATTATCACTGCAGGTGTATTTTTCAAAGTGAATACTTTAATTCTTAATGTTTGACATCATGGTGCAGAGATCATCACTCCCCTGCACCATCAGCATTCCGTGGCTCCTGTGGTCAGTACGTGGCACATGTAAGAAACTACACAGTTACCACCTCCCACCAAGGTTGGTGGAGGAGCAAGGTTTTGTGTTTGCTGTGCCATTTGGGAGAAGCGCCCATGAAAGTGCTGTTATCACCAAATTACTAAGCTTTCCTTTCTTTATCTCTTGTGGTCATCAACCAAGGTTTATCTCTTCCTCAACTCCTGGAATTAAAGATACCATCGCTAGTGATAATGCAATTTCATTGAGCACTGTTTGAAGAAGGTGCCTTTGGTACAGTATTCTCAGAAGCCAACTATCTGAACACCTCTTAGGAGCCAATTCCAATCTTCTCAGCTTTTTCTGCTGGGGCTCCAGCCCACCTCACAACAGGTGCAGCCTGGTGGCACTTAGTCCAGGCCAGGGCCATGCCTCTCACTACCTATCCCAGGACACATCCATCACACAAGGCACCCATACATGTGCAAGCTGGAAATGCAAGGGACTCAGGTCCAGTGGGTGGAGTTTTGACCAATGGGAGAGAGCAGTTGGTGGAGAAATGTGTCTGCCTCTATCCCCCAGATGGACAATCCCGAGAAGCACCTCAGTTTCCAGCACCTGTGGCAAAGGCCACAGCACACCCTTGTACTTCTTGCTCCCTCCCTGCTTTACCACCCCGTCCCTCACCTCTGCCACGTAAGGTTACATACCTTGATGAGGTTCTGGCACAAAAGCCTGGACCTTGGGCTCTGCCTTCTAGGGAACCCAAGCGAAGACACAGGATTATGATGATCACCTTCACTTTCATTTTTAAATTTCTAATATTTCCCCATGCACTTGGGGTTCCCTACAAGTGCTTGAGAAACTTTCTTCTTAAACCTTGAATCTAATAACGTGCCATGAAGCAATGTGACCAGCATTCAATATTTTAAAAAATTGTCTCAGATTCTGTCTGCATTTCAACTCTCATTGCATGCACAGCTCTGGAATGGAAGGACAGCAGGACCTTATAGCATGTCGAGTCCAAAATACTTGTGCTTTCAAGATGACTTCTTCAAAGGCTTCCAGTAAATCAGCTATTTTTCCACATGCAACTGTTGGCTGTTAGCAGATTCTGTGCCAGTACTGTTATCTGTCAAGTGTATGATTACACTTTCTTTTTTTCCCTTTCTTTGAGAAAGAGAGCAGGGGGTGGGGGATGAGTGGAAGAGCACAGGAGCAGAAGGAGAGAGAGAATCCTAAGCAGGCTCCACACCCAGCATGGAGCCCGATGTGGGGCTCCATCGCATGACCCCAACATCATGACTTGAGCTGAAATCAAGAGTCGGATGCTTAAGGGACTGAGCCACCCAGATACCCTGATTCTACTTCTTTTGATCAAGCAGTCTTTCTAACACAGCATAGATGCTATGCCATTTGTTTGAGCATTTGGGATAAATGTGTACCAAAGCAGTTTCACTGTTTTGGAGATGCCATGTAGTTTACCTTTGGCTAAAAACCGAACATTACAAGCGGCCTTCTACCTTTTTGCTTACGCCCAGCAGTTCTGCTGCATTATGCTGTGCTGTGGGTGCTTTCTGAAAGGTGTGAATAAAACACAGCATTCCTGTGGTCCCTAAACCACTCATCACATTACCCCGTGTTTTCTGTTCTCTGTGATACTTACACAACACTTGGCATCAGTCAAGGTTTTCCATTAAATACATATTTTTTTCCTTCAGATTCGCTTTTTGTTATCTGTAGAAGACCCAGAAATCTCTTGACAGGCAAATAAAGTAAAAGCATAAGAGAATTCAGGGTGATTCCACTGAATCTCCGTGACCTCCTTTCTTTCTTGTCTGCCTTTTAATGTTATTTATATGCTCACATACATCTCTCTGCCCAAAGCTGACACAGTGTGCTTACTATATTGTGCAGGTGACATGCACTCTCTCTTTTTACTTGTTTTAACTCCCTTTTGTTTTGTCTATTTGTTTAACCATTTGAAACATCTTAATTTTTGTACCTTAAAAGGACAGCTGGTATTATCATTAGTTTTGGCCACATTTTGCTCTTGCAATAGTCAATGTACATTCATATTTCAATTGGTTGATAGGACCTCAACACATAAAGCAGGGAAGGAGATTTTTCACTCTCAGTGACCGCTAAATGCTTCCTATTATTGGAAGTGAGTATCCGACTATTTACAATGAGCTTGTGCTTCTGTTGCATGCATTTCTCCCATTGGAACTGGCATGATCACATGACCGCCAAGCAGCCATAAGTTCAGAAATTCCCAAAATGACACTGAGGCAGGCATCTAGATTTTTGCCCTTTCAGTGACTAAGGTCAAAGTCGAAGTCAAAATTAGATTATTTTAACCATGCTTTTTACCTACCCCCTCAACCACATTTTTGAATGGCTTTGAATTCTCACATAAACTATATCCACCCTGGGTGCTTGTCAAAATCTCTGTGTGCTATTTTGTTTCTTGTGACTCAGAAGGAGTTAAAATAGAAAAAAGGAGAGCAACATCTGTGTGGTTATTTCAAGAACTATAGATGTATCGGGAAGTCTTAAGAGATACCTAAAGATGCATTGGCAGAATGCTCTTCTTTTTCTTAACTGTGCCTGAAAAATCACTGGATTTTTTTAAACTTGTATCGACATTCAGCTGAGTTAGCAGCTGAGATAGGATCTTGAAGATTAAGATGACCTAGCCTCTGGAGGCTAGAAGCATAGGTGGAGATGGGTGGACATAGACAAGAGATGATAACATATCTCATGTTTTTACCTAACGATCCACTCATAAATGTGACTTCTTGTCCTCATACCTCCAGGCCCCGCTGGTCTCAGGGTGTTAGTGCCAAGTGACCCAAAAAAGTTCCCCTTCATTGGAAACTGAGAATGCCACCTGACCTTGCTGTCGTTTCCTTGCACAATTAGAGAAATGCCCCACCCCCCAAAAGATATATATTCTGGAAATTTTCTATGTGACATCCAGTGGAACATTTTATGCATCTTGTATTATTATATCCCAAAATAAGAGTTAACCGAAACTACTGTAGTCCTATACAGACCATCCAGGGACAGCTCAGATGGCTGAGGAATGATAAATTGGGCCGCTCCAAAGGACTCCACCCACGGAGGTGGTGGCCAAAGGAAAGGGGAACATGAAACAGTTGTGGAGGGTCTTAAATACCAGTTGCAAAAACAAGTCTTGTTTCTGCCTGTGCTTCTCTTCCCTCTTTACTTCTCACAGTATTGTGTATCAGTAATGTTGGTTACAGTTACATTTAACACTTGGTTCCCAAGCTGCAGACTATCAACAGGCTCACAGTGAAACCCCAGTAGAAACTGGCACCCCTGGGAGAGCATGGACAGGGAACTCGAGAATGTATTTCTAGGTGCAGCAGTGGGTGACAACTTTGGGCGGTTCCCCACCGCCCCCCATGGAAGGGCTGAGTGCTTTTGCAGTTGACCTATTATCCAGGGTCACCTCTGGATCATCGGGAAGAAAGGTCAAGTGTGTGAGCGCATGTAGCCAACAGGTGGACTATGATGAACTTCCAGAAAGGTGTCGGTCAGCTCACAGAAATCTCCACAGTGACCATGGACGTGCCACCCAGCTCGGCTCCCTGGCTGTGCAGCTGACCCATGCTGAGTGATCAGATTCGAAAATTTCAAACAAAATCGTTTTCAACCTTTGAATGAAACCATTGTGGGGCCAAAGGTGGGTAGAAGTGAGTTATCTCAAGGCTCTGGAGAGCATGTCCATGAACTCCAGCTGCTGAGACCTCCCCGAGTTTTCACAGTGGCTGTCCTTCCCGAAGCCAGGCTGCCCAGACCATGCTTCTGTTCTGTAACCTTGCTGTATGTCCTTCCAACAAGTCTATCTGGAGCGTAAGTGTCAGAATCAGTAGCTTGCTGAAGAAACTTAACTGATGTGGACACGAAGGGTGGGTTATTTCCAGAAGTTTGATCTGGTAGAGGATGTCGCTGGACTGGACTAGAGACGGTGGGTTCAGAGAAAGTGTAGAGTCGTTGGGGGATAAGATACAAGGATAGGGTCAAGCATGGTGCTCAGACTAGGGTGATTTTGGGATGTGTCAGTTCTGAGGAACAGGTGTTGAATGTGGTGCTTGTGTGTGTGTGTGTGTGTGTGTGTGTGTGTGTGTGTGTGTGTGTTCCAGGGCTGCATAACAAAACCCCAAACCCGAGTGGGTTAAGACAACAAACTGCGTTATGTCTCACAATTGTGTGGGTCAGGAACTTGGTAAAGGCTTGGCTGAGCAACTCGTCCCCGTGTGGCACTGACTGGGATTACCCCATGATGTTCACGTGGTGACGAGGTGAGTCTGGAGGACCTGGGACAGCTTCATTCCCAGTTGGGCCCCTTAGTAGGGATGGCCGAGAGGCCAGGTTCAGCTGGGCTTTCTCGCCCCAGGCGGTTTCCCGGGCTTTCGTGCACAGCATCTCCAGCAGAACAGCCAGATTGCTTCTGTAACTGCCCTCCGCTCAGAGCGCCAATGCTCCAAGAGATAAGCCTCCAGGGCCTGAGGCCTCGGCCCGGAAGCAGGCACAGCATCACTTCTGCCATTGAAATAATGGTCAAAGCAGGGACAGAGCCCACTCCAATTCAGGGGAAGGGACATAGAGCTCATGTCTCACTGGGAAAACGCCAAAGAATCTGCGGCTACCTTACCTGCCATGGGGTGTGTGTGTGTGTGTGTGTGTGTGTGTGTGTGTGTGTGTGTAAAGACTAAGTACTGACTTCTGCATGGCAAGATGATCTAACCAGTAGAGTCCTTAAAGTTACTATTGCAATCAAATAGTAGAGGAGAGGACGTTTCTCTTTCTAGAAGGAGTTCAGCTAATAAATCAAGAAGCAACAATAGGATGGTAATATCACCACTTTGTAACCTGTAATCAATCAGTACGCACAGGCAACGGTCATCGGTGGCTGCTAACATCACAAGAAGGGGACAACCTACTCCTATCGGTAAGTATCTGACAGCCTTTCATAATAAAGAAAGCACCAGAAGCTTATATTTTAAAATGTTAGTAATAACTACAGATTCGTTTTTCTTTCTCTTTTTGTGCTTTTTTTCCTTTTTTGATGGTTTTCAGATCACCAAAATAATACATACATGTCGTAGCACATGAAATCTTAATACATAAAGATGGATAAAGATGAGACTGGCAAAAGTGGTCATCGGTCCTTCTGCCCCCCCGCCCCCCGCTCCTACAAACAGAAACACGAGCATACCCACACATACGGAGTTCTCTCTGCTTGCTCTCGTGGCTATATAACTGTACGGTACTGATTCAACTTGCTAGTTTTTCACTGTATTGTAAATTACGGGCATCCCTCCATTCAACAGGTAGATACTTAAATCTCCACCTTTCTCCTAGCTTCTTCATAAAAAATACACATCTGCACATATAATTTTATATTTATGGTATTACCTTCTACATGCATGGGTGATGGTATGTTTTTCTTTTTAGCATAGCTTTTGTTTCTTTTTCCTACCAGTCTCTCCATTCCCTGTCACCTTGCCTATAGTCCCCACGAGGACCACGTTCTCTGTCCCAATTCTCCACATCCACACACAGGATTGTTTGTTTTGTTTTTTCTTTTTTCTTTTTTTTTTTTTTTTTGCCATTGCTTACAACCCCTATACGTAGCTCTTTGCAACTGACTTCCTCAACCAACAACACCTTGCAGAAAATTTTTCCAAATCAGCTGGTTTAGCTCGAATTCCTTCTTTTTAAAGGCATTATAACAGGCTGTGGATGGACCCCAATTGATTAAACCTTTCTTGTATTTAGAATTAATCACTTTCCAGGCTTTTTTCCCCCCTACTTAAATATCCTTACACACCAGTCACTGGTACTTTTATCTCTATGGCATCAATGCCAGGAGTGGGATTGGGGCAGACACAGGATATGGGTTCTCAATTTGAAAGACCCTGCCCGGGGCACCTGGCTGGCTCAGTTGGTTGGGCAGCTGTCATCGGCTCAGGTCATGATCCTGCGGTCCTGGGATCGAGCCCCACGTCAGGCTTCCTGCTCAGCAGGAGAGTCTGCTTCTCCCGCTCCCTCTGACCCTTCCCCTGCTTGTGCTCACTCTCTCTCTTTCAAATAAATGAATAAAATCTTAAAAAAAAAAAAAAAGACCCTGCCCCATTATTTTCTAAAACCATTACAATAACTTACGTTTTCTGCAGCCTGTGTATGAGGAAAGAGCCCACTTCTGCCTCGGCTTCACAAACTCCTTACCTGGGCATTCCCCCTCTTCCCATTGTGGTTAGGCTGATGGGCATAAAGTGGTATTTTGCTTTGAATGTAATGCTTATGTATGTTTGCACATGTGTGTGTGTGGGGGGGGAGTCTTTTCTTTTTTTCCATTTTGATTTGCCCTACCATAAACTGACCATTCATCAGGGATAAGAAAGGAGACATACTCATCAATGTGGGCGGGACTGTACAATTACAGGTGACTTCTCATACAGCGTCATGGCAATACATTTGAAAATCTTGAGGATGCAGGAGACTACCTGGAAAGTTCAAAATTACCAAAATTCAGCCAAGAAGAGGGAAACATGAAAAGATCAATTAATAATAGAAAAGTAGAAAAGTAATATCTACTTTCTTTAAAAAAAACCCACTAGAACCAGATGTTTTCACAGCTAAGTTCTACCCAACCTTTTAAGAATAGATTTTTTAAATGATATTTTTTATGATATTTCAATGTTTGCAGCTCATAGAAAAAGATGGAAAGCTTCCTATTTAATTTTGTGAGGTCAGCCTGTTGTAAAGATAGAATCAACTATATGTGGATCTTACTTATGTAAGTTCGTAAAAACCCTAACATGACTGAATAAAATTCAGCAGTGCATCAGAAGAGTAATAATCTATGGTCACGTGGTATTACATAAACACGCAAAGGTGGTACAAATTAGAAGCTCCATTCTCCTAATACATTTGATTGACAAATTAAAG
This sequence comes from Ursus americanus, assembly GCF_024610735.1. Lineage (NCBI taxonomy): Eukaryota > Metazoa > Chordata > Mammalia > Carnivora > Ursidae > Ursus > Ursus americanus. The sequence goes on along the minus strand of NC_142140.1, from coordinate 41,675,049 downwards.
AACAGAAACCAGGGGCACCTGGCTGGCTTAGCGGGGAGAACACGTGACTCTGGATCACGGGGTTGTGAGTTCAAGCTCTACACTGGGTGTAGAGATTGCTTAAAGGAATAAATAAGTAAAAACTTAAAAAAAATTAAAGAACAATACCCAAATGATTGCAATAATTGAGGAATTATTTGATAAAAGTGCAGCAGTTAGTTCCAAAGTAAGGGAAATCATGGAACTATTTGTGATGAAATCTGTTACCAAAAATCCTCAAAAAATATCCCCCCAAATGGTAAAATATTAAAACTAAACCAATGAGGTTCAGAAACCAAATATAGATGCCTGCCACCATCATTATAATTTAATGTTATATTAGAGGGTCTAACAAAAATGATGAATACAACAAGAAAAAACATCGGTAAAACTTTGCATGTCCAGACACCTAGAAAACCCAAGAAAAAGAAACTTCTGGAACACACAAATATCAATAGCTTTGCCTTAGACTAGCCATAATGGCCCAGGAATTCAGAAGCTATCAAAGAAAGATAAACACGTCTGATGACATAAATTTTTCAAATTTTTTCAGAATAGGCCATTGCAAGCTCAATGTAAAAATAATTGTTTGGGGAAAAACACTGTCACCAACACGGCCAATAAAGTGTTGAAATCTGCAATGTACAGAGTTCTAAAAAGCGTGCTAGGAAAGGATAAACAACCCAACAGACACACGTGTTGAAAGTCACACCTTGATGAGATAAGGAGCTTGTCTCCACCACAGAAAGCAGGCTTCCCCCCAGATGGTGGCTTCTAGCAAAGCAAACTGTGCTAGATCATCTATCAGCTTACGACTCCGCTTTCGACACACTTAAAAAATAATAATAACATAAGAATAAATCATAAGATAATAAAGAGTAAATAAATAATACTGAAAATAATAATATAAAGGGGAAAGCGTATGTACCTTCTTTCAAACTCCAGCACCACCTGGAATGGTATGCCTTCCAATGCTAGTCTTGTATCTTGTACCAGGCTGTCTTCACTGCGGAGAAAAGAGAAACTCTGGCACCCACCCCTTAAGTCTCTGGAGCAATGTTTTCTGGCTCTAGCTTGAGAGTACACCCTGTGAATTCTAGTGCATCCATGGGGGGCCTGAAATCCTGCTGAGCTATGGAGGGCGTTCTCCCCTTGTCCTGGATGACCCCGGCCTTCTTGATACTCCCGATCCACGGTGTGGCCCTAAAGGACAGATCGTGTGGGTTTGGGACACACATTAAGGTGGTGTCTGTAACTTTAGCCACCAGGCACCAACCACTGCACTGAGCTGTTTGGGTGGAATCCCGGACCTGGGTCAGGACACCCTCACGGACACTCCTTACGGTGCAACTGGGCAGCCCAGCCACTTCCCCGACCCCAGCTCCAAGCCAGTCCCCACTTCCTCCCATTATGGGTTGACCCACAGATGCCAGTTAGGACAACCTGGACATTACCCGGTGACATGGGGTGAGGTGAAGAGCAATGAAATCGTAAGAATCCATGAGTTTCTAAGCTGCATTTGGGTCCCAGCCTGTGTGGGAGCCTCCACGACCAGTGAATGATCCCCTTCCTCCTAGAGGCTGTGTGGGTCTTCTGCAGAAACACAACAAGTGACAGAAGAGAGTGACAGCTGAGGCCGGGTGTGGAAACAACCAAGAGGGGGTTAACAAGGTGTGGACAGGGGAAGCATCAAGAGGCTGTGTGCCCTGGAGAGGAGGGTGCCATGACAAAGCAAGGTGACACATTCAGGGAGTGAGTGGGTGTGGGGATGGGCAGGGGACAGGGAGAGGTAGACTTTCAAAAAGCAGAGGGAGAGATGAGTCACACAGATAATTTAAAACCTGCAAGAAGGAAATTAGGTACTGAAAATTGAAGGTTGTTAGTTTCAATCCCATAGAAGTGAAGACAGAAAGGCAAAGAATGAGTGGGGTGAGGGGATTTAGAGACGGGAATCAAAATTGAGGCAGCCTAGGGCTGAGAGAGGGGCAAAGATGCTTTCCTCTAATTTCCCTTGGTCCCGGCTCTGGGCCATGGAACCCTGCAGATCGATTGGGTCGGGTTCATAATTTTCTGGTAGCTCCCCTGGGGCCCACCTTAACTTAAACAACATGTCCGGGGTGGGGGTGGGGGTCGCAGGCTGAGCTAAGCGTGGGGGATGCGTAGGGGGAAATGGATGACCTACTCTGCACATGGAACAGTCAGAAGGCACCAAACAACAGTGCTAGCCGGCCTGGGCCTCCCTCGTCAGCGTGAGGTCCGTGGACCTACACCATCTGCATCACCAGGGAGCTGAGCAGAAAGACTGACTGTCAAGCCCCACCCCAGACCTACTGAATCAGAATCTGCATTTTAGCAAGATCCCCAGACGGCAGGTTCAAGTTTGAGAAACACAGCTAGGCACTAAGGCGGAAGGGAGAGGGTGCCTGGGGTTCGGGGTCCTACCGAAAGCTCCGTGGGCAAGCTGGGTCTGGGCAAACCCCAGATGCAGAGGTCAAATAAACTGAGAAGTGCTGGGACTGCAAAGGCCCATTCGAGCGCTGCACACCTGCCAGTTCAGGAAGACACCTCCATCTGGCCTGCCCTCCCCGCAGCCAACTTCCCTGGGACATTTCCAGATGAGAAGCAATAATGGGGAGCCACCTTCACAGCAGAGATAAGGAGCAGGACGGTGAGCCCCCAGCCCCACCCAGTCACAAGAGCTGCCTGGAGCTTGTTAAAATACAGATACCCAGGATCTTCCCCCTGAAAACTCAGATACAGAGAAGTTTGGTGTGCCGCCGGGGTATCTGACTTTTTATCAGGAGCCTGGGAGCTTCATACCTCCCTGGTTTAGGTCTTCAGTTCATTCCTTGGATGAGACAGGTCCCTGAGCCCCGTCCCCAGGAGACACCTGTCAGGCTTCGCTCCTACCTGAGGGCCGTATGACTTCCACCCCATCCTCAGGCTCTGAGGGTGGAAGAAGAGCCCTCGCCCAAGCCCAGAAAGACAATGAGCTGGAGGACGGTGGGGTGACTTTGAGAGGCAGACTTTTGCTTCTGTAGAAGCTTCCAAACTGACCCACCCAAAGAAACCGGCCTGGACTGCCAAGGTCAAGGCTGCAGACCGCCATTCCATGCTGGCCACACTCCAGAAGCAGGCCCAGGGTTTCTGCAGGGGGCCCCAGGGAATGACCCCCCACACCAGGCCTCTCTTTCTCCCACTCGCATGACCTTCCCGTCGGGAAAAATGTGTGTGTGGTTCTAAGTAGTATACTTCCACTTCACTAAGGTGTCCTAGACGGTGACTTTTGCTTTGAGGACACCCACAAATGACAAATTTCAACTCACGTAATCCAGAAAGAAAGGAAGAGCTCAGACACTAAGAAGGGCCCTAATCCCTCAGCAGGGGACTGGCCTCTGGGTCCAGGAAGGGGAGATTCATCTGCACACATGTACTGAGGCAGGTGTGAGGCAGGCAGGTGCTGCCCTCTGTCCCTACCTCCCCCACTCGGAACACCCCTACTGAACTGTGCTTCTGCGTGTCATCACTGACCTACATTGTGGAGCGTTTCGTTTTAAAATGGCTCCTTCCAGCGCCCTGCCGCGCGGACTCCGTAGATTTTGTTAAGGCCATTGATGACACTGCCCCAGCAGTTGCGACGGCATGCGGCCATGACGCATTGGTTGGCAGGTGCTACAGAGAAACAAGGACAGGAGGAAGAAGATGAAGGCGCCCTCCTGTGCTCGAGAAGCTCTGGGAGCTAGTTTGTTTGCTGTGAGATTTATGGAGCCTTTCACACGTTGATGTGGGACTCCCCAAGGAGGAGGAGGTCTGACAGACGGGGCTTTCCAAACTTACTTGGCCACTTTTTGAAAGATGCTCTTGAATAAATACTTCAGAACAGGCTTCCCCAGTGCCCACGTCCTCTCTAAGAAGACCCGTGGAGACCTTTCTCTCCTTGAATCCAGTAGCACCTTGCCCGATTTTGTGAGTCCTGAGAATCTGAAACTAGATGCATTTGGTTCTTTTTATTGGCTGCTGGACTGAGACCCAGATTGCTGGAGGACCTCCTAGCAAGTGTGTGGAGCCTCCGAGCACAGCCTCTGTGGCTTTACTCACCGGTATCGGCTTGTTCTCCCCCATTTCCTCGGTCATTTCCTTGAGATGTTTTTCTGGGCGTTACCTCTGTTTGCAAGTCACCTTAAATCTTTTTCCAAACAAAAACTCAGAGAGGCCAAGTGACTTGCCCAAGATCACACAGCTTATCCATGAGGAACCCAAGATTCAGCCTCAGCTTGAGGCCCACTGTCTCCCATACCCCCTCCCTAGTCCTGTGTGGGGCCTGTGGAAATGGACCACGATTGAACCACAGTGATTGAACTTAATCTCTCCCTCTCCCTGTGTTTGTTTAATGCTGCCTAACCCCCTCCACATCCACCCAGTAGAACCCCTTCCCTATCTTCTAAGACTTTTCATCAGCACCCCATGTCCAAGACCCAAAATCTCCAGCTCCAGCCCACGTGTTTCTAGAAAACTGGATGCTCCAGAACAATGCACTGAGTGGTCAGCGCGGACTCGGGCTAGAGCAAAGGGGAGAGTGTTCCAGCCAGCATATTCCACCGAGTGTCTCCCACCTGCACACAACAGAATCCCAGCCACGGCAGCAGGAGTGGGGGGGGTTGACTAGTTATGACCTTGTCTTGCTCACACAGGCACCCCAGCTGCTGTAGCCATCTCTCTGCTCTGCACCCCTGGAGAAAGTTGTCATGCCCTGGCTGCAACATGGGCTGCAGATGGCCCGTCCACTGTCAGCCTCACGGCTGCATTCTGAGCAGGAAGGAAAAAGAAGAAATCAACCATGAGAGGAGGACGGGGCAGTGGCAACGGGAGGACAGACGAGTTTCTGGGGGGGGTGCAGAAGACACCACTTTGGCCTCATGGGCCAGGATGTGGCCCCAGGACCACCTCTACTCTAGCTGCAAGGGAGGCTGTCTCGAACATCATCACGGTTGGCAAGGAAGAAGGGGAGGTGAGTTGGGGCAGTCAGCTGGGGTGGTCTGCCTCACCAGGGACCACCTCAAGTGCCCGAGTCCAAAATGCAGAAAGCAGGTGGCAGGGACTGGAAGGGGAGCACCAGGGCCCAGAGGGGGGCCAAGCCAACTACAGGGATGCTGTACCCCGAGCTCCCCACAGGGCTGAGGGCCTCTTGCCGCTTGGTGTGGGGAGTTCTGCCAACACAGCCTCAGCTGTCAGACTTCTTGGCACATCTTGGCTGAAAAGAGTCCCACCCCCTGCCCAGGACCGCTGTCCTCCCCTGCCTTGGCCCTTCGTGGCTCTGCAAGACCAGTGGGCTCCAGTGAAGTTGGTGAGGTTTGCTGAGACTCCGTGGCAGCCCAGCTCCTCCCTCTTCCCCATCCTGCTTCCTGACCTTCCTTCCCCCCCAGGGTCATCCACTCCTGATAAACACCCTGCTGGCTGCCAGTGGCACAGCCTGCACCAAGAACAAGGCCCTTCTTTCTTTCTGTAGTTCAACCTAACAGGCATCTGCCACAGGCAGGATAGATCTGAAGCCTGGAGCCGGTGCTGGGAGTGGGGGGCGGGGCAGTGAATACAAACATGAAGAAGCATCACCACCAGCCCCCTTCAAGGAGCTCCGGGCTCAAGCTCGTGCAATGGAGCTGGGAAAACAAGCAGCTAAGATACAAGCCAAACACCCTAAGACAAATATAAGCTGCAAGGGATGAAATCACATGATAATTGTCTTTCTCTGGCTGACTTACTTCACTTGGCATAATACCCTCTAGCTCCATTCACGTTGCTGCAAATGGTAAGAGTTCATCCTTTTTGATGGCTGCATAATATTCCTGTGTGTGTGTGTGTGTGTGTGTGTGTGTGTGTGTGTGTGTACCACATCTTCTTTATCCATTCACCTGTCAATGGACATCTGGGCTCTTTCCATAGTTTGGCTATTGTGGACATTGCTGCCATGAATATTGGGGTGCAGGTGCCCCTTCGGATCACTAGCTGTATCCTTTGGGTAAATCCCTAGTAGTACGATTGCTGGGTCGTAGGGTAGCTCTATTTTTCACTTTTTGAGGAACCTCGTACTGTTTTCCTAAGCGGCTGCCCCAGTTTGCATTCCCACCATCAGTGTAGGAGGGTTCCCCTTTCTCCGCATCCTCGCCAACATCTGTCGTTTCCTGACTTGTTAATTTTAGCCATTCTGACCCATGTGAGGTGGTGGGGAAGGGAGGGAAAAATAAAATAAGACGAAATCAGAGAGGGAGACAAACCATAAGAGACTCTTAACTCAAGGAAATAAACTGAGGGTTGCTGCAGGCGAGGGGGTAGGGGGATGGGGTAACCGGGTGATGGACCTTAAGGAGGGCACGTGTTGTGATGAGCACTGGGGGTTCTCTGCAACTGAGGAACCACTGAATTCTACCCCTGCAACTAATAATACACTATATGTTAATGAATTGAATTTAAAGTTTGAAAAAGTGCAGGGGATGCGCTGAGGACGATGTTATCCAAGGTCTGGACTGTGAGTGGGCAGAGATGAGGAAATCCAGAGGAGCTTTACGGGAGAGGGAGCCTTTGGAACAGCCTCTGAGGATGACAGGGCAGAACAGCACTCCAGACAGGGCTGTGCCCAGCGGGTGGCGACAGACCCAGTTTGGCCAGAGTGGGAAGTGAAATCGAGCACCAGCTAAGAACACGAGCTTCCGAGTCAGGCAGCCGGGGGCTCGCCTCCCAGCTCCGCGCTCTCGGAGAGAGGAACCGCGGGCGGGTGACTAACCTCTCACAACCAGGACTTGGTCATCTGTAAAATAGCAGTGACACGTCCCCTTTTCCCAAGATTGTAGTTACAATCTGTAAAGCCTCGCAGAGATGCTGGAATGGCATGAGGCTTAAGTAATTATCACACGAGCAGAAGATAGTGAGGACGTGGCTATTGAAAGGAGGGCTTCTCAAAGTTAGGGTCCCGGACCAGCAGCACCCTATTAACTGCGGGCTTGTTAGAGAGCCCGATTCTCAGGGTCCCACCCGTGGACCTACTCAATCGGAAATTCCGGAGGCAGCACCCCAGCCCTCTGGGGAAGCCAAGATGCATTAAAACTCGAAACTGCTTGTTTCAGCCAACAGGGGAATATATTTGAAGGATACAGGGGCTCCTCAGGGCATCCAAGGACAGAAGGCAACAGGATCTCAAAGACAGGCAGCCAAGACGGGAGCCCAAGGCAACAGGAGCCTTGTCTCTCCTCTCTCACCCTCTGCCCCTCTCCCCCTGCAGCTGCAAAGACTTCTTCTGAGTCTCCTTCCACAGGCGGGGAGTTCCTGCCACAGAGTGTGGCCAGACCAGGAGGCTCAACTCTTAGACAAGTCCTTCTGGAAGCGACTCAGTGGCCCTGCCAGAGACAGACCGAGTCACTTGATCTGAGCACAGGTGCCTTCCCCCCCAACTACTCCCCAAGTGGATGGAAGTGAGTGTGAGTCTTCTGTGCTTGGAATGCCAGTCGGGTGAATGGGAGGTCAAGGTGAGGGGATGAAATTTAGGAGTTGTAAGCTTTGGGCGCAGTCCTACAGAGCAGTGGTATCAGCGACATGCTGTTAGAAAAACAGCCTGGGGCCCCGCCACCCCAGACCTACGGAACCAGCAGCTCTCCGGTGGGCTTGTCCGTCTGTGCTTCAGCAAGGACGAGTCAGAGAACCGCTCTCGGGGCGGGCTCGGAGAAGGTGCGAAAACCCCATTGATCAGAGCGACGAATCATCTCTATAACCTCGTCTGTCTCTCACCCACTTCCTTAAAGTCATAGTGAAATAGGCAAAGAAGACACCAGAAAAAACACCATCCAGGGGGGTGGATCCCCTTTACTTTTCTTGCTTTAATGCAGTGTGCGTGGCAAGAGCTGACTTCCCAATGCCACGGACCGGCAGGGCTGGGATGGAGCCTGATCTTGTCCTCTGAACTGTTGGGGAAACTGAGGCCCTAAGGGGTCACACGCCACAGCCTATGTCTCGCATTCATTGACAGAGGCAGGACGGAAGCTCCGGCCTCCCGGCTTCCACCCATCATGATGAAAAATGGAACTTTTCTCGGTCAAAGAGGAAAGTCACTGAGAGAAGGTAGATCAGAACAGAGCCAAGTGAGACCTGCGTGAATAATTAAGAGCCACGCAGCACCAGCCAGTGGAATTGGCATAAGGGTTACATCTACGGTGTCATTTTGTGGAATCCCCAGCCAAAACGACTAACCGACATCCACTGCCAAGCCTCAGAGGCCACCATTGTATTTAAGAGCTCTTCATAAACCCGGCAAGCCTAAACCCACGGCTACCTCAAAATTGGAAAATTCATAAGGCTTTCATAAGAAAGGGAAGGAGGAGAGGAAGGAGAGAAGTAGGAGGCATTTTGCAGAACCACAGCAAAAGAAAACTAAGCTTCTAAATTCTCAGATTTAAATGGATCTGTGAAATATCCCACAGGGGAAAGTAGCTAAAACACCGCGGACGGAGCAGTGGAAATGATCGACTTTTAAGTCTGACCTTTGGGAAACTACAAAAAGAAAAATACTCTTGGCAGTTAACGTGTCAGCCTTAATAAAAGGAAGGGGCAAGTCCAGTCTGAATGAGGGTAGATTAGCGTGGCATGTGTGGGATGCAGAAAGAGGTGAGCAGACAAACAGGAAAAAACAAAAAAACAAAAACAAAAAACAAAAAAAACCGCAGCAAGGATAAAAGAGGAAGCAGCCTGAACCCAAACCAAGAAATCTTGGAAGGCTCTCAGCTCTGGGTTTTACCAACATGTAGACTGGAGGAGGGGTGGGCAAGGACGGTTGTGCAGATTGTGCCCTGAACACTGTTGGGTTGCCTTTTGAGATTTGGAATTTGATGTATGTATGTTCAAAGTAACTACCTGGCAACCCATTCACTTAAAAAAAAAAAATGCCTTGGGTTCTTTTCAAATAACTCCTGTGTTTTCTTTATGAAGTCCCACACTCTCAGGAGAGACAACCAAACGTTTCAATATCTTGGAACAAAGTGATAGAACACTGTGAGTGCCCAGATCTGCTCTGAAGAAGGGTGCCTTTTGCTCCTGGCGCCGGAGTCAAACTCCCCTTACTATTATTATTCTTTTAAAAAATTTCATCTTGCTTATTTCTGCCACTAATATTCTCAAGATCTCAGGGATTTTGATGATCTATTTCGGGCTTTGCTTTCTTACCTCATTCCAAGACACCTCCATGCTTTATGGGACTAGGAATCGTCAGACCACTTCACTCTTAGAATCCTTCTCAAACACCCACTCCTTACAGGGTCAGAATAAGCAAACAGAAACAGTAGCGGCCTCCTCACTTCCACGGGGAACGCGAGAGGAAGGCTGCTCGCCCCAAGAGAAACCGGTTTCCCATAAGGCCATGCAAAAATTTCTCACCCACGCAACTGGACAGTGTGTGGGAGTGAGGCCAGGGCTACGCAGGGCTCAGCAGCCATCATGCGGCCCCGGGCTCTACCCAGGATCTGACCCCTCCTCCCCCACCTGCTTGCTATGGTTGCCAACCCACCGTGACTGAGACTTGCTTCCTCCTCCTGTGTGCCTAAACAGGCCATGTCCAACGCAGCTACCAAAGCAATCCCGTTAAAACATCAATCCCTCTACTACCCAGAGCCTCCAGTAACTCCCCAGCTGGTACCCAGTAAAGGGCAAAGCCCCACCCAAGTCCCCACCGGCCCCCACTAGACATGGCGCCCAACTCCGCTTCTGCCGAGTGTGGGTCCTGCCTCCTCCCTCCCCTATGCTCCGGCTGCTCTGGTCTCCTGGCGGTTCCTTGGGCACCAGTGTTGCATTTCTCCAGGCCAGAGAGATACCTCAAAATGGAAGTGCTGGCTCTGCGCATCTGTAGATTTTCTAGATGTTACCAGATGGCTCTGCAAATGGATGCGTCCACGGACACTCCTGCCCACACCACGGGGGGAGGGCTGGCTCTCCACACCGTCCACAGCATTTGCTTAGGAAAGATTTGTAATCTTTACTAATCAGACGGGTAGGAAATGTGAGCCCAATACTGTTTCAGTTTATGTTTTCTTGGTTATGATGGAAATTCAGCGGATTTGCATGTTTATGGGCCATTTATGGCTCCTCGTCTGGGAGTCTGCTGGGGTAGAGAGGAAATTTGAACAGTTCAGTTTCTCCAAAGGTTTACTCTGTTTTTATAATTTTCGGGAGTTAATTCTGGCAATGTGTAATTTTCTAGAAAATTATCCATTTTGCCCGAATTTCCAGATGTATTGGCGTAAAGTCATGCCAGCTACTCTTAGGATGGTTATTCTCTGTTCTATGTAGTTATTTATTTTGTGGTTGTGGTTGTTAATATTGCTGATTTGTGCCTAGTCCTCCCCCCCCCTTCATTTTCTTGCTAGAAGTGGGAAAATGAAGACCAAATAGTCTCAGGTCAGATTTTTGCCATCAAGTGAGTTATGAACTAAAGTTTCAGTTTTCAGAATCTTTTGGATTTCAGAATTGCAGACCACAAGGATTACGGATCAATGCTTTCGTTTTCATTCAACTCTCATTACTTGGTGATTTGTGTTCTGCTTTTATTTTTAACTCATAATGCATTTAGAAACGTATTTTTCCGTTTCCAAAAACGTGTTTTTTGTGTGTTTTTTAGAATCTATATAAGGATGGTTTTTAATTTAATAAATTGCAGTCAGGGAATGCGGTCTGTGTGATACCATTTCGTTCATATTTGCTAGTAAGTCTATTATGAACTTGGACATGGTCAGCTTTTATCAAAGTTCCCTGTATCTTAGTTTTAGAATTTCCCAGCCAGTGAGCCGTGAATGGGCTGTGGGTGTATTGCAACAGATGGATTTCTTCAGCCCTCAGGACAGATGGGTGGGGCCTTATCCTAAGCAACCTCCTCTGGGGTCCTGGCAGGCAGCCCCTCCTCCGGGTAGCGCACCTGGTAACCCGCATGCGCAGTAAGCGCACGACATCCCTGCAGGCTTTGGGCTCTATGGTCATGGGCTGAGCCTGAGCGAGGAGGCGTCCGTCGGTGGACACCCACATCACCAGCCAGCTGCAGAGCTCATGGCTGCCCATCAAAGACAAGGGGTCTACGGAATTATAGGAGAGTCTGTTCGTATTCCAGGGGCCCACGAGGTAGAGCGCCGCTAAGGCACGGTAGAGGTTGGTAGAGGCTGCGGGGACAGGGAGGCTCTACTGGGGCTCCTGGCAGACACGACTTTAGGCAACAGCACCGACTCTCTGCTTTACATGTTTGGTCGCTTCTGCTCATTTGTGGCTGATGTGCACTTTTACTGGCATCCAAACCAGCCACAGGGGTAACTGTTCTCACCATGTATGTATGATTTGTAAAATACAGCTGCATTTTTTAAACTCAGTATGAAACATTTGATGACCTTTGAGAGTCGTTCGTTTTCAGTATGACAAGAAATTTCAACATTACATGTGTTCATGAAAGCGAAAGAACTGCTAGATTTCTCAAATATAATTTCAACTGTTGCAAAAGTTTGTATGGTTGTAAACGTTATGCTTTAATTTTTATCACCCGCTCAAATGAATAAAGTTTATCATTGATGGTAATGATCAAGAATTTGAAATTATTGTCATCAAAAGTCTTGATCTGCAAGGTGACCAGTAGTCTCAAGCATAAAATATGGTAAAGGCTTATGTCTGTCGGGGCAACTTCATATCTCATTTAAAAAACGGGAAAATAGGGGCGCCTGGGTGGCACAGCGGTTGGGCGTCTGCCTTCGGCTCAGGGCGTGATCCCGGTGTTATTAGATCGAGCCCCACATCAGGCTCCTCCGCTGTGAGCCTGCTTCTTCCTCTCCCACTCCCCCTGCTTGTGTTCCCTCTCTCGCTGGCTGTCTCTGTCTCTGTCGAATAAATGAAATAAAATCTTAAAAAAAAAAACACGGGAAAATACCTTATTTGTGAAACTGATAAAAAGCCAATATTTGATATTTTATAATAATTATAATACAATTATAAAAATAAATGAAAAATTAAATAAGACAATTATAAAAGAAGATAAAATTGTAATAATTTCTAATTAATTACATAATTGTGAATTTTACATTGTTTATTATAACTGTAATATTAACAAAGTGAGTCTTATTTTCTTAATAGATCATTTGTTTAAAATTATACAGTTTTCTTTTTTTCTTAGGGATTTTGCTTTAAGTTCTATTTTGATATTCTTCAGCATTTTCTTTTTGGTTATTTTTTTTCCAGAACACCTCTTTCTAGAATACTCTTTATTTTCAGCCTGTGTGGTTTTCTTTTCTTTTCTTTTAAGATTTTATTTATTTATTTGACAGAGAGAGACAGCGAGAGAGGGAAGGCAAGCAAGGGGAGTGTGAAAGGGAGAAGCAGGCTTCCCTTCAAGCAAGGAGCCCAATGCGGGGCTCAATCCCAGGACCCTGGGATCATGACCTGAGCTGAAGGCAGACGCTTAACGGCTGAGCCACCCAGGCGCCCCAGCCTGTGTGGTTTTCTTACAGTTCTGTGTGAGCAGTGCCCGATAACTTATGCCTTTTGACAAATGATATCAGTGTGTTTACTTTTTACCTTTTTTTGTGATTACCAGTATGATCAGACTGACCCTAGCCATTCTGTTTGTTTTTGTTTACCAGCTTTTCCCCTTTAGCTCATCCTTAAATCTCTTTCCGTGTTTTTAGTGTTTGTTTCTCCCGTGTTATTTTGGAAGCTAGATATCATACTCAATTCTCTTCGCAGTTCCTCTTATGTTTTTGAATGTGCATATTTTTTTTTAAGATTTTATTTATTTATTTGAGAGACAGAGAGAGCATGAGCAAGGGGGAGGGGCAGAGGGAGAGGGAGAAACAGACTCCCCACTGAGCAGGGAGCCCGAAGCGGGGCTCGATCCCAGGACCTCGAGATCACAACCTGAGCTGAAGGCAGATGCCCAACCAACTGAGCCACCCAGGTGCTCCTAAATGTGCGTATTTAATTACAGATGTTTCCAACAGATTCTAAAATTATTTGATATTTTTATTTTCCTCCTAAGCACAACATAGATTTTTGTACAATTTTTTCACTAATCGAGCATCCCCTCCTTACTATGTGATCATTGCCTTGAGGGTTGTTTTTATGTTTGTTTGACCTTTGTAAACAACAACCAAGTTTTCTTCCATCAGCATTTAAATTTGCCAATAGATTCTTATTGGATAGTCCTTTTATCGTTTGTAGATAGTAAAATTCCTTAATCCTTGTATGTCTTGAGATCTCTTAAATTGGTCTTCCCTCTTGAATGATAAATTAGCTGGGTATCAAACCTCTAGGTTGACAGTCATCTTCTGTAAATACTTGGATCTTTTCCCTCTGACACCTTGGAAGAATTTCTCTGGACCGTTGATGTGCTATGTTCTCACAATAATATGTTCGGGCATACTTTGGTTCCATTCAAGATGTGCCTAGACATATTGTTGTGAACTACTTAATATAGTTATTTTAAAGTCTTTTTCAGTTAATAATTAGTTTCATCCAGAGTACATTTGAAGCTGCATAATTTTAGACACAACTAACAGAAAAGCCAACCAAAATAACAGCTTCAACAATAAGGAGTGTTTTTATTTCATAAAACTAGAGGTCCAGAGGTAAGATAATGACATGACCGTAACCAACCATACACAGTGTTTTAAGATAAATCTACCTGCATCATTAGTTTCTTTTACCTTCTACATTCTTCAAGCTCACAAAGAAAATATATGTGCCCTTTTCATTATGGGTATTTATACCTTCCAAAATCAGAAAAAGCCAGTTTGAATATTATTACCAAGGGCAGCAGATGACAAAGCAAGAGAACCAATTTCACAAACCAGACATTTAGATACTTACAGCTGCATTTCATAGCAATTATAGCCATGTCTAAAGTCTAGATGTCTTGGAAATCTGTTAGAAATGCAAAGCAAGAATGACCTTTCATGATACAAGTAAAAGGTGATCGCAGTTAATGAATTTTCTCACCTTGTTAACAGACAAGAGTAGGACCAATATTCTTGTGAATGTTTTTAACTTAATACATTATTAGAACTGACTCTTGAACTCCTTAATTGTTCAGAACTTTGCCTTCTACATCTGCTGGGAGGTGGGGCTGGTAGAGATAGAGAAAGGGAGAAAGACTTTCTCACTTCTGATTTTTCTTAGACAATTTTCACTAAAATTGATAACTTAAAAGGACCTAAATTCTCAAGATTGAGGACAGGACTTTTATTACTTCAACTTTTTTTTTTTTATTCGACAGAGAGAGACAGCCAGTGAGAGAGGGAACACAAACAGGGGGAGTGGGAGAGGAAGAAGCAGGCTCCTAGAGGAAGAGCCTGATGTGGGGCTCGATCCCATAACGCCAGGATCACGCCCTGAGCCAAAGGCAGACGCTTAACCGCTGTGCCACCCAGGCGCCCCTATTACTTCAACTTTTGAGCAGATGGTTTTCATGTGTATAAAAACAGGGCTTTACCTTAAAATCCAATGTATTTCATCCCATTCTTTTTGGTCCATTATTCCAGCCTATTATGTGTTTTTGAATTTTAATCCTGTTTTTTAAATCACCGCCTATCACCCCCAACTTTGTGTCAGTTGCTATTCTAATAGATCACACCTCTTTACTTTCAGACCTCCAATCACATATTGCGATTATCCATTTACTTGTGTGTTTTCTTATGTTGAAGTTTTTTATTTTCAGATAATTGTAGATTCATGGGCAGTTCGTTATAAGAAATAATGCAGAAAGATCTTATGTACCCTTTACCCTGTCTCCTTTATGGTAACATCTAGGAAAAGTCAAATACAATATCACAGCCAAGATATTGACATGGATGCGGTCAAGATACAGAACAATTCCATCTCCACAAGGATCCCATGTTGCTCTTTTAGAGCCCCACCCCCTTCCCTCCCTATCCCACCCTCACCCACAGTCCTTAGCCTGGGCAACAGCTAATCTAGTCTCTAGTCTTCGTAATTTAAAAAATGCTATGTAAACGGAGTCATACAGCATGTAACCTTTTGATGGCTTCTTTTACACAGCATGATTTCCTTGAAATCCGTCCCTATTGTGGTATCAGAGTTTATGCCTGTTTACTCCTAAGTAGTATTCCACAGTATGACTGTGCCACAGTGTGTTTCCCCATTCTACCACTGAAGACCATCTGAGTGGTTTCCAGTTTTTTGCTATTATGAATAAAGCTACTATGACTATTCACGTACAGGTTTTTGTATGAACATACGTTTTCATTTGTCTGGGAATAAATGCCTAGAAATTCAGTAGTTGCATCGCATGGTATTTGCATGTTTAATTTTTTAAGAAACTGCCAGGCTTTTTTCAGGATGGCTGTGAAATTTTACATTCTCACCAGCAATGTGAGGTATGAGCTCTATTTCTGCATTGTCACCAGCATTTGATTTTGGCCTCGTATTTAGTGATAGCTCCTCATGGCTTAACAGGAAGCAACATTGAACATCTTTTCATGTGCTTTTTTTTTTTGCCACCTATATATCCTCTTCAGTGAAATGTCTGTTAATGTTTTTTGTTCTTTTAAAAATTGGATTGTTTGGTTTTCTGCTGTTCAGTTTTGAGAATTCTTTGTATATTCTAATGCTAGTCCTTTTTTGGGGTATGTGAGTTGAAAGTATTTTCTCTACTCTGTAACTTGTCTTTTCACCTTTTTAAGAGAATCTTTTGCAGACCAAAAGTTTTTAATTTCTATAAAGTTCAATTTATCAATGTCTTTCCTCTATGGATCGTGCTTTTGGTGTCAAGTCTAGAACTCTGCCTAACCCTAGATCCTGAAGATATTTTTTTTATGAAAGCTATATTGTTTTATATTTAACATTTGAGTCTATGATCCATTGTGAGTTGATTTTTGTATAAGATATAAAGGTCCTTTTCTCTTGGGGGGGAACTGTTTGAGCGTTGTTCCTTGAAAAGTTTATTCTTCCTCCATTGAATTGCTTTTGTGCCTTTGTCAACAATCAGTTAGTTATATTTACGTGGGTCTATTTCTGCATTCTCTACTCTGTGTCACTTATCTATGTGACTATAGCTCTGCTAATTCCGTATAACATTGATACTGTGGTTATATAAGTCTTGAAATCTCATAGACTAATTCCTCCCACTTTCTTCTTCATTTTCAAAATTGTTATAGCTATTCTAGTTTCTTTACCTTTCCATATAAACTATAGGACAATTTTGTTCACATCTACAAAAAAACCTGTCTGGGATTTTGAAAGGAATTACATTAAGCCTGTATGTCATTTTGGGGATAATTGAGGTTGTTACTATGTTGAGCCTTCTAATCCATGAACCCAGTAAGTCTCTTCATTTATGAAGATCTTTTTTTATCTCTTTCATCAGCATTTTATAGTTTTCAGCATATACATCCTCGGCATGTTTTGTTACTTATGCCTAAATATTTCATTTTTGAACAATTGTAAAATTGTATTGTACTTTTAATTTCCATGTCCACACGTTCATTGTTAGTATATAGAAACACAATTGAATTTTATTTGCTTATCTGGTATCCTGCAACCTTGTTGAACTCACCTATTACTTCTAGATAGTTGTTTTTTTTTTTGTAGATTCCTTGAGATTTCCTATGTAGACAATCAAATCATTGGCAAATAGGACAGTTTATTTCTTATTTTTGCATATGTATATTTTTTATTTCTTTTTCTTGCCTTATTGCACTGGGTAAAAGATCCAGTGCGATGCTGAATAAGAGTGGTAAAAGTGGGCATTCTTGCCTTTGTTCCTGACTTTATTGGAAAAGCATTAAGCCATTTACCATTAAGTTATGATGCTGTCTGTAGGTTTTTGGAGTAGCTCTTCATCAGTTGAGGAAGTTTTGCCCTATTCCTGGTTTTCTGAGATTTTTTTTTTTAAAGATTTTTTAATTTATTTATTCGACAGAGATAGAGACAGCCAGAAAGAGAGGGAACACAAGCAGGGGGAGTGGGAGAGGAAGAAGCAGGTTCATAGCGGAGGAGCCTGATGTGGGGCTCGATCCCATAACGCCGGGATCACACCCTGAGCCGAAGGCAGACGCTTAACCGCTGTGCCACCCAGGCGCCCCTGAGATTTTTTCTCCATGTATGCATGTTGAATTCTGTTAAATGCTTTTCTGAATCTATTGTTATGGTCATGTGATTTTTCCTTTTTTAACCTGTTAATATAGTGGATTGCACTGATTGATTTTCAAATATTAAGCCAAATTTGCATCCCTGCAATAAACCCCTCTTAGTCATGATGTATAATTGTTTTCAAATATTGCTGAATTCTATTTGTTAATATTTTGTAAAGGATTTTTTAAGCCTATAATCCTTAGAGATATTGGTCTGTAGTTACCTCTTATTGTATTGAGGTTTTCTATAAATGTAATTCTAGCAATATAAGATTATAGGTGTCCCCCTCTTTTCTATTTTTTGATAGTGTGCGTAGAACTGGTTTTAATTCTCCACTGAAATCATATGGACCTGGAAATTTCTTTTTTGGAGCACTGTTTAAATTATTAATTCAATTTCCCTAATAGTTATATGGATATTCAAATTATCAATTTCATATGATAGTTTGTGTTTTTGAAGGAATTAGTCCATTTTATCTGAGCAATGAAATTGGTGTTTGTTGAATTGTCTGTACTACATTTGCTCTTTGTTCGTCTTACTGGAGGTTGTCAATGGTATTGATCTTTTTTTTTTTTTTAAAGATTTTATTTATTTATTCGACAGAGATAGAGACAGCCAGAGAGAGAGGGAACACAAGCAGGGGGAGTGGGAGAGGAAGAAGCAGGCTCATAGCGGAAGAGCCTGATGTGGGGCTCGATCCCATAACGCCGGGATCACGCCCTGAGCCGAAGGCAGATGCTTAACCGCTGTGCCACCCAGGCGCCCCAATGGTATTGATCTTTTAGAAGAACCAGCTTTTGTCCCAATGATTTTCTTTATTGTTTTTCTCTTTTCAATTTCTTTGATATCTACTCTTATTTTTATTTATTTCTTCTTGCTTTGGGTTTATTTAGCCCTTCTTTTTCTAGTTTCTTTTGGTGGGAGCTTAGATAATTGATATGAGATTTCTCCTCTTTCCTAATATAAGCATTTTGTGCTATAGATTTCCCTCCTTTAGCAGTGTCCCACAGATTTCGATATGTTGTGTTCTCTTTTTCCTTTAGTTTAATGTATTTTTAAATTTTCCTTGAGACTTCCTTTTTGATGCATGGATTTTGTGAAAGTGTATTGTTTCGTTTCCAAATATTTGTTGATTTTCCTCTTCTTATTTTGATTCCACTGTGGTTTGAGAACACATCCTGTATTATTTCAACTCTTTTAAATTTTTTGAGGTTTGTTTTATGGCCTAGGACATATCTACCTTCATATGTGCCCTGAGGATGCTTAAAAAAAAACATGTACTCTATAGTTGTTCAGTGGAATGTTCTTTAAATGTCAATTAGAACCTTGTAATGAATAATGTTATCAAGTTCTTCTATAACCTTGCTGGTTTTTTGTCTGGTTGTTCTATCAATTGTTGAAAGAAGGATGTTGGAGTCTCCAACCTTAATTGTGGATTGATCTATTTCTCCTTTCCTTTCTTTTGGTCTTTGCTTCACTTATTTTGTGGCTCTGATTTGGTACATACACATTTAGGATTTCCGTGTCTTCCTGGTGGCATGTCCCTTTTATCATTCTGTCCTCTATGTCCCGCTGTGTCCCTGTTAATGTCCTTCTCTGTCCTTGTTAATTTTCTTTCTCTGAACTCTGCTTTGATTGATATTAAGCTAGCCATTATTGCTTCTTTTGACCAATGTTTGCATGATGTATATTTTTCCGCCCCTTTACTTTCAATCTGCATGTATTTTTGTTTTGTTTTGTTTTGTTTTTATAATGATTTTTTATTATATTATGTTAGTCACCATACAGTATATCCCCGGATTTTAATGTAAGGCTCGATGATTCATTAGTTGTGTATAACACCCAGTGCACCATGCAATATGTGCCCTCCTTACTACCCATCACCGGTCTATCCCATTCCCCCACGCCCCTCCCCTCTGTAGCCCTCAGTTTGTTTCTCATAGTCCATAGTCTCTCATGTTTCATTCCCCCTTCTGATTACCCCCCCTTTCTTTATCCCTTTCTTCCCCTACTGATCATTCTAGTTCTTATGTTCCATAGATGAGAGAAATCATATGATAGTTGTCTTTCTCTGCTTGACTTATTTCACTTAGCATTATCTCCTCCAGTGCCGTCCATGTTGTAGCAAATGTTGAGAACTCGTTCTTTCTGATAGCTGAGTAATATTCCATTGTATATATGGACCACAACTTCTTAATCCAGTCATCTGTTGAAGGGCATCTCGGCTCCTTCCACGATTTAGCTATTGTGGACATTGCTGCTATGAACATTGGGGTGCATATGGCCCTTCTCTTCACTACGTCTGTATCTTTGGGGTAAACACCCAGTAGTGCAATGGCTGGATCATAGGGTAGCTCAATTTTTAACTTTTTAAGGGACCTCCACACTGTTTTCCAGAGTGGCTGTACCAACTTGCATTCCCACCAACAATGCAGGAGGGATCCCCTTTCTCCACATCCTCTCCAACAATTGTTGTTTCTTGCCTTGTCTATTTTTGCCATTCTAACTGGCGTAAGGTGGTATCTCAGTGTGGTTTTGATTTGAATTTCCTTGATGGCTAATGATTTTGAACATTTTTTCATGTGTCTGTTAGCCATTTGTATGTCTTCATTGGAAAAGTGTCTGTTCATATCTTCTGCCCATTTTTTGATTTGTTTATTTGTTTCTCGTGTATTGAGTTTGAGAAGTTCTTTGTAGATCTTGGATACCAGTCCTTTATCTGTAGTGTCATTTGCAAATATATTCTCCCATTCCGTGGGCTGCCTCTTAGTTTTTCTGACTGTTTCCTTGGCTGTGCAGAAACTTTTAATCTTGATGAAGTCCCATAAATTCATTTTATCTTTTGTTTCTCTTGCCTTTGGGGATGTATCATGAAAAAGGTTGCTTTGGCCGATGTCGTAGAGGTTGCTGCCTATGTTCTCCTCTAGAATTTTGATGGATTCCTGTCTCACATCGAGGTCTTTCATCCATTTGGAGTTTATTTTTGTGTATGGTGTGAGATAGTGGTCAAGTTTCATTCTTTTGCATGTAGCTGTCCAATTTTCCCAGCACCATTTATTGAAGAGACTGTCTTTTTCCCACTGGATGTTTTTTCCTGCTTTATCAAATATTAGTTGCCCAAAGAGTTGAGGGTCCATTTCTGGACTCTCTATTCTGTTCCATTGGTCTATGTGTCTGTTTTTGTGCCAGTACCGTGCTGTCTTTGTGATCACAGCTTTGTAGTACAGCTCGAAATCCGGCATTGTGATGCCCCCAGCTTTGTTTTTTCTTTTCAACAGTTCCTTGGAGATTCGGGGTCTTTTCTGGTTCCATACAAATTTAAGGACTATTTGTTCCAGTTCTTTGAAAAATGTCATCGGTATTTTGATCGGGATAGCAAGTGTAGATTGCTCTGGGTAGCATGGACATTTTAACTATGTTAATTCTTCCGATCCATGAGCATGGAATATCTTTCCATCTTTTTATGTCTTCCTCAATGTCTTTTAAGAGTGCTTTATAGTTTCTAGAATAAAGGCCCTTTATGTCTCTGGTTAAGTTAATTCCAAGGTAACGTATGGTTTTTGGTGCTATTGTAAATGGGATGGATTCCCTAATTTCTCTTTCTTCGTTCTCGTTATTCGTGTACAGAAATGCAACTGATTTCTGAGCATTGATTTTGTATCCCGCCACGTTACTGAATTGCTCTATAACTTCTAATAGTTTGGGAGTGGCTTCTTTTGGGTTTTCCATATAGAGTATCATGTCGTCTGCGAAGAGAGACATTTTGACTTCTTCTTTGCCGATTTGAATACCTTTGATCCCTTTTTGTTGTCTTATTGCTGTTGCAAGGACTTCTAGTACTATGTTGAATAATAGTGGCGAGAGTGGGCATCCTTGTCATGTTCCTGATCTTAAGGGAAAGGCTTCCAGCTTTTCCCCATTGAGAATAATATTTGCAGTAGGCTTTTCATAGATGGCTTTTATGAGATTGAGAAATGTACCTTCTATTCCTACACTCTGAAGGGTTTTAATCAGGAAAGGATGCTGTATTTTGTCAAATGCTTTTTCGGCATCGATTGAGAGGATTATATGGTTCTTGAGTCTTTTCTTGTTGATATGATGTATCACGCTGATTGATTTGCGAATATTGAACCACGCTTGCATCCCAGGTATGAATCCCACTTGATCGTGGTGGATAATCCTTTTAATGAACTGTTGGATTCTATTAGCAAGTATCTTGTTGAGGATTTTGGCGTCCATATTCATTAGGGAAATCGGTCTGTAATTCTCCTTTTTGAGGGGGTCTTTGCCTGGTTTGGGGATCAAGGTAATATTGGCCTCATAGAATGAGTTTGGTAGCTTTCCTTCTGTTTCTATTTTTTGAAATAGCTTTAGGAGAATAGGTATTATTTCTTCTTTGAATGTTTGGTAGAATTCCCCAGGAAAACCGTCCGGGCCTGGAGTTTTGTTATTTGGAAGGTTGTTTATCACTGACTCAATTTCTTCATAATTAATTGGCCTGTTTAAGAAATCAATTTCTTCCTGTTTCAATCTTGGTAGTTTATAGGTTTCCAGGAAGGATTCCATCTCTTCCAGATTGCTTAGTTTATTGGCATATAGCTGTTGATAAAAATTTCTAATAATCCTTCCAATTTCAATGGTGTTCGTCGTGACCTCTCCTTTTTCATTCATAATTTTAATAATCTGGGTCCTTTCTCTTTTCTTTTGGATAAGTCTTGCCAGTGGTCTGTCAATTTTATTGATTCTCTCCAAGAACCAGCTTCTAGTCCTGTTGATCTGCTCTACTGTACTTCTGGTTTCTGCTTGATTGATTTCAGCTCTAATTTTGGTCAACTGCTTCCTCGTGCGTGGATTAGGCCTGTCCCTCTGTTGCTGTTCCAGCTTCTTGAGGTGAGAATATAAAAACTGCATTTTAGATTTTTCTGTTCTTTTGAGTGAGGCTTGGATGGCTATGTATTTCCCCCTTAGGACTGCCTTTGCAGTATCCCATAGGTTTTGGACTGTTGTATTTTCATTCTCATTGGTCTCCATAAATTGTTTAATTTGATTTTTGATTTCCTGGTTTATCGAGTTATTCCTGAGCAGGATGGTTCTTAGTCTCCAAGTGTTTGAGTTTCTTCCAAATTTTTCCTTGTGGTTGAGTTCCAATTTCAGAGCGTTGTGGTCTGAGAATATGCAGGGGATAATTTCAATCTTTTGGTATTGGCTGAGACCTGTTTTGTGTCCCAGAACATGGTCTATTCTTGAGAATGTTCCATGGGCATTAGAATAGAATGAGTATTCTTTGGTTCTGGGGTGTAGTGTTCTATATATATCTAAGAGGTCCAACTCATCGAGTATGGCATTCAAAGCCTTTGATTCTTTGCTTAGTTTTTGCCAGGGTGTTCTGTCTATTTCTGAGAGTGGAGTGTTGAGGTCCCCTACTATTAATGTATTTTTATTTATATGTCTCTTTATTCTGGTTAAGAGTTGGCTTGTGTATCTTGCTGCTCCCCTGTTGGGGGCATATATATTTATAATTGTCATATCCACTTGTTGAATACTTCCTTTAAGAATAATATAGTGCCCTTCTGCGTCTCTAACTATAGTCTGTAGTTTAAAATCCAGTTTATCTGATATGAGAATTGCTACCGCAGCTTTCTTTTGAGGTCCATTTGCATGAAAGATGGTACTCCATCCCCTTACTCTCAGTCTGAATGCATCTTTGGGTTCGAAATGAGTCTCTTGTAGACAGCAAATGGATGGGTCATTTCTTTTTATCCAATCTGCAACCCTGTGTCATTTTAAGAAAGAATTTAAACCATTAATATTAAGACTGAGTACTGAGAGATATGCTTTTAATGATGCCATGTTGTCAGTAAAGTCTTTGTTTGTATTGGCTGTGACTTTCTGTTCTGTATCACTCTTGGGGCCTTTTTACTTTTATAGAACCCCCCGTAATACCTCCTGTAGGGCTGGTTTCTTGGTTACGAAATTGGTTAGTGACTGTCGATTCTGAAATGTCTTTATTTCTCCATCAATTCTGAATGACAGCCTTGCTGGATAAAGGATCCTTGGCTGCATGTTTTTCTCTGAAAGAGCTTTAAAAATGCTCCCCCAACCCTTTCTCTCATTCCAGGTCTGTGTAGACAGGTCTGACGTAATTCTGATGCCTTTGCCTTGGTACATGAGAAATTTCTTTGCCCTGGCCGCTTTCAATACTGTATCCTTGGATCTCATATTTGCGAGTTGCACTATGACGTGACGTGGTGTAGGTCTGTCATGGTTGAGCTTGGGAGGGGTCCTCTCTGCCTCTTGGACACAAATTTTTGTTTCCCTTGCTAGATTAGGGAAGTTTTCAGCTACAATTTGTTCAAATATCTCTTCTAGACCTCTGTTTTTCTCCACCCCCTCGGGGATGCCGATGATTCTAACATTGGATCGTTTCGTTGAGTCAGTAATCTCCCGTAGCCAACATTCGTGGGCGTGGATTTTTTTAAGACCATCTTCTATTTTCATTTTTTCCTCTATTAACCCATCCTCCAATTCACTAACCCTTTCCTCTGCTTCGGTGACCCTGGCCGTCAGAGCCTCTAGTTTTGCCTGCATTTGGCTCATAGAATTTTTAATTTCTGTCAAATTTGCTCTCATTTCTGCCCTTAGGGATTCTATATTCTCAGTAACATTTTCCTTAATACTTTTTTCAAGTCTACTCATCATGTTGACCATTGTTACTCTGAATTCCATTTCTGATAATTTGGTTACATCCATATCCGTTACTTCTGTGGCAGAGGCCACAGACTCACTGTCTTTTCTTTGCTGGGGGGGGCTTCTCCTTCTTGTCATTCTGATGAGGAGAGGTTGCGGGGTTGTCCAGAGCCCAAATTATTGACTGGGTCCCAGGCCGTGCCCCCTGTTAGGGATGTGGGCTTCTTCTTTAAAGATTTTATTTATTTACTTATCTGAGAGAGGGAGACAGACAGTCAGCAAGAACGGAACAGAAGCAGGGGAGTGAGAGAGGAAGAAGCAGGCTCCCAGCGGAAGAGCCCGATGAGGGACTCCTTTCCGGAACGCTGGGATCACGCCCTAAGCCGGAGACAGGCGCTCAATGACTGCGCCACCCAGGCACCTCGGGTTGTGGGCTTCTTGATTTTTCAGCCTGCCTTCTGGGGGAGGGGCCTGCCGCGCCGATACTCAGGCAGCCCTGTTTGGGTAGAGTCTCCGCGTCCCCTGCGAGGGGGATGGGGATGGGCACTCTCTGAGCCGGTATTTCCAGGCTTTTGTTCTCTGGCGGCTTTCCCTGGTGGTCGGCTATGCCTCTTCTGAGAGTCAGAGCAGCAGAGGCTGCATTGTCACAGAACAGAGGGATTGCGGCCCGTTCTCCACTGATGTTCTGGCCACTTTAACTCTGTTACTGTTGGTCCTGCTCAACCCTGCAGCGTCCCGGGATGTGTGCACCAACCCGGCGTCCCTGCCCTCACTTCCAGGGTCGGCGCCTCTCTGTCCTTTGTGTTTCTAATGCCGTCAGCCACCGGCCGCCCCGCGCGCTCCCAGGTCTCCCGGTCTCAGTCTATGCCCGGTGAGCACACCTCGATTCCGGAGTTTCGGGAGAAGCCTGGTGGCGCGCGCACCCGGTTCAGGGTCTCAGTCTGCTGTTTTTGCGGGTGCCGACCGCGAGTCCGCCCGCTCCCCCGTGCAGGTGGCCCGCCAGCCGCCAGCCGCCCTGCGCGCGCTCCGGGAGCTCCCGGTCTCAGTCTGGATCCCGTGAACACACCGGGATTCCGGTGTTCCGGGAGATGCCTGGTGGTGTGTGCTGCCAGCTCACCGGTCTCAGTCCGCTCTCTCGCGGGTGCCCTCCGTGAGTCCGCCCGCTCCCCCGTGCAGGTGGCTGCCGCTTCCCGGCGCCCAAACGTGGCGGCTCCCTCCCCCTTCCGTTCATCTTCCGATATCTGTGCGCGGTTTACAGCTCCCCTCTTGGTACCTCAATACTCAGCGCTGGAGATGTTCATTTGTAGAGATCCAGATGTATCTTCCTGCGTCTCAGGCTGATTCCGTGGTTATTTAGGCTGGTCTGTTATCTATCCAGCTCGACTCAGGGGACCGGCTGAAAAAGGGGTCCCCTACTCCTCCGCCATCTTAACTCCTCTCTCAATCTGCATGTATTGTTATATTTGAAGTGAGATTCTTAGGAGAGCAGATAGTTGGGTCATATTTTTTAATCCATCATGGCTATTTTTGTGTTTTAGTAGGTATATTTACACCATTTACATTTAATGTAATTATTAGTGTGTTATGCCTGCTATTTATTTTTATTTTCTATCTGTTTTTCATTTCTCTATTTTCTTATCCTGCCTTTCTATGAGACATTTGTACATTTTTTCTAGAATTCCACTTTGATTTAGCCATAGTGCTTTTGAAGGTATCTTTTTGTGTAGGGTTTTTTTTTTTTTTTTTGGTGGTCATTCTAGTTACTACATGATATATGCATAACAGCACAGTTTACTGGTACTGACATTTCATCAGTTCAAATGACGTGTAGAAACTTCCTTTTACTTCCTTTTATCCTTCCCCATTTACATTTAAATTATCTTAAATATTTCCTCTACATATTATTTCAAACCACATCAAACAATGTTACAATTTCTTCTGTGAGTGCCAAACATCATTTAGGAAACTCAAGATCAGAAAGAAAATGTATTGTTCTTACCCGTATTTTTACTCTTTTCATTGTTCTTGCCCTTTTCAATGTTCTAAGATTTCTTATTTTATTATTTCCTTTCTGTTTAGGCAATTTCCTTTAGTCATTCTCTTACAGTCATCTGCTGGTAACAAATTCTCTCTCTTTTCTCTCATCATATGTCTTGATTTTTCCTTTACTCCTGAAGGATATTTCCACTGGATATAGGATTCTGGATTAATAGGGGGTTGTTTGTTTGTTTTGTTTTTAGCACTTGAAAATGTGCCACTCACTTGGGCCTTTATGATTTCTGATGAGAAATTCACAATCATTCTAATTGTTTGCCCTCATAAACAAAGCTGCTTTCAAGATATTTTGTCTTTAAATTTCAGAAGTTTGACAATGATGTGCCTTGGTGTGGATTTGGGGGTCTTGTTTGTAATTTTCTCAGCTTCTTGAATCTGTGGGTTTCAAACTAGGTCTTTTGCCAAATTTATAAAGCTTTCACCCATTATTCATTATTTCTTTGAGTACTTTTCCAGCCTCATCCTCTTTATCCTCTCCTTTTGGTACTCTGATGCTGTGAATGTTAGATTTTTATTTTATTATATATATATATATATATATATATATATATATATATATATATATTTTTTTTTTTTTTTGCCCCACAGTTTCTGAAGGCCTGTTCTTTTTTCTTTTTTTTTTCCCCTCAATCTTTTTTCTCTTTATTATTCAGTAAAGGTCATTCCTATTGTTCATTCTTCAGGTTCACGATTTTTTCCCCCTCTGTTCCTTCCATTATGCTGTTGAGCCCCTCCAGCCAGATTTTGTGGTTGTTGTATTTTTGAGTTCTGGAATTGTCATGTGGTTCTTCTCTATATCTTCTATTTCTTTACTGAGGCTTTCCTTTTAAAGATTTTATTTATTTATTTGAGATTGAGAGAGAGCATGAGTGGGGGAGAAGGGCAGAGGGAGAGGGAGAAGCAGACTCCTCACTGAGCAGGGAGCCTGATGTGGGACTTGATTCCAGGACCCTGAGATCATGACCTGAGCCAAAGCAGATGCTTAACCAACTGAGCCACCCAGGTGCCTCTCTTTGCTGAGATTTTCTACGTCTTTGCTTAGATGTTTGATTTATTCATACTCCTCATGTGTGTTCTTGATTGCTCCTTGAAGCCTTCATATGATGACTACTTATAAATATTTGTATTTCTAACACCGTTGCCATTTTGGTATTGGAAGCTATTGATCATCTTTTTTTCCATTCAAGTTGAGATTTTACTGGTTTGTGGTATGACAAATGACCGTCTAATGAAAGCTGGACATTTTAAGTAGCATGATATAAGACTCTGGATCTTATTTAAACCCTCTGTTTTAGCTGTCTTCCTTTGATACTGCTCTGGTAGAAAAGAGTGCTGCCTTGTTACTGTCAGGTGGGGCTAGAAGTTCAGATTTTCCTGATCTCCATTGACACCCAAGGGGGAAGAGGAGCTCTTACACTACTAGGTGGAACTGGGAGTTCCTACCAGGTTTCAGTTAATACCATTCTGGATGGGAGGGGTGGGTGTGCCTCATCACTGTTTTCCCATGCAGTCTCCACTGACACCACATTACCACTGGACCTTGTTACTGATGGGTAGTGGCAAAAGTCCTGCCTTCCACTAGCTCTCCTCTGATACCATCCCAATGGGGAGTGGGAGGGATGGTTTTTTTTGTTTTTTTTTTTTAACTGCTGGGTGGAAGTTGAAGTCCAGGCTCCTGACATAGACTCCACTGACCCTGCAGGGAGGAGGGGATGAGTCTCATTACCACCTGGTGGGGATGAAAGTCCCTGCTTTCTAGCTGGCCTTCTCTGATACGATACCACCATGGGAGGAGAGGAGAGGTTTGGGCAGTCTCCTTATACCCTTTGGAGGGTGAAATTCTGTGGTCCCCACTGAACTATGATAGAATGGGTGCGGTCGGGACCACAGCTTTTTCTGCGGTGTTTGCCTGGAGTAGAACATTTAATGCCTAAAAGCTTTTTTGTCTTTCTAGTCCTTTGGTTTGAGAGAGTCAGCTTTTGTTGGGTTATTTTTGGTCCCTATCTGTTGTCATTTCCAGGTTTCTAACTTCTCCAGAACCGGGGATATATGAGGCACAAAGAAAAGCCAGAAGACTCACCATTGTATTGTTCCTTGCAAGTCCTGAGGTCTCAAGAGGGTCTGTCTTCTCTCCACCATTGAGAGTTCCCTTATGTTTATTTTATATGTGATGACTGGGGTATTGGTCATACTCAGTGGGAGGAATAGGGAAAAATACTTTTGCTTCATCTCCTTGGAAGTTTTTGTTTGTTTACTTTTATGTCTTTTTCCCACAGCTGTGAGACTAGACTGTAAGTTTGTGAACTTCTTGAATATTATGTTTTCTTTTCCACCCCAAACTCTGATTTAAATTTCCCTGCAGTGAGTCCACCATGTTTATGATCTAACTTCTGGTTTAGCCCCTCTTGTGCGTGCTTAAGCAACAGCTTCTCAGTTCCACCCCACTTGCCCACCCCTGGTTTTGTTGTTGCTTAACCCCTTGGCCTATTGCCACCCCACTCCTCTGGCAGAGCAACCAGCTCTTCCACTATAGGACAACATAAATCCACTAACAGCAATTCAACCCACGCCAACCACATTTCCCGTTTTTAAAAGTTACTCAATTGGTAAAACCAGGAATGCTCGATGAACCTCAACGACACGTTATTTGGCAGACTTTCCGCTGCCTAATACATATTTTGGCATTTAGAGCTTAAATCATGAGAAGTAAATTTAATTGCGTTGGATTGGATTGAGGATAGCCTATGGGATAGCTTAAAGGAGAAAGAAGACTGGTTCAACACTGGTCTCTAACAAGAGTTGATTAATGGGCTAATCTTACCCTTGAAGAAGGTCTTTAAGGGTAAGTTAAAAATGCATCACATTGAACTATGTTCTAGTTAATGATTTGTCAGTTACCTGAATGAAGACGCTAAAGCTGGACCTTACTAGAGTGGCAATTGGCACAAAGTTGGGAATGACAGCTAATAAGTAATAGAAACAGATTTCAAAAACATCTTGACAGCCTGAAATAACTACTTAAAACTAAGAGGATAAAATGTAATAGGAATAAATATCAAGTCTGGATTTTAAAGGGGTAAGAACTAACCTCTTAAAAGTGTCAAATGATAATAATAGCTAATGCTTGTAAGTTTGCGGTAAACTTGACCCATTCGTATTTCATAAACTGTCATAACACTGTTGGTAAGTCCCTGGACAAACATTTGAACACTCGTAAACTGTTTTTCCTCTTTGACACAGTAACTCCATTCCTAGGGCTTTATCCTGGAAAAAAAATATCTAAAAAGAGGAAAATGCCAAATGCGAAAAAAGGCTCATACAGCCCTACTTATAATAGCAAAAATGTGGAGACAAACGTGCAAGAACAATGATAATATTTAGTAATTTGATATGTATGTCAACCCCATTGTGCAGCTTTTAAAAAGGGAGGAAGTTTTCAAAGGAAGGGGTGTTATTCTACAGACAATATAGCAACAGGAAAAGATCTTACAGTATGAGATAAAAACATAAATTAATTGTTTCCTATTCTATGAGTACAGTTGTAACGTTAGATGTGCTTATGTATATTTTGAACAAGAATTATGAACAAGAATTGCACAAAAACAGAAAAATGAAAGCAATCTCTGTGTTAGGCTAGTGTGTGATTTTCCTCATCTGATATCTATTATAATAAAGTATACATTAATGATTTTCAACTGCACAAAACAGGATGGGGGAGATCTAACCTTATTATCAGTTAATGCTCATGAAATACCCATTACTCTTCATCAGCTGCAAAGTGCATGTTTAAATGGAGGAAGAGTCGGTCCCTAAAGACAGGAGTTACACTGGTAGAAATCTACACAGATAGAACTCTGGGCATAGGAGGTAAAAGATCTCCTACTTGCCTTGGTTATGTCTGGAATACTGTATGCAGGTCCAGGGGCCATCATTAGGTGCAGCACATCTCGGCAGGGCTAATCTTTGATGACGGTTTATAAGAGGTGTGGTTTCTCTCTTCTGCCCACTCTGGAGCCAGAATCTGACTGCCAGGACCAGTTCAGTCCACCCTAAATGAAAACAATACGAGGATATTTTTCTACTACATATCAAAACACCAGTCATTTTTTTAAAACTGTGGTATTGGTACAAAAGTAGACAAATATATCAATAGAATAGAATACAAAGTATAGTAATAGATTCATAAATATAAGATCATTTAATACATGATAAATGTGGCATTGTAAATCGGTAGGGGAAAATGGATAATTTTTTGGAGTAAGGCTCATAACTGAATTCTTCCAAAGTTAACTCACCCCAGGGGGGTATATATTCCTGATTGGGGTATTTCAAGGTTTAATGACCCTAAGATAAGAGTTAAAACTAAACATACATACCACTATATTCCATGTTTAAAACCATAGTGTTATAAATCCCAGACAACATACAGGTTTTTTTTTAAGATTTTATTTATTTATTCGACAGAGATAGAGACAGCCAGCGAGAGAGGGAACACAAGCAGGGGGAGTGGGAGAGGAAGAAGCAGGCTCATAGCGGAGGAGCCTGATGTGGGGCTTGATCCCAGAACGCCGGGACCACGCCCTGAGCCGGAGGCAGACGCTTAACCTCTGCGCCACCCAGGTGCCCCAACATACAGTTTTTATCATCAGTGATCGAGGCGATACTTTCACTAGCTGTTGCAAATGCCCGTACCTTAATGCCAGCTAGATTTTCACCAGCTTTGGCCCCAACCAGGCCAGGAAGTCAATCCCAGTCTCCCCATTACCCTGAGGGTTTCTGGCCTATGCCCTTCCAGATTTCACTTTCTATACTAGTCAAGGTTCTTAGCTGCAAGCAAGAGGAGCAATTGTAATTGATATAGGAACAAAGAATTTTATTGAAAGGGTATCAGTGGCTGCCATGATTGATGAAGGGATGGGAATCCAGGCTTGGGCAGAAACCAAGGCCCATCCGTTATCCCAGTAACACGAATACTCCACGTCTGCTGAGCCCAGCACTCATTGCTCAGTGAGCCCCACCTGAGCACCACTCCCTCCAGATGAAAATGTCCACACGGCAGCACATGGCTCAGCGGAGATCACATGCTCATCCACAAGGTGTCCGAGAGTGAGAAGAGGACATTTCTCCCTGCTTTGGCTTCTCAAGCAGGATCTGAGTTATTTCTGAAAATACAAGGGTGGCATACTGGGAAGCCAAAATAATAAATGTTCATTGTACCCCATCAATTATGGATCTTCCTTTCTCCTGAAGTCTCTCACGAGGTCACATTCTCTTCTTTCTCCCCAGATCAAAGCCAACATTCAGGAAAGTATCGGATTCATATTTTTAATATGAAGAACAAAAGGCTGGTAAAGAGGTATAATGGAAAGGGTATTAGTATCTGATAGAACTTACTTCTGATAGTATTTGGCCTCAAACAAATGACATACACTGTCTGAACCCTAAGTTCCTCATTTTTACAATGAGAATACTGGGGCACCTGGGGGGCTCAGTTGGATAAGTCCCTGCCTTCGGCTCAGGTTGTGATCCTGGGGTCCTGGGATTGAGCCCCACGTTGGGATGCCTGCTCAGTGGGGAGTCTGCTTCTCCCTCTCCCTTTGCCCCTCCCTGCCTTGTGCTCTTTCTGTCACTCTCAATCTCTCATGCTCTCTCTCAAATTAAAAAAAAAATTTTACAAGGCAACTGCAGCAAAGGCTCTGGCTGACTAATCTCCAAACATCACTGAGACCCTCCACTGCTGAACATCGTAAGCTGTAGGCACCTAGAACTAACCTGGACTGACCAAGGTCTCCCCTAAATGGTGCCCTTATGGGCTGACTTCACATTTATTCATTAATTTCCTACCCCTTGCTGTGTCTTGTTTGTTGTGTGACTTTGTAGTGTGCTTTGTTTTATGTGACGTGTATGAAGCCAAATTAAATGCATAGTGACATGTCATTGAGCTCGAAATCCTGAACCCGCTTTACAGTTATGTCAACCTCGCTTTATGACTGAATAAAGCTGACGTTGTGGAAAGACACAACTTGTGTCGGCACCTTTATAACGTGCTCATGACAAATAATGAAAATGGGGGATGCCGGTGAAGAAGGAGGCAAGCAAATGAAATAGTCAAAACAAACTCATGTGCATATAGGGATTTATGTATATAATAAGTAATATAATAAGTATATTTAAGTATATAATAAGAGGGATATTTCAAATCAGTTGAGAAAGGATTGGTTATTCAATAAATGGTGTTGGGAAAATTGGTTATACATTGAGAAGAAATAAAGTTCATCTCTCCATACCATATATAAGGAACAAATTCCAGATGGCTTAAATATAGAAATGTATAAAATAAAACTCTGTAAGTACTAGAAAAAAATGTAGAAGAATATTTTTATTCCTTTGGGGTAGGGAAGTCCTTACTAACTAAAACATAAAATCATAGCAATAAAGAAAGACAATCAGACACAATAAACCAATTTAAAAGGCAGCAGAATAGAAGAAAATATTTACATTTAACAGACCAAAGATTATTGTCCAGCCTCGTATGAGAATACTTCAACAGAAAGATGCCTCTTTAATTTGTCCCACATGGATTCTCAAAGCAAACCAACCACTTCATTTTAAGCAAAACTGAAAAAAATAAAATAAAAAAGATCTCTTCTGATAGTGAAGGAAAATATTGGTGGAGCAGCTATAGGGCACCTTCAGGCAAATTAGAAAAAGCTGTGTCTTCTAAGGAGCCACAGTGGGCATTCAGCTTGATGAGCAGAGGCTGGGCTGTATCTCAGCTTCCAGTAGCACCCCAACCACACAACCATTCTCAAAGGTCCTGAATGATTATGTGGCATTTACCAACTAATTGTTCAGTTTGTCTTCTGTGTATTGTGATATTGTAAGAATGTAAATATTTGGTCTTCCTCCTGGCTTCTGGCCAGAGATCCTAAACCCTTGTAATTTCCTAAGTGATAAGAAAGATAAGAAACTATCTTTTGTTACAACATCTGGTTTTTGTTCCCAATTCCTGAAATAACCCAGGCATGATAAAGCTGAAAGGAGCATTTAATGTTATTCATAACAAACCCCCTTCAACCACACACAAGTTCATGGTAATAAGGTGACTTTTAGGAAGCCTCCAAGGATGGGGTGATGATTGCCAGGGAAGCAACCATGGTTCCCTGGATTAGAAGGTTGGAACTTTTTGTCCAACCCTTCACATACCCTCTCTGTTTTCCTTCTAACCTTAACGCCTGGGAGAGGAGAAGGGCTGGAGATTGAGTTCAATCACCAATAGCCAATGATCTAATCAATCGTACTTTTGTTAAGAAGGTCTCCTTAAAAACCCTAACCAAAGGGGTTCAGAGACATTCCAAGTTGGTGAACACATTGAGCTGCTGGGAGGGTGGCAATCCCAAGAGGACATGGAATCTCCACATCCCTTCCCCCATACTTTGCCCCATGCATCTCTTCCATCTGGCCGTTCCTGAGTTGTATCCTTTTATAATTAACCAGTAGTCTAGTAAGAAATCATTCTTCAAAGTTTTATGAGCTGTTCTAGCAAATTATTGAACCCAACTTCCAATTAGTATCTGAAGTGGAAGCAGTCTAATGGAGCCCTTAACCTGTGGGGCCTGCCCTACCTCCAGGTAGTGTCAGAATGGGGTTGTAGGACACCAAGCTGATGTCCAGAGAGTACTGGAGAATTAGTTCGTGTGGGGGAAACTCCCACACATTTGGTATGAGAAGTATTCTGTGGGAAGAGGAAACAGGGTTTTCCTTTATTTAAAGTGTTGTGAGCAGAGTACAAGAAAAAGTTTTTCTTTTATTCTTCCTGAGGATTTTCAAGGATAACATTTCTTTGCTTCTGTTTAGTTTTTGTTTTACTCTACATTGCAATCTCTCTGTGGGATGCAGCTAGAATAGTGCTTAGAGGGAAATGGATAGCATGAAACTCCAATAATAGGAAAGAAAAAAAGCTCTCCAATCAATGACCTCAGCCTACACCTTAAGAAACTAGAAAAAGTTGAACAAACTGAACCCAAAGTAAACAGAAGAAAGAAAATAAGATAAGAACATAAGTCAATGCACAGAAAACAAAAAATACAGAGAAAAATCAATGACAAGCTGGTTTTTTGAGAAGATCAGTAAGATTAGTAAAACTCTAGCCAGACTGAGAAAAAAAGAAAGAAGACACAAATTACCAATATCAAGAATGAGAGAGTTAACGTCACTACGGACCCCACTGATAAAAAGAGAATATTATGAACATTTTTTTATGAGTAAGTTAAACAACTTAAATAAAGCAAATTATCTGAAAGACACAAACAAAGATCACCTAAAAAGAAACAGATACACTGAAGAGCCCTGTAGCTATTAAAGGAATTGAAACTGTAGTTAACCCCTACCCCATAAGGAAAACCCTAGACCCAGATGGCTTTAATTCCACTAGATATTTAAAGAAAAAATACCAATTCTTAGCAAATTTCTTCGTAAAATTGAAGAGGAGGGAATACCTCACAACTCATTCTATGAGACTAGCATTACCCTGATACCAAAATCATACAAAGACAATATGAGAAAACAACACGTTAATATTTTCTTATGAATGTTAATAAAAAGCACTATGACCCCATGCATAAATTGGGACTTTACTCTTCTACAAATACAAGCAATCCAGCATTGTTGAGTGTCTTCCAGTTGTGTTAAATCCTGCCTCTTTCGCGGAAGGTATCCCTCTTGAGGACACATAGCAATATTTCCTTCCTCACAGCTTCTCTCTCAGTCCTCAGCACTTGCTGACCCATCACTACATAGATAAAACATAGAATAATTTCATGAATTATTTTAGAGAAAAAGTAAGAGGAGAGAGAGAATTTTGTATGGGAGAAGAGGGAGGAAATCATGTGGGTTTTGTATAGAGCCAAGGGAAAATTATAGATGTGAAAAGAAAGAATGTGTAAAATGGTGTCCTTGATATCTCACATTTAAATGATTTCATTCGTTTTTGAAAATGACAAATATGCCAGTGCTTGGTGTTAAATCTTTATTGAATGTGTAATATGCACTGGTTCCTCATCCCTGAGGCTGGAGATGATAACTTCCTCTTTTCGTTTGATTATATTTGGTGAAACAGTTCAAAGGCTGAGATTTAAACACATTCTATTTCAGGTGCATGACCTTACAACTGGGCTCATCACAAGAGGGGTTGCAGCTGAAGACACCAGAGTCCTACCAACAGAACTTTTCTTACAACCTGACTTCGGCCATGTAGCTTTGGTCCTTAACATCAAAGCAGAGGAAAGCCAGAGGAAGTGACTCATTTCTGCTTGAAGTAGGTTGCAACCTTCTAATGAGGAAAGGCAAGATGCACATCTCCTTGCTCTGGTGTGTAAAGCCTATGTAATTTAGGATTTTGGACCTGCCTATTGGAGCTGGAGGGTTGGGGACAACACTGGTGGCATCACGGGCCATGGATTGTCACAAGAAAGTGAAACCCTGTAAAGATTAAACATCAAAACCCTCCCCTCCAGTTTCCTGTGGGATGTGGATTATGGTCATAGATGGGCATAACTGGGGTGGAGCTGGAGAAAATATTATTAAGAAGGCACTTCCAAATATTTGTGAGAGCTACCTTCTTTGAATGGGAACCCATCCTATTTCTATGGTGGCCCACTAGGCATCAATTCCAAGGATCCATAGGTTAGAAGAGTCCTTGTTTTCTCTATCACCCAGGACTCCAGAGAAGCCCAACATGCTAACATTTTCACATTCCTTTTTTTTTTCCCCATTAGCCTAGAAGTTTCTAAAGGGCAGGAGTCTGTCCTACTCATCTTTGTCACCTTAGCAATTGACCCAGAATACCTGTTCCCTGAAGGCTTGGTGAGTTATAAACATGCATGTCTTATCTCTTTTGTTTCACAGTATGAGCTCGAGGGACTGTTACCAGTACTCCAATGATCTGTTTGGCATCTGTCTGCCCTACTAAACTGTGAACTTCCTGAGGGCAGAATCTATGTACACCCAAGCTCCCTGTATTCAAAATCATGCCTAATACATAGAAAGCATTCAGTATGTGTTTGTGGAATGGCTTAATGCATGAGTGAATGACTCAACCATAATGAGACTCCTTAAATTTGATTTGTCAATTATACCTCAATAAAGCTGGGTGAAAAATGAGCCTCCTTGTTTCTGATCAGTAGATTCACTGTTTTGCTATTTTCTTACAGGCTAGAGCTTAGCACCTGGGGCATCTAAAGTGATCTGTTAGATCTAAAGTAACCTAGTACAGTGGCTCTCAAACTTTGGTGTGTATCAGAATCATCTAGAGGCCCAGGATCTTTGAAGTAGGATATGGCCTAGACCTTCGTAGTTTTACCAAGTTCCCCAAGGGTTCTAGTATCTACCTGAACTAGAGAACCAATGATTTTGTGTCATGCTCTCAGCCTTTTCCATGCCATACTATCCTGGATGACACTTATTCAGCACAGTAAACAAGGTGAAGCTACTTACAGTCAGGATACTCCGCCACTTGGCCCACCCAGGATCCTTTCGTTTACTGGGAATACCAGTTGGAAAACTCTGCCTGACTTTGATAATCAAACAGTGGTTGGGGACCTGTAGCTTCAGCCAAGAGCTTGTTTCAAATGTGAATCTCAGGCTCTCCCCCACACCCACTGAAGCAGAAACAGCCTTCTAACAAGATCTCCTGTGGATTCATGTGCATATCCAAGATCAAGAAGCACTCGCCTTAACACCCCTAACCTTGAAACTCCAAGTCCTCTCTGACCTAAAAAAAAAACTTGTATATGTCCAGGAAAAGGCATGACTCCTTCCTCCATGTAGTTGACTCACAGACACAGGGGAAGTGGGGCAGAAATCTGCTGAGCTCAGCTACAACCACTATTCACACTTGAGGTTGTGTTTGTGTGTGTGTTTGTGTGTGTGCGTGTGTGTGCACGTGCATATGTTCCATTCCTGTCAGGGCACTATTGAGCCAGAGTGTAACCCGTACAGTCTCAGAGGTTTAAAAAAGTCAAAATGCTAAAAGATGCTGAAGAAAATTTCACACTGACCCTTAAGCTTTCTGTCTGCTGTTGAGATGACACCCAGGACAAAATTTTCTGCTCCATTCCTGCTATCATGACTTCAGTTCATTCATTCACTCATTGAGCATCTATTCTGTACCAGGCACTAGAAATACAAATGTGAAACAACACTTCAGATCCTCACTCAACCCTCTGCCCATAGTGTCTCATCCTCCGGATTCATATCTCATACTGCACTACACTAACCGTCTTAAAATGCGTATTTCATTGCATCACTCCTCTGGACCAGATCCTCCTGTGGCACCGACCTTTGTTATTTTATGGCTTATCTCTTAGCATATTCCTATATAAACCCATCAGTCCCTGCAGTTGGTCATTCACTGTCCCCCAAGCTTGCCGAGGACTCTGCTGCTACAATCTGATTGAGTTGGCTCTAAGGAGAGCCCTGAACGTCTATTTCTGTACCATTCCTTGCCTGGGGCTGACCCACAGCCATGACTGAGAATTGCTTGTTAATAAGATCAGAGACTTGACCCTTGTCTTTTAGATACTCACGGTCCAGCAAAGACATGGGAAGGTGGGAGATGTGTTACTCAGCACAGTGTTGACATCAGCATGGGTGGGGCTGACCCTGGACAGGTCCTCCAAGAGGCTGCCCAGAGGAGAAGACACCTGAAGTGGTGTTTTGTAGGTAGATGAGAGGAGGAAAGGCACTCAGGCAGGAGACATGGTGTGAGGCTGCATAATAACTTCAGGGACCTGGAATGGGTTTGGTGTGGCTGGAGCTCATGCCGGGGAGTGGCAGGAAGAGGGCGTGGGGAGGCAGAGGGCCAGATCTCAAAAGGTCTGCTATGCCACACTAGAGAATATGATTGTAAAAACATAATGGGGCATGGAAGAGCAGCATGGAAGATTTTAATCAGGGGAATGGGAATCTGAACTGTAGTATCAAATGAGCAGTCTGGAGGTTTTACAGAAGACATGAGATAAGATGGGGGCGGGGGGCAGAGGAGTCAAACTGGAGAAGGCTAGCTGGAGAAGCCACATGGGAGTTAAGCACAGTGTAATGGAAGAAAGCCATCAGGACTTGGCTCTGCCACGAGTGGCTACGCAGCCTTTCTCTAGTAACGCCATTTCTCAGGGCCTCAGTGTCTTTAGACACAACATGGGCGGATTACATCACGTAACCAGAAAGATCACTCCTCACTCTACTAGCCCACAATGTGGTGAAATTAAGTCTGAGAGACACTTTTTTTTTATTGTGGTAAAATACACATAACATAAAATTTACCACTTTAGCCATTTTTCAGTGCACAGTTCAGTGGCATGAAGCACATTCACACTGTTGTGCGGCCATCACCACCATCCACCTCCAGAACTTTTTCATCTTCCCAAACAGAAACTCTCTCCCCATTAGACACTAAGTCCCCATTCCCTCATCCCCCTGCCCCTGGCACCCACCATTCTACTTTCTGTCTCTATGAATTTGACTACTCTGGAACCCTCATATTCTGTGGATTCATATAGTATTTGTCCTTCCATGACTGGCTTATTTCATCAGTATAATGTCTTCAAAATTCATCCATCTTGTAGAATTTCCTTCCTTTTTAAGGCCGAGTGATATTCCACTGTATGTATACACCACATTTTGCTTATCCATTCGTCAGTTGATGGACACTTAGGTTGCTTCCACCTTTGGCTGTTGTGAATAATACCACTATGGGCTTGGGTGTACAAACGTCTGTCTGGAGCAAGTCCTACTCTCAATTCTTTTGAGTATATACCTAGAAGTGGAATTACTGGATCATATGGTAATTCTATATTTAACTTTTTGAGGAACCACCATGCTGTTTTCCACAGTGGCAGCAGCATTTTACATTCCCATCAGCAATGCACAAGGGTTCCAACTTCTCTACATCTTTATGGACATGTGCTATTTTCCAGTTTTTAAATAATACCATCCTAATGGGTGTAGAGTTCCTACACCTGTACTCTATACCCTCTGTACCTCCTTGTGGTTTTGATTTGCATTTCCCTGGTTATTAGTGATGTGGACATCGTTCCGAGTACTTACTACTCATTTTCTATTTTGGAGAAATGTCTATTCAAGTCCTTTGCTTAGTTTTAAATTGGGTCGTTTGGTTTTTGTTGTTGACTTTAGGAGTTCTTCACATATTTTGGATCCTATTTCTCTTATCAGATATATGATTTACAAATTTTCTTCCATTCAGTGGGTTGCCTTTTCGTTCTGCTGATGGTGTCCTTTGATGAACAAAGTTTTTAATTTTGATGAAGTCCAATTTGCCTGTTTTGTCTTTTGTGGCCTGTGTCTTTGGTGTCACATCGAAGAAGTCACTGCCAAGTCCAATGTTATGAAGTTTTTCACCTGTTTTCTTCTAAGAGTTTTATAGTTTTAGCTCCTACAACTTAAGTCTTTGATCCACTTTGAGTTAACCTTTGTATATGGTGTAAGGTAAAGGTCCAGATTTATTCTTTTGTATATGGAGATCCAGTTTTCCCAACACCATGCTGAAAATACTGTCCTTTCCCAGCCGAATGGTTTTGGTACCCTTGTTGAAAATCATTTGACCATACGCGCATGTCATGTTCTATTCCATTGATATTTATGTCTGTCTTTATGCCACTACCACTGTTTTGATTATTGTAGCTTTGTAGAAGTCTGAAATCAGGAAGAGTAAGACCTCTAACTTTGTTCTCTTTCAAGATTGTTTTGGCTATTTAGGGTTCTTTAAAATTCCATGTGAATTTTAGAATGGATTTTTCTATTTCTGCAAAAAACAAAAAAAAATGCTGTTGGCATTTTGATAGGGATTGCATTGAATTTGTAGATCGTTTCAGTTAGTATTCACATCCTAGCAATATTAAGTCCTCTAATCCATGAACATGGGAGGTCTATTTATTTTGTCTTCTTTCTTTCAGCAGTGTTTTGTAGTTTCAGTGTGCAACTGTTTTATTCCTTTTGATGATATTATGAACTAAATTGTTTTCTTAATTTCCCTTTCCGTTTGTTCATTGTTGTTATATAAAAATGCATCATGTTTTTGTGTATAGATTTTGTATCCTGAAACTTTGCTGGATTCATTTACTAGTTCTAACAGGTAATTTTAAGTAATCTTTAGGGTTTTCTATATATGGAATCATATCATCTGGGAACAGAGGTACTTTTACTTCTTTCTTTCTGTTTTTGATGCCTTCTATTTCTTTTTCTTGCCTAATTGCTCTGGTCATGACTGTCAGTACTATGTTGAATAAAAGTGTTGAAATCAGACATCCTTGTCTTTTCCTAATCTTAGAAAAAAAGCTCTCTGTTTTTCATGATCTGAAAGACTTTATAATCTGTTCTTGGGTTTAAAGAACTTTAGAAGTTTGTGAAGTAGGAGGCCATTTTATTAACTTAATTAGCAATAGTGTGGAGCAATCAGAAAAGAAAGAGAAGAGATGGAAAGCATCTGGTGAATATAATGCATTGAGTGTGCTGCGTATACTTCTAGTTTTCCATAGGTGTTAAATACATCACAAAAGAATGAAAAATAAAACAAGGTACTAGAAGAGGCCAAAAGTTGACTGAAAATCACGGAATAAAGTGGCTTTGCCTTTATCCCCATGAATGACTTCCCAAGGAGACCCCAGCCTTGATTTTAAGGTAAAACAACAACAAAACCTAGCATCTAAAACCAGAAGCCTTGCAAGAATGAAGAAGGACTTTAGGGACCTAGGTCTTGTCTATTCCAGAATGGGTCTCCATCTAGGGTCCTGGCCCCTAAAAAGCTGTGCAAAAAGTACCCTTGCCACATCTGTTGAAAGAAGGAAAGTTGGTCTAAAAATACATGAGAAGGAACTGAAACATTTCAGAGAAGGCAGGGCTCAAGAGCCAGAAACAAAAAGAGGAAGGTAAAATTCTAGTTACAAAAAAAAAGAGGAATGGAAATTGAATTGTCTTACAAAGAAAGTCCAAAAGCTTCCCCCTTTTCCCTGACGACTCCATCAAAAAAGGGGAAAAAATAGTCAATGGGAAACAGCTCTGAGAAAAATAAGTCTCTGCACCGTTACAGTTGAGAATTCAAGCAACCTGACCTGAAGAGCCAGTCAATTTCCCAACTACAGGTGTGTTAGAGCTGAAAGGACTTGTCTTGAAAATGTCCATCCCTACCATCACAGGGAAAGGGAACTCTGAAGCTCTCCGAGGGTCACAGAGCTAACGAGGTTCAGAGACAGGTTGAAAAGTCACTTTTGGACATCTGTCCTGCGTTCAATATCAATAGGATGTATTCATTGCAATGAATTAGCATCACCCCCTGAGCTATCCTCAGTGACAGGTGCATATCCAAGACCATGGTCTCAGAGTGGGGTCCCCATACAGCAGCATCAGCAGCACCTGGGAATTTGTCAGAAATGCATTCTCAGCCCCACTCCAGACCCATGGAATCAGAAACTCTGGGGATGAGGGCTGGTCTTCACAAGCCCACTGAGGAATTCTGATGCACTAAGGTTTGATAACCACTGGCCCAAGAAGTAATATTCCTTTTATCCATTACAATAGCATAAGTAATAATCAGCATGTGTTTCATAATTTACAGAAAAGCTTTTAACCTGCATCCTTTTTTATTTGATAGTGGAGAGTGGTAACCCTCTTAAAATATCCGTGAGAATAGAGTCAAGTACTGATATATTTATTTTATGACCTCAGAGATGAGGTGCAAGGAGGGTAACCCATTGCTGGGATGGCAGATCTAGAGAAGGCAGGGCCCAAACTGCAAATGACTTACATAGCTACCCCAAGGGATTCCCGGATAAAACTTCCCACTTATCACTCTTAGATAAAAGATTATCAACCAGGGCATCCTTTTAGAACATTCTTAGAAATATAATGCTGGGTCAATTGTGTCATTGTCCAGAAGAGGAAATAATAATACTAAGAGCTCCCATTTTCTGAGGACTTACTGTCAGGTTGGAAGCTGAGTCTCAGAGAAACAAAGTTGCCTGCTCAGGGTCACCAGGTGGGTCTGGAAAAGCCAGAATCAGCATGTAAGCAATCCGCCTCCAGAGCCTGCCTGTTCAGGGAGTCTGCATGGATCATCCTTGGTCATCCAGATGATGAAGGGGCAGGACTGGACCCCGTAGTCAACGTTCTTGACTGTATATCTAATGCCCTAGCTGTTACAGAAAACCTCTTTTCTCTAGACCAATGTTTTTCAAACATTGGTTTTCTTTCTTTTTTTTTTAAAGATTTTATTTATTTATTTGACAGAGATAGAGACAGCCAGCGAGAGAGGTAACACAAGCAGGGGGAGTGGGAGAGGAAGAAGCAGGCTCATAGAGGAGGAGCCTGATGTGGGGCTCGATCCCATAACGCCGGGATCACGCCCTGAGCCGAAGGCAGACGCTTAACCGCTGTGCCACCCAGGCGTCCCCAAACATTGGTCTTCATCAGAATTACCTGTAAGGTTTGTTTCAACATAGATCAACCCACGCCAAGAGCTTCTGGTTCCGTAGGCTGGAGTGGGGCCCATGCATTTCTAACATGCTCCCAGGTGATGCTGCTACTGCCAGTCTATGGACCACACTTTGAGTCGTGAGTCTCTAGACTCTAATTTGCAGATTGATCGGGCTGATATGGCAAATGAATAAGAACGGAAGTTCTGAGTCCAATATCTTCACTGTCACTCCCAATCAAAACCATACACACGGTCCTGGCCATTTGCCCTTTAGCTGCTCCTCTTCACCCATCTCTCCAGTTACCTCACACCGGGTAAATCTTATAACGGCCTCCTAGCTCATCTACCCCATAGGTTTGTTTGGCCTCAATCCATACTGCCCACCTTCATCAGAATTTGCCTTGTCAAAACTCCATTTAAGGCAGGTTTGGGATAACAAATCTGTTCCTCTTCATTGCCTAAAACTCCTGAACTTTTCATTCAAAGTCGTCCATGACTTCCATGAGTCAATTTAACATTTTAGCTTCATCCCCAAGGTCTTCATGCTATCATGCATTCTCTACCCCATAACTTTGTTTATGTCATTTACTCTACCTGAAATGTCCTCCCTCACCATCTCCCCAGTTTTAAATTCTTTGGTGCTCATTTCAGACACCCTTTCTTTCACAGAGACTTTCATGAAAAACCCCATCAGGAGGTTCTCCCTCCTCTGAGCTCTGCAAAACATGGAGGTCTACATTTGTGGCCATTATCCTATGTTGCCTTATATTAGAATTTCCCCAGCTCACCACATTTTCATTCCCTTAAGGACAGAACCTTATCATGACTTACCCATCTTTGGATTTCATCAGCACAGCATCCAAAACACTTTAGGGGCTCAGCTAGTATTTCATGATTGAATGCACAGATTCTATTTCCAGTCATATTTACATATATTTCAAGTGAACCATTAATTTCTCCTGATAGTGACCTAAAGAATACATAATGAAGGCCAGTGCAAAGTCATTAACAAACATAGAGGATGATTTACAGAAAAATTCTACAGGCTGATCATTACATACTGTAATACCCATCCACCTGACTTTAAAGCCAGCTAAGTATTGGCCATGTTAATGAGTGAAAGAGGAAAATACAGTAAAATATAATGAAAAGCACCCAGCTAGCCCCATATCTCCTTGTGCCCCGGTAATAAATAAGACCCTATGATAATACTTTTGAACACTAAAATTCCCGGTTCTCTTGACAGTGAAGCAAGAGCTGAGAGAGAAGTCTGCAGAGCCTTTGCATCTGGCTGCCACAACTTTTGAGAACAATAGTCTTTCTTCTCTTCTGCTTCCCAAATCACAAATTTGTGGCCTCTAACCATATAGAAAAGGGAAGCCATATACAATCCATATAAGGAGAAGGATTCCGGGAAATGTAATCTCTTGCTTCCGTTGCACATGCTCCTTTTCAAAAGCCTTTACAATTTTACTTAAGACTTGAACTCCTGAACAAGGCATTATACAGTCCAGTCCCTTCCAACCCCATAAACCTCCACACTGCAGTTTGTGCTCTGGGCACACTGGCTTTCTTTTAATTCCTTGAAAATGGCGATTACTGATCCAGATGCCTCAGAAACTTCATTTTACTCTTTGTATCCTTTCTGTTATAACAATATGGCAGTAATGTAATATACTTTTTTATTTTATATATATATATGTTTTATGTACATGTAAAATTTTTATTTTATTTTATGTATATAAATATAAATATATAAATAATAATATATAAATTATATAAATATATATGTGTACATATATGTATATATAT
This sequence comes from Ursus americanus, assembly GCF_024610735.1. NCBI lineage: Eukaryota > Metazoa > Chordata > Mammalia > Carnivora > Ursidae > Ursus > Ursus americanus. The sequence goes on along the minus strand of NC_142140.1, from coordinate 41,630,840 downwards.
AAATATGGAGATATGTGACATATACATAATATACCTCCAAAAACACAAATCCAGGCTCTAACACAAGCATCTCAGGGAACCAGGAGTGGAGCACAAAACCAATGTGGTGAGTAGAGCTAAACCACAAGCCTGCTGGGCCCAGGTCCAGAAATAGGCGATGCAAGCCAGGAGTGTAGCTTCTGATAGGTAATAGGTACTAAGCGTGTGTGCCTGAGAAACGGTTTGGAGCTCAGGCTGAGTCTTAAAATCAAAGGCGGAATCAGACTCTGTAACTCCTGACAGAGGGCTCACAGTTGTTGCCCACGCTTTCCTAGGGCTACAGTTGTACAGAGCAGCTGGCTTAAGGAGGCAGGAGGACCAGACATCACCTGGCATCCAGGCACTGAACCAGACCACCTGCTGTTATATCCCCAATATCCTCTGAGCGCCAGTGCTTCCAGCCACCACACAAGGCCTGGTTCTGGCCCGAGGGACTAGAGGAAAACCACCACAGAGTAGCTGGACAGGGAAAGACGAGCAGAAGACCAAATAGTCTTTTATTCAAAATGAGATTACAGGTCAAAATCCCACAACTCATGAAGAAATCAAATGGTAATAAAGACAGCCAAGGCTTATCGCTTAAAGTCAGAGGCTAGGATGAGCTCTAGGATGCCTGAGGGATAGGAATACACCCAAATGTCTTACTCTAACAGAGACTACTGCATGCCTTCTAAAGGCTCTCCTTCCTGGGGCACCTGGGTGGCTCCGTTGTTAAGCGTCTGCTTTCGGCTCAGGGCATGATCCCAGGGTCCTGGGATTGAGCCCTGCATTGGGCTCCCTGCTCCACTGGGAGCCTGCTTCTGCCTCTCCCACTCCCCCTGCTTGTGTTCCCTCTCTTGCTGGCTGTCTCTCTCTCTGTCAAATAAATAAATAAAACCTTAAAAAAAAAGCCTCTCCTTCCTTAGGAACCCTATCTTGCTTAGTAACAAAATCCTGGGCAAGGCAATTACAGCCAAGCAAAAGATGACTTTTCACAGTTTCCCTTATTACTAGGTATCACTAAGTCTGGTCATTGAGAAGTGAACAGAAGCATTATGTAGAACTTCCTCAAATTCTCCTTAAAAATAAAGGGAGGAGTGCCATTTTTTTTTTCTTCCTCACTTGCTCTTCCTGCTGTTCGAATGTGGGCATGGTGGCTGGACACACTTTAGGCCACCAAGTGACCTTGAGGATAGAGGGTTTGTGCCAGAATGGGGGCAGGGGGTTGGGTAGAAAAAGGAGAAGTGATAATAAACCTCAATATTGCTAAGATGGCAGTATCCCCCACCCTGGGCTACAGATTCCACTCAAGATTTCAATGTCTGTGACATTGCAGCTGACGTTCCTGCAGAAAGTGACACATGGATCACAAAAATTGACATGGAAATGCCAGGGATCGGGACAGTCAAAACAATCTTGAAAAGAAGAATGAACAAAGTTGGAAGACTTGCACTTACTGACTCCAAAACTTGTTACAAAGCTTGCGTCAGGCAATGTTTTCTTAGATATGACACCAAAAGCACCAAGAACAAAAGAAAAATAGATGAATTTGGACTTTATCAAAATTAAAAGGACTTTTGTGCTGCAAAGGACAACATCAAGAAAATGAAAAGACAACCCACAGATGGGAGAAAATACTTGCACAATATGTATGTAATAAGAGACATGTATCCAGAGGTGCCTAGGTGGTGCAGTTCGTTGAGTGTCGGACTCTTGGTTTCGGCTCAGGTCATGGTCTCATGGGTCCTGAAATCGAGTCCCATGTCAGTCTCTATGCTCAGTGTGGAGTCTGCTTCAGATTCTCTCTTCCTTTGCCCCTCGCCTTGCTCTCTCTGTCTCTCTCTCTTTCTCTTTCTCAAATAAATAAATAAATCTTTAAAAACAGAGAGAGAGAGAAATGTATTGAGAATACATAAAGAACACCTAAACACAACTAAATACTAAAAAGATAAGTCACCCAACTAAAACATGGGCCAAGAATGTGAATAGATATTTCTCCAAAGAAGATACAAAAACGGCCAATAAACACATGAAAAAATGTGCAACATCATTGTTGGGGAAATGCAAATGGAAACCACAATGAGACGCCAACTCACACTTACCCAGATAGTTATAATCAAAAACACAGATCACAGCTATTGTGAGCAAGGATGTGGAGAAACGGGAACCTTCATACAAGGCTGGTAGGAATGTAAGATGTATGGCAGCAGCTTTGACAGTGTGGAGTTCCTCAACAAGGGAGCCATAGAGTTACTACATGAATGAGCAATTCAACCTCTAGTATATATCCAAGAGATAGAACATGAGCCACATTATATACCATGTTATATTAATTACTATAATATTATAATATATAACGTAGTACAAACAATATGATACACACTATATTTATTATTAGCAGTATTATATTAGCAATGAATAGTCAAAAATGGAAACAAACCAAATATTCAACTAAAGAATGGGTAAATAAAATGTGGTATATCTATAAAATATGATTTGGCCATACAAGGAATAAAGTACTGATCCAGGCTACAACATGGATGACGCTTGAAAACATAATACTAAGTGAAAGAAACCAGTCACGGAAGACCGTATATTGTATGGTGTGAAGTGTCCAGAATAGACAAATCGACACAGACAGAAAGAAATACTGCTAAATACCTGAAGAGGGTTCATTGTTGCATTATTGAAATAGTGAAAAACTGGAATCAATTAATATATTCACAAGCAGGAGATTGTTTTTTTAACTGTGGCTTGTCCATCTGACGGAATATTACATGAAGTAAACATTTCATTTCACCAGAGGGAAGCCTTTTGCACTAGGACCGTTCCAACCATGGTCAGATCACTGGGATTCTCTGGTATACAGAAACATTTAAAGTGAACATATTCTTTGATCTAGGACTCCCACTTTTATCAATTTTCCCAAAAGAGGCAATTATAATGAGTGAGATAAATCTTAAAATCATAAAGATGCAGATGATACAAAGAAATTTTAGAAATAGAAGTGGAAATTTTTTTCCCATTTCTATTCTATTTTTTAAAAATAGACAAATTTTAAACATTAAAACACACAAAGCAACATTGTGTCTATAGTAAAAAGAAACAAATAATGCACGAGAATGATAAACACCCAGTTCAGAATAGTGTTGATATTGTGGTGAGAAAGAGAAAGATAAATGGGGACTAGGGACAAGTATACAAGGTTGATTTCAGTTGTAGCTCTAAATTCTTACTTTTTCCAAATAGAATACTGCAAAAGAAGATTTGTTAAAGCTGGGGCAGTAGGTACATGGCCGCTCTGTCATTTAAAAAATATTTCTGTATATTTGAATATTCCATTTTTATTTATTTTTTTATTATGTTCAGTGGCTACTGTATAGTACATCATAATTTTTTATGTAGTGTTTGATGATTCATTAGTTACATATAAAAAAGATTTTATTTATTTATTTGTCAGAGAGAGAGAGGGGGAATACAAGCAGGGGGAGCAGCAGGCAGAGGGAGAAGCAGACTCCCTGCTGAGCAAGGAACCCGATGTGGGACTCGATCCCAGGACCCTGGGATCATGACCTGAGCCAAAGGCAGACGCTTAACTGACTGAGCCACCCAGGAGTCCCTGAATATTCCATTTTAAAAACAAAAATACAGGGGCACTGAGATGGCCCAGTCAGTGGAGCATCCAACTCTTGATTTCGGCTCAAGTCATGATCTCAGGGTGATGAGATCAAGCCCTCCCCCCACGTCTGCTTGATTCTCTCTCCCTCTTTCTCTGCCCCTTCCCTGACTTGTGCTCTAAATAAATAAACTCTTCAAAAAAAAATAAAAATAAAAACAAAAATCCACATGTAATTTTTTTAAAAGATTATTTATTTATTTATTTATTTGACAGAAAGACAGACAGCCAGTGAGAGAGGGAACACAAGCAGGGGGAGTGGGAGAGGAAGAAGCCGGCTCCCAGCGGAGGAGCCTGATGTGGGGCTCGATCCCAGAACGCCGGGATCACGCCCTGAGCCGAAGGCAGACGCTTAACGACTGTGCCACCCAGGCGCCCCTCACATATAATTTTTTAACTGGCTTTTTTCTGTTTGCTGGTTTTACCTGCCTGGTGAGGTATGGCTCCCTCTGCCTGGATTCTTCACTTGGCAGTTAAGAGCAAGGTGTTGAGACACACTGCCTGGGCTGGAGTCCCAGTACTAGATTGACTTAGGGAGAGATTCTCAATCTCATTGCTTCAGTTTTTCTTCTGAAAATCGAGTAGAATAATAGCATGGAGCTCATAGGTTGTTACAAGGAGTAAATGTGACCATTATATGGAGAGCTCTAGAACAGGGCCTATCAGCACTTACTAACATCTGCCATTACCACCATCATTGTCAATATCACCATTATTATTAAATCTCCTTGTCAGTAAACTCCTATTTACCCTCCATGTTTTAGAGATCAGTTAAAATACTACTTTTCAAAGAAGTTTACCCTCACTCTCCATTATAAATTAGATTTCATAGGAACCTGTTTGTTATTGTCCATACACTTATTAAAATTTGTATTTCATATTTATATGTTTTTATTTCCTTAACATCTGCCTAGCACATTTGGACACAAAAGTTTCTTGAGGTATGTTTGATTCATCTTTTTATGTACATGGTCCAGTCTAGGGTGGACAAGGAATATAACTGATAGAGATTCTGAGTACTTATTGATTGAATGAATGAATGGATGAACTATTTTATCATTTGAACAGTATGCAGCCATTACAATTATGTTTGCAAAGAATTTACAATATGGAAAAAGTTTTGGCTTCCTTAGTGGAAAAATGAAAAGGTACAAAAGTATACATACGATGTGACTCTAATGCCACATAAATAACACCAAACACAAGCCCATACATTGGGGTACAACAAGGGAGGTGTTCATTCACAACGTTGTGCAACCACCTCGATCTACTTTCAAAACGTTTCATCATCCCAAAATAAAACGCTGTACCCATGGGGCTGCTACTCCCCATTCTCCCCTCCACAGCCCCAGAAACCACCAATCTGTTTTCTGTTTCTATGGATTTACCTATTCTGAATATTCCATATATAGAGTCACACAAAGGTGGCTTTCCTGTCTGGTTTCCTTCCCTTAGCATGGTGTTCTCAAGGCTCATCCCCGCTGTGCCATGTATCAGTACTTCATTCCTTTTTATGGGTAACTGTATGTATATCATTTGTTTATCCATCCATCTGTTTTGATGAACATCTGAGTTGTTTCTGTCTTTCGGTTACTGGGGACAGGTACCGCTATGTACATTTGTGTAGTAGTGTTTGATTACCGGTTTTCAGTGTTCGTGGATATATATCTAGGACGGGAATTGCAGGGTCAGGGGATAATTCTATGTTTTATTCTTTTTAGGAACTGTCACACCGTTTTCCAAATCGGATGCGCCATTATACAGTCCAAGTGACTTAAGAGCGTTCCCATTTTTCCACATCCTCACCAACACTTGTTTTTTCCTTTTTTTAAGAAAAGACTATAGCCATCCTAGTGGGTATGAACACCTCTGTATCTAACGGGTGTCTCATTGTGGTTTGATTTGCATTTCTCTGCTAACTAATGTTGTTGAGCACCTTTTCATACGCTTACTGGCCATTTGTACATCTTCTCTGGAAAAACATGTCTTTCAGTGCGTTGCCCATTTTTAAATTGGGTTGTTTGCCTTTTTGCTCTTGAGCTATAGGTGTTCTTTATACTTTCTGGAAACTAGACGCTTAGCAGATACACGATTTGCAAATATTTCCTCTCATCCTATATGCTGTCTTTTCACTTTACTGGTAATGTCTTTAATGCACAAAGGTTTTGATGAAGTCCGATTTCCTATGTTTTGTTGTTGTCACTCATGCTTTTGGTGTCATATCTAAGAATTCATTCAAAATCAGTGGTCATAAAGATTTACCTCTGTATTTTCTTCTAAGAATTTTATTGTTTTAAGCTCTTATATTTACATCATGGATCCACTTTGAGTTCATTTTTGTATATGATGTGAGGAAGGGATCTAACTTCATTCTTTTATCATGTGGATATCCAGCTGTTCCAACACCATTTGCTGAAGAGAATGTTCTTTCTCCAACTAGTGGTCTTGGTACCCTTGTTGAAAATTAATTGGCAATAGATGGAGGAGTTTATTTCTGGACTTTCAGTTGTATTCCACTGATCTATAGGTCTATCCTTATGTCAGTGCCACACTGTTTTAGTTAATTTAGCTTTGTAGTTTGTTTTGAAATCTGAAAGCTAGAGTCCTCCAAAGTTTTTGTTTGTTTTTTCTTTGTTTTTGTTTTAAGGATTGTTTTGGCTATTCAGGGTTCCTTGCAATTCCATACAAATTTGAGGATCAGCTTTTCTATTTTTGCAAAAGCCATTGGAATTTTGATAGGAATTACATTTTATCTTTTAGATAGCTTTGGGCATTACTGCCATCTCAACAATGTTAAGTGTTATAATCCATCAACATGCACTGTCCTTCCGTTTATTTAAGTCTTCTTTAATTTCCTCTGCAATGTTCTATGGTTTCAGTGTACAAGTATTTCACCTCCTTGGTTAAATATATTTCCAGGTATTTTATTCTTTTTGATGTTTTTGTAAATAGGATTGTTTTCTTAATTCCCGTTTCAGATTGTTCATTGCTGGTATATAAAAACACAACAGATTTTTGTGCATTGATTTTATTTTCTGCAATTTTGCTGACTTTATTTATTGTTTCTAGCAGGTTTTTTGTGGCTCACTTGGGATTTTCTATATATAAGATCATGTCATCTGTAAATAGAGAGTTTTATTTCTTCCATTCCAATTTGAGTGCCTTTTATTTCCTTTTCTTTCCTGATTGCTTTGACTAGACCTCCCAGTATAGTCTGAATAGCAGTGGTGAAAGTGGGCATCCTTGTCTTGTTCCTGATCTTAGAGGGGAGGTTTTTAGTCTTACCATTGAGTCTGATGCTAGCTATGGGGTTTCACAAATCTTTAATTATGTTGAGGCAGTTTTCTTGTATTCCTACTTTTTTGAGCATTTTTGTTATAGAAGGGTATTGAATTTTGTCAAATGCTTTTTCTGTGTCAGTTGAGATGATCGTATTTTTTTCTTCATTCTGTCAATGTTGTGTATGACTTTGGCTGATATTTCCTGTATTGAACTGCCCTTGCATTCTTTGGATAAATCCTACATGGCCACGGAATATAATTCTTTTAATGTACTGTTGGATTCACTTTACTAGTATTTTGTTGAGAGTTTTTCCTCTATTTTCATGGAGGATATTGGTCTGCAATTTTCTTGTGGTGTCTTTGTCTGGCTTTGCTATCAGTGTAATTCTTGTTTCACAGAATGAGTTAGGAAATGTCTCCTCCTCTTCTATTTTTAGGAAGAGTTTGAGAAAGACTGATGCTAATTTTTCTTTAAATGTTTGGTAGAACTCACCAATGAAGCCACCCGGTCCTGGACATTTATCTGTTGGGAGATTTTTTATTTCTGATTTAATGTCTTTATTTTTTATAGACCTTTTCAGATTTTCTATTTTTTCTTGAGTCACTTTTTGGTAATTTTTGTGTCTCTAGGAATTTGTCCGTTTCATTTCATTTGTCCATGTTATTGAATTTGTTAGTGGGCATTGTATATAATATTTTCTTATAATCTTTTATTTCTGTAAATTCACTAGTAACCAGTTTCATCTGATTTTAGTTATTTATGCCTTTTCTTTTTTTCATAGTCAGCATACAGGTTTGTCAACTTTGTTGATCTTTTCAAAGAACCAACTTCTGTTTTCAGCATGAATTACTTTAAAATACATATATATTATATATAATACATACTATATTTTTATATGTATATATATCTGAGTCACATTACAAATGATTTGTCCTCCCCAAACTTGTCTTTTCCCCACAGCCAAGTATTTATGGTTCCTGCAGAGCCAATAGCAGTTGGGCACATCTTCAACTAGCCATACATGGCAAGGGTCTCTCTATCTTCCATCACTCACTGCCCACCCAGTATGAGGCCTCAGTCATGCCCTCCAATCAGAAACGCTGCCACATCCAGATTTGTGGGTTTCTTCTCATGCCACCTTCCAAGAGCACTATTTGTGTGCTTTGCAGATGGCTACAGCATTGTGCCCCTCCCTGGGACACCTCAGAAGCCACACTCAAATGGTAGATGATGTCGGAGGTGGGAGAAGAGTAGCTATGGTCCCTAATGCCATGTCTAAAACCTCATCCTGTAGGCGGTCACCTCATCCTCCTCCTACTCACCACGCCTTGCGGAAGGGCAGGTGATGGTGGTGACAGTGAGTTCTAGCTTCTGATTCCCCAGTACCAGCCCCCCACCCACTGCTGCCATGTCCTAGGGGTCTCTAAAAATGCCTTCCAAGTACTGTGTCCTGACTCATCCCCAGCCACAGCTTCCTCCCTAGAACAGGCCACCTCCGAGGCTAAGGTCTGAGTCTAGTCACAGAGTAGTTCAAAACATCTGGGCTGTAGAAGAACACAAGATTATCTCGCTACTACAGAGTTCAAAAGACATCCTCTTAAGTCACTTGAGAGGGCTTTTCAACAACTGGATGTATTACAGATCTTGACTTCACCTCTATTGTCCAAAGCTGATTTGGTCTCAAGGTGTGGAAACATCCCATCTCCCATCTTTACATTCTCAGTTAATAGAGACTTAAATTACCTGTTTTTATGATATTTTTATTTCTTTTTTTTTTTTCATCACATATCCTTGTTAGCTCTTGGTTCACTGGAGATGGTGGTGAACTTGGAGGAAGAGAGAGAAATTCATGCCTATCTTCTGTTATTTGACACTTTCTCTTCCCATTTGCAGTTTCTGGGTTTTCTTGCTGTTGTGTTACTATGTCACTTGGAACAATAGTGGAAATAATTTGTATTCTTTTTATTATGGAAACAAGACAAGAGCATGTTCTTGTTCTTTCTGTGGGTATCGTATTAGTCCAGATCAATGTTTAAACCAAAACTGAAGATGTAAAATCCTAGAGCTCACTAATCTATTTTAGTAGGTCACAGGAAGCATGCAAACCATAGAAACCACAATCAACCAAAGCATCTATGCTGAAAAAAAGGCAAGAATTTATCTTGTAAAGGTGTCAACTGAACAAATCCATCACAGATAAGTAAGGGACTTAGTTACAACATAACCTGAGGCTGTTGATAAACATTTCCTGTCTTCTTGCCCTGGCAGCAATTCTTTCCAGCCACACTTTTCCCCATGTTTTCATTTAGCTGAATGTTGGCATCCGTGCAAGGGGAGAGAGGTTCTTAGAACAAATCTAACTTTCAGCTTCAATGGTCTAGCCCCCAACTCACTGTTGACCTTCAGACTACAGATAAACAAGAATCTTAACCTTCTCATGGTCAGTGTTGGTCTGGTTCTTCCCTCTTCATTCAGAGAGTGTGACCTGCTTTTATTTTATTGGTTTATAGAACTAAGTGTCCCCTCATCCCTGCCAGGTCACCTTGAGGTGACCACCGGCATGCCCATTATTGAGATAGGAGGCTGGTGACACACTTTCCCCAAGTCTGCTCAAAAGACCATACCTCTCTTCCGCACTGAGAATTTCAGAACCCATGAACCCAGTGCCAAAAGGTGAACATGAGTCTCTCAAATTGCTGGAAAAGCATTGTTCCTAGCTCTCTCCATGTGCATAAAGAATCCTTAATCTTAAGGGTACTTACCCTGGTTCCCAATTTTCTGACTATCTGCATGGACCAGGTGAGAACACAGTGACCAAAAAAAAGTTTGACTTTATATTGAGTGGTTATTAGTCATGCTTCCCCAGATCCACTTCGATTTCCAGGAAGCTGACACCGACTGGCTACATCATCTGTACCCCCGCTGCTCCCTTTTCCTTTTGGGTTCAGACACTGGCAGGAGATCTGGGGACTTCTGCTCCTACTCTCCTCCTGCCCTGTGGAAGTTCTAGCAGCAGCTGAATCCTTCTGCCTTCAGCTCTCAACAGGGCTCAGGTGATATTTATTGGTTTGATCCTTCAAGCATAGGGTAACAGTTCCCACTAGTCTTTGGACACCTCACCCACCTGTTGCTCCTCCTAACCCTGCCTACCCTTCTGTACATATGTTCAGCCTTACACTGTGTCTTCAAAACAGGTGGCCCAGTGTGCCATCTATTCCTTGTGCCAGAATTAAGCCAAGGATTCAAATCCTGGCTCTGCCACCCCCTACCTCTGTGCCTCCCTGTTTATAAAATCACAGGGCTAAAGTCAGTGATGTCTAGTGTGAAGACAGAAATCAACAAGGGCAAAATTCCAGGGTCTTGACCTTCCCCATCCCAGATTGACTCAAAGGAACCAGCAGCATGATGCCAGAGTCAAAACATTCCATAAGTGGGCATGGACCCAGCATCACTGGGTAGGGAAGACCAGTTTTACTATTGAAATCTCAGAAAGACCCTTCTGATCCCCACTCAGAGACCACATTAGGAGACAACTGGGGGACTTTAGATGTTCCTGACCAAGCAAGAAACTATCTTCTAAGTGAAAACCTGAGGCCCTTCTTGCTTCACACAAAAACCAGGTCTTATGCAGGACACATGGCTACAACAAATAGAAATCCAGAAAGGACCCCTGGATTGCACTGAGTGTTTCACTGTTGCTGTTGTTGTTAGCTACTATTAGCTATGTGTTGAGTGCCTACTTCATACCAGATGCTGTACTAGCTGCTTTGTATCCATTTAAACCCCACAGACCCCAGCGGCCTTATTATTCCTATGTTATAGTTGGGAAAATCAAAGCTTAGAAATTTGCCGAGACCACAGCATAAGGATCCTGACCCAAGACCTGCTGAATTCCAGAAAGTGCCTGGAGCCAAATCAGGTGACTCAATTTTCCCTGTGGAACCTGAGGAATATTCCTAAGTGCAGTTGCCTCAATTGCAGGGTTTATGCTGTTAAGGGTGATTTCTCTTTATCTTTTCTTTTTTTATTGAGGTAGAATAAACATAACACATATTTTGTTTATATAACATAAAATCTTACCGTTTTAACCATTTTTAAGTGTACACTTCAATGGCGTTAAACACATTTGTACTGTGGCCAACCATTACCACCATCCATCTCTAGAACTCGTTTCATCTTGTAAAACTGAAACTCTGTACCCATTAGCACTAACTCCCCATTAATCCCTCACCTCAGCACCTGGCAACCACCATTCTATTTTCTGTCTCTATGATTTTGACTAAGTATCTCATGTAAGTGGAATCATCCAGTCTTTTGTGACTGGCTTATTTCACTCAGCATAATGTCCGCAAGGTTCTTCTGTCTTGTAGCAGGTGTCAGAATAAGGTGTCTATCATAAGACTGAATAATATTCCATCATATGCATATACCACATTTTGCTCATCCATTCATCCATGGGTGGACAGTTGGATTTCTTCCATGTTTAAGGTATTATGAATAATAATATGGCTATGAATGTGGGTATATAAATATCTCTTCAAGACTCTGCTTTCAATTCTTTTGAGTATACAACCAGAGTAGAATTGTTGGATCACATAGTAATTCTACTTTTACATTTTTGGAGAACCACTATAGTGTTCTGCACAGCAGCTGTAACATTTTACATTTCCACAAGAGCACACAAGAGTTTCAGGATCTCCACATCCTCACCAACACTTGTTGTTCTCTGTTTTTTGGATAGTAGCCATCTTAATGGTTGTGCGGTGGTATCTCATTGTAGTGTTGATTTTCATTTCCCCAATGATCACTGGTGTTGAGCATAACATGTGCTTATTAGCCGTGCACATATCTTCTTTGAAGAAATGTCTATTCAAGGCAAGTCCGTTGTTTAGTTTTGAATTGAGTTGTTTAGTTGTTGAGTTTCAGAAGTTCTCTATCTAGTTTCAATACAGCCTCTCCCAAAAAATGTCCTAGATACATTTGAGAATAATGTGTGTGCTATTGTTCTTGGGTAGAGTATCCCGTATCTGTCTGTCAGATCCGGGTGGCTTATTATGCGGCTCAAGCCCTCTGCTTCCTTACTTATCTTTCATCTGGTTGTTCTGTCTGTTATCAAGAATGGGGTGTTGAAATCTCCAACTATTATTGTGCAACTGTCTTTTTCTCCCTTCAATCCTGTCAGTTTTTGCTTCATATATTTTGATGATCTGTCATTAGGTGTAAATGTTTGTAATCATTGTATCTTCTGGCTGCACTGAACCCTTTATTAATATGTAATATCTGTCTTTGTCTTTTGTAATCTTTTTTGATTTAAAGTCTATTTTGTCTGATATTAGTATAGTCATCCCTGCTCTCTTTTGTTTCATATCTTTTAGTTAATATTTTCTCCGTCCTTTCACTTTCAATATATTTGTGTGTTTGGATCAAAAATGAGTCCCTTGTTGATAACATATAGTTGGATCATGTTTTGTTTTGTTATTCATTCTACCATTCTCTATCCTTTGATCAGATAATTTAATCCATTTACATTTAAAGTAACTACTGATAAGGAGGGACTTAATTCTGTCATTTTGCCATTTTTTTCTATACGCATACTTAGGGCTCTTTTGTCCCTCATTTCCTGCACTACTGTCTTTTTTGTGTTTGGTTGATTTTTTTGGTAATGAAATGCTTAAATTCCCTTTTATTCCCTTTTGTGTATGTTTTAAAGCTATTTCCTTTGTGGTTACCATGGGGATAGCATAGTTAGAACATGCTAATTTAAGTTTATAGCAGCTTAATGTCACACAGCTTAACAACACACAAAACTCCGCTCCTTTTTGGCTCTGTCCTCACCTCTTTTGGTTGTTGTTGTCACAGAAATACATCTCCATGCATCGTGTACCAAGAGGAGGTGGTGGAGGATGGCTAGCTGCTACTGTGCCAAAAGCTAAAATCGACCAAAGTTAACTGCAATTGATCATCCAAGCCTTATCCTGACAGTTGCAAACCTTCAGTAGATTCCAGAGTGCCAGAATAGTTAGATCAGACAGATTCTGTCAGTGCAATTATTATCTGGGTGGGGAGAGAGATTTCTGGGGCTTCCTATGCCACCAGAATCTCTGTGGTGATTTCTTTTAGAAAAACTTCTTTCTGAGGAATGGAACCTATAATAAATAAGGCCCTTCTTGCTAAGGACATCTCTGATACAAGAGACCATTTTGCATTCCCTTTTCAATAAATATTGCCAGCTAAAAAAAAATTTCCAACCACATCCCAAATCCAAGATGTCACCAGTGTGCATGGTCACATAAAACTCATTCTGTTTTCTCCACCATCACCAACAGTCCCACTGTTAGCATTTATCCTCTGGAAAATTAAGTTCTGTTGTGCTCGTTTCATGCAAATTATCACTGGTAGAAGAGAGATGAAGATTTCCAGATATAGAGACCCACAAGATAAAGAAGCGCAGAGTCGTTAGACAGAGGAGCAGATGTACAGGGTGTGCCTGACTCACACTCACGGTTGCATAAGTAAGATTTCAAAATTAATATACTCTGGAGACCTCAACCTAGCGTACAATGTTCCTGGCTGGAAAAGAAGAACTATATCATTCTTTTTTTTCAAATCTTTACCATTACTTGCCGTTGTATCTCCGCCTCCTGCAGGAAATATTATTTCCTACTTCTGCACACCAAGTTTCTACCTCCAGATCTGTTTGGTTCAGTTGCTGAGAAGCCTGACCCTCCAGTACCACTTGGGAGAAGCTATCCACTGGTGAGTTGCGTGTGCTTTTTCCATTACTTTATGAATCACAGGCTCAAAGCATCCCAACACTGGAGATGCAGGGACTGGGAGCACCCTGGAGGTTGCATAGCTCAGGACTCTGGGGGATGGTCTTGGGGGAGAAAAGGCTGGAGGGTGGTGTCTGCACCAGAAATGGTGGAGAGGCCCGGATGGCAGTGAACAAGTACAGAGCAGGGTGAGACCACCCCACGGGGCTCAGGTGAGATGACAGTGGGCTAAAGAGGACAGTCACGAAGTGTAAGGACACTCAGGCTTCTCAGCTTCTGCTCCTCTCACTCTGCCCCTCCCAGCCCCCTAGGGCTTTAAAGAGCTAGAACTTTCTATCCCAAATATTCCTCCCTCCCCCCTTCATAGTCCATCTATGTGATGGTCCAGACCCTGAACCAAAATGGGCCTCTTGCCTCAATTCAGAAGGCCCAGAGGGGCTGAAGCAAGGAATCTATTTTTCTGAGAGTCAGCTTTTAATTGATTCAGGATGTGTCCTGAGACTTGAAAGTGACACCTCACAAGTGTCTGCTGTGCCATGAGCTAGGTGTGCTGGAGTGACTGGGGAGAAGTCGTGGAGGAGGAGGTGGCTGGTAGCCAGTGCGGGTAAACAACAATGTGGAGAGAAGACACGATGGAAGTGGTCAGGGCAATTGGCCCCCTTGCACCCTACCTTTTCCCCACCCCTGATCTGAATCACCAGAGGGTCTGGACTGTGCATTTCTGACTGACAGACTTCCTGTGTGATACCGAAGCCCAGCATTTGAGAACCACTGGTCCAGTCCACACTTTCCCATCCAGATGAGGAGGCCAGCCCTGTGGTTGGTTACGGAGCAGCCCAGAGGGTGTGCTGCACTTAAGGGTCTGTGTGCAAGGATCCCCAATATCTTAGTTTTTATATGGTCTCCCACTGGATTACCTGGGAGGCATACCTAGGTAATTATTACCTATTCCATATGCATCTCTGCTCTCCCAGGCTGGAGATAGGAGCTCCTGAGGTCTTTCGTAACGGAATAGCCCCAGGTTCAAAATCCAGCTCAACTATTACTTGTTTTGTGAATTTGGGAAAGTCATTTAACTTGCCAATGCTTAAATTGTGAATTTCTTCACTTGTAAAATGTATAAACACTTGCTCACAAAATATTTGCAAATATTACACTAATGCACGCAAAGTATTTAGCGCAGCACCTGGAGCTTAAGAAACACTCGATTAATGATCATAGATGTAATTCTTTAGGTGGATACATTTTCACCCCAGGTGCTTGAGACTAGATAAGTCTTATTTAGTTGCAGCAGATTTCCAAGAATCTGGCTTAGTGAAATGCAGGATCTATGAGATATATCGATCATAAGAGAAATTGAAGAATAAGGTGTGTACAAAGATAAAAACCAATTCACTGTTACTACCAGGAAAGGGAAAAAAAGAATATTCTTGAGAATCAAGCCTAATGATGTCAAATGTTATACTCAGTATAAAGACTTTCATGCGTTCCTTCAATGAACATTTATTGGTGCCTCCTTTAGCTAGGTGGTATATCATAAGAGCTGGAAACACACATGATCTGGACTTCAAGGGGCACACAGTGTATGGAAAACCATGTGATAAGGGCTTGTTTTAGAGGCATGCATGGTGTTTTGAGATGATTGGCGTGATTGATTAGAGGAGGCAGGTTTGGCTTCACAAGAAGGGGAATTTGAGCGAGAGGTACCGGCGGATGAATAGGAGTTCACCAGGCATTTTAGGCAGAGGGGAAAGCTTATGCAAAACCACTAAAACAGGCGAGTTTGCAGGAAAATGGACGGAAGATGGTTGGGGTGGGAGCACAGGACCTGGGGTTTGAAAAGTGACTGGAGCCAAAGCCGGGAGGACGTGAGCATAGAAAAGACTGACAAGTGGTCCAGGCATTGCCTTTGAGGTCCCACCACATACAATGTGTGGGACCACTGCGGTTTTCAGCTGAGAAGTGCATGATCCCGTTGCAGTGTTGGGGAAGTCAGGTTGAAAAGGAGCAGGTCAGGAATAAGCCACGAGCAAGGCAAGACCACAGCAAAGATGGAAATGGGGAGGGTCTAAGGCAAGACAGTGGCAACTGACAGGGGTGCAGAGGGGCTGAATCCGGAGGTGTTTATGAGGTAGAATTCACATGACAATGATAATGACAGTAGTAGTAGAAAAGAGTATGGCTCACGGGAGGTGCTTGGTAAACACTGGGAAAATGGGTAAACCCATGGGGACCTATGCAGGAGGCAATGGGAAATTCAACTCTGAGATGTAGGGGTTGCAAGGTGGGACCGGAAGGCAGAGCTTTGGGACACATTGGCATTCAGGGCGCCTAAAACCCTGCAATTAGACAACACAACTGAGCAAGAACTTGGGGGCGAGAATAAAGAGGTAGCAGGTAAAGAGGTGACAGCCAAGGGATGGTGCCTGGGTGTTCTCACAGGGTGGGCAGGGGAAGGAGACACCAACGAAGAAAATGAATAAGGAGGCACGAGGCAGGCACTCACCTCCCAGAAGGCAAATGAGTTTTAAATAGAAGAACGTAGCAGAAGGATCCAATGCTCATCAAGGATGAAGCTGAAGCAGAGCGGGGGCATTTAGTAGTTGGGTTGTCATGGCAACCTTGCCCAGGAAGCTTTGGCAGGAAGGTGGAGGCAGAGAGTTGAGAGTTAGTTAGAAGGTGTTCAGCTGCAAGTAACAGAACATGGAACTCACAGTAGCTTAAAAAGCAGGGCTCATTTTTTTCAAATCACAGGAAGTCAGAGGATGAGCAGTTCAAGGCCAAGCTTACGACTTGGTGGCATTGGGACTCAGCCTGGTTTTGCTCCATTCTCTGAGTCTTTCGTTCAGGGGTCCCAAACACCAAGCCCTTGCAAGACAAGCTCCAGAGCAGGAAGGAGCAGGCCCGGGTTTTGGCTGCAGCTCTCCTGTCGGAATAGAGCATTCCCAGGGGCCCGCTTGCAGAATGCCCTTCCTCACTGTCCTCCGGCATCGGGTCAGTGACCCGTGTGCCCCCCAAAGAGGAGGTAGAGCAGCACGTGTGCTGTGCAGGGAACTTTACCGAGCAAGTCGGGTCCTCCGGGAAGGCCCAGGGTGTTGAGAAACAGCTGGTGGGGAGACAGCTCACGTCTGCTCCCACGGATAAAGGGAAGTGATCGGGCAGTGCGGGAGCTTTCCAGGACAAGGCTGCAAAGCAGAGACATAGACCAGGCCATCGCTGACACCGCGCGAAGACATTTTTAAGCTTGGGGACGGCAGCAGTTACGTGGGGTGTCATCATTTTGTTCTCTGATTACAGGACGGAGAAACATGGGTGACAATGGCACGTTTCCCCAGGCCAGCCACAACGTGCTGTCCACATCGCATTCTCTGTTCACAACCAATATCCAGGGCAGCGATGAAGAACCCACCACCATTTATGACTATGATTACAGCGCGCCCTGTCAGAAGACCGACGTGAGACTGATCGCCGCCGGGCTCCTGCCCCCGCTCTACTCGCTGGTGTTCATCTTCGGCTTCGTGGGCAACATGCTGGTTGTCCTCATCCTCATCAACTGCAAGAGGCTGAAGAGCATGACCGACATCTACCTGCTCAACCTGGCCGTCTCTGACCTGCTCTTCCTCCTCACCATCCCATTCTGGGCCCACTACGCCGCGCACGGGTGGCTCTTGGGGAAGGTGATGTGTAAGTCATTCACCGGGCTGTATCACGTTGGGTATTTTGGCGGAAACTTCTTCATCATCCTCCTGACCATCGACAGGTACCTGGCGATCGTCCACGCCGTGTTTGCATTAAAGGCCAGGACGGTCACCTTTGGGGTGTTGACAAGCGGGGTCACCTGGGTGGTGGCCGTGTTTGCCGCTCTCCCCGGGATCGTCTTCGCGAGAGTGGAAAGTGATGAAGATTTTCTCACCTGCGCTCCTCACTTTGCAAAAACATGGAAGAGTTTCCATACAATAATGAGGAGCGTCTTGGGGCTGGTCCTGCCCCTGCTTGTCATGGTCATCTGCTACTCGGCCATCCTCAAGACTCTGCTCCGGTGCCGAAACGAGAAGAAGAGGCACAAGGCCGTGAAGCTCATTTTCGTGATCATGATCGTGTACTTTCTCTTCTGGGCTCCCAACAACATCGTGCTTCTCCTGAGCACCTTCCAGGAGTCCTTTAACGTGAGCAACTGTCAGAGCACCAGTCAGCTGGACCAAATCATGCAGGTGACAGAGACCCTTGGGATGACGCACTGCTGCGTCAACCCCATCATCTACGCCTTCGTCGGGGAGAAATTCAGAAGGTATCTCTCCATGTTCTTCCGAAAGCACATCGCCAAACGCCTCTGCAAACAGTGCCCAGTCTTCTACGGGGAGACCGCGGATCGAGTGAGTTCCACCTACACGCCTTCCACAGGGGAGCAGGAGGTCTCGGCTGGCTTGTAAATGAGTAGTGGTTCGCTTCCTACTTATAAGGGGGTACGGCAATGTGTATATGATAATAAAGCCTCAAGGGTCTGTTGCAGCAAGGAGGCCTGTGAGCCTCTGAGGCCAGTGCCCAGGAACCTCAGGGTCGTGCACCCTAAGACAGACTTTGTCCCTCCCTCAATAGCCAGAGCATGCTCAGGCGATAGTCCAGAAGAACCATGGGTAGAGACTGTGACTTCTCCAATGAGCTCTTCCCAGTTCCTGGAAAACGCCACATCCAGAAAATGCTTATGTGCTTCTCCCAGCCTTTGCCTTCACTTCAATGGCTCTGTAATGCCATCCCCTTGGTCAAGGGCCCAGCCGGAGGCGGGGAGGGGGGCGAGTGGGCGCGGGCGGATGGTGTGAGGGCACGTGGGGTCAGGCACGAGTGTCAGGAGGTGGGAGGTGTGGGCTTGACTGAGCCTGGGTGAGGAGGATGGGAAGGCCTTCATTGGCCCAGCCAGACAGCCGTGCCGCCCCCAGCCCCTCTTCCCACCCATATTAACCTGGAAGGCCCCACCTGCTCAGAGAGAGCTTGGGAACCCCAAGAACCCTCTGAGAGCTTCGTCTGGGTCTGATCATCCTCTTCTGTGTAAGTACATGACACATTTTTGCTTTGTTGCCATTTATCTATGAGAACCACGCAGCCTACATTTGAAATCTATTCAATACAGTGCCCCATTGTTCATGTGCGTCGTAAGCCAAATCCCCCTATGTCAAAATGTATGAACGTGTTTGTTTATAAAATCTGTGTAATCTATAATGAGATGAAAAATAAAAGCCCTCGTTTGGTCTGTGCAAGGAAAGGGGAGGTTTGCAGGTAGTGATGGGGAGAAGGTGTGAAGGCGGATGACTTCCTGGATCAGGAGGACAGGGGCTGTAGCAAGAGCTCGGGAGGCTGTGTGAGGCCCCATGAAGCAGTGTTTCCAGAATCAGCTAGGAGGAGAGGCCAGGAAGGATGCGTCAGGACCCAAAGAGGCCTCAGTTCTTTGGATCTGACTGTGTTTATCTTCTTGTTGCCTGTCCCTGCTGCCCTGGCCCCATCTGCCGCCCCACCCCCCGAGACTTCATCACATCACTCTTGCCTGAAGGATTGCCCTGCCCCAGAGCCAGCTCGCAGAGGTCCAGAAAGTAGCCTTGGGGAGTAGAAAATGGTGCAGCGAGAACCCCTCCATGGGCTCGAGAGAGGGGGAACAGCTGGTGGGGGCCTTGGGGTGTGTCGCTGGGGCAGAGAAGGGGCCAGCAGATGGGGTAGAGGCCCCTGCCTTGGAAGTCATACCCCAGCCTGTGAATCTCGGGGTCTAACTGCACAGACGGGGTGGACCTACACGAGGAAGACTCTCGATGGGTTGGGGAAAGTGATTTCCAAACTACCTTCCAGCACCTCGTTTTTGGATCCAGGCATAGAGTTCACATATGTAAAAATAATAATAATAATAATAATAAAGTAAAAATAAAAGTAAAGCTGAAACTGTAACTTGCACATGGGACAGAGTATCATTTTAAGAGTTGCTATTATGTCAAGCCTGAAAATACCGTATTAGTCACAGAGAGAATTCTGGTTTTGAGTTAGAATGTGGGAGCCTGTGGTGTGTTTGGGAGACTACCAATTCAACATTAATAGTTGTTGCTCAGGGAGTCCGGGGTCTGGTCTAGGGGCTTAGTAGCTCATGGTGATGCAGCATCTAAGTCACACCGTTGGGATCCTAGCGCCCGCTCCACAGGCGGCATCTCAACGGGATCTCTATTCTCGAAGCTTCGCGGCCACAAATCCTTCTGCGTCATTATGAAGTCTAGGGAGTCATGGGTTTGATTGCGTTCAAATGCTTCTGTGCTCTGCAAATGTCATTCATGTTCAGACTGTCCGGTTTGGAGTGGGAACTCCTAAATCACACTGACCCCTCATCGAACTTTTAAACCGTATTTGTGAAGGAGAGGAGTTAGCTCACTTAAGTCAGCAAAGACTTTTATCTTGGGTGAGTCAAGAACGTACACGGGTGACCCGGCGCGTTTCTGATCTGACACAAGCAGGAAACAACAGGGCATCTGGAACCTGGCGGCTCGGGAGCTGTAAGCGATGATGATTCTGCTTTCCTGCTTCATGGCTATAGAGATGGTTTCAGAAAGAAGTGTGTGTGTTCGGGGCAGGGAGAGCACGCTTCGCCTTCCGATATTTGTAGTATCCTCACCAATGCATGAAGTTTTGTTTGGACGATGAAATGTAAATATTGGGGTTTTTTAAAGCTATGATTTGGAAAATGAGTTAATGCTCTAATGTTGTTTTCAAAACTATCTAATTAGCGACTCCACATTTTCTCCTCCCGCCCCAACCACAGCCTCTGTTAACCACCATTCTATTCTTTACATCCATGGTTCTATTTTAGGTGCCTCGTGTAAGGGGAGTCACATGGCATTTGTCCTTCTATGACAGGTTTATTTCACCCAGCCTAATGTCCCCACGGCTCACCCGTGTCGCTGCATAAGGCAGGACGTCTTCTGTATAAGGGCAAATAAAATATTCCATTGCATGTATACACTGCATTTTCTTTTTACGTTGATCAATATGCATAAAATTTCAGTTGTACAAGACGAGAAGTTCCAAACATGTGCTTACAACATTGTCCCTGCTGATACAGTACTGTATTGTCCATTTAAAAATCTGCTAAGAGGGTAGATGGCATGTTAAGTGTTCTAACCATAATAATAATAATAATAATAATAATAATAATAATAAAAGCCTGCCTATTTTGTTATTCTGTGGTGTGGTAGATTGTCTTCCTGTTTGCCACTTTTCACTCCTTCCCCTGTGTGATGACACGTGCCTGTCCTTGCGGTGTGACTTAGGACTTACAGTGTGCCTTGCAGGTGTCCCCCTCTACCCACAGGAGGCTCGGCCGCTAAAGACTGAGCAGAAGCGCCATCTGCCTCAACCACACAGAGTGATAGAGATGGTTGGGCTGAGCCTCTGGCTTTCCCTGCTCGGCCAAGGGGAAGGTCCACCCCGGGCCACAGCAGGTGCCACGGCAAGCGAGAAAGAAGACACAGAGAACAGAGCCAGAGACCCAGCCACACACGGCAGCCACATGTCACAGGAGCAAGAAGTCCACGCTTGCTATTTTAAGTCACTGAGCCGTGGGGGCTGTTTGCCAAGAAGCACAAAGGCTAATTAGCACACATGGTACATAGCGGCTTCATAAATACAATTCAGGAAAGTATGCATTTGTTATTCCATCGTGGAGTTCAATGCGGCAAACACCCCCTGAAGATCCTCCGGGTGCCAGTCTGGGTCAGGTACATAGAGATGGGTGTGTTAATTCCCGTGTTCTTAGACCCCTCTAAGTGCAGGGACTGGGGAGGGGAGGAGGGGTTGTAAATCACCAGGCACCGTGCAGGGCACAGAAGGAGAGGTATGTGTGAAATGTTCTGAGAGCCCGGAGGAGAGAGTCACTCACTCAATGATAGTCCCACATCACGGCAGTCAGAGCTATAGTAGGATTTTATTGCCACCAAAGAAACTGCTGCTTAAAAGCTGCCGATGATCTCCATTTCTAGAAGTGGAAACCTGTCTTCTTTATCCCAAGGAGAACGTTTGAGTGGGCTGTCTGAGACAAGCAGATGTCCGGGAAGATCATCATTCCCAGGGATGGGTGTCTTGAGACTTCTGGTGGAGTTGGGGGCTGGGCAGAGCGCACCCCTTGCCGTCCTCCACGATGTGTGACGCTCAAAGGCCCTGGGAGTGAGTCACCCAGACCCCATCCTTCTCTGCTTTGTCTTTTTCTCATTATTAGGATTTCCCTAACAAACTGAAATGGCTTCAGGGTTGATTAACCAGCAGCAGCAAGGGCCACCAAGGGCCACTAAGAGGGAGCTCATCAGAGAGAAGAGGCCTCCGGGCTGGTGAGCTGACCTCCGTGAATTTAGGGGAGGGCTGGCCCTGGGTTTGGTGAGTCACTGAGATTGGGACATTGTCACTCTGACACGATGTTTGTAACTTGACCCAGGGCTGTTCTCACATCCTCGGGACCTCCTTGCTGCGTCACTGCTATGCCCTGTCTCCACCATCTCCTCTCTCCAATCCCCTCTTCTCTTGCTCAGCTCGCCTGCTGTCTAGACGATGCCCCTCCCAGCAAAGAGGAGCCGGCCTCCCCTTCTTGCAAACTCCCACTCCTCGCATGATTTTCTCAGACCCCATGCCCTTGGCTTTGAGGAGATGACCCCCCCCACTCACCTCCCCATTAAGCCCACCCCTTTCTATAACCCTTTCCTACCCAAATCTCTCTCCTTGTAGGACAGGGGTGCAAGGAGTTGACATGACAAACAGGGGGACAGAGCTGATTCTGCCACTCTAGTAAGCCCCCAGGGAAGATGTGTGAGCCCAGGTGTCAGTGGTTTTCCTTAGAACTGTAGGGTACTTAACACCTCTCTGCCCTCAGCCTCGGGCCATAACTGCCAGTTCTGGGGTAACAGGAAAAGTCCTGCATGATATCCTGTTTTGCATAGAGCTGAAGACAGAGGTGCAGGTGTGATCCGATCCGAAGTCACAGTGGGCCTATTACATAGCTTCATGGTGCACTACGTTGCATTAGCTCGATGTCTGGGTGCTGATTGGAAAGAAATACCCAAAATGCATAAAGCAGACTTCCCAGCTGAGTTAAAGGGTTTCCACCACATCTGGATGTATCTGATAAGGGAGGAGGTAGACAGCCTGCAAGTGTCCACTTGGTTCGATGACTTGCACAGGGCATGGGGATATGGAGCAGGGGCTGGGAAGGGGTCATTCTGGGAAGAACCTGGAGGACAGAGACATCAGGGGTTGAGAGGACAGCATGATGACCCCCAGCCTCACCCACCATGAAGTGTATCTGAGGCCAAAGGTGAAGCAGTGTTGGGAGTCATGGGACCCTAGCATCGTTGCTAAGACACACAGGTGGTAGGGAAGGATTCTTCCCCTTTCTCTGAGGACCATGGGATTCTCTGACTTTCTTGGTGAGGGTGGCTTTGGGGACACTGGGAGCATTCTCCTTGGTAGGGAATATCAGAGCACTGGCAGCCACACTGAGAACAGGCAGTCCATAATAGTGATTGATGGAAAGAGCATGAATGTCTAATAACAGAACTCTGGCAAATGTGGTTATGGCATTATACTGAACAAAAGAAGCCAGACACAGAAGAGGATACTGTCTATGATTCATAAATATATGAATTTAAAAGGAGAGGCACGTGATGATCCATGGTGACAGAAGTCAGAGTGGCCCTTACCCCTGGGTATGGTGCGAGGCCACCTTCTGGAGTGATAGGATGAAGCTCTATCATCTCGAACTGGAGGGGCGTGGTTATGTGGGTATATGCATATCAAAATTCGACCAAGTTGTGCACCTAGGATTACTGCACTTTGCTGCATCTAAATTATACTGCCATAGGAAGGAAGGAAGGAAGGAAGGAAGGAAGGAAGGAAGGAAGGAAGGAATCATACCACCATAAAAATGACAGTGTAAGAATTATATAGAAAGAGAACTTTTTAACAACATGGAGAAATGTCTATACTGTAATCTTTTTTTTTAAGATTTTATTTATTTATTTGAGAGACAGAGAGATTGAGAGCCAGAGGAGGGGCAGAGGGAGAGGGACAAGCAGATTCCCTGCTGAGCACGGAGCCCGATGCGGAGCTCAATCCCAGAACCCCAAGATCATGACCTGAACCAAAGATAGACGCCTAACTGACTGAGCCACCCACGCACCCCTATACTGTAATCTTTAGCAGGAAAAAAAAAGAACAGAGAGAAAAGCATATAGAACTGGTATACATATGGGAACAATTAATCAAAAAGTATGCATGGGAAAACGTCCGGACTGAAGCACATCCTATGTTCAAGAGTATAGTTTTGAGATTGTGAGAATATGTCTGATTTTTTCCCTACTCTCCATTTTTCTGTTTTTCCTAACGCCATACAGTGAGTGTGTGTTGGTTTTATTAGACATCGGTGTTAAAAACTGAAAGGTGTTCACAGCCCATCCCGCTGTTGCCTGGCATTGACCTGGAGTCAGGCTGGAACCGTGTGAGTGTGAGCTGCTGCGTGGCAGGTGCAACCACCCACCCAGCGTGGATTCAATGTCTGGACACCGAGCAGCTATTTCAAAGACTGGCCAGCTCCCTGAAAGGAGGGGGGGCACAAGACACCCTCCGATATGGGCATCGATCGAGTCTAGAGTGACAAACCGGTGAAAAGACCATTTCTCATGGGAGTCTGAATGCCATCCCCAGCAGAACAAGAGCCCTACAAACGAGAATCATGAAAGACACCATGAAACTCAGTCACGGCATGACAGACCGAAATGTTTCCTTGATTCAAGGCTGAAGAAGTTGCCGTGGGTCCTCACTTCCTTGTAACTCCTTGGGATGAAGCTCCTTCCCGAGAGGTGACCTGAAGCCCCCTCTGGACCCAGAAACCCAAAAGAAGTGACGCACCCGCTAAGCTGGGCTTCCATGTTCTATGAATCCTCACCCTGTTTCCCCCCCGAATGTGTACTGTCCAAACCAGCTTGGCCATAGAGTCATCCAGTATGGAATGGGGGAGCTGCCTTCGGGACCCCCGGGTCCAGCACATCACCTGACAGATGAGGATATGGAAGCTCAGAGAGGGGAAGTATCTTGCCAAGGGCACACTGGGAGGGGTGGGGGTGGTGGGCAGCACCCTCTGGGACGCCATGCCCGCGCCGCTACTCTATACTGCCCTCTAGGGACGAGCACCCGTCATATCCTCAGCCACGCCTGACGATGGACGCACAGAACTTCCTAGGGCCAGGCTCCAGCTCCGGGGGTGAAAGTAAAAAGCCACCCTTGGTCACATACAGAAATATAACATGTATCCAGCAGCGTCTGAGAGTTCTACACACACACACACACACACACACACACACACACACACACACACACTACCACCAGTGAACACAAGGCTATTCTTTGAAGGACCAAAACTATTGATGCCGCCTCTTTTCTGCAAAATTTTATATTGATTGATTTGCTTCCCATTTTGTGAACTCATATTTTTGTGAACTATAAGGCCTCCTTTACATATAGCCCACAGAGAGCCGATATCTGCCAAGCACCCTACACTTTTTATATCATTTGATCTTGACCACAGACCTATCGAATAAGTTTGTGATTTGGGTTTGGTTTTTTTTTTTGCCCCCATTTTACAGATAAGAAAAACTAAGGCTTGGGGAGTTTCAAAAGCTCATTCAGTGCCAAGCGGCCAACGGTGAAGCTTGGGACTTACTTCTGGAGCATGTCAGCAGAGTCGGGTTCTTAATCATTGCCTCCTGACTTGCATACACAGGATGAACTTGAAGATCTTTTCTTTTTTCATGATTCACTGTCCTGGTTATGATGACCCGTTGTTGGGTTCTGTTGTGACCCAAAAGCATGGCCCTGGGTGGGTGGTTCTTGATTACTGGGCTATTTCTGTGCTTTTCTGGCTGTCCCAGCCGTCATCTCCTTCTAGTCTATTCTCCAAGCACCAGACGCTAGCTTCACCCCTGCAGCTTCCAGGCCGCTGAGACTTCTCTGCTCTAGACCAGGACCCCGGGAACCAATTTCATTAAAATTTTACCAAATATACTCTCCCTAGGAAAGGATCACGGAATGAGTGATTAGGCGTTTGATGTTTCCCGAGTAGATATTATGTGCTAAATTCTGGGTGTGGCCGCCTCAGTGCCCCTCCCCATAAACTTGTTATTCAGCCCATTGCACAGACGGGAAAGCTGAGGTAGGGCGGTGCTTCAAGCGCCGCCGGCGGTCTGGCTGCAGAGGCCAGGGCTTAGCCCTGTGTTAGTCTGCCTCCGCAGGTGTGGGGTCTCTGCCACCCTTTCTTAGACCACAAGCCGATGCTGCTGATGCTGTTGTGGAGGAAGCGGAAGACCCCAGAGGGCGCTGTTGAGGTTCAGAGTGCTGTCCCCTGTGTTCTCGGCTCGGTAGTCAACAGTTGAGGTTTTTAGATAAGTAACCACTCCACCAAGAAAGCTCTCTGTGACTGCATATGGGATTGTCATAGACTCCTGAACCTGACCCTACGCCATCAACTGTTGCTTATTTTATGCGGACAATTTCTCACAGCTGCAGAGAGACTGTGTCCTTGGAGGCAGGATCTCTGCTGTATGTATCTGGCAGAGTGCAGGCACTCACGAACGCCTGCTGATCTGGAGGGCTGCCACGGAGCAACCAGGTGGAGGAAATTCATCATGACGTGCCCCACGACATACGCAACCCCAAGGAAGACGGGCAACGTGTTTAGATCACAGGGGAACCTACAAGTAAAGCCCTTTAGACAATCAGTTGTTTTCGTTTGCAGAGAAAAATAGTACTGGTGGGGGGTGAGGTATGAGTGTGAGCTGGGGTAGGCACAGGGGATGGGGGGGAACGTGGGCAAAGGGGACCACAGGGTTCATAGGAAGCATTCCCCTCTCAATTTCAGGTTGGCTTCAGTAGCTTTGATTGAGGACAAATAGTCAGAGAATCAGAATCTCTCCTGTTTAGCCTCCCCATTGATAAGCCCTGTGGTCTTGTACAAATAAACCATTGATGTCTCAAGCAGCAATTTCTTCCAGCAAAATGAAGGCTTTTGACTCGATAAACGCGAATAATCCTCTAGTTCTAACATCCTTCGATCCTATTTTCCAACAGATTCTGTGTAGCTGGATGAGTAGAAAACAAAAGACATATATGTGATCAGGGAAACCCATGAATAAGCTCTCAGGCCAGACATCTAGTCTCCAACCTATTTTAAGTTGAAAAAGAAGAACTGTTCTCTGATTTTTTTTTTTTGGCCCAGGCAATATACTTATTCACTAAAACTCCGCCTCCCCCTTTCAGCAGAAACTGTGCATTTCCTACTTTTAGGCTGCCTATATGTTCGATTTGCACAGCTCAGCTGGTCAGAGGAGCTGAGACATCCGTCCCCCTACGAGAACCCTCCTGGTAAGTCACCTTTCAGCCACTTCGCCTGTTAGTTAGCTCAGCTTCTGTGATGTGTAAAAGCTTACAGGAAACCCATTAGACAAACACCAGGTGCTCCTAGAGCTATCTTGAAATATAATCTTTGAGAGAAGAAAAGAATTAGAATTTAGAATGAGTTTCAGATTGTGATAACATCAAAGATACAAAAGACGATTGTGAATGAAAGATTGTAAAGGGATCAATATAGAAAGAAGGAAAGAAAGAAAGAAAGAGAAAGAGAGTGGAAAGAAAGAGAAAGAAAGAAAAAGAGAAAGAAAGAAAGAAAGAAAGAAAGAAAGAAAGAAAGAAAGAAAGAAAGAAAGAAAGAAAGAAAGAAAAAGAAAGAGAAAGAATGAGAAAGAAAAAGAAAGAGAAAGAAGGAAAGAAAGGAAGGAAGAAAGGAGGAAGAAAGAGGGAGAGAAAGAATGAAAAAAAAGAAGGAAAGAAGCTTCAATTTTCAAAAGAAAGCTTTTCAAGACAGATGATTCTTGGCAGAATCTTGGCAGAGATTATCTCTGGTAAGAAGAACTGAACCTACCCCCCTCCCCGGGACAGGATGCCATCTGAATGTGTCTCCAAGCAGAAGTTGTATCTAAGTCAGACTCTTTGTTTGTGTGTGTGTGTGTGTGTGTGTGTGTGTGTGTGTGTGTGTGTGTGTGTTTCCCCCAAAAAAGGGGGAAGCTAAATATTGTCCAAATTAATATCATATAACAAATATCAAATTAAGTTTCCCTTTAATATATCAGTTCCACAGGACATTTAGTGTAATGATTCAGGTTCTGGGTCAGAATTTAAGGTGAAAGTTTCTGTATCTTCCTCCCAGCTGCCTAATCTGAGGTCCAGGGGGCTTGAGACCCACAGGGATTAATTAAAGACACTTCTCAATCAAGCAATGGAATGGAAATAGACCAGGCAAGCCAATGTGAGAGCAAATGTGAGAATGGGAGTCTGGATTTAACAGTGGGCTGCTGGCTCCTACGGCCTCCTGGGGGAACCTGGGCTTTAGCCCATTTCATTCTGACTGTATCGAGGCGCCAGGCTAGTGATGCCACGTCCCAGTTCTCTCACCACGAAGTGAGAGACTGGGGTAGCAGGTGGATAAGAGCACAGGCTGTCTGCCTTTGAAATCAGTTGCTTCCTAGCTGTGTGTCTTTGGGCAAGTTACTCATCCTCCCTGGGCTTTGAGGTTCTCATCTGCAACCTGGGGACAATAACATGACCTGACTCCTACAGTGACCTTGAGGATTAATTGAATGAATGGGTGTGAAGCTCAGAACAGCGGTTGGCCCACAGAGTGCCCTGGGGAACTGTTCATGGTTACTAGCAGGGGGCGGGTGATGTTCTGTGTAAGCTCAGCCCAGGGAATGGTAGATGGTAAGACAGTGTTAGCATCTGAGTCAGTCCCTTGAAATGGTGATCAAAGCTGCATTTGCTCCATGTGACCACAGAGCACCAGATTTTATTTGGTCAGACGACGCTTTTGTGAATTTCCCGGAGAGTCAGGCTCTCCGTGCAGCGCAGCGAGCAGAGACGCTCGCAGTGATCCTTCCCTTTCCTGCAAAAGTCCTTTGTTCGGCCACATAAGGGAACTCAGTTGAATGTGGAAATCGAGGCACCAATGTTGAAAGCCTGTAAGACCCTTTGTGCTCATGGTGGACCATTCTGTACATTCTAGGGCTTTAGAAAAGATCACTTTTTCTTTATTCACAGGATAGAGCAAGATGAATTATCAAACGTCGACTCCATACTATGACATTGATTACGGGATGTCAGAGCCCTGTCAGAAGACCGACGTGAGACTGATCGCCGCCGGGCTCCTGCCCCCGCTCTACTCGCTGGTGTTCATCTTCGGCTTCGTGGGCAACATGCTGGTTGTCCTCATCCTCATCAACTGCAAAAGGCTGAAGAGCATGACCGACATCTACCTGCTCAACCTGGCCGTCTCCGACCTGCTCTTCCTCCTCACCATCCCGTTCTGGGCCCACTACGCCGCGGACCAGTGGGTCTTTGGAAACAGGATGTGTCAGCTTTTGACGGGGCTCTATTACGTAGGCTTCTTCACCGGCATCTTCTTCATCATCCTCCTGACCATCGACAGGTACCTGGCGATCGTCCACGCCGTGTTCGCCGTAAAGGCCAGGACGGTCACCTTTGGGGTGGCGACAAGCGGGGTCACCTGGGTGGTGGCCGTGTTTGCCTCTCTCCCTGGGATCGTCTTCACCAGATCCCAAAAAGAGGGGTCTCGCTTTACTTGCAGCCCCCATTTCCCACCCACGCAGTACCGTTTCTGGAAGAACTTCCTGACGTTGAAGATGAACGTCTTGGGGCTGGTCCTGCCCCTGGTTGTCATGGTCATCTGCTACTCGGCCATCCTCAAGACCCTGCTCCGGTGCCGAAACGAGAAGAAGAGGCACAAGGCCGTGAGGCTCATTTTCGTGATCATGATCGTGTACTTTCTCTTCTGGGCTCCCTACAACATCGTGCTTCTCCTGAGCACCTTCCAGGAGTCCTTCGGTCTGAATAATTGTAGCAGCTCCAACAGGCTGGACCAAGCCATGCAGGTGACAGAGACGCTTGGCATGACGCACTGTTGCATCAACCCCATCATCTACGCCTTCGTCGGGGAGAAGTTCAGAAGCTACCTCTTGGAGTTTTTCCGAAAGCACATCGTCAGACGCTTCTGCAAACGCTGCTCCGTCTTCCTGGGAGATGTCTCTGACAGAGCAAGCTCGGTTTACACTCGGTCCACCGGGGAGCAGGAAATCTCTGTCGGCTTGTGACCTGGATCAGGTCGTTGTACACAGCCTGGGGGTGGGAGTGGTTCTTTAAAAGGAAGTCACTGTCCTAGTGGGTCTAAGATTCATCCATCCATCTGGCCTCTCTTCTAAATATATTAGATCATTAGAGGCTGTCACTTCCGGAGAGCCAAATCCGTATACGTCGATGACACAGCAACCTTCTCATCTCTGCTCCACATACATCAACTTATTGGCACATTCTCTCTTTGCTGCAGAAGTTCATTATTTAAAAAAAAAATCCTCAGAGAACTGCTGATTCTTGAGTTTGGTTAACCTGAGGAGGAATACCAAAATGAATCAAGACACATATTGTATAGTTTCTGACCTGCTGGAGGAAACAGGGGCAGGTTGCAAATGTGCTTAAAGCAAGTCCTTGTCGCGATTGGTTAAGAAACGATGTCTTCCAAGTGTGATCTGCCCTCCAAGGCATGGTTGGTAAGTTTCACAGATGTTCAGGACCAGGGGAGAACTGGGAGAGCTTCTTCAGTGAGAAGGGGATCCTCTGCTGGGAGAGGGGAGGGAAGCAGCTCCAAGCTGCATACCCCACACCCACAGGTGGCTCAGCGGCTGTGGGAGGACTGGCACTGGCTCGGGAAGGCAAGGCGAGCCCAGACCCTGGGAAGCGTGCACAGCACCGCTTGTCAAAGACAGAGCAGGGAATGCCCCAGTTGCTGTTGCAGTGAGCTCATTGCATGGCCAAAGGATGCCCTGGGAAGGTGAGCATTTAGGGCAGGGAGGCCAACAACATGCAGGCGATGTGAGGGGGCTTCCATGTAGGTCCAGGCACCAGGGATGGGAAGCGGAGAGTATTTTCACAGCATGTAGGATGAGAGTCAGCAGAACTTGGGATGGATTTGGGTTGGAGGTAAGGGGCAGAGGGGAGACAGACAGAACTTGCAGGCATCAAGCATGCACACTGGAGATGCCCTAAGGAAGACTTCAAGCATGGAAAGAAGATGAGGTTCAGGTCAAAAGCAGGAGGGACTGGTGGAAGAGGAAGGGTCTGGTTTTGTGAGCTTGAACATAGCCCTCTGGAGACAGAACCTGGGCTGGCTCTCTGCGGCTGCTCCTGCCCTGGGAGCTGTCCTTCCCAGCCCGGCTCCAACGACAGGGTATCTCCACGAGGTTTAGAAACACTAGAGTTATGAACGTGTGAGTTGGAGGTCCAGGAACACATCCAGGTGAGGACTAATTCCATAGTTAATGAACCTCCAGAGCTTTCTAAGCATTGAGCTAAGACACCCTGGTAGGGGCAGGGAGGGAAGCCTGAATGAGTACATTTCTGCCCTCCCAGCACACACCACTGCTTAAACATTATCTTCTGGATTCAACTCTCCGTGGGCAGAGGGCAGAAGGCAGAAGGGACAGACTCATTTGGAAACAGGCCGCCTCCAGCTTGATCAGCCACAAAAAGCACAATTTACAGACCTTTGTGTTTCAGGCTGAGTGTGTTAGCTCTGGACGCTCCTTCCCGCCGCCGTCTCCAGACACACTGTCCCCGACACCAAGGGGTCTTTTCATGTCAAAGAGAGAGTCATGACCTCGTGTTCTGCGGTGGCTACTTTCATGATCTTGTACCTGCCTGGTTTTGAATCTGGGGAAGAGCTGAGACCATTTGGGGAGATCAGGTGATGGAACATAAAGGAGTGAGAGTCGCTCAAGGGGTTAAGGTGGCAGGATAGTAAGAGGTACTACGGACTTTTCTCAAGCTCTGAAAGACAAAACTTGAGAGCATCGGTGGCAACGGGAAGCACCCGGAGATGCACTGAAGGTTGTTTCAAGGGCATCAGTATCTTGTGACCCTAGCCTCTGGGTCAACTCAAAGACTTCCTGGTATCTTTGTGTATGTGTGTGTATATATATATACATATCCCATATATGTGAGAATCTTAGGTCTATGGAAAGTTACAAATTGCTTAGGAGAAAATCCTTACTCAATAAAAACCACCCTTTAAAATAATTGATCGTATTCTTGTTCTTTCAGTCAACTGTCCATTTAGAAACTAGCATACAAAAGTGTGAAAGCATTTTGTAAGTAACTGGTTTTGGAAAATTCCATACGTACACACACACACAGTGAATTACACTTCTTTTTAAATATCTGTAAAAGTTGCCCCTCTCCCTGGGTCAAATTGCCAGAATAATATTTTTGAAGAGGCTGCCTCTCAGGACATCGTTTCTGAGCAATGGACACTGGACCCTTTTAAATTTCTAGTTTAGTTCTACTACCAGAGCCAAAGGACTGACACGTTTTTAAAACACAGAAAAATCGATGTGTGTTTAAGCCCATGTCAGCTGTCTGTGTTTGCCAGTGAAGAAGCCCTAAGGTCACAGCTGGTCCTTTCTGTCATCCTAAGAAGCAGACACACAATGCATGAGGACGGCTTTTCATGAGGTTGCTTTTCTTTCATTTCAAATTTCCAAACACTTGGCTGCAATCGCAGTGGTGACAATGGTTGTGTCATTGACATTTGGATTTCTGAGTACGTGTCTCTTATCCCCAGAGAAGACAGGTGCTCCAGGAAGAGGTGATGGGTCCGGGTCACATCCATGGTTTGGGGCCAGCTGGTTTTCAGGCTCTCTCCTTCCGGAGCGGGTCACCATCCTACCTGGAGGTCGGTGGAATGAGCGGAAGACAAGGACAGCCGTGGCTGGCTCGTGGGACAGCTATTCCTAAACAACCTGAAGGACTGCCTTCTACCCGTGAGTCAAAGGAAGGCATGACCCAAGGAAGGGCAGAAGGGGGCTGAGTCCAAGTAGAGGGAGTGTCCAGGGCACCCTCCCATCATCCCCACACTCCTCACTTTGTGGGACCCTCCACTGCCCAGCCCCCTTCTCCCCCAGCCCCGAGATGGACAAAACAAGTTTGGAGTCATTGTGACTTTCAGGTTCTGACTCCACTCACCATGTCCTGGGCGAAGGTACCCTAATCCCCAGCCCGGAGGCCTCTGTCCTGGAAAGGGTTACATATGCACCATGGATAAAGTCAAAGTAAAGTGAACATCCTCAGCAGAGAGGGAAAATGTGCAAATTCGTAAGTTAGGATTCCGCTCACACTTGTATTCCAAGGTTCTAGTTTCAACACCTGCAACATTAGGGGCACCTGGGTGGCTTAGGCAGTTAAGCATCTGCCTTCAGCTCAGGTCATGATCCCAGGGTCCTGGGATCAAGTCCTGCATCTGGCTTCCTGCTCGGTGGGAAGCCTGCTTCTGCTTCTGCCTGCCACTCCCCCTGCTTGTGTTCTCTCTCTCTGAGAAATAAATAAATAAAATTTTTAAGAAAGGAGAAGTAAATAAAAAAATAAACACCTGCAACGCAAGTAAAGTGCATTGGCCTCACCACTGTTACGATGAAATCAAGGTATTTTTCTGTATGTGGTGCCGTATTTTTCTATTTGCCTTCAGTCTTTTCTGGAAGCATTTTTACAAGTCTTACTTTTATTTGGCTCCATATTGTTACTACTTTAGTTTTATTATAAGTTCTGTGCCATTGTGGTTGTGTCATGTGTCAGGAGCTTGGTTTTATTTCTTTTTCTTAGGGTGGTATCCAGTTTTTTAAACACTTAGAAAGTCTTTTCAAGTTGGAATCCAATGGACAGGCTTTCGGAGCCAGTAAGAACCTTGGGCAACACTGCCCCCCTGTGGCCACTTTGGTAACCAACAAGGGCGTCCCGCAGCCCAGCCGGGACGCGGAGCCTGGAGCCCGGGGAAGTTTTACTTTGGGCTGCTTAGTGTTTGCCTCTGCTGGCGTCATTCCAGTCGTGGACAAGAGGTATTTCCACAGCAGCGCAGGGTAGATAATGCTCGGCTCTTTCTGTTTCTGAGGACCAAGGGAGCGCCAGCGGAGGACGCGGGTTGATGCCTGCAGTGGAAATGAAGGTCCTAGTGGCCCAGAGCCAATCTCTGCAGATCACTGAACCCACAGCCTTGCAACAAGGCCACAAAATATTCTGTGACAAAGTGTTTTTCACAGTTCGTAAAAACGCCACAAGCCCCTCCCTGTGTCTCTCTCGTGTATCCAGCAGTGGTCTCAGGTACCAAGTGTTGGAAGCAATAAAATATGATCGCCAGTTGGGTGGGCTTGTTTTTTATTCTCACTTCCTTTTTTCCATTCCTGTCTTCACCTCGGTCAGATCCCTCTCCTCCCATCACAGCATCTGAAAACCAAAAGGTTGTTGAGGACCAGTCAGCCCGATCCCGCACTTTCTGGACAAACAACGGAGCGCTCCCCTCCCCCACCCTCGCGCCAGGCGTTCTGACGTCAGCGGTCTCGGTGGGCCGGAGCATCCCGCCGGTTTTCAGTTCTCAAGGGGTTTGTTTCCCCGTCACACCTGCACAGCCAGCTATGCACCATGGAGGAGAGCAGGTGGGAGCACGGTGTGACTCCCTTGCGGGTCAGCACCCATGTTAAATGAGGGAGAGCTGGGCCCGCAATTCAAGGGGGCGGGGGGGGGTGGTGCTCCTGGCCCCTGGCTTAAACTCAGCGGCTGGTTGGAGTTAACCTGGGCAGTCTCGCAAATAGTGACACCTGGTCCCACCCCCGGGACTCTGATTTGCTAGGCCTGCAGAAGCTCCCGGCCATTCTAAGTAGAGCCAACTTTGAAAACCGCTGTTCAAAGCCCATCCAACCGAGGAGCGTGCTGGAGTGAGGCTGCTGTCCCTGGAGGACCCTGCCCGCCTGGAAGGGGGTGGCGCGAGGGCCAGGGAGGGTCTGGATTCGACTCCTCGATTTTCACAACAGAGCATTAACTCTGTCTTCCCGCCAGCTGGTCTTTAAAGCATGTGAATCTAGACCTGCTTGGCAATATCAGCTCTCCCTATTGGAGGCTCCAAGCATCTTGCTTTCGTTTCTGGTTTGGGATTATGTTTCAACCCGTCCCTTCCAAGTGAAAAGTAAATAGAGATGGGCTCTCTGGCGCCCGTGTGGAGCTTGGCGGCTTCACATTCAAGACGGAATTAAGTAGAAATACGCAGAAAAGGTCTGTTCGACCTTCACAAGTGAATCTCGATTTTGCTTATGTTGGCGAAAGAATTCCCCCCTCCTCCATTTCCTCGTCCCTCCAGGGAGCCATCCCTTTGTGTCCAGTAAAGCCTTATCCCTGAAGACCTGGAAAATGCTTAAGTCTGTGTCTGCCCTGGGAGATACAGTGATAATTCTGCAGAGAAAGCAACAAGGTAGTTTTAAAACAGCAATAGCCCATATTTACTCGAAAGCACCTGTCCCTGGGCGCCTGGGTGGCTCAGTCAGTTAAGCGTCTGCCTTCAGCTCAGGTCATGATCCCAGGGTCCTGGGATCGAGTCCTGCATAGGGCTCCTTCCTGAGTGGGGAGTCTACTTCTCCCTCTCCTGCTCCCCCTGCTTCTGCTTGTTCTCTCTCTCTCTCATAGATAAGTAAAATCTTAATAAATAAAATGACTGCACTATGGTTTATTTCCACTAGGTAATACTCTTCAAAAATCCCTTTTCAGAAAACTATGATTTTTTTTTTCTAACGGATCATCAAATCAGGACTCTCTGTTGATTGGATATCTCACTCCTTCCTACAGGGTGGCAAGTGGAACCTGCTAGAAAAAAGAGCAGGGATTGAAAAGTCAGACTAACTTGGGGTCCCGTCTGGAGGCTGGGGGAGCTTGGGGAAGTGACTCAGCATCCGTCTTGGGACGTCAGAGTCCCTTCCTGTGACTTGGGATACTATCTGCCTGATACTATCTGCTAGGTGGGACTGGAGTTTCTAGACCAGCCCGCCCGGAAGAACTTTCTGTACTGATGGAGACGCACTGTCCAGTACAATGGCCACCAGACCAGTGCAAAATGCGGCTAATGTAACTATAGAACTGGGTTTTTAATTTTATTTCATTTTAATTAATTTTAAAACATCCGATGCATGGCCCAATGCACCATGCAAGGCTGGCATATAATAAGTAGTCAAGAAACATCAGTATAACTTGGATTGTGGCATCAGGGATTCCTAGGCAAGTTGCTCAATGCTTCTAGACTCAGTTTCCTCATCTGTGAGTTGGGGCCGAGAGTGATACCTACTAGTTCATACGTTTGCACGGAGGATGAAATCAGAGATTGCGTGTTGGCTGAGCGCAGTGCCTGGCACATCGGAGTTCTCCTGGCTGTTAGCTACTTTCCTGATAATGGCTATTTCCTCTTTAGATCAGAACTGCACTCTCTCGAAGAATGCTCTTCGGTGTGGTGGGCAACGCAGCT
This sequence comes from Ursus americanus, assembly GCF_024610735.1. Lineage (NCBI taxonomy): Eukaryota > Metazoa > Chordata > Mammalia > Carnivora > Ursidae > Ursus > Ursus americanus. The sequence continues at coordinate 41,594,635 of NC_142140.1, read as the reverse complement.
CCCCTTCTGCAATGGAATGGAAGCTGCTGGGGACCTGGGAGGGCTCTTGGGTATGAAATCAAACCCTGTGGATTGACAGCAATCGACGGAAAGGGGCTGCCAATATTAGGGCGTTGTGTTCAATCCGTGTGACCCTGGGTAGTGTCTTGGGAAAGGCTTTCGGAGGCGGGGTGTGGGGGGCGAGAATTAACCTGAGAATGTAATTCCGGCTGATGCAGACCTTGCAGCTCTAAGCAGACTGGGAGATGGGGGGTGGCAGGCCAACTCCCCGCTCCCTCCCTCCTCTGGAATTCCGACAGAAGCGGACACCCGGAGAAGCAAGGTGGGAACACAGTTCACTTGTGCGTTGACCTTGTGCCGCCCAATTTTAGCATTCGTTCGTTCATTCTACCAACCAACATTTATGGAGGGCCTATGCACGACCGACAGGGGGCGTCGGGTAAGGGGAGCTTGCAGGGGGCGCGGTGCCCCTGAGCGAGGTTGCTTGGAGGCTCCGTGGGTGGAGTCTAGGAGGCGCCACTACGCAGGCGCCAACGGGGGCACCAGGACCAGGCACCGTCCAGCTGCCTAATGTGGCCCAGCAAAGATGAGTGGGGCAGACAGACAGTGATTTTTCTGACCATTTTGTAAAGAAAGCGTAGCTACAACCGCTTCTTGGTTTCATGCCTCCTTAAACAGCTTAAGCAGAACAGAACGTGCTCATTCCTGGGCCCAACACCGCTGACCGGAGGCGGGGTCCTCCAGGGCTGGGGACAGGGCTGGGTCTGCACAAGACACCAGCCTCTTTGAATTCTTGGGGCCGCTTCTGTAGTTTCCCTGTCTCCGCTTTTGCTTTCAGCGTGTTTGTACCAAAGGGAATCAGTGAGACGTTTCCTTCCCACCCCTGCTTCCCGCTACTCCGTCATCCATCCAGGAGGCGATAAAGTGACCACCGTCTTATCATTTGGGAGAGATTTCCTGCAAAATCACGTCTCTACCCTTATCCCCTGTGTTTTCACCAATGCCAGTATCATATACCACACCTTGGGCTTTTTTCACTTTACGATCTTGGGCAAGTTTAAGCTCTCTGTGCCTCACTCTCCCCATCTGTGGAATGGGGGTAATAACGCCAACCTCATTGATTGTTCCAAGGAGTAAATAAATGAACTAATAAATGAACGGGCATGTGGCCATATGTAACAGGTCTTAACTGTCACATGACAACCCCTTGGTGAGTTTCCCCTGTCGTCCACCACGCAGATTTTATTTTTACGGAAGTGAATTTATTAACTTTTTCTTTGGCTTCTGTGTTTTATGACATGCTTGGAAAAGCCTTCCCCACGCTGAGATTGCAAAAATCTCCCATCTTTATTTCTAACGCTGTTATGGCTTCATTTTCTATCATTTGTATTGCTCTTTCTGGAATTCATCTTGGAGTGCAGAGTGAAGTGGGAATCCAAGGTTTTTCCCCAGATGACCATCCTGAGACCATTTATTAAATAATTTCCTACTAACTTAAAATGCCATTTTTGTACTATTTTAGGCTCCCTCCCCTCCCCTCCCCCTGCCAGTGTTTGGCCCTATTTCTGTGTTTCCAGTTAAAGGACTAGATCCCTGGGTGTCATTTAATGTGTTTCCTTCCTTGGGGCGGCCCCTTCATGCATGGGGCGAGTCCTTCCGTTGCTCCACATGGGGCGCACTGCCCCTGCTTCCGTGATGGGAACACGGATGGGTGGGTCAGGGACTGTCAGAGCCACTAGCGTCCCCCACCGGCCTTTGGTGATCTCTCAAGGGCCGTTGCAGTGGTCACGAATTCGAGAGGCTGCCCGCCTACCACAAAGTGCCAGGGTGTGCTGCTCAAAGCAAGCCAATCCGATTCTTGCTCCCAAAAGTGATGACCATGAATGCACCCCACAGTGGCCAGCAGTGCCCTGGAGGGAGACTTTCGGACCGCCTGGGGTGATGTCCCAAGGCAGAGCAGCCTGGGGTCCCGTCTTTCCTGAGGGAAGACATCCAGCAATTCCTTCGGTCCTGTGGTCAACCCCAAGGACGTTCCAGCTCTCCCCATCACGGCTAGCCGAGCTGAACCCCCACTAGTACAGACATAACCCCCCCACTTCTCCCACACTCCGCAAGAAATAGTTCTTCACCTCATCCTTTTCAGCTGCCCCTTTCTTTTTCCAGATGAGCTAATGGGTTTTCACACACTGATTATTCACCCACTGTTGTAGCTTGAATGTGTGTTGGCCTCCCCCAAAATTTGTATGTTGAAATCCTAACCCCCCACCACCATGTGATGGTGTTAGGAGCTGGGGGGGCGGGGGGCCTTGGGAGGTGATGAGATCATGAGTGTGGAGCCTCACGAATGGGACCGGTGCCCTTGTAAGGAGACACACGAGAGCTCGCTCCTTCTCTCTGCCCTTCCCCTGTGAAGACAAAATGGGCACATGGCCATCTGCCAACCAGGAAGTGGGCTCCCACCATTTGCCACGTCTGCTGGCCACTCAGTCTTGGACTTCCAGCGTCCAGAAGTCTGAGAAGCACACGCCTATTCTTTAAGCACCCCCACCCACCCACCCAACAGTCTGTGGCAATTTGATACAGGAGCCCGAGCCAAGACACCAGCCCTTTCTTCTACTCGGTGTTTGTCTGTCCTCTTGGAAATTGCTTTCTCAAGGGGCCTGATGATAATTACAAAAGAATACTGCTTTTGGAAGATGAACCCTTTGGCCCCTCTCGAAGTCCTGCCCACCGTCCCCCTCTCGTGGTATTCCTCCTCGACCAAGAACTCCACTCCCTCCTTCACCCAGCACAGAGGTAACAGATCACGGTGGAAAGCGTCACGAATCCGGGACTCGCATGTGAAAGCATTTAGCGATTTACCTAATGTAGATCGAGAAGCTGGTGTGCTGGTGTTAGAGCCCGACATGGCCCAAGTCTTATCTTCAAGGAGCAACAGGAGCCAGGGTCCCCGTGAGAGTGAGGGGCACCCCCTGTGCCCACGCCGGCCCCCCAGCCCAGAGCTTCTGCCGGAGCCCGGGAAGCGGGAGAAGCCGTCTGATGCCTCACGTTTCCATCAGGCCCATACTCGGAAGCACAAAGGAAGCTAGTCTCTAGCCAAACAAACACTCCCTCACTCTGAGCTGCACTTGTCGTAGAGCCCAGACTCCCACTTCCCCCTTCCTAGCATGTTGGGTCCCATCCCGGGACTCAGGAGTCAAATTCAGAAGGCACAGGGCTCGTTCCTCCCAGTCCCCCAACTCCCACGGTTGGTTCTGGGAGTGTAGCGGGTATCCACCAGAGCATGCTTCTCCTCCAGTGGCCGTCCAGCAAGGTCTGGCCAGATTTGGGTTGTCGCAACCTGGGAAGAGGCCAGCAACGCTCTTCCACATCCCACAACACACGGAACAATCCCCCGCAACAAAAGCTTATCCGATCCAAATGTGGATGGTTGCCACGGTTAGAAGCCCTCCCTGGTGTTTCCGCCTTGCTTGAAGCCTCATCAAGAGGAGTCTGGGGGCGCTTGGATGGTTCAGTCGGTTAAGCATCGACTCTTGGTTTCGGCTCAGGTCTTGATCTCAGGGCGTGAGATCAAGCCCTACATCAGGCTCCCCGTACTGAGTGTGGAGTCTGCCTGGGATTTTCTCTTCCTCTGCCCCTCCCCACTCGTTTTCTCTCCCCCGCCCTGCCCCAGTCTCAAAAACATAAAATGAAATGAAATGAAATGAAATAAAATAAATAAAATAAAATAAAATAAAATAAAATAAAATAAAATAAAATAAAATATAAAGGAAAAGTCTGAGGGCTGTAGGGGGCTGGTCCTGGCCCCTCCCAGATTTCTGCAGCTTCCTTGTAGAACATTCCAGATCCCTGGCACGGCCGCAGGAGACTGGCTGTCCACAGGCACGATATCTTCATCCTCATTCATGCCACTCCTCCACTCCCACACCTGTCGATGCAGGACACGCTCACGGCGAGTCCTACCAGGGGCCAGAATGCCATGCCCTCTGACCCCAGTCCCCACTGACAAGGTGCCCTTAGAACATAGCCACGCCGGGCATCTTCCTGAGTGATCCAGTTTGGAGTGGGAGGTGGCGGTCCTACGAGGAGAAAGTGCAAGGACCAGTGTATACGCGTGGGAGGAATTTCAGTGGAAACGGTGTGTGAGAAAACAGGGAGGCAACTTCAGGGAACTCTAAGTGGTTTTGTGAGAGCAGAGGAGAGAATAAAGTGGGAAGAGACAGGATTGCAAGCTGGTAGGTGGAGAGCAAATTGCAGAGCACTGCGGAGTGCAGGCCAGCAGCGGGGCGGGGGGGAGGGCTGAAGCCAGGGAGTAAAGGCATACTCTGGATGGCTCATTGGCAGGCAAGGTTCTGGAGGAAGGCAGGGACAGAGTCAGAGCCGCCAGGCGAGGGTTGGGCTGTATTCCTTCTGGGACACAGCAGAGGCCTCTGCCAAGGTAAAAAGCTCTAAGCAGAGACAAGTGAGGGATCTGGAAGCTACCTACCAAGGACAAGGACTCATCAGGACTTGGGCTGAAGGAGTGAGGGAAGCAGGGAGGGCAAGACTTGGGCGCCAGCCTAGGGGGATGGGAGGCACTGGCTTCAGGTGCAGGTTTCAGGACAGGTTGAGTTAGAAATCCTGGGGGCCCTCCAGGTGGCAGTGTCAGGAGAAGTTGCCTTGAACCCAGCAGAGCACCTACGTAGAGATCCACAGTCACAAGCAGTGGACACCATGGGCTGGACAGATGGCTCCAGACAGAACCCGGAGGTGCACAGGCAGCAAAGGAGCCCCAAGGAGAAGGAGAAGGTGTGCCAGGAAAGGCAGAGCCAGTGCAGAGAAGAGACCTCTGGGAGAAAGAGGAAGTGTCAGCAATGTCCAATGCTGCAGAGATATGAAGCAAGGTAAGAGCGGAAAAAACATCCAATGACCCCGTGATGCAATCAGAAAAGCAAGATAACTTCACGGCCCTCTCCTGTCGCTTCCCGCACCGACTCACGGCCAAGGACACAGAATCGTACTTCCTCCCTCCCCCTGGAAAAGCACGACTTTTGTACCCAAGTTCTGGACTCTCTGGAGGGGGGACAGGACCAGCCTCTGGGGTTTGAAGGTCCTGGTTAGCTGGTTAGGGGCCCTTTCCAGTCACCCTTTCCCGAGGGGGCAGCTGAGTCCTTTGGGACAGGCAGGGGACGTGGGGGCAGAGATGGGAGCCCCAGGGCCTGCAAGGGAATGGCTGCAGAGCCTCTGGGGAGCTCAGGGACTGTCCCTGGTGGGGCCCTGGGGAGGGAGGAAGCCGAGCCTTCAGTGTCCAACAGCTGGGCTCACAGCGGCCGAGGCCCTAGGAGGGGCCACCGCGGCCCCCAGGGCAAACCCTGCCTGTCATGACGGAATGTTGTTAAGATGAGACTACGACTTGGTTTATTGCTCTTTCACTCTATTTTAAATATGGTTACTATCAGACCGGGGACTGTCCAACCCACCCGACCCCATGGAAACAGGAGTGTGGCCACTTAGGTGGGGAAGAAGAAAGAGGAAAGAAAAAAGAGAAAAAGCTGGAGGATGGGGCCCGAGGGGGGTCCAGTTCCTCTTCGACTCTGTTCTTCACCCTCTGACGCCAACGGGTGAGTGACCAGCAGAGCGGTCACGTGGAGTGAGCGAGTGGTTTGCCCCTTGTTGTGCATGTTGACTCATCCGGTGTGCATGAGTACCCACAATGGGGCTCCTAGTCTTATGACATGGGGGTTCTAGAAATTTTGGTTGCCATTTCTTGTTATGCAGGAAATCTGTAGGAAACCCAGCACAGGCCATGGGTGCTATGGGGTCTGTCCAGATGTCCTCTGCAGGGCCAGTGCACCCATCCTCTCAGCTGCTGGGGACAGGGACCACCTCAGCCACTGGAACCTGCCTTCCCAGGGCTCTGCCCCCTCCCAGGGCATGACCGAGGCCCGTGTCTGGCTGAAGGGGGTTGCGAGGGCCCGGCCCCCTTCCCTCCATGCGGAACAGTGCGAATGGCCATCGCAGGCCCAGAGCTCCTCGAGGGGTCAGCAGGGGGCTTTGGCGGTCTCCTCAACTGGGGTCTGCTTCTTCCTCTGTCCAGTCCTGCCTCACCCACTCGCTGTCGGGGGTGCCTCCCGGAAGCCTTCCCCAGCCAGGCCTCTGCCTGCAGCTGTCCCCCTGAGCTCTGGACTCCCAGGAATTAGATCAAAAATTGTCTGGTTCCTGGTTTCAACTTCCTCTTCCACAGAAACTCACATGCCGATAAGTAATAAAATGTCTCCCCCTGAGTTCTGTTTCCCTTGTCTTGCTCCATCTCTGAGATACAGGTGGATGGCCCCTCAAGGACCTAAAGAAGACGTTAGGAGGAGAAGGGAGGAGAGAAGAGGTCGTGCCCCCCCTCACCTGGCTAACTCCCACTCGGGCTTTTTGCTTAGACGACCCCTCCCATGGGACACCATCCCTGATCCCTCTGGATGGAGCCAGGTGTCCTTGCCCACGCACGGCTCCCCTAGCTCCCGTGGGCTTCCCCCAGCACAGTACCAGATTCCCCGGATTACAATCAGTTATGTACCTGCCTGGTTCCCTTTAGAACGTCAACGCCATGAGGGCAGAGCCCAGGTCTATTTGCTCACTGTTTTCTCCCGGGGCCTGGCAAAGTTCCTGGAACCCGGGACATGTGTCCTGCAGAGTCTTGGCAGAAACCAAATGGCACATTCAAGTAAGGCAACTGAGGAAGGCTGGTAAGAGGATTCCTCCCGAGATTTAGACAGGGTGTAGGGAAACCCCAGGGCGTCATGCAGTGCTTGGTACAGGAGAGGACAGGCTGCCATTCCCCCTGCTCGGAAGAAGGGGTAAAGGAGGGGGAGCTGCCACAGTCAAGGTTAGGACACACCAGCCCCACCAGGAAGGAGCCAGGGCGCTAAGCCCCTTGACCTCAGTCTCTAGCCTCCTGCCCAAAGCCCCCATTGCTTCAGAGGGCAGAGGCTCTGCTGTTAAGATGAGCCTCCCTGGACACAAAGCAGGCTGGAAGGGATGGAGAATGGATACAGAAGGGCAAACGGGGGGTTTACCAGACAGCAGACACTAAACGCCTATGCAATGAATAACATTTTCCAACAACTATGCCCTGAATATTCACTCAATTATTTATTATTTTGACCCCTGGCTGATGTAAACGAATCAAAAGGCACCCACCCTAAAAGGCTGTTGAGAGTAACACCAACACGGAGCAGACGGCCAGGCCTCCGGCCATGTGTGACGGGGAGCTGGTGCCCCGAGGTCCCCCCAGAAAGCTAGCCCCTGGGGAAGAAACACACCCACAGGTGGGAACAATATGGAAGCTTATCTGGCTTTGCCTCGACTCCAAGTGGTAGGTGCAAAATCCGAGACTCCAAAACCTGAGACTCGTGCAAATAGCAAGTTCGATTTTATACTACCCTCAAAACGGGAGACCCCGAAACTAAAATTCAGCTCAGGCCACGGATGCCCCTCGTGGTCTTGGTGGAAACAAGTGCAAAACTCCTCCGGAAGGGAGGGCTCCCACCTCGGGCCACAAAAAGGGGCTGCAGGACCAGTAAGTCCCAGTAAATGTGAAGTCACAAGGACGCCACAAAACACACGAGGAAACGCATCACCAAGGGTGACGGTGGGCAGGCCTCCCAAACCATAGAACTAGAACCCTGAAAGACTTGTTTAAATCATTAGTTGATTCAAAGTATTTGGGGGGGGGCGCCTGGGTGGCTCAGATGGCTAAGTGTCTGCCTATGGCTCAGGTCATGATCCCAGGGTCCTGGGGTCGAGCCCCATGTCTGGCTCCCTGCTCCACGGGGAGTCTGCTTCTCCCTCTCCTTCTCCCTCTGCCCCTTGCGCTGCTCATGCTCTCTGTCTAATAAATAAATAAGGTCTTTAAAAAAGACAAACAAACAAACAAAAAACTATTTCTACAACGAATCAAAATCCTAAAAACAAACATGCAAACAAAAAAGCAACTAACAATATTACTACCAGAAGTTACTCAGGGTGTACAAGGGTATATTTGACTTTTGTCACGTTTGTCCTACTGCCCTCACTCAGCACATTGTCTCAGAATATGAGAAGTCCAAGAAACCCTTCTGGAATAGGAGGGCCTTTACTCACTAGTCATTTCTCCTTTCCTTTCCTAGGGGTACATACTTCCCTTCCACCCACTTGTCTCCTAACAGGCGAGTATTAGGATAATTCTCAGGATTTACTGATTTTTCCCTCTTTCTGTGTCTGTAATAGGATTAGACTCAGACATCGCTGTAATGCACCACATTTCAAGGTTTGGGAACAAGACTGTACCCTAGTTTGTGTTCGGTTGCTACTGACAAATTTTTAGAACTGTTGTTGAAGCCATTTTATAAGGTACCGGAGGAGGGCAAGGTCATGGATCCTACTTCCCTCTGCCATCTTTCCTGGAGAGCACATACTCATGTTTTTTAGATTTCATAAGAATTTCAAAACCCTTAAGCACAGCTTCAGCTTGGAAAGCCCCAGAGGTGGTGGTGTTGATGTGTGGTCGGCTTGATTGGGAATAGGGGCATGTTGGACGCTTCCTGCTCACGGACTCTTCACAGAGCAATTGATGACATTTCAGCACAGAAGGGTGTTGGTGACCCTGGGGAGGCCAATCTCAGCAGAATAATGAGGACTGATGCCAGGCTGGTGGGGACTGAGTAGAGAATGAACAAGGACAAAGTAGGAAGAGTGGTGTGTTTGGACAACGAGTGGAGGCTGCCTGGGAAGAGGGAAAGTATGTAGTTAGAGCAACGTGTGGGGTTCAGGATGGGTTTGTGGTCTTTATTTAGAGGAGAGACCAGAGCATTTCAATATTGCCAAGAATGCAGTCGTGGTTGGAACTGACCCTCGGAAACAGTTGCTGGTGGTCAGACAGAATGTGGTCCTGAGGGGAGAAGGAGAAATGAGCCTTTACTCTCCAAGGAGCAGCTCTATCCGTGGAGGAGGAGGAGGGAATGCAGATGCCACGATGACATTTAAAGCCGGGGGCCAGGGAGTGGAGAGAAAGCTGAGAAAAGCAGGAGATGAGGTCACCTCCTGAGCGGAAGTGTGGGTGGTGGCGGTGGGAGTTTGAAGGCACTAGAAAAGTGTTAAGGGTCTTGGAATAGCTGATGGAAAACAGGAGAAGGTGACGATTTGGGCCACTCAGAAGAGTGATTGGGGAAACAAGAAAAATCTCTGGAAGCTAGCTGAGCCTGGAGACCACAAATTAGTGATGGGTCTTCTCTTTGTGGCTAAGTGGTTTTAACCAGCTCTCCTCAGAAACACATATTCAGAGAAAAATTGGAAGGGAGGAGCAGGTAGACAGGGCGATCTAAGGCTGGGGCTTCAAGGGAGAGCAGGATATTGACCAGAGAGTGGCTAAGTGATAGACCTGGGTCTCAGCGAGATGGGAAGGATGTGACCACCCAAGGAGCTCACAGGGAGAGGTGGAGGACTGGAGGAAAGACAACAACCAATGCTGGGAAGTGATCAGAGGAAGAGGGGGTCACAGGTGAGTCATCAGGAAAGTGAGCGATTTCATTGTACGGGTTCAGGGTGGATCAGTGTTAACAGACCTGACTGAAATTGAATTAATGAGTCCATGAGAGTTATGACTGGGGTGCTGGATGGGGATCAACTTGGGCAGGTAAGTCCCCAGGGACATGGAGGAAACTGAGGTGAACAGAAGCCTGTTATCCATGGCACACAGGCTAAAATAAAAGAAGGGGACCATTAGGCCAGTGGTGGAGCAGAGAGTGGTACGTACGGTCAGAGAGCTGGGGACCCAAGGGGTCTCCTATATACCTGGGAGCAATGGTCAGCAAGTGGCACTGGGGCCCGGGATGTCACCTCCTGACCCCCAAGTCTGAGGTAGGTGTGAGAGGGAAGGAATATCCTCAAGGTTCAAGAGATGCTAGGAATGTTCTGGAATGTGTGAAGGACGTCAGGAGGAGCATCCGTCCTGGAGTTCAGATTTCAGAGGGCACAGAGGAAGAGCATGGGGAGAGAGGAAACACTGAGAAGTGAGCCTAGGGCAGAGCAACCACAAAGGAGAATGGTGATGAGAACCAAGACAAGGTACATGACCTGAGGAGTTGAGTGGGATGGGGGCGTGATGGCAGTACCTGGTCTCCTGTGTTCCGGAAAGTTCCACCTGGGCAGGCCACAGGTAGATGGTGGGCAAGACAGTCAGAGAGGGATGGAGTGCTACAAAGTGTATCATTCTCCAGCAAGCAAAGGGCTCAAGACTCTAGAAACAGATGCCTCCCTTCCAAGGTTGTGTTGGCTCAGCTCCTTCAAGATGGGATGTGGCGTAGAGGAAGTGTATTAGAGGAAATGTCTCTGAGAGATTGCAAGGGAGCTGGGAGAAGCTGGGAAAGCTACCAGAACACAAAGCGGAATTGACCCCAAACGAAGGAGAGAAAGAGGGAGTGAGGCTGGGGGAAAGCACTAGCCAAAATCGCCATCAAAGAAGCCCACCTCCCCGAACTGGGCCTGTCCTGGTGTTCCTAAGAGGCTCACTGGCTGAAGCAGCCCCTGGTAGGCATGGCCTTGGCACGAATGCGAGAATGTGTTTCAGGGTGTGGCAGCTGGGACCCTCGGTCACTATGCTCCCTTCAGAGATGTGGAGGTCCATCCCCATTTTCACACCAAGACACGGTAACACACGTATGTTGAAGGCAACGCTTCTCAAATTATGTTCTGCAGAGCCCTTGGCCCATAAATATCTGTTTGAGACTTAAAAAGGGGGTTCCATGATCAAACAACTTTGGGAAACACTGCAGACCCTCTCTTCCTCATGGAGGATCACCATGCTTATTAGCATAGTAAGAGTTCTGAGAAGTCCTGCAGTAAAGAAACTGGCTTAAATTTTTTTAGTTTTTCAAACTTACATGGGCAAAGTCACCCCCACCCCAACTTCTCTTTTACACTTTTTTAGCACACTGCAGAATAAACGGAACGTGCACGGAGAGACGCTTTTTTAGATATACTTAACAATTTTTCTTTCAGTAGGTACATAGAAAAGCTGTGTTTCAGGGCTGATTACCAATACAATCACATTTTGCAAGGATCAGTCCCCCCTTTGCTGCCCTCCCAGGAAGGCCAACTACTGGGAGGACCAAGCCCTGAGGTGGGGTGTTAGTCATTAGGCAGCTGGTAGGAGAAAATGTGGGGGCAGGACAAACAGCCTCAGAATCCTGAAAATTGTAACACGTGGGTATTTGCCCTTTTAATCTACTAAATGCCAAGTAACTAATCCGGCAGAAAGCAGTCATCTGAAAGCAGTTTTTGCACATTTTCCGTTAAGAAGCAGTGCTATCTAAAATTATAATAGCTGTTATTTGTGACTATCATATTAGAGATGATTTTTTTCTGTACTTTCCAATTTTTCTGTCATGTAATATCTTCAAATAAAAATTAGATTGACGGATTAATAGATAACCTGAGGGCACTGATATTTGAAGAAGTCATTTTAAGGGATAGATTAAATTATTGTACTTTTAAAATTTTGAATACCCATTTCTCAATATCAAGTTAGATCCCTGAGAAATTCAGCATGTTAGCAATTCATCATCCAGAGCTGCTCGAAACTCTTCACTGAACTGAATTCAGTGTTGGATATCTATCCATCGGCATCCAGTCAAGAGACAGAATCACACCAGTAGTCTGAACAAAGAACATTTACTATGAAGAATTACTAATTAGTAACAGGGGCCTAATTACAGGGCCAGCAGAGGTAGGGAGCCGTCTCTAGGCTAAGGCAGAGCCCCCAGAAGGAATACATTTGGACAGTGACTTCCCTCCCCAGGCTGAGCTTCAGACCTTGTTGGAGACGGTGTGACTACAGCCCACTGGACCGTGTGCTTTCCAGCCTCCGTGGAATAAGAACTTAGTAAAACAAGAAAAAAAAATGAGATCGTGAGCATTAATTATTGGGCCTAATCACGTGCTATTCCTGTGCACACCTGTCTCCAAGCCTCCTCTGACCATCTCACGAAAAGTGTGAACCCCCAAACCATCCCGGCCCTTCCTACCCTCCTTCCTCCTTTGCTTTTCTCTACAGAACACCCGTCTGACTGTGCTACAGCTTACGTACTTATTCTGCTTTTGTCTGTAGAACATAAGCTCCATGATGTTCAGGATGTCTGCCTATGTTATTCACCCAGAACAGTGCCAGGCACCTGCTAGGCCCTCTGTAAATAGAGGCGAATAGCTGAATAGATGAACCGAATGAATGAATGATCTCTGTATACGGGAGAGTAAGAGTTACAGCTTCTAAGTTTCTTGGACTGAAATTGGGGTTGACTTATAGGATCAGAAAGAGCTCAGACCCTCGAAGGTAAGGTTTGTAAGCTAGGCGCAGAAACCACAGGACGCAGTAAGGTTTCACAAACCGTGAAGACCCTAGTATGGTTCCAGAGAGTAGAATGGTCATAAAACTTTCCTCCTGCCTCCACTTCAGACCTCCAAACCCTTCCTTCCTACCATTTAGAAGTTTCTAGAAACCCAAGGCCTTGGAGCGCTAATACACAGTATAGCAATTATAGGCAACAAAACTGTACTGTAAACATCAAACTTGCTGGCAGGATGCATCTTAATTGTTCCCACCACTAGAAGAAACGATAGTTAAGTGACGGGACAGAGGCGTTAGCCAACCTCCCGACGGTAATCCTGCTGCAGTATAAACGGATCAAATCAATACGCTGTATGCCTTAAACTTACACAATGGTGTATGTCAATTATATCTCAATGTAAAATAAAAGGGGGAAGAACCCCATGGCCTGAGGCTGGATAAGCAGAATGTTGGGAATGCAGCCAAAATAAAATAATACTGAAAGTGAAGGCCATTAATATCAGGAAGTTAGGGGTGGTCCTGAATTTCCAGTGTTTCTCCTGGGAAACTTCAAATTTCACACCATTCTGTGACATACGTGAGGTCCTGCCTGCTGCTGTTTGCCTCCGTTTAACCGTGTAGTGTACGTGTGTACGTCCATGGGGCTCTCCACGTCTCTGAGCTGACTTGACTCTCACTCCCTTGCCCAGCGCGGACCAGGGAGCATCTGGCAATAAGGCAGGAGACTTACTGAGTCACCATCACTTACTCAAGGTCCTGGGGAGGAGAGGTGGGGCTGGCGTGGCTCCAAAGAGCCCAGTCGAGGTGGGTAGAGCCCAGGCAGGCCGGCCACGGAGGGTCCCAGGGCTGTGCCGCCTCCCTTGGGCAGCGACCCCCCGCTCACTCACAGGATCCCGTGCAGGGGCGGGAGGCAGGCAAGTCCTTGCCAGGAAGCTCACATCGCCCAGGTTCCCAATGACACCAACCCCTCCGTGTGAAGGACCAACGTCATCTTTGAGTTAAATTTAACACTCAACCACATATTTGTCTGGCCCATTTTATGTTTGTTTTTGCCTTTCTTTTAATAGTGTGTTTCTATTTCCATCTTCACAGGTCCCCACTACGAGCTGAGCGCTACCTCAGACATACCTCTGGCCTTCATGAACAGGATGTCCTTTAACCAACCCCGTGAGTGCTGAACCACTGCGTAGGGGGATGGCCCCAAATTAGGTCAGTCACAGGTCCAGAGAGCGGATCCGGGAGAAGTTCATATGGACTTACAGCTGTTCGGTGTTCCTCTTCTCCCTTCTTCCTTCTTCCAAGCCACCCCTTGCCCCGTCCTGCCCCTGAACACCCACTGCTTCCTCCCCCAGCTCTGAAATCTGGACTCCTCCAGCTTCCTTTCTCTCCAGCCTCAGACCTCCCCGCTCCCCACCGCAGTCCCCGGCTGGTAGGTTCCCCCTCAGGCTCTGTAGCCCAGACTTGATGCCCCCCTCAAACCTCCGTGGAATTTTCTGGGATCTTCTGGGAGCAGGGTCAGCGCCTCACGGCTTGCTTAACTCCTGGCTTTGCTCACTATGTTTTCTGGTCCTAAGCATCTCTGCACCAGCCCCCTTCCCAAGTGACACCACTCTGCGGCTTCCTTTGTCCCCAGATCCTCTCTTGGGATGTCCTCCCCTCCCCCCAGTCACAGCTCAGTGTCTCTCAACAGGGACAGCGAGAGCCAGAGCTCACGCCGCTCACTGGGGCTCTCCCCGAGCCTTCTAGATGCCCTACGGATGCAGGGAGTGGGCTTCTGCAGATATGCAAGGGAGCACCAGGCCCTGGGGTCTGCACACAGAGCAACCACAGGACACTTTCCCCTCCACCACTGCCTGTGACCTGCTCAGAAGTGCCCTGCTGTCACCCCACCTCGTATCACTGGGGAGCAGTGGCAACTCAGTTCCCTTATCTGGGGCAGCCAGGAGGACGCCTGTCTAAAGGCCAGGGGGAAACCAAAGGCGGGGTCCAGGGGAACCGGGGAAAAGAAAACAACTTCCTGGTTTCTCTCAGAGGCTTGAGAAACCCTGCAGGGGTCCGGAGGAGCTTTCAAGTTGCTTTCTTTGGGTTAGTCCCTGACCCAGACGGAGACCAGTGACTTGTGGTTGTAGAGCTCCCCAGGGGTAAACAGTGGCTTTTCTTGCCCTTAAAGGTCAGGACCAGCTGCTCAGAAGAAAGCCGGTCTCTCAGCTGCCCCAGGCCATTCCCACAGCAGCTCGGATGGTGGGTCGGGAGGCCGTGCCGTTCCCCGCTGGAACTCTGTCAAGTGGTAAGTCATCTATGTGTTTAACCAGTGACGTCCATGTTGATGCTTGGGGTGGTTTCGCTTTTGCAAACCTTTGTTTCTATCCTTCGAGAGAAGAGCTCAGCCAGCCTGTCACAGGAAGCTCTCTCACGGGGTGAGCAGACTTTTTGGACACGTAGAAATTAGGACCCATGCCGATTTCATGCCACTAAACCACAGCGTTTGGGTCTCTTTGATGGTGTGTTGTCTTAAATATTATCTTCAGATAGGCAAATCTTGTTTCCACCAGGGAAATTTCAGGTCTGTGAAGAAGTGTAATGCTTCCTTTTATGACCCCGGTGGTATTAGAGCGTTACCAAGTACATGAAGGCTTGATGAGGAGGCCAATGACAGTAGCCGCTCTCAGCAGGTGGGGATGGGTTAGAGAAATGTTCATTTTCAATCTTCTGAGCTGTAGACCTACTCTGGGTAAAATGAAACACCAGAAAAGGGACAGAATGGCTTCCCGGACACTAATCCAATTTTTTTCCTCCTCCAGGAGCACCCAGCTGTATGAAGGACAATAATCTCTCCCGACTCCACAGGGCGGCCTGAGGATGGATAATTACACGTCAGCTCCAGAGGATGACTATGACGTCCTCATAGAGGACGACCTGAATAGCGGCGAGCTAGAACGATGCAACCGCTACGACACCAAGATCCTGGAGGCTCGGGTGGTACCGCAGCTCTCCACCACCGTGTTCCTGGTTGGTCTCCTGGGAAGTCTCTTGGTTATGCTTATCCTGGTGAAACACAAAGGGCTCAAGCACACGGAAAATATCTATCTCCTAAACTTGGCAATTTCGAATTTGTGTTTCTTGCTGGCCCTGCCATTCTGGGCCTACACTGCGACACACGGGGGAGTTCTTGACACCCCCTTCTGCAAAATTCTGGTGGTACTGTACTCCATAGGCCTGTACAGCGAGGCATTTTTCAATGTCCTCCTGACCGTACAGAGGTACCTGGTGTTTTTCCCCGTGAGTGTTCCCTTGATCACCAGGACGACACGCTGGGGCATCATCTCAAGTGGTCTGGCATGGGTCCTCGCCACTCTGGTCATTGTGCCCGAATCCATGTTTTACAAAGCTCGGATGGAAAGCCAGACATATAGATGCTTCTTTAGCAGACCTCACTTTCTGCTGGTGGAGGAGAGAGCCTGGAAGCATTTTCTGACCTTAAAGATGAACATTTTGGTACTTCTTTTTCCACTGTGCATTTTCGTATTTTGCTACATGCGAATGAGAAGAATACGAAGGTCCGGGGAGAGGAGGTCTGGCCTTTCTAAGCTTGTTTTTGCCATAATGGCTGTTTTCCTTCTGATGTGGGGACCCTACAATATTGCACTTTTCCTGTCCACTTTCAAAGAATATTTCTCCCTGCATGACTGCAAGAACAACTACCACCTGGACAGGAGCGTTCAGATCCTGAGAATTGTTGCGGCCACCCACTGCTGCATCAACCCCCTCCTACACATGTTCCTCGACCCCACATTCAGAAGACCCCTCCGCTGCCTTTGCTGTGGGTGTGATAGCAGTCCGCCTCAGTCCAGTGAGGAATCTGCACGAGAGGCCTCCAGGGAAGGACTTTACCTTTCCACCAAAGTGTAAACTAACTTCCGTCAAAGGCAGGACAAATAAACATTGAGTTTTGTATCGTTGTATTATTTTGCGTATTTTTTTTTACACATTTGAATATAAAACAGGATATGGAAAGAAAAGTGGGGAGGTGAACAAGCACTTTCCAAGCGCCGAATTTGTCTCAGGTGTTGTGCTAGGCTCTTCGCAACCCTGAGCCCATTTGTGCTCAATACTTGACCATGGGTGTGGATGGAATGTGTCTCATTTTGCTAAGGAGGAAACTGAGGCATGGAAATTTGTCCAGGCTCACACAGCTGGAAAGTGGCAGGGCTGGGACCCAAATGTGAGTGCCAGTCACTCCAGAGCTTACCTTTTGTCCAGCATGCCAAACTTGCAAAAATTGGGCAAGGAAACACACAAAATAAATACGCATACCCTTAAAACCAGTCAGACAACATTCCAAATTAAAAGCAACCTATTCATATAGAAATAGTTGTTCAGGCACATTTTCTTGCAAGTAATTGAAAGAACTAGCTGGAAACTATGGATAAAGAGGTAAAAGTGACTTGCTCTGTGAAATTTGCTAGGTCTTCTTGGCTACTTGCTACATGAATAGTCTGCATGAAATAACTCCAGGCAAGAATATTTTCGAAGGAATCGAGAAAACAGTCATTCAGTACAATCTGAAGTGGAATCCGCTAAGATGTGTTGTAATTGGTGGGGGTTAAAATACATGTGGAGCAGGAAAAGGCTTAGTTGGACAAATTTACAAAACATGTGGAAAATGGGTAAGTGAACAGTTATCTGTTAGTGGTACTTTGTGGAAAATAATGGAATTTATGGTGTGCATTAAACTGGTAGTGTCGGGGTGCCTGGGTGGCTCAGTCGGTTGAGCATCTGACTCTTGGTTTCAGCTCAGGTCATGATCTCAGGGTTGTGAGATAGAGTCGGCTTGGGATTCCCTCTCTCCTCTCCCTCTGACCCTCCCACTCATGCTCGCTCGTTTTTTCTCTCTCTCTCACTCTGTCTTTCTCTCTCAAATAAATAAATCTTAAAAAAAAAACATGTTTTCTGAACTTAGCAGTGTCTTTCAGACCTCAGTGCAAGGACAAAAGATATTTCCATATTTTAAAATCCGTTTGTTCAACTGGAGAGCTTTCATCGTACCCTCAGTTGGAGGTGCTCTGTAATCTAACGGCATGCCATGCTAGAAGGAATACATGAAGTGAAGAATCTAATAGAGTTCTATAAATATCTTCCAAGCGATAAATATGCGCAAGTATCAGTGCTTGGAGCACAAAAAGACATTTTCAAAGATGAAGGATGTAAAATTTCTCCACGGATCAGCTTTAAGGAATGGCCTTTTGCAATCAACTTTAATAATAGGGGATACCAGTTTTGAACCTCAGTTAAACAGAAGTTACCCCCCGCCAACTTCCTCTCTTCTCATTAGTAGACCTGGATCATACAAAAGAAATTGTACTCCAGTTATGAATTGGTACTGGGCTTCCACCTTGCCTTCTCCTTTCCGTATTTCTGTCCTCTTTTCTTTCATGGTACCTCTAGGTCCCCCAAAACATCAACACATTTACTCATTTTCTCAATCACACATACACACAACAGTGTCCAGCGTTGCTACAACCATAGTACTCAAGAGTCACGGGTAGACAGGGATAAGGATGTAAGGGAAGGTACCCAAACCAGTCCTAAAGCTGTAGCCTGGAGGAGGGGAGACGAAGCTTTCATGGGCCAGGGAGCATGATCAATGTTACAAGATTCAGCAGAGGTCTCCCTGGAGGGTATCTGAGCTCAGACATGAGTGATTCCCCCATAGGAATCCTGCCCCTGCTCCGTCTTCTGTTTCTGTGGGGCCTGGGCAGCTGTGCAAGGGGAGTCCTGCCTACGCACCCTAATGAGGGACACACTGGTCCTGAAATCCAGCCTATGTTGCTGAGAGGGCCGTGCTCCCAGGCAGGGGGCTGTACACACCCTGGGAAAGGGGTACTTTCCCTGGTCTTTGCAAGGAGGCCCTGTATGGGCTGGCAGGGCTGTCATCTGACTGCTCTCTGGCCAGGCACCATGAAATGCTCTAATACATTTTCCCTGTGCCACTGCCCTGTCCCCTGTCCTGTGTGTGGGCATGGGAATCCTTCTGCCACCAGGACAAACAGGAAAGGGGTTGTCTCCCTCTGGGACCAAACTCGGGGGCAGATCAAGGAGCAAGGCAGAGACAGCTGCAAGCCAGTGCAGGCCTGGAAAAGCCTTGCCAGAGGGTAGAGAGGCAGAGAAGAAGACACAGGGTGGAAACCATACAGAATGCAAGGCCTCAGGCTTTCCCTTGAAGCCTGTGAGAAGTTAGGGGTTGGAGGAAGGGACACCAAACCAAAGCCACCCTCCATTCAGTGTGAAAAGAATGTGGGGACCAAGGGTCACGTGGCAGCCCAGGGCTTGTGCTACGTGGGATGCACCCCGAGAGGGAGGAGAAAGGAGCATCCGAGCAGTTATGGGACTGTAATGTGCAGATTTCCCACTTCTGCAAGAATTCATGAGTACGAAGCTCTGAGACGGTTTACCGTGGGTACGGTTTCGGGCTTTGTGTGTCCCCAAAGATATGAGACACACAGAAGGAGGGATGTTGCTCTTGGCCAAGACAAAGTCCACACGTTGGTTCCTTCTCGTGACTGGAAGCTTTGACCGCCGTCCAGCCAAGCTGAAGCAAAGGCAGTGTCGGGTTGTTTCTTCTCTTCCTCTATCTGTCCCTGCCTTACCCCCGATTCTCCATAGACTCTAACTTTCTGGGGTGACACTTTCCTCTAAAACTCAAATAGCAGGCCGAGGTACCAATCTCCTGCTCTGCAGAGGGCTCAGGGTCCCGCTCAGAATTCCACGGGTTCCCGGGGCCTCACCTTCTTCTGACCACCTGTCACCCACATCCTTCTGCTCCCTCATTACTGATCTTCACCACTTTTCCTTTCCAGAAGCTGCGATCACCTCCCCATGTGCTCTCCCCATGGGCAGACACGGTCCTGGTGGGTGATGGCCAAGATGGGTCAATCATCGATAGGTATTAGGAGTCGGTGATACACCACCCTGGCCAGCAGGGGCAGGAATTGTCTCCATGATGACATTTTTTCTTTAGAACCTGAGTGGCTGTGTCCTCTCTGAGCAGATCTTCTACCATCTCCACACCTTTCCTCACCTGTGGTCAACTCTAAGTTCCCCCGTTCACCTAGGAGAGCAAGTCTGCTCGATTGATTTGGCTCCAAGCTCTCACTCGTAGGGTAGAAGGCTCGCTTTTCTCAACCCCAGTGAGAAATCACCTAAGATGATTTCCTGACATACCCTCTGCTTCTACCCTAAAATTGAGACTCAACATCACCCATTTATTTCACTCTAGCTCAAACACTAGAAATGAGCCGCTTTGGGCCATGGTGTTCACAGCGCAGCAGGACTGTCACCTCAGTTGGAAGGAGCAGGTGGGTCATCAACCCACAACTATAGCACAGATGGTTACTTGCTTACATTCTCTACATTCCATGGCTGTGAGCCTGATGTACAGATATTCCTGTGTGTGCTGTTGACAACACTGAATTTCAGAAAAGAGAGACGTACCAGAGCCTTAGGGTCGAAAGGAGTGAAGGTACTGCCTCAGATCCAGAAGTGAAATCGCGTCCTAGTGCCAAAATATTCATGGCTTCTTCCCACTGGGCCTCCCCCGGTGGAACATCATACGCCCGCCTCGTTGATGCCGTGGCCGCCTGACTTACTCTGGGCAATGAAATGATGGGAATGACAAGGCCGCTGTCCTACAGAAGCTCTAGAAGTGATGGTGAGGTGCCTCCACCTCCCTTCCAGCCCAGGTCTCAGAACAAAGCCATGAGCAGGAGAGCCACTGGTGGAAAGACATGGGTGTGAGACAGAAACAAGCATTTGTTGTGTAAGCCGCTAGGATTTCGATAGAACTTAGCATGAGCTGATGGGTGCAGTGATGTTCAATTTTCAAATTTAATTTCAGCCGGAAAGGGGATTTCCCTGGTGGGGCTTTAATTTCTCCTCATATCTTATGTATAGAAGAAGGTTCATACTGTTCAAATGTTATGCTTTACGGGGCTGGTATTGTAACAAATACGGCAACAGCATCAAATGTTGCTCACTGAAGAAGCTTCTCAGGCTAGTGAAGACAGACTGCGTATCTGGGCCAATAATTCATAGTAGCAAAAAAGAGAGATTTCATCCTAAGCTTAGGGGACCCTAGTTCACGTCCTTTCCTGGTAGATTTCAGAGCCTGGCGCAGGCAGCGGCAAAGCTACCTACCCATTAGTGGTGGTCAACGCTGGCCACCCTTGTCTGGCGTCTGCCTTCGAAGGGGCTGTCTTCACCTGGTTGGCACTGGTTTACCTGTTGGGTCCAATGAGCCAATGGAAAAACTGAAAGCCGGAAAACGATCCCTTCCCAGGGAAGAGTTAGCAATCTGAGAGAGCTGGTACCTGGCCCCCCCGAGCCCCAGTTTCTGGAAGAAAGTCTGCATTAGTAGCTGAGACCCTGTCATTTGGTTCTCTTGTGGGTCAGAAGCAAAACTTTGGAGAAGAAAACCATGGCGGGGACACACTTAAGGGACAAAGCATGGGCCCTCCACAAGGCAGAGGAAGGAAGGCCAGAGAGACGGATGAGTGGTATGGAAGCTGAGGGAACGGGGTTCTAGAAGGACCGTGTGGGCCACGGGGTCAGGAGCGGCCACAGGCTCGGGGAAGGAGACCTGGAAACCCTGCAAAGCCTGGTGGTTTGGGAGGGCATGGGCGGTCTCTTCCAGAACCACTCAGGAGAGAGAATAGGTTAGAACCCAGTCACAGTGAGGTGCGGAAAGAACGAGAGAGTGGCCTGACCACCTGCTCGGCTTGCAGAAGGAAGAGAGGGCAGCCCGCCTGGACCGTGCTCTCCAGAGCTGGGCCGAGGAAAGTGGGGGAAAAACAAGTGAGGGGAGGTTAGCTGGAGGTGGGGGGACAATAAGGCCAGTCAGAAGGCCAAGGGACAGAAGGGTGTCACCTCTCCCTATGATGCCTGTATTATCTGCACATTTGTTATACCTGATGCAATTTATTTAAAACACCAAATACTCAAAAATCTTTGTGATATCCGGTTTCTTTCACCAATGCCTTGATTCCTCCTCCCTATTCCCTCCCCCTGCCCTAGAAACACACGCGTACACAAGCACACACGCAAACAACCATGTGAACAACCAGCCAGAGGCCCTTGGGGAAACTAGCTGCTGGGCCTGTCCTTTGCTTCCAGAAACTGCAGGACGGAGGAGACGCTGGACCTGGAAAATGCGGAAGGAAGCATCCAGCTGTGCGGACACTTGATCAGACACGGGATTTCAGCCTAAAATCTAGAAAAGACGAATGACACTTTACAAGGAATGAAAATCAACAGCCTTCCTCATTTTATTTATTGCGAGGATGACAGCAAGGAGCTGGGAAAGCAGATGACTGGCCGGGAAGGGAGAAGGCCCAGCGCCCCCAGGAGGGGCCGAGAGCAGCGAGGGGCTGAGGCGTCTCAGGAAGGAAGGCCAGGCCGTCCTTGGCGGGTTTTATCTACTCAGGAAGGCGCAGGCTTCCAGAAGCGCTGTGGGACACAACAAAGCAGAAGATTCAGAAACTGATTTCTTTTTTTTAAACCAAGAGGTCAATCGAGGAAGGTGCTGAAACACAGGCCTTCTCCCACCTGCCTTCTCCACCAAGCCCCCTGAGCCTCCTCCTAGCGGGGGCCCCACAGCTCTGGCCCTCACTAACCCCGGTGACTTCCTGCGCTGGCCTGAGTGTCACAAGCCCCACCTCCCTTTGTCTCTAGTTGAATCAACTGTCACTCTCAAGTTCACAAGACGCAGATGGTCCTCTGACGGGAGCAATCAATGCCCTGGTCTTCATGCAAATCCGTCTGCAGTGGCGGTCACCTACTCGTGCACTGGGTCATATGCACTCGCTGAGGACTACTTCGTGCGAGGCACTAAGTGCCAGGGTTCAGCAGGGACACACGGGCCCTGCCCTCAAGGGGCACGCGGTCTCTGCCCGCCTGAGCTGACCACTCATAAGAAGAGCCCTGCAGCCTCTCTGTCAGAGCGGAGTCCTCGGACCACCTGGTCACAATTCCCCCAGATGCCGGTTGGGAAAGGGCAGTGACAATATTGACGTTTGGGGCTGGGGACTTCTTCGTTGGCCGGGCTGTTCTCTGCTTTGTTTAGCGGCACCCGAGGCTCCCGCCCACAGACACCAGCTGCACCCCCTAAGTTGTAAGAATCAAAAACACCTCCAAGCATTGTCCCCTCGGGGGGGAAACATTGCGCCTCGCTGGGAAGGACTGATACAGAGCTTCTCGGCCTCACCCCATCCCTGGGCCCCCCACCCCATGCCTCCGGCTGTCTGATGAGGTACCAGGAACAGGGCCCTGGGTGACCCCATGCACAGGGGAGGCGGTGGACATCGCAATTTTAGAATCACCGCCTGGAGCCTTACGACCCTGCAAATATCTTATAAATGTGTTTAAAGGAGCAAATTATTTGTCAATTCATTTTCCTGGCTGGTATTTACGGTAACTGTCTAGAGACCAGAATTTGGCATTTCTGAATACATACGTGTGTCTATGCACATGTATGTGTGTGTACGCGCGTGTAAGCCTATGTACATACAACTACACGCATACACACACGCACTTCTCCTACTGAATAAAATGAATCATCAGACTCTAAAACCACGACAGGCACTACAGCATTATTAAACTTTCGCATGTTACTACTGCCTTATTTTTCTCTGTCTTGCATCTCAACAGTGACGCTGTGACTCCCTAACGCAGCGGGATAACCCATCGCCTTAACTTTTATTCCTTTCTTCATTCCTAGAACGCCGCCGGGCCCTCCAACCTCGCCACCCCTCCCACCCGGGGGCTTCTCCGCAGCATTCCACTTACGGGAGCTTGAGCATTGTCTCAGATTAGCGACCGCCGTGACGTACGCGGATCCCAAGTACTCTTCGTACGTGTTTTTGCCCTGGAGTCTGGCCAGGCACTCCGTGTTGTCATTGAACAGAAGGTTTTTGGTTTCAGACACGAACAAGCAAAACTCTCCCGGGCATTTAGCTCCGTTTCTTCCAAACTGATTCTGTAGTAACAGGGCAGACAGTAAACGAGTGGCCGAGGGAAAGGGTTCTCGAGAATGTAGGGATTAGGGGAGGCCAAGGACATCTCTTCCATCAAGAGCTCAGCCCTGGGAAGCCCACGGAACGAAAGGAGCAGAGTTCTGGAGGCCTTCCACTGCTTGGCTGAGCCTTCCCCTGCCCCATGTCTTCCTGCAGCCCGTGCCCCCGGGGGTCACAGACGCACCGGGCAGTGCCTGGGCCCCTCACTACTTCTGATTTCACCTCCCACCATCTTTCCCTCCTTGTCCACCTGTGGCCTCTTCCTGTAGAACCTCTGGGTGGCTAGGTGTCAGCTGAGGATTTCTGAGATCTCCCCCAAAAGCTGATCACCTACAGCATTCTGAGAGGCCAGCTCTCGCAGATAGACAGTCTGCACTGGAAATCTGTCTCTGCCATTGATCAGGTCATTGCCTTGGGAGGGTGGGGTCACTTAGCTTCCAGTGGCCACAGTCCCTCTTCGGTGCCGCAGGCCGAGAACAACACACCTCAGTGATGAACCCCTCTCACCAGCACCAGTGAGTGTGCCACAGTGAGGTTACTGGACCCATTACTACCATTCTAGGGCCACCGTCTTTATTTTTATTATTTTTTTAAAGATTTATTTATTCGACAGGATAGAGACAGCCAGCGAGAGAGGGAAAACAAGCAGGGGGAGTGGGAGAGGAAGAAGCAGGCTCATAGCAGAGGAGCCTGATGTGGGGCTCGATCCCATAACGCCGGGATCACACCCTGAGCCGAAGGCAGACGCTTAACCGCTGTGCCACCCAGGCGCCCCATAGGGCCACCATCTTTAAATCACAGCTGGACACAAGGTGTTCTGATACAAAAACTAGAAGCTCTAAAAGAGAATCACAGACTTGAAGGAAATTGCATGGTTTCCTTCAAACCACTTCCCATAGATAGCCATAAACCTACAGGAGTTCTGGGTGTGTTGTTTCTAGAGATTACACACGTGGACGCCTCTGTCGTTCTCATCACTGAGACTCTGGGCAGCTCCTCGGCATGAAGCAAACACGGTCGGCACCAGCTTCAAGCAGAGGGACAGGAAAGACGGGCTCTGGACGGGCTGTTACCCCTACAGCGCTGGGACCCACCCCCTTCGCAGCAGCCCATGCAGTTAAGAGACAGCGGGAGGCCCTGGCGATCCACACCTGTTGGTCGAGCAGCACCTGCTTCAAGTGTTCTGCCTTCTCTCCCCGAGATACCACAGCGTGGTTCGGAGCCACGGCCAGGTGGCAACTCTGAGCCTCCGTCACGGGCTTCCGGGTGCCATCGAGGCACAGCAGCTCAAAGTCCTCCAGCCTCAAATCCCTAGCCCAGGCCTCAGGGTTCCCTCCTGGGGAGAGAGAGAAAGGCGGCATCAGCCACGGGGCTGCCCCACTCAGTCAAATCTCAGTCTGCCCCACTCAGACCCCCACTCAGGCAGGTCCGCCCGCCTCTCCTGAAATGCACACGTGAGGGTCGCAGTGACGCGAGGGAGAGGGAACGGTCTGTCCGCACAAGCCAAACAAACTTCAAATATAGCAAATGTCAGTGCCGCTTCCATACAAGGGGACAGGATCCAGAAATATAAGGGAGCGAAGCCCTGACACATTCTACAATGTGGCTGAACCCTGAGAACGTGATGCTCAGTGAAAAACGCCAGGCGCAAAAGGCCATGTGATTCCATTTCTGTGAAACGTCCAGAACAGACAGACCTACAGAGACAGAAAGGAGACTGATGATTGGCAGCTCTGGAGGAGTGGGGGAAAGGTGCAGAGGTACTTTATGGGGCGTTCTAGAGCGTTCTAGAATTGGACTGGGCTGGTGGGTGTGGCGCTCCATGAGTGTGCTGCAGACCACTGAATCCCACACTGGGAATGGGTGGATTTTTATAGCACGGATTATATCTCAACAGAGCTGTTAATTTTTTTAAAAGAACGCCCTCCACCTGTGCCCTATTTTCCAATGAGTTTCAGAAAAAGAATATCTAGTTTATGTTCAAGAAGAAAGCGTTTTGTCCTTCCCTTCATATTCAAATGCTCTTAGCATATAACCAGACAAAGGATAGGAACTTCTACAAGTTTATCGAATATGTTCTCTCAATTAAAAAAAATAGTTATGAAATCCCAAAGAAACTTACACTGAAATCTGACCTGGCTCTAGGGGATCGAGGGTACACTTAATCGTGATGAGCACTGACTCATGTACGGAATTGTTGAATCACTATACTGCACACCTGAAACTAATATCACACTGTATGTTAATTATATTTCAATAAAAAAAAACTGACATCAATCGATCCCCGGAGACCACTTAGATTACTGGTTCATACATTTGAAATAGAATCGTATGCATGTCTGTGTGTGTGCAAACACAGGTTCATTGTTCAGGCCCCTGATCTGCTCCTTCTGCCCCCTCTCACCTCATAACAAAAACAAAAAAAAACCCACTTTATCCATTCTCTTGGCTTTGTCTATTTAATATTGAGATCACGCCAAACTTTTATGTCTGTCCTCAGTCCTTCTCCCAAGAGACGTGGGGAGGACCAGAAGGTGGGAGGAGGGGCTGCGACTGCCGATATTTGAAGGACAGAGGCAGAAGGTCTAGGCGGTTCTTTCTCAGGGGACCAAGTGGTGAGTCATCCGCTGGGGGCCGTGGGGCCGAGTGGGGGTTCGGGAGAAGGCTGCAGTTTGGATGGCGGCCAGATGGCTCGAGGGGCTGAAGCTGGCAAATTATTATTCCTCTTCCATTATCTGTACCTGCCTGTGACTTGGTCCCTCAAAGACTCCCAAGGAGTTTCCAGACTGAGGGCTCACATGGGTCCGAATGAAGGCCTTTACTTCCTTTTTTAAAACTATGGGACAGGAAGATGGTGTGCTTCTGTGGTTGATGAGACTAAGCCACTGTGGAGACATTTGCTACTGAGTATGGCTGGTGTGTGTGTGTGTGTGTGTGTGTGTGTGTGTGTGTGTGAGAGAGAGAGAGAGAGAGAGAGAGAGAAGAGAGAGGGAGGGAATTTGGTTTCAAAATCAATGTGACACTCACAGACATACCATGTGGCATAATGAGATAAAGAATTTTGGAAGTAACTTGATCCAAAGCCTAGAAAAGGTTATAATAGCTTCCCAGTTGCAAATCTGAATACTGAGACAAGAAAGGGAAACACTTTGCTTACCATTCGTGTTCTGCAAGACAGTGACATCTTTCACAAAGGCGACATCTCCAGCCCTCTCCGCCAGGCACCTAAAATGTTCCAGAAAATAAACACATTGCCACAGAAGACAAACAATGAGGGTTTTCGTAAATATTTGTAATATAGATTCCAAAAACTGAAGCTTGGGAGTAAACATGGAACAGATAAAGACAAATATTTCCAGGCACTTATGGTTTAAAATGGTAGCTTGAACACATATGTTTGTGAACCTTCCCTGCTTCTAGAATCCCAATAAAATGACATTAATGAGACTGTTGGAATTTTTTTTTACATTAGTGAGATTTTTTTTAAGCTATAAACCATGAGCCAGAGAATGGCAGGAGGGGAAGAGAGAAGGTAATACTGACAACGTTTGGAAGACAGAGGGCAAATCAATGGGCTGTAATTGACCCAGCAGAGCAGAGACAGCTGTGACGTAAGCTGGAAGTGGGGGAAGCCCAGAAGAAAACTGATGTGCACTACAGAACTCCAGAAAGGCTCATCAACGAGAAGTACCAGGCACCACGAAAGTGACTAAGGCAAGAGGAGTGGACAGAGTGTTTATAGACACAGCTTAGGTGCCCTCCTATTCCAGATGGATGGGAGATGGCTCTCCACACCTCACTGTGTGGCAGAAGACTAAAGGTTTGCTCCTAACAGATTGAACCTGAACAACACTAGAGACAGAGAGCCAAGCACAGTGGAGAGCAGAGGCCCAACACTGATATCAGAGAGTGGATTAAAAACCTATATTCTGGAAGGTTAAATCATAAGCTCTTTCCCACACTCAACCTCCCAAGAAGCATACGGGATGATTCTTTCTCTGGAAAAGCTGATCAAGCCAAGAAAAATTCCTATAGATTCTGACATGGGGATGCCCCACAGTGAAATGACACAAACCAGTTGCCCCACAGGTGAGACTCATAACCAAGCCAAGACGTGGTACCTGATGAGGAACTAACAGAGCTAGTGCTTCATTCGTAAATATGGACAAATGGCCAGAAACTGCTGGATCTTTGAAGAAATGCCAGAAAAAATTGTAGACTGGAAAAAAAAAGTAGCTAATTATACTCAGAAAATACAGAGACAATACAGGAGAGAGAATAAAACTTTTTTTTTTACTACAATGAATATCATTAAAGAGATGAAAGAAAGTGTAGCATTCATAAAACAAGAGCAAGAAGCTCTAAGAAAGGAGCAGTCAGAACACTAACAGTTCTTAGAAAGTAAAAAAATCATCATAAAAATTCTCAAAAATGATAAAATGATTAGAAGGGTAATCTGAGGAAATATTCCAGAAACTAGAAGATAAAGAAAAACAAATAATAAAAAAATAAATAAGAAGAAAATGAAATGTTAATCCAGGAGTCAATAATTTAAGATATTAAGGTTTAAAGAGAAATCAGAGAAGACAGGGTAGAAATTATCAAAGAAGTAATAAATTAAAATTTCCCAAAATGAAACATCTTGAGCTTCCAGATGAAACAGGTCCACCAAGTGCCCAATCCAAAGGATTACAAGGAGACCCAGATAAACTAACATAATAACAAATTATTATTTAAAAAAAAGAAATATCAGTGTGAAGTTTCAGAACATTGGGGATTTTTTTAAATGGTTTTTTAAAAACTCAGAAACTTCTTAAGAAACTTGTTTTCAAAGCATTTTACTTTGATAAAACCCCAAATGAATTTTTCCTAAAATGTACATTTCATTCATTGTTAAATCTCTGTAAATTTAGAGAGAAATACACTTTTAAGAAAGAAGTATAGGGGTCTGATTTCTTTACTCTTCACAAAATATTCTTTGTGTCGACCTGTGCATCTAAGACACTTCCTAACCCTCCTAAAGCTTATTCTCTCAGAATTAGGAAGTTACAAATAAATTGTTGAAAACTCAAAAGTAATTTTTTTTTCAAAAAGGAAGAGTTCATATACAAAGAATCAGGAATCCAAAATGGTATCAGATTTCCCAACAGAAATTCTAGATTTAGAAGACAATGGATTAATGTTTTTAATTTTTTGTATTTGCTGTAGTTTCTGTCTTTCTTTTACATTATGGATAATTTTTCCACCTATCTTCCCTAATTCCCTTTTTAGCTACATCTAAGCTGTTAAACTGGTCAGCTGCATAGCTAGTTTCAATTGTTACATTTTTTCCTTTCCAGAAGTTCTATTTATTCTTTTATAAAAAATATTACCTTGTTTTTTCTGCTGGAAAACTTGCTTCTGATAACTTCCCCCCTGTGTGTTTGGTTAATATCATTATAGTTATTTTTGACTGTGTACTGCTCATTGTTATCAAGACAGGATTTTTGAGTAATCGTTGAGGACTATCCTAAGGTGCTGTCTTTCAGGCAGGTTTCTAGAGGGACCATTAGTCTGGGACCACTTTTAAAAATATTTATGAGTTGAGAATTTCTGGACCATTCTAGGGGATATAAGTTTGAGCAGCAAATCCATGCACGGTTGGCTCGTGCTTCCTGTTTCTCAGGGATGGTGTGCAATCTCCTCCTTGTTTTCCTCAGCATCCAGCAACTTGTTGCCCTCAGGAGTAGGTGTGGAAATTACTTCTGATTCACCCCTACCTTAAAGGTGTATGTAACCTCGGTGTTCAAATTTGTCACGACAGGTAACCGTCCTCAGGACAAAGTGAACACTGAGCTCTCTGAATTCCTACTCCCCCTTAATCATCTTACAACTTTGTCATTTATTTGATATTCTTAAGAACGTGTGTGTGTGCGCGCACGTGTGGACTAATCCAACATTTTTGCTTGTTTTTAGTGACAGAATTGGTCAAAATAGCTAATGCTGTCCTCTCTCAGATAGGCAAAATCCTGTCAAAATCCCTCGGGAAAATGTTTTCCAACTGACACGTCGTTATCCAGCCAAACTCTACATCATTCCACAGGTAGGACGAAGACGTTTTCAGACATGTGATAAATGTCTGTAAAACGTTTACAGACATGCTGGAAAAACAGCAACACCAGTTCAGCCTTTCTCAAAAATATGTGTTCTATGCCAACAAAACCAAGAAAGCCAAAGATATGGAATCCAGGAAACAGGCAATTGAACATGAAGTATGTCGAAGGGAAATCCCAGAATGACCATCAAGGGGAATCCCAGGACCACAGCTGTGCGGGGGGCCTAGAGAACACCAGTCCGGACCCAACCGGGCCAGAGCAAGATTCCCAAGCATCTGATGAATCCGAGTCAGCATTCACTGTGGGTACGTATTTTGAGGGGGTTTATACCACTGGCTAAGGATTTTGACATGAATTAATGATTTTTTTAAGCACAGAAAATTAAGCAAAAAAATAAATAAATAAATAAATAAATAAATAAATAATAAGACACCTATTAACTCTAGAGTAAACAAAAACTTTGTACCATAAGGGACATATTTGGAATGAATACCACATATTTAATATGAGGATATGTACATACTCATAATAACATAAGCACTGAACATGACGTGAATCTGTGGGGTGCTAAAAGCAGGTGAAATTTGTGCTTGTGAATGGAACAGGCACAGAGGCAGCAGGAGAGGTTAGAACTTCTCCCGTAATGGAAAGTCAGCAGAAAAGAGCTGAAAACCGAAAATTAAGAACCAGCAATGTAAGGATGTTAGTTAGAAATATAGCGGTGATAGGACTTCTGGGTCCAGCGCTCAGTTTAGACAAAAGACAAACCATTTCCTTCTTGTATAAATAGGAATACGAAAGTGTAGGTGTTTCCAATAAAAAAATACCTTCCCATGAGTTTAAAATAGAAAACCACATGATTCCTCTGGGTTTTTCTCAGATATGTGTCTACTCAGTATTTCTGAGCAGAATCACATCATAAATTTTCCATTTGCAAATCCTTATTCTTTTTAAGATATTCTTGGACATTCACAGAATATTTTCATGAGTCACTCACACTATAGGAAAAGTTACGTCTATATCATCCCATCACTGGAGAGAGAGCTACTGAATTTATATATTAAAAAGTTCAAAGACCCCAGTTGGGCCACTGTCATTTTCTGATCCATGACGCCATCTGGTGGTGGAATATATCTATATCTATATCTATATCTATATCTATATCTATATCTATATCTATATCTATATATATCCCCTCCCCACCCCTCACCCCCCCACCCCCCCACCCCCCGCCCAGTAAGCTCCACACACAACCCTGAGATCAAGACCTGAGCTGAAATCAAGAGTCAGACACTTAACTGACTGAGCCACCCAGGGGCCCCAAGTGCAATATATTCTTGGTGGATAGAGAAAAAGGGACTGGGGAGGACCCCTGAGAAGTGACCACCGACGTCTGTAGGAATGGGGTTGTACTTTTGAGTTGTGGATAGTTGCCGTGGATAACTAAGTGATTATAACCAGTGGATTCTGAAAACATGTTTTTTGGTTTATCTTTCACTTTACTAGTGGAGAATAACACGGCACCACGGCTTTGTCCCTGCCATTTCTAAGGCTGAAATCAAAGAGAAAAATGAGGCATGCGACGGAATGACAACCCCGATGGGCTGGGGGTGGAGAGTTTGGTGGCTACGGGAAAGAGAATTCTTGCCCATAAAATTGAACTGTAGAAAGGACTTAAGAGACTACAGACACGACCCATTTGATTTGGAGGAGGGGGACACTGAGGCCCACTGAGGCTGACTTTGGCCCCAGACCACGGGGAGGGGTCCGGCAGAGCTGAGGTCAGGCAGCCCCGTGGCAGCCTCCGGGGAGGAGTGGAGGAGCCCCAACAGGTGCAGCCCCTTAGTGGACCCCGAGGCTGCCCCCTGGCTCTGCTGTGACAGGCCGTATCTGGCTTCTTAGAAATGCACTGCCAAGATGCTGGATGATGAGGGACGAAGGATGAGGCCCTACCCTGGGCAGGCTCGGCCGCAGAACTCACCTAAAAGCCCCAGTGTAGCCGAAGTACCTCTCACTGTTGTTGGGCACGCACTTGTTCTCACCCTTCTCGTCGCCGACGCACAGTGCGCAGAGACTGGACTTCGGGTCAGCCCCAGGGGCACAGCTCTGGCTAAAGAATTCATCTGCGGAGAAAGAACACGGGCATCAGCGCTTCGTCCCGGAGTCGAGACCAGAGGCCTCTCTACCCAGCAGGCCCCGCAGCTTAGGTTGGGTTCATCCCGTGGCCTGGGACAGACAGCACACACTTGCTGTCACACCCCGCCAAGTGCTATCCCCCACCGAGGGCCCAGCAGAAATCAGAAGAGCTTCACACGGGAGGCACTGACAGGAAGTCTGCCTGGGGGCCGGAGAAGAGGGTCTGGGACTGGGCAGAAGGTCCCATCGTGACAGCCTCGAGCGGGAGACTCGACTGATGAACTCGGCGGCGACCCGCGGCAGAACGTGCGGGCCGCCCTCCAGGATCTGACGTCCCCTTTCCTCGGAAATAGAAACCCTGCTTTCTACCTGGGCGCCTGGTCCCTTAGACGAAAGACTGGCCTTACCAGCTGCCCTGTGGCTAGGACAGACCTCGCCAGCGAGTTCCTTAGAAACACCCTTCGAAGACAGTTGGCACAGGCCTTTCTCCCCTTCTTCTCCTTCCTTCTGCACGCGGCATGCGGACCTGCACTAGGCCTCCCGTGGTGACATACATGGGCCATGAAGGGACCTTGAGCATGGCAGCCACACAGATCAGGACAGCCAGATGTTTGAAAGCCGGCTCTCTGACACCACGTCATCGTCACAGTAGTTCTGGACAACCTAACCTCTGGGTTTCACTTACGTGACAGAGAACAAAACCTCTGCTGCTTGGAGTTTTTTCTCCTTGCCGCTGAACTTCATCTGAACTCACCCACCCTGTGATCTGAGCCACATTAACACAGACTAGCATGGTGAAGGAGAGAGGACACGCCGGGGACATGAAAGTCCTGCCTCGACGAGCGGCGAGCACCCGTTATCAGACCTGTGCGGCCCCTAACCCCTGGAAGAGCCACACCGCGTGTCAACCTCCGGAGAAGCCCGGGGAGCACCTGCTAAGGTCCCCCCAGCTCGGAGGCAGCCGCGGGGCTTGGAAAGGGCGACCACGGCGAGTGCTAGCAGCGAGGAGCGGAGCCCCGCGGAAGTCGGCGGGAGCCAGGCTCCCGAACCCACTCCAAATGCGGCAGCGCCCCCTGGAGGAGACGCCTGCAGGAGAGGCGAGCCCCGACGAGAACATGCCACACGCTGTGGCAGGTGGGGCGCTGCTTACACGCGGGGCTGGAGCGCGGGGCGCGGCAGGGAGAGAAGGCCCCAGAAGCAGGCGGAGCCAGAACCCTCGAGCTCTTATTCGGTTTCCTGGCAGTGTGGAGGAAGAAGTCCGTTTCCTGAGGCAGGCACGTGCCTTTCCCCAAATTAGGAAGAAAGCGCCTATGAGAAATTTGGATCCGGTGCTCCAAGAGATTAAAAGAAAAAGTAACATCTGTACTTCGGAGAACCTGCATCTATTCTTAGAGCGCAGAGAAGCAGACTGACTGATCCCCCAGTTTTTTATCTTGGGGTGGGGTGGCTGGGGCAGGGGAAGGGCGAAGTGGGACCCACTCAGGGCTGCTCTGTCTGCAGGAGGCAGCCACGCGCACAACACGCTCATCCCAAAAGAGGCGCGCCGGCCACAGTCGGCCTGCCCCTCCCCGCCCCCGCCCTCCCCTGAGGTCCCACAGCTCAGCGTGCCTACCCACGTACCCACGACTCCCTCAGGACGCCTTACCAAATTTGCAGGAGCCTGTCTGGTTGAAGAGCAGGCCCATGGGAATGTTCCAGCCTGCAGTCCTGCCCACGGCGGTGTGGCAGGACTTCCTGCCTTTCAGAGAGTTCCAGGTGAGATCGGCATCTGATTTCCTAACAACGGCCACAGCAAGGTACCCTTGAACAACAGAAGAGCAGGTCTGAACCTCCGGGGGGGAGGGGGGAGCAGGGGCTGGCATGGGATTGGAGCACAGCTGTCTGCAGCCCCAGAACAAGTCAGGGAGCGCCACCAGGCAGTGATGCCCCCGGGTATCTGGCCATTGTCGGAAGCTTAGCTGGCTGCTCTGTGTAAAGGGGAGACCGATCCAGGCTATGAAATGAAGAAGTAAGACAAGCTGAGCCTTCAAAGTGATTGCTGGGACCGTCCCTGACCAGCCCTATGAGACAGGGATGTAACAGCCCTCCTGCCCCGTGACCAGCACGCAACGAGCAGCTCTGACAGTTCTCTGTCAAGTGTGAGGGTCAGTAGAACGTTCACTGCAATTACTCATCTACGAATTATCTGCATCTTCAAAAGAACTTACGGCTTCTCCGGCTACATCTCTTTCTGTGAGTTTTTTTAGAGTTTCTGCCACCCCCTCCTCTGGCCACGAGGACTTACCCTCGACCCTGAAACGAGCAGGTTCCAACTCACCTTCCACCGGTCTATCCACACAACCTGCATTATTAGGGTTCTGTGACTCTGAAAGGACAAAAACAAGCAAAATGTCATTAAACACCAGGCTTTGTTGAGAAGCCGCAAACTTTTAAACCTCAGCCACGCGGGGTCAAATCTGAAGAGACTGTGCCGCGGTCCCATGTTGCAGCTCGTTCACAATGGCCACCAGCTGGACATTACCAAATGCCTCTCCACCACGGGGGGGACAAAGAGCTGTGGTCGGGTCACACCGCAGAACACCGCACAGCCACGAGATTCAATATTCTTTGGATGAACAGCCCAAACTTTCACACCGAGCGAGAGACGTACAAAGCACACGCCTCGCATGTAAGGTTTAAAAACAGGCAGAACTGCTCTGTGCTGTTTGAGGTCAGGGGTCATCACCGTGGCCGGAGTAAGGGGACTGGTGGCAGGAGGACACCTGCGGCCACGTGGAACTTGCTGTGTCTCGATCCGGGCACTGGCGCACAGGGACGTATCAGCTCGTGAAATATCACTGAGTTGCACTCCTATGGGCACTTTTCTGTATGTATCTTATACTTTACTGAAAACTTTTTTAAAAGATTCTATTTATTTATTTATTTATTTATTTATTTGAGAGGGAGAGAGCATGAGTGGGGTGCCAGGCAGAGGGAGAGGGAGAAGCAGGCTCCCCGCTGAGCA
Source organism: Ursus americanus (assembly GCF_024610735.1). Taxonomy (NCBI): domain Eukaryota; kingdom Metazoa; phylum Chordata; class Mammalia; order Carnivora; family Ursidae; genus Ursus; species Ursus americanus. The sequence goes on along the minus strand of NC_142140.1, from coordinate 41,559,982 downwards.
GAGAGCCCGATGTGGGGACTCAATCCCAGGACCCTGAGATCACGACCTGAGCCAAAGTCAGATGCTTCACCGACTCAGCCACCCAGGTGCCCTTAAAACCTTTTTTAAAATGAAGAGGAGGAAACCAATCGATGTTCTGTCACTTCTCAACAGAGCAGGCTGTGTGGGTAAAAGCCCCTTTCCTTCATTCTTTCCCCCGATTCTCCTGTTTGAATGCATCCACCCATCGCGACATCGCCACCTGGCCCCACGGCGTGGGCTTACTCCATGGCCCAGACAGAATAAACCAGAAAGGACGCTCCCCTGACTTACTTTGGCTCTCTGCCAGGACAGGCACCAAACCACACTTGCCCGCCACATAGATAAGGCCTCCATCCAGGCTCAGGGCATCAGCTCTTCCTTTCTGTAAAACCAAAGCAAATAGTCAGCACCACACAGTGTGGCTGTCTCCCGTCCCGCCTGTCCTTACAGTCTCTAAGAGCATGGCTTTAGGTCAGAGAATGTCAGCTATTCTAATAAAACAGCGGAAAGAGACAGGGGTTTGTTTGAACAGAGCACCCAAGGAAATACTAGGTGCACTATTGATTCTCAACCAGCCCCCCACGCCTTTCATGCTGTCACTTCCAATGCAGAGACCAGGCACAGGCGGCACTGACCCTCTGTCCTCCAAGCAGTCTCGGGACACCCTCCTGGACCAGCCTCACTCACTGAGGAGACTCATGGAAACAACTGGCCTGGTCTAGTCTCATCCCACGGGCACTGCAGGCAAAGCACTACCCAGAAGTTGTTCAACATGGGGACGCCTGAGTGGCTCAGTCCGTGATCTCAGGGTCCTGGGATCGAGCCCCACATCGGGCTCCCTGCTCAGCGGGTAGTCTGTTTCTCCCTCTGCTGGCTGCTCGCCCTGCTTGTGTGTGCTCTCTCTCAAATAAATAAATAACATCTTAAAAAAAAAAGTTGTTTAACAAATGAGCAGCTATGACTGATCTGCCTCACCCTGGGAATGAACAAGCTCGCACCCAAATTCGGGTGATGAACACGGATTCATCACGACTGCAAACTCCCTCTTCGACTCCGTAATAATTTTTTTGACAACTCTACTAAAACTAACCGGAGACGTGGCTGAAGATTTCTATTCAGGGATGCAGCACCGCGGGGTTATTGATAATGATGAAATAAGGGGACGAAGCGGAAGAGGATCACAGCTAAACCAAGCCACATCCACAAGAAAGATCATTTTTAAGTGTTTTCAGAGAATATATATTCACGTGGGAAAATGGCCACGGCGTCCAGTCAAGCGACAAGGACTCAAAGCCTACGGACAGAACTGGGGCGGTCCAGGGTGGCTGCCGGCACGTGCACACACATACGGAGAAATCCGGGGGTAGGGAGCGATCAACACCTGAACCGCGTGTATCTCTGCTAGTTGTGTTCGACATGCTACCTGTCTAATTTGTCCCGGTCCCCTGCAATAATCGCGAGTTGTTCTTTGAAGCAGGGGGGTGGAAAGGCCACCAGAAGCGGTTCTGAATGGAGAGCGGAGCGTCCAGCCCCCCCCCACCACCACCCCCGGCAGAGTCCGCGTCCCTACCACGACCAGCGCGATGCAGTCCTCGCCGCTGGGCGCCGACGTGCAGCTCACACTCCCACCGCTCGCGCGCCTCCACTGCTCACATTTGTTCAGCTCGTCCTGGCCCACTGCGCACCACACCACCCGCACGCGCCTCTCCTCCACGTCCGAAGCCTCTGCGCACAGGGACACGGCCGTGGTGGGGCCCAGAGCCTGGCGGGGACATCCCGGCACTGCCCACCGCCCGCCAGCCCAGAGAAGCACCCTGGGCACCTGCCGCCCTCCCCCTCCATCCTCGGGGCCCAACCCCTTCTCCAGGCTTCTCATTTCCCTTCCTTTGGAGACTTCCCTGGCTTCTCATCCACCCTTTGAGCCTTAGAGCAATGACTTGTCTAGTATCTCAGGACCACGGGATCAAAGCTCCAGGACACAGAGACAGCGCAGTCCCAGGAGATGGCCTAGTCTCCCCCCCCTCCCGCCCCCCGCCAGCTCCCCTCTGCACTTAGGAGAGGAGGAGCCATGACTGAACTGGCCCACTGTGGTATCCCCGGCCAGGTGCAGGGTGCCAGCCTCGGGGTTCATCGCTGGAGGTACCCTGGCTCTCTTGCTTCCTGTGCATATATCTTCATAGGAGGCCCATAGATGGTGCCATCAGGGCTGGGGAGCCTGATGTACCCAGGGACATAGAATGGCATTAATTGGGTGCCTGTCACAGGAGTTTGGACATATTAAATGCCCTGGCTTGGCTGACTGCACACTGGCAGCTGCCTCACATTTGAAGAAGTGACCACTCCCAGGGCAGGTCCGTGCTGCCTGAGAAGGGAGTTCCCGGCAGGCCTCACCCGTGGCTTACTGCCCCTGCACCAGCCTGCCCCCGGGGCCTGCCTGGGCCTCACTCACTTTCCCGCAGGCCCTGGAGGGCATTGATGTAGTTGAAACCAAGGTACAGCTCAGAATCTATATTCGAGGGGACCCTCCAAAACCCAAGGGCGGAGTCTTTAAACAGCAGGTCCTTCTCCCCTTTGGGCGAGCCGAAGAGCTGGAACGAAGACGACGTGTCTTTTCCAAACTTTTCCTAATTCAGGAAAAATTAGAATTACAGTGTCAGTGGTAACTAGAGAGGAAAGCAAAAACACAATGCTGAAAAACAGTATCTGGAGCTGGGGGATGACCCTGGAGCGGGAGTCTTGGTTCGCTTCCCCCTGTGCAGGGACCGGCGCCATCCCTGTGACAGGAGCTCAGCTGTGGCTTATTCCTTAGAAAGTTGCTAGGGTCCAAGCTCCTTAGGGTCCTGAGAATCTGCCTCATCCTCCCTCTGCTTCTGCTCCAGCCCTTGAAACCCTGTCCGTTCATCGGTAGCGCTGGAGAGAGAGCTTTATTGCTCCTGCTGTCCAGAGCCAGCTGAGTTAAGCGGTTCCCTGAATTTGTTAACCCTTCGTGCAGAGAGGCTGCAGAAGGCCTTCTGGGGCAGCAAGGAATTGGGAAAGGAAGGAATCTCCCCACACCAAATGCAAGCAGGCACAGAGGGCCTTCCTGGAATGGGGGGAGGGGGATGGATACCTGTGCCTTCTGGAGAAGCTCCCAGATCAAGTCCTCCTTGCCATCCACACTCCGGGCCACAACAGCATGAGAAGGGATCCGGGCCAGGTGACAGTCCTTGAAAGCATCCACTGGCTTCCGAGTGTTGTTTAAGCAGAGCAGCTCATACTCGTTCTGGTCAGCCTTGTTTGGCAGGTTCTCTGGAGGAAGGGTGGAAGTGAAGGGGAGCCCAGGTGAGCCTACTGGAGGCATTGCCCATGAGCTGTAGGTCCCCTTCCCCCACCTGGTGAGCTAGAGCCCTCTATAAAACTGGGGGGGGGGGTCAGAAGGGCGGTGGATTGCTCCAGAACATTCAAAAAAAGAAAGATAGTGCCCAGAAAGCCTTGGAGGCTAGCCCGGTGTTCCTCTGTGTCAGATGGGCTGCTCTGGCATTATTAAGACAGCTGTCTCGCCAGCCAAGAAGGCCGACCAGACGCCATCTGTTTCCATGGCAACTCCGCCTAGAAAAGCGCCCCATGGCAGAGGCAGCCCAGCTTGCCAGCCAGGGGGTGATGCCTTACCCACCTCTCTAGAAAGAATAAAAATTACAAGCACTTTTAAGGCAGGAAATAGAGTTGGATCCCTTCCCCACATTGGGTGTTTTCAAAAGAAGGGGAAAGACTGTTTTTATGAGCGAGTTCAGCCCGATTTGGAACTGCTAATGTATCTCGTCCAAAAATTGATTCAGAATCTATGAAGTGACAGGAACCTGCCCAACTCATCTTATGAGATTAGTACAACCTTGATCTCGAAATCAAAGAGAGAAGTACAGGAGAGAATTACAGGCCTTTTGTACTGACGAACATAAATGCATCAATCTCAAATATGCATTAGCTAACTCAGTCTAACAGAGGATTTTAGAAACTAATAGATCAGGATTAAGGTTTATCAATTTATTCCATTAACAAAAGAATGGTCGGTCATCAAAAAAGCTAAAGCAATGCACGTCATTAATGAGATCATCTTAATAGAGGCAGAAAAAGAATGTGTATGTTCAATAACTACTTTGTTTGCTTGTAAGTTTCAGAAAACTAGTGATATGGAGAACTTGGTAAAGTTCTTGACCTTGACAAATGCCATTTATCACAATGGCTACAGCAAAATCATACTAACAGAGGACAACGTAAGCATGCGTTTCGAATCTGGTGGACACATTCCGGGGAGCATTCCTCAACTGTTAGAACCACTGAACTGGACATTCACATGGCATAGACAAATCTCTAAAACAAAATGCTGAGTGAGAAATCTAGGCAGCAGCATGGTTTCTGGTGCTGAAACTTCTGTGGTCTTAGAACCAAAAACACAAGGGGCGCTCTACATTTCGCAAGACCACATACATCTCGAAGGACCCGTGTCAAGTACCGTGGCAGGGCTGTCTATGAGGAAAAGAAAGGCAATAGGTATGGGGATTTAAAGAAAAATGATTGTTTAAAATAGGAGATAACAGGACATAAGAGGTCTGCCCTGTGGGGAACCTTGACAATAGTGTGCCAAGAGGTGAGGAATCCGATTAGCTCAATACTCAAAATTATGGGAGAATAAAAGAAAAGGAGAGAGTACCCGTGGCTCTCCTCCCACCTCTTACCGAACACTGTACTGTCCCTGACAAAAGCCACATCTCCAGCCCCGTCTTGCAGGCACCTGTGGAATAAGAAAGCACCAGAAGGGTCAGCACGGGCCAGCCCTCCCCAACTTCTTCCTCGTGCCTCCCAGGAGCACTGGGTCCTGGGGCTTATCTCCTGGGGGCATCCGACCCACAGAGGTCAGGGCTCTGAGGCTTTGGAGCACCCCAGCTGGGGAGGGGGCAGGAGCCACCCCCAGGTAGATGGTGAGGAACAATGGCTCAGGTGCTGGCCAGAGAAACCCCACCCCACCTCTTGTCTTAGGGACCGAAAGGGCAAAACGGGTCTTTCTATATAAAAGGGTTTGAAACCTCTCCACCAGACAGTACACGCTCACCAGCAAAGTCAGTGGCCTCTTTGGACTCAGTACTTCTGTCTACACGGCAATGGGAGAACTGGACCCGCTCTGTGGGTCCGGCCGGCTGACTGAACTGTATTTGGGGCCAGAGAAAAGGCCTCCAGGGCTGAGGACACATGGCACTCAGGCCACTAGGGAGACAAGGGCCTTCTCACTCACTTGAAGGCACCAGAGTAGCCGAAGTATGGTTCCCTGGAGGAGCAGGCGCACTTATTTCCCTCGGTCCCCGCACACAGGTGACACAGGTTGGGGTACTGTCTCTCATCCGCGCAGGGCACGCAGGAGGCAGAGAAGAATTTGGCCGCAGCTGTTCAACACGGTGAAATAGACCACAAAGTGTGAGCCAGCCCCGCCCCAGCTTGTCACACCCCCCAGTGTCAGTCCTGTGGGCGGAGAGCCGCTTCCCCCACCCCTGCTGGAGAGCCTCTTTGTGAGGCTGGGAGCTCAGAGATGCACTTGGCCGACAGCCGACTCAGCGGCCACTTCCCACGGGCCGCTGGGGCCATGGGCCCACCTTGGGCTCATCACACATGTTTAGCAAGTGGCCTGTGCGTGCAGCTGGCCTGGAGACCCCTGCCAGAGATGGGCCACCATCCCCCAGCCATCTCACCTTCCTCAAGAGGCTCAGGTGGCCCTGGCCAGTTTAAGAATGGACGGAGGGTACCCATAGGGATGTTCCATCCAGCAGACCTGCCAAGGCCTGTGTGGCAGGACCTCACGCCTTGTAGTTGGTTTAGCTGGAAGTTGGTGCCCTTCTTGGCTATGGCCACGGCATAATAGTGGATTTGTTGCTCTGCAAAGGGACAGAGAGAATTGAAAGCTCTTCACCTGAGAACTGAAAGCCTTAGAGGGAGAAAAACGGCCCACCTTGACCTTGCCCGGGTGGAAAGGGGAGCCATATGCTGCCTTTTCCTCCCGCCTGCTCTGTTTCCCCAGGGAGCACACACATGTCCTCCCCCCGTGGGTCGCTTCTGGCCCGAAGAGCCCAGGGACTCCGTCCCCTGCAAGTCGGATGCTATCCGAGATCCCGTCTCTACAGCTCAGCCCCTCGGACTGCACAGAGCCCAGAGCCAAGGCCAGGATCACTCCTGCTTCTGGGTCTCCAGGGACAACTCACTTGCTTGGGTCCCATACACCTCAGCCGCTATGGGTCGCAGTTTGTTGGGGTCCTGGCCTGCCTCAAACACCAAACCACCGTCCAGGGTCACAGCATCTGCCTTGTTTGCCTGAAAGCAAAGAGGCCAGCCAAGCTTCAGGAGAGAGCCTGCCCTCACCCAGGCGATTCGATTCCAGGATGTCACAAATCTCCGTGGCTGGAAGGATCCTCAAAAATGCTGCTACACTGGCTCTTTTGTATGAGTCCCCCTGCCTGTATCGCTCATTCATTTCAGTCATTTATATCTAAAGTTGTTTATTCTAGATGCTTTCTCCCACTTTCTGCTCTATATTTAGTTCTTTTAAGTTCTTTTTTTTATTGAATAAAAAATAGAACTATTACGCTATCCTAAAATTATCCTAATAAACCATGTGCGTTCTCTTTGGCATATTACTTCTCATATACTTAACATACTGCTTATATTTGCAATCTGGTACAGACAATATTTGGTGGACTGCTTTACTCATCTAAAAGCACATGACATTTTCTGACATCTGCAGAGCCTTTATTGATTTGCTTGACCTCCTAAAACTTTATGATCATGTATTTGTTCCATAGTTTATCAAATAATTCCTCAAATGTTCAGCACTTCTTTTTTTGCTATGAAATCTATGCTTTCGTAGCTCGCTTTGTCCTCCTAGATTTTTTTTTTTCCTTCTGATGACCTGTTGTGGCCTTGGGATAGGCATCCGAGGGTGGGAATCACCCAGACAGCGAGCACGTTTATCTTCATGGCCCTGGCCACTGTGCCTCTGTTTTTCAGAAGATCCGTAATGCCAATTTAGAATGCCACCAACCACAAAGATCAGTTGTGCTGGAAAATCACCAGCAGCACTGGCTTTCATTTTATTGCTCTTCCTTTAGAAAATGCAAGTGCTAACGAATTGGACAGGTGTGTATCCCTCTGGCTACTAAGGGGAACATTTCATATTTCTAGTAATTACGCACGCCCTCTTACTAACGCTCGGTTCATACCATTTTTCGTATATGGTCCTACATTTCTTACCAAGTTGAATTAGGTCTTTATAGAGTGTACGGTCAATAGCAATCCCCTGTCAGAGCTGGTGCATATTCATTCTGGTGCTTCCTAAATTTTTTGCTTAAATATTTTTAATGGCTATAAATTAATTTTTTTATGTTTTTCAGTCTGTTTACTTCATGATTTAGTTCACTGCTTAAAAGCAACGAGAGTTCTTGTTCCTCTAAAGTTCTGAGAATTAACCTGTCCCTTGGTTCTTCAATAATACGTGTTTTATTTCCAACCATGTCATTTGATGTGTGGTATGTATAACTGATTGCGAAGAGGCTTTTATTAAAAAGGCAGATTTTGCGACCTCATCACAGGTCCTCGGTTGAATAGGTTAGAAGAGGGTCTAAGAATCTGCATTTTAAACCAGCAAGGTATGCCAGTGCTGTTTTTCCCCCAGGCCATAGTTATAAAATAATAGCCTACAACATTGTTCAAACTAAATTTTTTTCCCATACCTACTGTTCCGATAACTCTAGATCTTATGAGAAACTTTGACACAGATTACGCACTCCGTGCTGGACTGGAGTACCCACAACCATGGCACAAGCCAGGGACACAGAACATATATGTTGAGTGAATGAGTAAAAATTATTTCAGTAGATCTTATATTTCAAAAAACAAAAGGAATCTGAAATCATCTGGAGGTCATGATTCCCATTTCCTTCCCTCTGGAAATGTCTTGCATAAATGTCCTTCCAATGCCCGGTGCCCTGGCTGGCCCTTCCCCAGCAATGTGATGTGGTAACTACAGACCAGCTGAGCTTACTTTGCTCAGGGTTTGGCGGTAATGATCTTCTGGAGGTTTTCCCGTTCAGAGGAACCCTGACTCTTGCCCGTGTTATATGACTGCTTCTGTGTTTGCAACAGCTGTTATTCACAATTTCTGTTGTGACCCAGATTCCCCACACTTGGTCTCTCAGCTTTGAAATGTTAATATCTCCTTTCAAAATAGCCTGCCTTGTGTCCTATGAGGAAGGAGCACTCCCAAGTTACAGGTACCCAGAAAGAAAAGCAGAGGAGGTAAGGGAAACACATTTTCTATTTCACTCCATTTCATTCCCTCCACTCGGTTTGGTCCCACCCAACACGTGGCACTGACTTACCTTGATGGCCTGGATACATTCTTGGTGAGAGGTTTTCCTAGTGCAGGAGACCTTAGGGCCACCCACTTTTCTCATATTCCGTTGGAATTTGGAGCATTTTGCCGACTCTGCTTTTGAAATGGTGCACCACCGAACACTTCTCCTAGGGGCGGCCACACACAGTCCTGGGAGAGAGAAACCAAGGAGTCAGGGCTTAAGCACTGCCCATGGGAGACACAACCTCACCCTCTGACAGGGTTTTCTAGACTCCTCCATCTCTCTGCTCCTCCCCTTTCCTCTCCACTCAGTGCCTAAGTCAGGCCCCTCTCCTCGAGTGGAGGTGTCTTGATGGTCTAATGAGCATTCTCTGATGGCCGGAGGGCTGTGAGTCTCAATAAATGAAAGGAGATGGTCAGAGCCTCTGGATTATTTTCCTTCCTGTAACTGACACGTTTCCCACCTCTAAAAAATGATGATGACCCTTTGCCTCAGTTTGTGAGGTCCTTCCACCACCTTTGTCCCACTTGAAGCCAAGAGATAGGCAGAAAAGGGTAATCCCTGCTCCTGTTTTATTAATGTGGAAACTGGCTCTTGAGGAGGCTGAATGATTGGTTACTCAGCAGTGGCAAAATCCAGCCTCGAATCCAGGTCTCTCTAGACTGTTGCATTGACAAGAATCTCCCCAGATGATACCAAGGCAACTAAAATACATCCGACTCTTTGTCAGTAGCTACAGTAAGTGGTGTACCAAATGGGTCAGCGTGCCTGAGTTACCACCATTCACCTCTGTATCAAAAACATTTGTTCTCCTGCTGAGACTGCCTTGTTGGTTAGAATCTGTGCAATTAGGAAGGAGGTTGGACCAAATTTGCTCACAGCCCTTAGAAACCACATCATTGAAAAGCTTATAGTGAACATTAGATTAAAATGGTGAAAGGCTGAATGCTTTTCCCCTAAGATCAGGTATCCACTCTCAGTTTTTCTATTCAACGTAATACTGGAGGTCCTAGCCATAGTGATAAGGTAAGAAAAGCAATAGCAGACACCCATACTGGAAAGGAAGGAGTGAGACTGTCTTCATTCTCAGATAACATGATCCTCTATGTAGAAAATCCTAAGGAATGCACAAAATGCTATTCGAACTAATATACAAGTATAACAAGGTCACAGGATACAAGATCACTACACAAAGAGCAATTATATTTTTGCATATAAGCATCGGATAATCCAAAAAATGAAATTAGGAATATAATTTTAGGGGTGCCTGAGTGGCTCAGCCGTTAAGCGTCTGCCTTCAGTTCAGGTCATGAACCCAGGGTCCTGGGATCAAACCCTGCATCAGGCTCCCTGCTTGGCGGGAAGCCTGCTTCTCCCTCTCACACTCCCCTTGCTTGTGTTCCCTCTCTCACTGTCTCTCTCTGTCAAATAAATAAATAAAATCTTTTTTTAAAAAAGAATATAATTTTATTCACAATAATATCAAAAGTAATTAAATACTTAGGAAAAGATTTAACAAAACAAATCCAAGAACATTTGTGCACTGAAAATTATAAAACTTTGCTGAGGGAAATTAAAGGAGATCTAAACAAATGGAGAAACATTTGCATCCATCCTTTATAAAACTCAATATTGTTAAGATGGTAATTCTCCTTAAATTGATATAGAGAATCAACACAAATTCTATCAAAATTCTGGCAGGCCAGTTTTTTTTTCTTCTTTTTGTAAGAATTGACCAACAGATTCTAAAGTATTTATAGGATAAATAAATAAATTGGTATAAATAGCCAAAGAAATTTTATATAATTTGTATTTGTATTTACAATTTTTCTTTATATAACTTATTTTATATAATTTATATTCAATAGTCAAAACAATTTTGAAAAAAAAAATCTGGAGCAATTTTACTTCCTAATTTCAAAACATACTATAAAGCTACAGTTATCAAAACAGTGTGATATTAGCATAAAGACAGACATAGATCAATGAAACAGAATTGAGTCCAGAAGTAAATCCTTATATTTACATTCAATTGATTTTTTTATAATAACACTAAGGCAATTCATTGGCAGAAGGATAGTTTATTAACAAGTGGTGCTAGCACACAGATATCCACATATAAGAAGATTAACTTAGAGCCCTACCTCACACCACACACAGAAATGAACTCGAAGTGAATCATAGAATTTAGTGTGAGAGATAAAACAATTAAACTTTTAGAAGGAAGCACAAGGGGAAAACCATGCAACCTTGGGTTAGGTAAAGTTTAATTAGCTATAACCCCAAAAGTGCAATCCATAAATGAAAAAAAATTAATAAATTGGGCCTATCAAAATTTGAAACTTTTGTGTTTCAAAAGACAGTTAAGAAAATGCAAACACAAGCAACAGGTTGGGAGAAAATATTTACAAAGAACTTTGACAACTCAGCAAAGACAAACAACCCAATCAAAAAATAGGCAGAAGGTATGAACAGACATTTCACCAAAGAAGATACAAGAATGGCTAATAAGCACATGAGAAGATGTTCAACATCACTAATCATTAGGGAAATGCAAGTTAAAAGCACAACGAGGTCTTCATTTCATACCTATGGGAACTAGTTATAATAACTAAAACAGAGGATAACATTTGGGTGAGGATGTGACAAAATGGGACCCCTTGTACATTGTAAAATGGTGGAGCCACTTTAGAAAACAGGTTGGCAGTTTCTCAAAATGTTAAACACAGAGTTACCATATGACCCAGCAGTTCCACTTCTAGATACCCCAAAGAAATAAAAAGATATATCCACATAAAGACTCCTTTGTGAATATTCACAGCAGCATTATTCAGAAAAGCCAAAAACTGGAAACAACTGAAAGTCCAGCCACTGGTGAATGGTTAGAGAAAATGTGGTATATCCACACAAAAGAACATTATTTGGCGGTAAAAAGGAAAGAACTAGTGATATGCACCATGATATGAATGAGCCTCATTTGTGCTAAATTTGGTATTTAGAACACTAAATATTGTATGTAAATAGGTAAATAGGACACTACCTATTGTATGATTCCACTTACATGAAATGTCCTAAAAGGCACATTTATAAAACAGAAAGTAGATTAGTGATTGCCTGATGCAGGGGTGGGAATGAGAAGTAATGATAAATGGACACGAAGAAACTTACTAGGGGGTGGCAATGTACTAAAACATTTACAGTGAGGGTAGTGCCACTAAAAATCATTGAACTGTATGCTTAAAATAGGTGAATTTTGGGGATATGTTAAATATACCTCAATAAAACTATTACAAAACAAAACAACAAAACAAAAAACAAAACCCTTGATTGCAAAAGCCCCCTTCCCGTTTGGATGTGCTTTAGGGTAGAACGCTCAGCCCTCTGCCACCTCCTGTTCATGAACCATCCCCTGCCTAATCCGACCCACCAAAGTATTTGAGGCTCCCTGGGGGGGTTTGGGGAGGAGACCAGCGGCTCCCAGGCCGAGTCAGCAGGCTCTCAAGGGCATGCTACCACAATCCTTCTCCACCAGCCATCGTCCCAGGAAATCCCAGGGGATGTAATCTAGCCCAAGGGTCTCATGGAACTGTCCTGCCATAAACATTAACCCAGTCATATTCAGCCTCTTGTGACCCAGTAGCATTTACTGGATGCCTTCTGTATACACAGCACTGTATATACAAAGGAACATGTAAGCAGACAGGACTAGATCTCACCTCCCATCTGGAGAGGCAGAAAGTCAAAAAAGAGGAAGCGAAGGATGATGAATGCTCTAGAAGAAACAAATACCAAACCAGAAGTGAGGTCCCCATGACCTCAGCCAGTAATCAGGGTGGTGGCCGTCCAGGAGGGTGAAAACAATGGCCCCATTGTTGCAAGCTTGTTTTATGCCAGGTGCTTTACTCAACATTTCACACCTTCTCTGTCCATTGATCCTCCCAATTCCCTGTATTGTGAGTGCTGCTAACACCCTCATTTCCAGGTGAGAAAATAATGGCTTAACTAGTTATGTGGCTTGCCCAAGGTCCCCCCAACTAATAAGCATTGGGTCTTGGATTTGAACCTACAAGGTCAAACACGAAACCTCCTGCTCTCACCACAGAGTGAGCCTTCCTATTTTGGGTGGCTAGGTTAGAGACAGGCTGCAGTAGAGATGGGACAAGTGAAGGGTTTGGGGTCAGATCAGGGAAAGCCCTCAGTGCTGGTCCAAGGAGGTCTTACCCCAGAGGGAGTAGAGCTCTCCTCTCATGAAACAGAGCAGAGATAAGAGCTCTGCCTAGAATGGGGGAGGGATAGAGTGAAAGCAGGGAACCAAGTAGAAAAGCACTGGGAATGCACAAGGGAGAGGAATAGGGAAGTGGTGTCAGAAATTAGCTTGGTGACAGATGGGACCAGAAGGTGAAGAGGGGGAGCAAAACAGAAGACCATGTTTCATGGTGGGTGAGGGCATGAACAGTGGCAGGAATGGGGAGCCCATGGGGAGAGGTGGTTTCTTCCCTTGGGAAGGGCTGAACCAGGAGACTATAAAGGACCACTGAGGGATTTTCCAAGATCCACGGTCCCAGCCCCCCAAACACAGGGGCTGGATCAGAATGCACCACCCACTCATCCCTCCCCCGGCTCTCACCAGCCAACTCCCAAGACACACGTCCCCCTCAAGACCACACGCTCTCTGAAGCAGGTCTGGGGCTGGCCCCTCCTGTATCCCCAACCCCACACCTGAACTGTGCCAGCCATTCAAATGCTGTCCCCCTGACCCTAGATGGAATGGAGCTACTCTTCTCACCCCACCCAACCTCAGCCAGCCAGGACGACCATGGGAGCAGGGCAAGAATCCCCTAGGGCAGGGGTCCAAGGCAACCAAAGTGAAAATGGAACCCAGCGGTGCAACTCTGAGCCTAGATCCTGCACCACCTCCCATGACCACCTCCAGCAAAGCAAGGTTTCCTGCTTCCCGGTCTCTCCCAGGTGGCCCCAACCCTGTGCTCTGCTCCCAGCAAGCCACAGGTCAGGGAGCCAAAGGGAAGCTGGTCCTGAGCAGCTGGTCCTGGCCGACTCCATCCTGCCTCAGAGAAGACAGGGATGACAACACCCATTGGGAGGAATTTGGAGAAGGGGACCGGAAGGTGGGGACAGGGATGGCTTCATGTTCCCTAGGTTTGGGGGTGTAAGCTCACTGTGCTCTCTATCGCCCTTTTCTCCCCAGGAAGCTCCCAGCTGGGAGTACATGCTCTAAGCCAGGAGGAGGCTGACCCGGGCTGGCAGGAGCCCAGGAAGGGAGGGGACACCTGTCGTTTTCCTCTGACCCCCCACATACTGCGGAGGCTCCGATGCCAGGAACCCTGTGTTCACATTCACATCACTGATGTCCATGATGGGCCAGTGCCCTCCGCACAACCCAGAAATTATTTCAGATAGCCCTAGTCTGGGTGCATTTAAAACCAGCAGTCAATCATTTCTCCCTTAGATGCTCTGAAGGAGGGGTCCCCTCAGGAGGGTTCGTGCCATCACCCCTGTCCTCCTGCAGTGGGAGACGTGGGTGTACCTTTGCCTGCCATTGAGCAGGTGGCAGTCAGCCTCCACCTCATAACTGTGTGGGAAGATGGTTGGACTTTTTTTTTTTTTTTTTTAATTGAGGAAACTAGGGCTCTGTCTTGCCCAAGTTACACAGTCCTTGCAGGAGCTGGGTTTAGAATTCCAGTCTCCCGTGCGTCTTGAGCAAGTCAGTCACGTCTCTGGGTCTCCTTTTCCTCCCACCAAAAAGCCTGTCACGGTACTATGCGTACCAAAGGTCCGGGTGGGACGCCATGGGACAGGGTCGCTTTGCGCAGCTCTGGGGACACAGGGACCATCTCAGAGGAGCCCTGCTCTGGCACCTCCCCAGGCAGGTGGGCGGGACCCGGCCGCTCTGGGCTGCCGGCGCTGGGCGCCCACCGGCGAGGCGCAGGGACGGAGGGGTGGGGGGTGGGGCTGGGAGAGGGGAAGCAGGCGCCCACCCAGAGGGCGTCGGGGGGCGGGGGGCGCCCACCTGGCGGGGCGCATCCCCAGGTACCTGCACTCACCAAGGGCCCCGAGGAACAGCAGGGCGGGGAAGACTAGCTTCATTCTGGGTCCCTGAGGCGACTCTGGCAAACGAAGTCTCTGCCACCTGCCCCGGCTCTGCACCCCTTTATCCAGGGCTGGGTGACCTCACGGGGTGTGCCCCGCCCTGTGGCCCAATAGGCATCCCCTGCCTTGCGCCCTCGCACCCCTCCTCCACTAGTTCCTTGAGGCCAAGAAAGGGGGAAGGGGGAGGGGAAGCAGAGCTGGGAGGGGAGAGGGACCAGAGCCTGAGCCGCCTTAGCACCACGGGAGAGGAAGCCCAGCCCCCAGGCCACCTCAGGAGTCTGCGCTGCTCCTGCCTGAGGACTGGGATGGCCCTTCTCTCCACCAGTCTGCAAGTCCCTAGGGACTCGTGGCCCCTGAGTCTTGTCCTTCCTCTGGTCTCAGCGCCTCCTAGACGGCTGGACACAGAGCAGGGATCCTGTGATCATCTGAACTGTGAGGCTCACCCTTCCTTTAGCAGATGGGTCTGGAGCGCCTGGGAGTTGGTCAGGGCAGAGGGAGCCGACTCCACCTTGGCCAGCAGCCCGCCCAGTGCTCTACAGAGGACCCAGCTGCCTCGGCCTGAGGTCAGCATCCTGGGACAGCTGGCAGCTCAGGTCTCTCCCGCCCCCACTGAGACCACCATACAGCTCCCAGAACACAGAGCCGGAGGTCTCAGAGGAAGTGACCAGCGCCCAGTGCCCAATGGCTGTCTCCTTGTCCCCTCCTTTGCCAGTGAGATGGCTGTCTTAACACTTGGGTCATTTCTCTTTTGTTTTGTTTTGTGGCAGTACGAGGTGGGAGATGGGAACCTCATTTTGATAAATGGCGTATTTCGTCAACCTAAGCTGACCTTATTTCGGCAAGGTGTTTTTAAACTCGAGGATTCTGCTGCTAAGAATATGTCTTGTAAATACACCCCCCGGATGCACAACGGCCCACACTGGAGGGTCTCCAGGGCAACCGTGTGTGTCATTAACCAACTGGAAGCGAATTAAACATCCATGTCTGGAGGGTGTCGTGGAGTGTGCCTCCTTGAGTCCCTCAGGGAGGCTGTGGGGCTGCTCTGTGCCACGTGTGGAGCCCGCCAAGACACAGAGTAGGGTCTGTTCAGCTACCCTGCTTGCCGGACCCACGCGTGGGGGCTGAATCACCAACTGGGTTTTGGGGTGACAGATCCAGCGTCTCCTATTGTTTGGAAACATAGTGTCACAACATTAAAAGTCGCTTTCATCAATAATTGCAATAAGCGATTTCAAAAAAATAGTGAAGAAATACAAAATTGACTAATTCTCAGGAGTGCTGAAGCATCTTTGGACCGAAATTAGCCACTCAGCTCTGCCCTTCCATAATTATAAAAGAATTAAGAAATGTCACCACCCATGTGTCTGTCTCTGAATGCAAATTTTACAAAGGGTGGCTTGTGAAGTCAGGGGCCTCCAGACCCTCTTATGTCTGTTACAGCGTTGGCAGGAACACAGAGAACCTGGGGCCACAATCAAGAGGCTGAGCTGGAGGGATATGCCCTGGAGGCACGACTGGGCTAGGTCAGGCCATGGGGCAGCCTGCTTGTATGCTGTGTCTTTAGGGCATGGCCCAGTCCCAGGCTGGGGATGTGCTCAGCCGGACACATGCAGAGCATGGCCACGCCAAGGCCATCAGCAGATAAGGGTGGGGTCTCCCCAGGAGCCAATGAAGTTCCACTAAACTGTCATCAACATTCATTCTTTGTTCATTCGTGCCGGAGCTGGTGGGTTCCAGGAGGGACGCAGAGAAGAGGGGTCTGTCCTTGCCCTCAGGAGCTCACAGCACCGTCAGGGGGTGGGGGGCAGGCACAGGCATGCCCCTCTATCACACAGGCAGGACAGCATATACAAAGTCAGGGTGGGAGGAGGAATGACCGACCAGTTTCCATCATGAATGTTCCAGAAAGGTTTGAGGAAGAACATTTGACCTGGGTATTGGGGGGAAGGGCCATGTTTCTTCAGGAAAAATATTCAGGTGGAGGAAACAGCCAAGTAAGGGCTTGGGAGCATGAGAACTCAGTGACCGATGACTTGAGCAGAGGAACCACAAAAGGTCACTCTGGGCTTTCTGGCCTGGACCTCTCCTTGGAAGGATTAACAAAGTCACCTCCTCTGTCCTGAGCACCACACCGGGTGTCTATCTGCCTCTGGACAGGTCCTCCTGTGGGTCCTGTAGGCGCCGGAATTCACTACATCTGAAATGGAGTTCACCCACCCCCTCCAGCCCTGCACCTTCTCTCGGATTTTCTACCACCTTCCACCAAACCCTCCAAACAATGAACCTCAGAGGGGGGCTCAAATCCTCTGACCAGCTAGCCCTGTACGTGTGAGGGACACCTGATGATCAGTATCGGTTGAATGACTGAAGGAGCGAGGAGAAGGGATGGGGGGTGAAGGATCCTGCTTGCCCTGAGTCAGGTCTGAAAGACAGGGAAGCCCAGGGCTGGCGATGCCAGGCCTCCTCGGAACCTGTGTGCGTGGAGGCATTACTTTGCCGGTGAGCTCAGCATCGATCTGCATGGCTCTCTGAGGGGCCAGGAGCTGGGCCAGATCTCACGGAGCCTGCCGGGAAGTAGGATGCGGGTGTCGCCATGCTGAGACCATAGCACGGCGTGACTATGAGGAGTGCAAAGAAGGGTGCCAATGGTACAAATCACCGTGTCATGGCAGGAGCTGGTGTGCGGCAGGCAGGAGAGGGAGGCCAGCTAACTTCTCCCACATCTTCACTCCCTCTCCGTCCCCTGAAATTCACACAGGGACCCTTTGCCAGCTCAAGGATTGGCCCAAGTCAAGCCCCCTCCTGACAGGTGCACAGTAAGTCCCACACCCTGCCCTCTACGGAACCCTCCAGCTTCAAACCCCAAGAGGAGCTTTGGGAAGAAGGTGTGGATCTGGGCGGAACAAGCTTTAGATGGAACCAAGGAGAACAGGAGTTCTTGAGACATCCGCTCACACGGCAGCTCTACCCTGGCCGACAGGAGACCACGGGCCGGAGTGCCCGCCCTGCCAATGGTGGGAGGTGGGAGGTGGGAGGCTTGCTAGAGAGCCACTTGTTAAATATCCGGGAATTTTGTGGCAGGTTGTTAAACCATTGGTAGCTTGAACTCATTCATGATGGGAGTATTTACACCACGGAAATGAGCAAACTCTCTGAATTGGGGCATGTTTCCCTCCTGGAGAGCCAGTTCACAGCACATCACGGCCCGGGGTTGTCCCTGTGTGGGGGCAAGCGGTGCCCATGTCAGCGTGGCTATGGAGGGGGGTGGTGCCATCCTAGGAGACAGACAAGATAATAACCCGAAGCATTTGGCTGGCACTTTGAACTCCAAACAGAGCTGCCGGTGACCTCGGCTCTGGTGGCTCAGAAAGTTCTGGAAGTCATGGTTACTGCTCTAAAAACAGGTAAACTGAGGGTTGCCCGCAGTCACACAGTGAGTAAGATTCAGAGATGGAACTGTCAGCCCTGAGTCTCCCCTGAGGCCCACAGTCTGTCCTCTGCAAGGGCCCCCCGAGAGCTCAGCATGCAGAGGCTGAGAGCCAGGGAGAGCCCCAACTCTTGGTCTTGGCAAGAAGGAGAACCCGCAGGGATGGAGCCCCTTGTGGTGCCGCATGGCCAGCCCCTTCCACGCGTCAGCCATGGCCCTTGATCCTCAGGGAAGCCCCGTGACATAACTCATCAGGCCTGCTTTCCAAATGGGGGGAACCGGCAGAGCAACTCGTCCGCGGTCACGCCGCTGGTCAGATCTAGAAATCTGCCACTGCCCCCGGCCCCCTATCCAGTGGTCCTTTATGGCTCTTGGTTGTTCCTTTGCTGACCACCCTGAAGAGAGAGCAGAAAGTGAGCAAAACTGAGGGCGAGGTGGACTGAGAGCTCCCTGCTCCTGGCCAGTGTGATGGCCACGATTTCCAGAGGAAGGTCCTCATATTCGGCCCCAAGCGGGCCCCTTGCCGAGAGCGGAAGGCCCTGATGGGTCTCCAGGGGTGTCTGTGGGTGGTGGGGGCTGAGCTGAAGGGTGGCGGGCAGGAAAATGGCGGCTTTATGAACTAATACGTCTTATTGCCAAATGTTGCCCAATTTACACAGAACCCACAGAGACAAAGAGCTTCTATGTCCTTGGGCAGCTGTCTTCCTCCTCCTCCTCCTCCCCCCTCACCTACCTCTCCTCACAATCAGCACCCTCTGTCCTTCTGGACCCTCCCCTCACAGGACCAGCACCCCGCAGACCTGCCGAATGATACCGCACCATTCTGCCCAATGGTCCAGGGGCCAGTGGAAACGTCCCAGGTGTTCCAGGGGCAAGATTTCAATTCCCCTGGCCAGGATAGCACCCCTATTTCCCTGGCAGAAATCTGAACTCCATGAGCACCTACTCACCATGTCCAGATGAGAACATGCAGCCGGCCAGGCCCAGGGAGAGTCTTCCTGGAAGATGCCAGCCAAGGGCAGCCTGGAGGGTGGCAGCTGCTGGCCCAGGGCCAGCCATGCAAATTTCTTCCCAGAAGGAATGAGGTCCCTGCCAGAGAAACCCCCAGGAAACCCCTGAGCTGGGGGGGCCCTGCTGCTGCCACCCCTCCCCTGGGGCTGCATTCTGGCAGCTCCGCTTGCTGGCGACCTCCACACCTGCTGCCTGGACCTTACGGGGACCATTGGTGGGCCATCTCTGAGAAGGAGCTGGAGTGGGTGCCCAGAGGAGCAAGGAGCCATTGTTTTCCTCCATCCCCCTGGGCGAGGCCAGAGCCGCTCTTCCCCGGGTCTTCCAGGCCGGGAGTGACCAGCCCCCTGACCTGCTCCAAGCGGACGTCCCTTCCACATCCTGTCATTCATTTCTGCACTGGATGGCCCAGCGGGCCGGAGGGCGCAGGGCAGATACAGTTAGAGGCATAGGAGACTGGGTTGGATACCTGGGTCGGAGCCTGCTCCACTCTAAGTTGCCACTTTGACCTGGGTTAGTCTCGTAACCTGTGTAAGCCTCGGTTTCCCCATGTGTAAAAAAAGGATACAAATAATGCCCAGCTTATGAAGTGGGTGGAGTTAAAACCTGATGTTTGAGATGCTTCCACAGTGCTCAGTACGGACAAGCTTTTGGTCCTATTTGCAGACACTCCTGCGTGTCATGAGCTCTGTGGGCCTCAGCTGGGCACAGGGGCACAGAGGGAGCAGGCAGTGGCCTCTGGGGACACCTGGCCCATCAGGAGGGGCGGTGTGTGCTGAGAGTCTCCGTCCCGAGTGCAGGGCCCCCAACAAGGTGCTGCTGGGAGCTCTGGCAGTGGAGGGGACAACCCCCCCCCAGGAGCAAAGACAACAACAGAGTTATTTTTCCCATATGCCTCTCCTTCTAATGGAGCATGTGGCTGCCCTCAACTGCCCATGTGTCCTAGAGTGTCAGTCTCACCCTGTCCTGCTCTCCAGCTCCTTCTCCATGTCTCTGTCCCTGATCCCTGCCTCTTCCGTCTCTCCCTCCTTGGCTTCCTTCTCCATCTCCCATGTCCACATTCCTTTTGGGCGCCCCTCCACTGGGAGCCTGCTGACCCTGGCTGAGCGTCCTTCTGTCACAGTGACTGTAATACTGACCCATCTCCCCACACCCCTCCCCTGAAGCTGGGTCCTGGGAGGAAGAGGCTGACTCTGACCCATCTCCGGATCCTCAAGTTCAGCTCAGGGCCTGGCCCAGGGGAGAGCCTCACTGAGGGATTGCTCACTGGAAGCGTGTGAAGAGAGGCAGGAGGAGAGGTCGAAATACCCCTCCCCAAAATCCTTTGCTTATAAGTCTAATTGGCACCCTTCTCATCCTCGTGGAGGTAGGAGGAAGCTGGCCCATGACAGTGACTGGGGCACTGAGCTCCAGTGTGGCATGTGGGGGGGCACCTGCCCCAACCTCCCCCCTGCCCCCCGCCTCACCCTCTGTGCCCTGGCAGAGACCTCCCAGCAGGTGGGATATTCCCATTTTGCCCCCACCCTGCCCTGTGCAACATCTAACATCTGTGGGCCTGGTGTCCAAAGGAGCATCTGTATGAGGACAGCATCTAGGGAGTTGATGGGAAAGTTTGGAGAAGAGATTCCTCCGTGACCCCCAACACCCAGAACTCCCCTATGGGGAAGCTAGGACCCCCTTCTACTGAAAGGCCTCTTCCCTCCCCTACAGCCCACATCAGCTTCCAAAGACAAGGAGAGAGGGCACCAGGAGAGCAGCAAGGAAATACCAGTGATGAGCTGGGAGGACTGTGGGGGGAGGGGGACAAAGCCTCCCAAATCCTAATGCACCCCCATTCTCAGGCCAGAGATGCTCTCGTCTTAGTGAATCAGTCTGCAGCCAAAGGCCTATTGGAATGTCCAGAAGGGCCTTGGCAGCCTAGGACCTCTCTCTCTAGCTCCTTCTAGATGTTGTCTTCTCCAGGGACACCCCGCCCTTTCCATCCCTTCCTTCCCTCTCCCTCCCAGCTCCAGATTCAATCCTCCTCTTCCCTCCCCTGACTCTTGTTCAGCTGAAACCAGAGGCAAAGCTAGCACAAACCCAGGTGTCTCTACGATGTGCTGGCACACAAGCGGTGCATTTAACCCCACAGGTGTATATTATCACTGAACGTGCGTTCTCCCAAGGCTACAGAGAACATTAGCCCAGGGTACTCTCCTGGGCACTCTGTCCACTCATCCTTAACCTCCTGTGTGCTCATGTTGAATTAGAGGAGGGACAGAGAGGGGGAGCAAAACGTGCCCTTCCTTTTCTTTTTTTTTAAAACAAGTGGAATTTGACATTTTTTTAAGAGAGGGAGATGGGGGGAGGGGCAGAGGGAGAGGGAGAGAGAGAATCTCAAGCAGACTCTATGCTGAGTGTAGAGCCCCATGCAGGGCTCCATCCCACGACCCTGAGGTCATGACCTGAGCCAAAACCAAGAGTCAGACACTTAACCAACTGAGCCACCCAGGTGCCCCAAGACGCCCCCTGTTCTTGGTCCGCTGAGCAGGTCTTGATCTTGAGCAAAGTCTTCCTCCAGAGAGTATTAACTTCCAGAGAAATCCATTTGGGAAAAGATTAAAGTTCAGTCACCTGCTTGGCCCTCTTGAAAAGAGATACGAACTCCCTAGCGTGTGTGGTGTTGGATGAAAGATTGGGGGAAGCTGAGGGGTGGGGGCTGGGGATACAGGAAACCAAGGCTCTGACCAATAGCGTTGTTGCCCAATGTTGCCCCATTTGTAAAGGAAACTCGGCAATCAAAGGGCTTCTCTCTGCTCATCCTTCCTACCTCTTCTTCGAGTCTTCCTTCCTCTCTGGAATCCTAGCCCTCTTATGGTTTTCTCTTCATTCCAGTCTGGCTGGGCTGGGCTTAGCTCCCAGTCTCTCTAGGTCAATACTTGTATGTGTTTTCAGATGCCCCCTTCTCCTTCTCTCCCTGGGTGCCATCTGGTGCCCAAATGCACTCAGCCTTCCTTCATCCTGCCTCTCGTGCACACACATCCTTTTCCATTCTGTGGTCATGAGATAGTCCTGGGCTCCTACCTCAGCTCCTGACCACCCTCCCACCTCTCACTGCCCCATTACAGTCCATCCCCAAGGGACTCTCAAAACCACAGAGTCCACAGTGGTTCTACGGCTTCTTTCCTTGCCCCTCCTCTCTTCTCCCTACGCTCTGTGCCTGAAGAACTTCGTCTTCCTTCCTCCTATAGATTAAACTACCCTCTCTGTGCTGAAAACTCCTGGAAGTATATTGCCCACCCAGATCTCATGTCTACTCTGATGGAGGTATGCTTAACCGTGAACAAGACAGCTCAACCTGGAAGTCTCACCAGCACCTGAAAACCGCATGTCTGACTTCAGTTCTGGATCAAGATGGAGCAGACACATCTCTCCCTACTCCTCCCAAGTACAGCTTGAAACTCTGGGGATGATAGCTATCATGGCTTAAAACAACACAAATTTATTATCCTCAAGTTCTAAATGTCGAGGTTCCAATCATCCTCAGTGGGCTAAAGAACATATAGCTGTGTTCCTTCTGGAGACTCTTGGGGGACTCACTTCCTTGCCTTTTCTAGAAACTGACTGAGTTCCTTGGGTCTTGGCCCCACATCACTCCCACTTCTGTTTCCACTTTCCCACCTCTGTCTCTCACTCTGATCCCCTGCCTCCTTCTTATAAAAACCCTTGTAATTACATTGGGCCCACTTGGATAATCCAGGATATGCCCCCTCATAAGATCGTTATTTTAATCATATCTGCAAAGTCCCTTTTGCCACATAAGGTAACATATTTACAGGTTCGGGAATTAGGACATGGACATCTTTGGGGTCCCTTTCTCAGCCTAACAGACCAGTACATTGTGATAAATCATATACATGAAGTGGCCACTGGAGTGACCACTAAGTAAACTGTACAGGGATACACTCAAAAACACTATAGATAAATCAAGATGGAATTGTAAAAATATGTTTAAGTAACCCACAGGACAGTAGGAAAAAGAAAATGATGAAAAATGTAAAAACAAAGAAAATAAATAAAAAATAAAATGGCAGACGTAACTCTAGTATATCAATAATTATATCAGATATAAATAGGTTAAATACTCCAATTAAAAGACTGGGATTGGCAAAGTGGTTTTAAAAAAACATAGCCCAGTTATTGGCTGTCTATAAGAAACTCACTGGAAAATATAACAGCATAACTAGGTTGAAAATAGAAGGATAGAAAAATATATGTCATGTAAATATTAATAAAAAGAAAGTAGGAGTGACTGCACTAATATCAGAAAAAGTCAAATTCGGAGCAAAGTAAACGGTTAGGGGCACAGAGGGACATTACATAATGATAACAGGGTAACAATCCTAAATGTGTATACACCAAAAAGCAGAGCTGCAAAATGCATGAAGAAAAAACGGGTAGAATTAGAGGCGCCTGGGTGGCTCAGTCGGTTAAGCATCTGCCTTCAGCTCAGGTCATGATCCTGGGATCCTGGGATCAAGCTCTACTTCAGAGTTCCCTGCTCAGTGGGAGCTGAGCTCCCTCTCCCTCTGCCCCTCCCTCCACTCATGCTTGCTCTCTCGTGCTCTCTCTCTCTCAAGTAAATAAATAAACAAAATCCTAAAAAACTGATAGAATTGAAAGAAGAAATAGAAAAATCCACAATTATAATTGGAGACATCAAACCCCTCTCTCAACAACTGAGGGAACAAGAGACAGCAAATGAGCAAGGGTGCAGGAGCACCCAACAACACCATCAACCTACAAGATGTAAGCAACATTTATGGAGTACTCTGCCCAACAATAGCAGAATATAATTCTCCAGTTCCCATGGAACATTTACCAGGACTGACCATGTCCTAGAACATAAAACAAACTTCAACAAACAAAGAGATTGAAATCACAAATGTATTCTCTGATCAAATTTAAATCAAACTAAAAATCAATAACAAAAAGAGGAAAATCTCCAAATCCTTAGAAACTAAACATCCAGGGGTGTCTGGCTGGCTCAGTTGGTTGAGCCTCTGACTCTTCGTTTCGGCTTAGGTCATGTTTTCAGGGTCATGAGATTGAGCACCATGTTGGACTCCATGTTCAGCGTGCAGTCTGTTTCAGATTCTCTCTCTCTCTCCTTCTACCCCTTCCCACTGAGCTCGAGTTCTCTCTCTCTCTCTCTCTCAAATAAATAAATAAACCTTTTTTAAAAAGAAAGAAACTAAGCATCCTAATATTCAATGGGTGAGTGGGGCTGTAAGACACAGGAGGAGCAGGTAGGGCTGGGACAGAGTGGCAACCCCCACAGTCTCCCTTTTAAAGCTGAACCAAGCAGTGTGCCCCCAGTGCTTGACCCAGGACATCTGTCCTTCTGATCCCTTGTTCTGTCTTGTTATTTGTTTGTAACTCTCTGTCGCTCCCTCCTTCTCTCTCTGTTACGACTTCTAGCTCTTTCTCCATCTCCAGATCTCTCTCTCTGCCTTGTGCTCCCATTACACCTTTCAGTCACCCTCATCACTCCCGCCCTCTCCCTCAGCTGTGCAGCCCCAAGTCCTCTAATGGCCTCTCCCAGCAGACTCTTCACTGTCCTCGGCACTTTCTGATCTATCTCCCAGCCAGCTGCCTCTTGGTTCTCAGGTTCTATCTCTGTTCTACGATGCCTTCTCCCTCCCACTTCCAAGCTTCCTGGGCTACAGGAGAAGCTTTCCCAGAACCCGTGTGGCCACTTGGTCTCTTCCCCAGGAGGTGAAGTTCACAGTGTTGGTGACTAAGGACAGGTGATGTGCTTTGCCCATCAGCAGGCAACAGCAGGGGCCACGGAGAGCTCCAGGGACTGAGTCCAGGTGAGTCCAGGTGAATCCAGGTGAGTCCAGGTGAGTCCAGGCCCAGATGGTTCTTAACCACCATTCCCTGGTCACCAGGGAAATTGCACTTTGACGAGGAAGTGGCCACAGGATGCAACACAAATGCCAGAAGACCACTGTAAGGACACAAAGGCAGAAGACGACTTGTAGAATGAGGAAGTGGTGGGCAAAGTAGTTGGGGACCTGGTAGACGAAGCAGAACCTGATGGCTATTTGGAAATGGAGGAAAGAGTCAAGGAAGTAAGCAATTTCCAGGATATTTGGAAATATTTTGCTTTGAGATTGCTCCCATAAAATAAGCTAACCAAAAAAATCAGACACTTTCAGAGCTTAATGTTTCTCTGGATACTAAAGTGGGGTCTCTAAGCACGAGGGGCCGTGTGGCCTGCCCAGACCTGCCCCGGTAGGGCTAGGAGGACTCTGGCTTCCTGAATTGCACTAGGTGGAGGGAGGAGAGTGTGGGGAGTCAGAGTTCCCTTCAGTTGAAAACAATTCATAGAGCATTTGCTCTGGGCCAGGCTCCTGTCAAGTGCTGTGGGTCACCAGCATGCATCAGACTTGGTCCCTGCCTGCAAGGACAACAGACAAGAAAGCAGGCAGTTACTACCACGGGGGAGATGAGAATGTGCGGGAAAAGGCTTGAAAGACCATGCCTGTGCCCAGTGCCCTGTAAATAGGGGAGGGGTCACCCTCTGGGGCAGCTCTGGAAGAGGCTGGGAAAGCCCTCACACTCCCCCACCCTGGCATTTTCCAGCAACCCCCGCAAGGTGGGCCTGGCTAGAACCAAGTGGCTGAGGGAGAGGTTATAGGGACCAGGAATTGTGGGACCTTGCAGGGAACTGGAAGAACATTTGCTTTCATTCTGAGGAAGAGAGGAGCCATTGGAGGGGCCTAAGAATAGACTTAGAGGGAGGGGCAGGAGGGGAGCAGACAGACAATTGTGGGAGCTCAGCAGTAATCTGCAAGAGAGATGTGACAGCTTGTTCTGGGGTACAGCAATGGGGAAGTGGCAGCATGGATTGGATTCTAGATGTGTTTTAAAGGTGGACACCATGGGATTTGCTTACATCACCAAGAAATGTGGGGTGTGAGTGTCGGGAGAAGGGGATGCCACTAGGGTGCTTGGCCTGAGAAGCTAGAAGAAGGCACTTGTGTTGCTGAGATGGGGAAGACTGGATGAAGGAAACTGGGAGGGGTAGACCAGAAGTTCCATTCTGCACACCATCAGTAGAATAGACCCTTGGACCTCCAGGTGGATGGTGATGGAGGAAGTTCCCCGACTCACTGCCACCCAATGTGGCATTGGTATTAGGAGTCAAAGGTAGAAGTTTGCCACTTTATTTAAAATTTATTTTGGACCATGGGTCCATATTCTCCCCAGGGTAATGCTGACACCTAGTTATGCAAAATTCTGTGTCCAACTCCGGGGGCTCATGAAACACTCTGTACATGTCCGTGGGTCATTCTCACATGTTGGGAGTCTGGGACTTCACAGCCTTTCCTAACCACTCCTTCAAGCCCCACTCTCACCTTTGTACCCCCTGCCCCACCTGTGTCCATGGCAGTGGAGTGCCAACAATCTCCCATTCAAGCCTTTGGCTCATCTCGCTGTTTCATGGATGTTGGTGCTGTCTTTGCACATGAACCCAGAAGGAGGCTGAAGCTTTTCTTTGTACAGTCCACATCTAATGCAAAGCCTGTCTCCTCGAGTTTCACAGCTAAAAGTCCTTTGTGATTGATTGTTGACCTCTGCCTAAGAGAAAGAGCAGGAAGTGTCTACCCTGGCCACAAGAACAACGGGGCACATTCACAAGCCTCGGAAGGGCTTGTGTGCATTTTTGGACAATGTTTATTCATTATATTATGGGCCACTCGGTGTTGCCCACAGATGTCAGTGCACAAAAGAATTTATTAAGATTGGACCTGAGCAGTGATATACGAGACATGAGAATTGAACCCACAAGAGAGGGGTTACCTTGAAATGGGAAAAGAGCTTTCTCAGGCGAGGCTTCTGCCCCAGAGACAGCCCGGTTCAGGCTTCCTTCCAGGTGGGCAGTGGGGCTGATGCATGGAGGACGGGAAACCTGCACAGGAGGGACACATCTGCCCATGGAAATGCCCGCAGCTCTCTGCCCCCGGCCACTGCTCATGGGAGTACAACCCAGTCTTACTCCCTACCCCATAGCACTCACAGGCTGACCCTGCTCGGTGCCTGGTGCCTCCCCTGCCCACTTGAACTTGACTCGTGGGACCCTCAGAGTATAGCCCCCACCAGGAAGCCAAGTAGCCCACTGCCCCGCCTGGCTCACACGTCAGACAGTGCAAGTAGTATGGAAGTAGTATTTGCTTAAGGAATCTTTCACCAATAATTATCAACCAGCCTATGTCAGCTTGTTTGTTCAGCCCTAACCTTAGTTTCTAAGAAAGTGCTGGTCCTGGGATAGGAGTACAAAGTACAACTGAATTTTGTTTAAAAACCCACCAGCAGACATGTAAATTGGCATGACCACTTTGGAGAATGGTTTGGCGGGGCCGGCTACGGCACAATACGCCCTCGGCCCATGCGGGGCTGATCAGCGCTTCCTAACTGGCTCTGGGAGTGCAGCTGCAACAAAAATATCTTTTGGTTAATATTTTTGTTGATGTTAAAGGGTAACACGGAAGAGAAATCACACTGAACGTCACTCATTCATCAGTGATGTGAGCAATGAACTTCTTTCCTGAATCAGTTCATAGTTTTCAGCCCTGGAGAAATGTATCCTAAGTTTCTTTGCACTACTTACAATGTCACAGCCATCTCTGAGCACATCCTGCATTACCAACAAGTTCTCCATCACTTCCTTCACGCTAACCCTAGACCATCAGCCAAACAAATCTATTAAGCCTCGATCTGTAAAACTTGCCGATTTCCATGGTGTGAAAACTCCCCCGTGACTGATTTCACGCTACCAACATGGATGGCTGTCACTGAACTTGGAGCTGGAAAGAGATAAGTAACATCACATTATATGGTATTCCCACCATGATAGAGACAACTTAGGAACCCCGGGACTGCAAGGGAAGGAAGGTTGGAATGGGACAAAATTTTGCAAATTCTTGGCAATCGAACAGCCAGCTCACATGAGCCAGGAGCAGCCAGCTCCAACACAGAGCTGCCTACAACCGGGTACTCCGCTCCCAGAACTACGCCCAACTGAAATGCGCACCAAGACCATGAACAGCAATGTTCATAAAGGCGTTTCCCTAGGGGCGCCTGGGTGGCTCCGTCAGTTAAGCATCCGACTCTCCGTTTTGGCTCAGGTCACGCTCTCAGGGTTGTGAGATCGTGCTCAGCGGGGAGTCTGCTTAAGATTCTCTTCCTCTCCCTCCCTCTGCCCCTCCCCCCACTTGTGCTCTCTCTCTCTCTCTCTCTCTCTCTCTCTCTCTCTCTCTTTCTCAAATAAATAAATAATCTTAAAAAAAAAACAAAAACCATTCTCCCAAACATCCAAAACCGTCTGAGTGGTAGACTCATGACACATAAATGATAAATGAATAAATGATAAAGAAATAAACACAGTAAATAATAGTAATATAAACTAAGCCAGGAGAATGAGCCTGCCGCTGTGACCCGCTATAACATGGCTGACTGTTACAAATAGAAAGCTGAGCAAAAGAGGGGGGACACAGAGGAGCACGCCCCCCTTACTGCGTGTATATGAAGCCAAACTAGCCTCTGAGGTCACAAGATAGGAGAGTGGTAACTTTGGGGAGTGGGAGGGCGGGAAAGTGATTGATGGGGGCAGGAGTGGGACTTGGGGTGCTGGTAACCTGGGCTACTTGTGGTGATCACATGAGGGGGTTCATTTTGTGATAAGTCATCTAGCTGTACAAAATATTAACGATGCACTTTTCTAGATGCTTGTTACATGTACGTAACAAGCTTATTTTTATTTAATTACTTAATTTTTTTTAAAGACTTTATTTATTTGACAGAGAGAGACACAGCAAGAGAGGGAACACAAGCAGGGGGAGTGGGAGAGGGAGAAGCAGGCTCCCCGCTAAGCAGGGAGCCCGATGTGGGGCTCGATCCCAGGACCCTGGGATCATGACCTGAGCCAAAGGCAGATGCTTAACGACTGAGCCACCCAGGCGCCCCAACAAGCTTATTTTTAAAAGCCACCAGCATGAAGGCATATGAATGGCTGTGGCCCAGGGCGTGGCCTCCTTGTCACCCCCAGAGGTGCTGCCCTTGCTTGGGGTGTGTCAGAGGTGCTCCTCCAGGGACCTTCTGGAAACAGCAGAGCAAAGCCTTTCCTGGAAAACGACCCTCTCCCTCAAATGTCAACCCTTGTCGGGGGCTAAAGAGAGAAAGGATGGGTGGGAGAGGGTGGGGATGAATATTTGTGAATGGACACAAGTTATGGTTCTCCACATCACAGTGGGGTAGGTGTTTGAGCTGGGGCATGGGCTCTGGAAAAGGGAGGAAGGGAAGAAGGGAGAGAGAGAAGGAAAAAAGATGTCTGGCAGACCTGGATGAGCCCCTGAGCACCACGCCAAACACTGTTCTGGACGCCGTGTGTGCACTACTCACTGGGTCCTTGCCGCTCCCCCCGCCCCGCCACCCCCCGTGCGGTAGAGCCTGTCCTCATTCTGCCCATTTCACAGATGAGGAAGCTGAGACTCAGGGCTGAGGCAAAGCCAAAAGGCCCTCCAGGCAACTGCAGGCCCCATACCCTACCCCTACTCCCCTAGAAAACTGCACGTCCCCATGGGAAAGGCAGTGCCAAGAAGGGCCCGACATGTTCTGCCCCAGAATGTTCTGCCAATGTCTACCCTCCTCCCACACTGGCACTGAGCCCTCACGATCTGGGGCCCCCAGCATATTGTTGTTGATCAAGATTAACTGTGTTGATGGAACAGGGACTTCAAAGGGGCCCACAGGAGGAATAAGGAAATAAATGAAAAATCAAGTCAAATGTTCCCAGCCAGTGCTGACACCTGTTCCCAGGGCTGATACCTGAAGGCGTAGTCTCATCTCACGCCCCCACCCCGGCCCACCTTGTGGGGTCGAGCAAGAGCCCGCACCTTGGGGCAGAGAGGACAAGCCTTCCATACATTCGGGGACTGCTCAGTGGGCTCTAGACTGGAGAGAGTCACCATGACCTTTGGGATTGGCCCCTGGGGCCATACTGCCTCCGTGGCCAGCCTCCTGCTCTCCCCAGCCCCTGCCAGCTCCAGGAGGAACACGCCTCCTTCCATTCTTTGTTGATCAAATTCTGAGTCAGCTCTGACCTCAGTCCAGGACCCAGCTGGAGTTGCAAGGAGCAGGGAAGATGGCAGCAGAAAGCTCAAGGGCCCCGGCTGATTGAGCCAGAGGCAGGTGGTCCGGAAGGTGATGACGGACGGGTTCTGCTCACTGGGCTACAGGCTTTGTTCTCCCAGCTCCCAGGTTCCAGCTGAGCTCTGGGCCCCGAGCAGCCCACCCACTGCCCACAGGGCTCCCTGCTGGGGGGCAGGAATGAGCAGGAATGGGGGTGCTGGGACAAGGAAGGAGGCCTGCTGGGAAAGAGGGAGTTGGGCAGTAGAGGATGTCCACCCACAGTTCCCGTGACAGCTTCCGGGGGCCACGGAGGACCATTGCTTGCTTAGCGTCAATCACAGAGATGCTGAGGTGACAGGCGAGGCCAGTGGGAGCAGAGGTCAGGGTTCCAAGGACCCAACACAGCTCCTGGAGAGAGTTAGGGGGACTTCTCAGAGAAAAGAGGTCACAGGCGGTGCCCACCCTTCCCTGTGTCCAGCCCTTCAACCTGATTTTACAGAATCCACTCATGCTGGCGAGCTCCCTTGCTCCCTGCGGGTGTTGGCAGTCACATCTGAAAAGTGGTTATTCATACATCTTCTTCCTCAAAAGGTCAGGGTTCCTTGCAGTAATGCTGATAATTTATGGTGCATTAATTGTGCCTACTAATGGCTGGGAGTGTAAACAAAGGCCCAGTCAGGTTGGCTTGTCCACCCGTCCTTGCTGGGGCCAGGGTCACAGTGTGTGCTGTGGGCCACTGGGTAAGGACCTTCCCCCTTGTGAATACTCGTGGGACCTGGGCACAGGTCTACTCTGGGGGCTCACTTCTCGGAGGAGGGAGCTGAGACTGTGGGCCAAATAAAAGCTGGGAGGCCTTGGGTATGAGGCCCACCAGGACCGCCCCCGTCCTTGCAAAGGCTCAGGAAGGAGCTCAGGAGACAAGGCGTCCTGGAGAACCCTCCTCGGAAGCTTGGAGGGCTGGTGCAGCCCTGGGAGAGGGAGGACAGAAAGGCGAGGGGAGCGGGCTGCGGCCTGTCCTTCTAGAAGAGACGGGAGAGAGCACAGGTGTGTGGGCACCGTGTCTGTGCCCAGAAACGCCACTCTCCTGCAGGCCACCCTGCGGACCCCCGCCCCCCGGGCAGGAACAAGGAAGCTCTAAGTTTGCCGGCTTCCTGACCCACAGCAGTGCCCTTGTGGGCTGAGTGGGAGGAAGGCCCCAGGGACAAAAGATGCCAAGGGTGGGGAGGGATGGTCTCAGACAGGGCGGTCCCCCTGAGCTTGAGAGTGACACAAACCGGCCACAAGATGAACAGCCGCCTTTAGCTTCCAGCGGTGCCCCAGGCCTACAGGAGCGGCGTTTCCAATCCACCAGCTGGAACCTCAGTTTTCTCATCTCTAAAATGGGAACGATAATCTCCAGCGTTTGCAGTGGGGATTAGATCATTTATCTTTTAAAAAGCTTAACATAGTGTCTGGACCAGGAAGAACATGTTGGTTCCAGTCTTCCTTTCTGTCCTGTCTGCCACCCACCCAAGCTGCTAGTGAGCTACAAACACTGGGTATATGATTGAATGAATGAATGAATGAATGAATGAACGAATGAGAGAAAGGAGGCAGGGAGGGAGAGAGGGAGGAATGGAGGGGGAGAGTGGGGGAGGGTAGATAGTAGGAATGCCAACCAATACAGGCTCTCCCAAATTCCTCAGAGCCTCCCTCCCTCCACCCCACTGCACTCCGAGGGCCTGTCAAAGGCCTGAAAACTTTGCTGAACTTTCCAGGGCCTGGAGGAGGTTCCCAGTGAGGGACACATGTTCCTTCCCCTCCGTCACGGCCCCAGGGGACGAGGGCTTGAGTGACTAGGTCCAGGAGGGGTCTGGTCTGCTTCGTGGACGTGCTGTACAACTGTGTGCTATGTCTCCCTTTCTCCCTCTCCCCCTCCCCCTCTTCCTCCTCCTTTCCCTCCCCCCCTTCTACCTCTCCCCTCTACTCTCTCTAATAGATCAGACACCCTTCCCCAAAAGCAGAGAGCTGCGGGCCCCGGAAGCCAGGTCCCCCCGGGAAAGGGAGGCCACAACGTGTCTCTAGAAGGACAAGCAGAGGTCCTGTTCCCCATGCCCTCTGCAGAGGGGTGGCAGGCCCAGGCAGCCAGGGTTCAGGAAGACTTTTCACTCCCGACACTAACAATCTGGAAGGCCTCTCCAGCTCAGCCGGTTCCCTGACGCTAGAGAGGAGGACCCTGGCAGCTGGCCACCTGTCCTCCTTCCCTGGGGCTCAGACGCAGCCATCCATTCACCTGAGGGGCATTTCTCAAGCCCTGGGCTGGGCTGGCCACATACCAGTGAACAAAGGGACCAAAGTCCCTTTCCTCCTATTGACATTCAGGGGACAGCCCGGTGGGGAGAGGCAGCTAATATCAACATCCTAGGGCAGACACATGATGGGAACTCTTACAAGATAAACTCAGGCAGAGGAGAAACGTTAAGAGCTTTATCTGAGCACAAATGTGCCCAAACCGGGCAGCGCCGAGCCGGAAGTGCTTGGAGTCCTCCGGGGTGGGGGGACAGCAGGGTGGAACCCCGGTCCCCTCACTCACACCTTTGTGCTCTGCCACTAGAAGGGCTGAGGCTCTATTCCCTGGAAGTAAATCTAGCCTACCCAGAAGAAGAGCGGTGGGACCAAACCAAGTCTCACCGCCTGGAGGGGGCCATCTGTACAGAGGTATTCGGAATTCTTCTACACAGAAGATGTGTCTTCCCCTCTTACTTTTCATTTCCTCAGTCATTACGAATTCATGTACGCTTAGTCATACTTGGGGCTCTAATCCAATACCGTGTTTCTCTGTAGCTTGGATGGTCCAGCTTTGGCCATCACGAGCTGGGTCAGGTGGGTCCTGGAGTCCCCTTGACGCGTCCCCATACTTCTGAGCTTTGAGCCCTTCCTTACCTTCCCGGCACTACAAGGAGCTCCAGGCTCATCTTGTATTTCTTCCTGCTATGTCACCAAGGCGTCTTCACTCCTTTACCAGTGAATGATATTTAGAAACCAAGTTGTGAGCACTCAGTGTGCTGGTCGCTACCAGAACCTCTCGGCAGACGGGGCTGGGGGGATGTGTGTATGGGGAACAGACATGTCTGTACGCGGACTTACACTGTCTCTGTGTCTACCCATCTGTGCATACACGGAGCTCCCGTGGCTGTCTCCAATTCTCATCCGGCCCTCAGGGTCCATTCCAGCCTTCTTTTCTGGGCACCTGCAAGCGTCCCTCTCTTACGGTGCAAACAACCTGGCCCACCTCTGTCATCCACGTACGTATTTGTTCAACCCCAGCACGCCTATCAAGCAATGTCAGAATGGCACTCCTCTGGGGGGTGTCTGGGCGGCTCAGTCGGTTCAGCATCTGCCTTTGGCTCAGGTCATGATCTCCGAGTCCTGGGATCAAGTCCCGCATTGGGCTCCCTGCTCAGTAGGGAGACTGCTTCTCTCTCACTGCGCCTCTGCCCCCCAACTGCTTCTTCTCTCTCTCTCTCTCTCAAATAAATAAATAAAATCTTTTAAAAAAATGGCACCCCTCCGGGAAATGAATTTACCAGTTAGAGTATGATATATGCAGATCCTTTCATCTTTAGCCCTACCGTGTCCAGGCCAAACACTGTTTTCCAAAATTATCTGGGTGGACGCCTTGTCTCCCAGCCGCTTCAGTGTGGTTATGTCACACGTTTGTACAAAGTTTGTGAAGGTCTGGACACACCCTTCAGCATCCTTTAGAGTGAGCAAATTTACTTTAATTTAGAGTAAGCTTTCTCGGCAGAGGGCGCTGGAGGGACGTGGCAGGAGGAAGGGACCCTGCTGCTGTTTGCAGTGTGGGGCGGGGGAAGGGCGGGGCGGATGTGAGCACTGGCATCCGGGCTGCAACTTGACAGCCTGGGCCTGCGGCTGATCCTTCCAGCAGCCCTCTAACACAGAGCCCAGAGCCCCGTGCAGCCTGCGTGCCCCACTGGCCTGCTGCGCGCTGGCTCCCAGACTTCCTCTCCAGGGCTCCGTGTGGCCTGCGGCCCCAAGGGTCATACAGTCACCTGCAGCCCCATGTACAAGCCTCCACTTGGCCCAGGCACTCGGAAGGCCTCCTGTCCCCCTAGTGCCCGGTGAACGCTGGGCTGACCACACCTTCTCCAAGCAGACCTGACCCCTTCCAAGTGTGTCCTTCCCTGAGCTCTCCTTTGGCTCTGCAGCACCATATAGAGTGGCTTACCCCTCGAGTCTTGCAGGCTAGATTATATTTCTGTATCAGCTCCTCCTCGACTCTAGGAGCACTTCCGCTGGGAGAGAAGGTGACCCTCAGACTCAAAAGAATGCGTCCTAATTTAATAAAGCAGCCCAGTGATGGCATCTTGGGACCAAAGCCAGTGTGATGAGAAATGCAGACTCGGGCTGGTGGTCTGTGCCCCTGGGCTGGTGGCAGGAGCAGCCGGGCTGGGTAGCCCCCCCAACTCCCAAACCCCAGCCTTAAGCGTTCACTTGGAGCTAGGCTGTGGGGACACTGAGCAGGGATCCCCCTGGGGTGCCCCTCCCTGGCTTTACGTGTGCTGGTGAGAGTGTCCCAGGGGTTCCTGGACCAGGTGAGCTTCTCTGTGGCAGGCTGGTCTCAGGGACAGGCTAAGCACAGCCTCCACCTCAGGGGGCAGGACCCAAAAGGAAACCTGAGGCTGAGAGAGAACCCAGTGTCACGAATAAACTTTCTCTCCCTTGAGTCCAGCGTGTTCTCTGTTCTCTGGGCTAGTCGTGGCACCATTTGCTCAGAGATGCTCTTGCAGCCTTTACAAGGGTGCATGCTGCCCCCCGAGCCCGAGATGCAAACACTGTCCGGGGCCATAGCAGGGGCAACTCAGGACCCCAACACACACGGGCTGTCCAAAGACCCTGCAGAAAGGCCTGAGTCAGGGCACGGGGACCAAGGACCTGCCAAAAAGCACAGTTTGGAGTCCTTAAAGAGACTCTGTAATCCCTCCCTCATCTGATGTCTTTGTGCTTCTAATCTATTATAAAATACCTAAGACATATATGAATACGGAAAGATTGAATAATCAGACTACTGGCAGCTTAAGAAATGGAATATCATCAATAGAGACGATGCCCCCACATACCCCCTCCTTGATTACATCAACCCTCCCTTATGTTTATGAAACTCCTTAGGTTTTAGTGACAGTGAGTGATTGCCCACGTGACATAGAGTACCGCACTGTGGTCTGTTCTTCATACAAGTGGCATCATACTGTATATGTTTTTCAGCAGCTTGAATTCTTTGTTCAACACTATGATTGACAGATACGTCCATGTTGATACAGGCAGCTCTAGTTCAAAGGTCAACAAGCCTCTTGCTGTTAAGACCCAGATAATACAGATTATAGGCTTTACGAAGCAAGAAGCGAAATTGAGGGTATTATGTATTGATATAACAAGAAGGAAGCCAAATTTCCACAAAACTTTGATGAAATTCAAAACATGATAATAATAATTGAATAAAAATTGTAATACAGGTCTAATAACAAGAAGACTGAAACCCTTTTGGATTAACCTCAAAGTTCCTGTTCCTTATCTATTGCTACTGTTCATCTTTATACACCATTCTTGGTTCTTCGGTTGTACAAAAACAGTTGATGGGCCAGATGTGGCTGCAGGTGATAGTTTGCTGACACCTACTCTAGTTCATTCATTTGTACTGCTATATAAAATTCCATTGGTTGGGGGTGCCTCGGTGGCTCAGTCGGTTAAGCGTCTGCCTTCAGCTCAGGTCATGATCTCAGGGTCCTGGGATCGAGCCCCAAGTCAGGCTCTGAGCTCAGTGGGGAGCTTGCTTCTTCTTCTCCCTCTGCCCCACCACCCCCGCTCGTGCTCTCTCTCTCTCAAATAGATAAATAAATTTTTTTAAAACAAATAAATACATAAAAATTCCATTAGATGACTCTAAAAAATCCATTTATTTATTCACACGGGATGAAGGAGTTCCAGTTGTTTTGATATTAAAATGATATTTCTTTTTTTTAAGATTTTATTTCTTTATTTGAGATAGACAGAGAGAGAGAGAGCACAAGCAGGGGGAGAAGCAGAGGGATAAGCGGACTCCCCATTAAGTAGGGAGCCAGACGCGCGGCTCTATCCCAGGACCCTGAGATCATGACCTGAGCTGAAGGCAGATGCTTAACTGACTGAGCCACCCAGGTGCCCCTAAAATGATATTTCTAGAAATAATCTAGTTTATGTCTGTGCACTACATGTATAAGTGTTTTTCTGGGTAGTATACATAGAAGTAGACTTGTTAATAGTTGAATAGGGCATGTGGATCTTTTATACTGAACTGCTTTCCAAGGCGGGTGTGCTAATTTCTACAAAGATCAACCATGTATGTATGTATACCTGTTGGGCCACATGCTTATAA
This sequence comes from Ursus americanus, assembly GCF_024610735.1. Classification (NCBI taxonomy): domain Eukaryota; kingdom Metazoa; phylum Chordata; class Mammalia; order Carnivora; family Ursidae; genus Ursus; species Ursus americanus. The sequence goes on along the minus strand of NC_142140.1, from coordinate 41,523,456 downwards.
ACACTTGGTATATCAAGGTTTCAGGTTTTACAAATCCGGCTGGCATGTGATACTTTGACTTTAATTTTCATTCCTGGATTACAGGTGAGGTTGAATCTTTTTTTCAAATGTCCATTGTCCTTTCATACTTTCTCTTCTGTAAATTGCCTATTCATACCTTTTCCCACTTTTCTATTGAGTGGTTTATATTTTTCTCATTGATTTGTGAAATTTCTTCATATATCGATTAACTCCTTTTTTTGTTCAAATGTGTTGAAAACGCCTTCTTCCATTTTGTGGCCTTTTCCCAATTTTTAGGAGTGTCTTCTGTGGAAAAGAAGTTTTGTTGGGTGTATAGCTCTTTTTTGTGTGTCTTGTTTAAGTCTGTCCTTGAAAAAGTTTTGAAATTTTGCTCTTCATGTTTAGGTTCTTAATCTACAGGAAGTTAAGGTAGGGATCTAGCTGAATTTATTGGGTGGCATGTTGTCCTGGAAAAATGGATTGAGGGCTCCCTTTTCCTAATAAACTTCAGGGATGTCTCTCTCCTATATCATAACTCTAGGTATGGGTGGGTCCACTTTTGGGCTGTTTCTTCTGTTTAATTAGGTAATTTGTACACATTGCTTTGATTTACTAGTTGTGTGTGTTTTAATTAAATGTTGATACCTACTAGGGAGAATTCCTGCCCCAATTTGATTTTCTTTAAAATGGTCTTAATTAGGGGCGCCTGGGTGGCTCAGTCATTAAGCGTCTGCCTTCAGCTCAGGTCATGATCCTAGGGTCCTGGGATCGAGCCCCGTATCAGGCTCCCTGCTCCCCTGGGAGCCTGCCTCTTCCTCTCCCACTCCCCCTGCTTGTGTTCCCTCTCTCACTGGCTGTCTCTCTGTCAAATAAATAAAATCTTTAAAAAAATAAATAAATAAAAAATAAAATGGTATGATTATTTTGACTCTTTCTTCTATATAAATTTTGTAATCAAACTTGTGAAGTTCTATGAAAAGTCCTGTCGGAGTTTTTATGGAAACTGCATTGAGCTTTTAGATTAATCTGGAAAACACTGATATTGTTACGCAGACCCATCTGACCTGTGCACATGGTATAGTTCTCCTTTGGGGTCTTTTTAAAATGTCTTTTATCAAATTATAGAATTTTCCATAAAATTTTTCAACATCTTTTGTTAGATTTATTTCTAGTTTTTATTTTTATTCTTATTGCTGTTGTAAATGTCACTTAAAAATATTTTTTGTTTTCTAATTATTTGTCGTTGGTGTATCGATAAGTGCATAATTTTGGCTATACATCCTAGGAGAAACCTTGTTGAACTCTTAATAATTCTCGTTGTTTATCTATGGAGTCCTTGGGGATTTTTTTTCCTACCTATGTAAACAATCATACTGTCTGTGAATAATGGCAGTTTTCTTTCTCCCTTCCCAATCCCTATAACCTTTTGCTAGCGACTTATTGGGCTGCCATTACAATGTTGCATTACAACATTGAATAGAGGTTCCCATGTTAAATGATGGCAGGTGTATTTGTCTCATTTCTGAATTTTTAAGGGTAAGCTTCTATTGTTTCACCTTGTGGAATGATTTTGCTATAAGGTTTTACTAGATACTCTATCAAACAGTCATTCCCTTCTATTCCTAGTTTGCTAAGATTTGATTTTTTTTTCTTTTTGTCTTACATGGATGTTGGATTTTACCAAATACTGTTTTTTATTCGTGTATTCTAATCTTTTTATTTTTTTAAGATTTTATTTATTTTTTGAGAGAGAGAACACAGGCAGAGAGAGTGGCAGAGGGAGAGGGAGAAGCAGGATCCCCACTGAGCAGGCTCAATCCCAGGACCCTGGTATCATGACCTGAGCCAAAGGCAGACATTTAACCAACTGAGACACCCAGGTGCTCCTATTTGCCTTTTTTTACTCTACTTTGAAGATTATATGTTAATATGGTGAATTAGAATAATAATTTTCTGTTAAGACAGTCTTGCATTCCTAGCAAAAATTCGACTTGGTCAAGATACATTTTAAAATCCATTGCTAGATTGCCTTTGCTGGATTTTTTGTTATTGTATGTGGGTTTGTTTTCTTTTTTAATATATATTTTAAGTTCTTAGATGACATTATCCTACAATTTGTCTTCTTGATTGTTTTTTTGAATCAAAGTTATACTGTGCTAATAAAATGAGTTATCAAGTATGACTTCTTTTTCTATACATGTAAAAAGTACTGTGTAAGTTTGGAATTATCTTTTCCTTGAATGTTTTATAGCACTCACCTAGAAAACAAACCTAGATCACAACCTAGACCCAGTTTTCATAGATTTCTTTAATAATTACAGGAATATTAAGAAGTTAATTATAATGTTTCATAATTTTAAAAAGATATTCATTTCCTCTATTTCTCTTATTTTATTTAAGTAAATTTATATTACTTAAATTTATTTTATTTAAATTTATTTATTTTATTTATTTTATTTTACTTAAATTTATCATTATAAAGATCTCCAACATAGAAAGATGGAACGTGTATTTGTACCACATGTAACTGAAAAAGAATCACTATGGAAAATATATTTTTAATGTTCCAACAAACCAATAAAAAAAAGATAACTCAGTTTTTAAAATGAGGAAAAGATGCGACCAAGTACTTCAGAAATGAGAATACCCAAATTGTCAATCAACATTATGAAAAGATATGTGATTTCAACAATAATCAGGAAAACATACATTTAAATCATAGTGAGATATTTTTACATGACCCCTAGAAAGGTTAAATTTTAAAATAATGACAATATCAAGTATTGATGAGTACTGGAGTTATTGAAATACTCATCGACTTTCCCAAACTGGGATATCTACTGAGGGTTAACATATGCATACTCTTTGACCAAGCATTTCCATTCTTAGTTATATACCCGACAAAAAGGCACAAAAAAGATATGTCTAAATATATGGATAATTTCATTATTATAAGCAAAAACTGGAAACAACTCACACAGGCAACAACAGTAGTATGGATAAAAACACTGGAGTTTTCATTCAATGGAATATACAGGCTTGAGAATCAATTACTGCTGCCCAGAACAACATAGATGAATCTCACATATATACTATTGGGTTAAAAGAAGCGTTAAAACATAAACTGAGGCACACTAAAATTTTTTAAGAATTTATTTCAGCATACACCAATTGGAATCAGGCAGCCCCAGACCAAAAGTGGCTAGGTGTGCTCCACCCACAGGAGCAAGAGAACAGGTTTTTATAGAGAAGGCTCAGAAGCTAAGCAAGGAAATTATTTGATTGGCTATAGCTTACGCAGTGGCTCTATTTGGGAAAGTCTGATTGGCTGTGATTGGTTGTTCTTAAGTTTCATTTTCTCGGGTTCCAATGCATTGACTCTGACTTAGGTTTCAGTTTGCTTACATAAGCTATTGAGGCATTAGAGACACCTCCATCTAATGGCCTCGTTTAATTAACAGCAGCAAAACGAACAAACAAAACATATGGTTTAATTCTGTTTATGTGACATTTTTAAAAGACAAAATTAAAAAAAAAGAACTGCACACCCAGGTGGTAATTATCACACAAAAGTTAGAGAAGAGTGGTCACTTCTAGAGAAAAGGAGAGAGTTTTGATAAGAAGGGACACTTGGGGGGCTTCTAGAATGATGATACCAACCTTTAAAATTTAACAACGAAGGTTACCCAGCAGCAAATGAGTTTATTCCGGAATAGCAGAAGAATCACAATTCAGGACTTGCAAACTATGGTGAATGATAGGCAAGTCCAGAGAACAAAGGAGAACATCCATGTATAGGAGGAAAGAAAGATTTGGGGAGGGACTGGTTTGAACAAAAGTCCATTGGAGGAAAAGGAGAGTTGGAAATGGTGGTGGGCTCTCATTGGCTGCAGGCAAGCACAGCTTGCTCTTCCTGGGCCATAGGAAATATTCCTTCTTCATGCTGGACTAGGTAGGCTGGGAGAAGTGGTAGTTTATGAGGGCTCTCCCTTCATGGCTTCCTGACTCGTTTTTTGTTTTTTTTAAGTAGACTCCAGGCCCAACGTGGGGCTGGAACTCATGACCCTGAGATCAATAGTCGCAGGTCTCCTCCCCCACCCCCCCGGACTGAGCCAGGCACGACCCCCCCCCCCCAAATCCTGACTCAATTTTGAATAAGATTTACTTTATTCATTTTCACAATAGCAATATTCTATTTTTTGAACTTGGTGGTATTTATACAAGTATCTGCTTTATAATTACTCATTATGCTGGTATATATGTCTTATTCTTCTGCCTGTATATTGCATAAAACATTTTTTTTAGTCAGAATCTTAGAAGCCAGGATAGACAGATGTAATGGCATAAAAATATGTTCTCATACCTATTTTCTTAAAATATGGTCTAAACGGGGATATTTTAGCTGTATTTAGAGAACAACAGTGACTGCAGGTTGAAAAAGATTTAAAATAGGATAAACGAGGGAGTGCCTGGGCGACTCAGGCGGTTAAGCTTCTGCCTTCAACGCCGGTTGTGATCTCGGGGTCCTGGGATCCAGTCCCATATGTGGCTCTTTGCTCAGCGGGGGTCTGCCTGTCCCTCCTGCTTTCTCTCTCTCTCAAATAAATAAAATCTTAAAAAATAAAATAAAATAGGATGAACGAAATATATCAGAGATTAAAGTGGACTGCCTTTCCAGGAGCCAGTAAGAGTGGACTGGGGAGTGTGGTGGTGACACGGTGGCCCATCCCAGCTCGCCAGTTCCTACCTAACGAAATACTGCAAAATACCTTTCACTCTCTCTGCAGTGTTTTAGTCCTTCTCCAGTCAGCCAAGAACATGGTTAGATCCCCTTTTAATAGTCCTCATTTTCATTTAAAAAAATAACTGTGAAAAAACTGTTATTTTGTGGAATAGTCATCTCTTCAGAAAGTTCATTCTACTTCAGGACAGTTTACTGGAACTGAAGGTGCTCCGTTTGGGGCGAGAGTGGGATTAATAGGAGGTGTTTAAATCCTGGGCGTCACTCACTTCAGCCTGTAACCTGTGAGACTGCAGGGGGCCCTCCATTGCAGGTCACCTCAGCGCTGCCTTCTCTTTTCCCTTCGCCATGAGGCTTGGAAGTGTATTTTGTGGGGTGAGAGGACACAAACCCTAAAACCGGAATAACTTAAAATACTACGTGTGAGGGTTTTGTTCCTCTACGTAGCTTCTGTATCTAATCTCATCAGAGTACACAGTTCAAATGGAAGAGCCCTGCTCTTTTCACTCATCTGATTCGGTCCCCGAAAGAGTGACCTTGACCCCGGGAACGCTAGCAGCACTTTCCCGCAACTATTACGCAGCCTCCCGCCTCTCCGCCCCTCGGCCCCGCCCAGCTCGCCCCCAGATACTTCCGGCCCCTCCCAGCCGCGCCCCAAACACACTTCCGGCCCGCCCCCAGCCGGCTCGCGTTCTCGCGAGACTTGTAGCATCCCGCCCACCTCGTCTGCCACCGCCTACCGGGATCTCTCCTGGAATGACCGCGAGGGGCGCGAAGCCCCCGGATGAAAGCGGTCTCGTTAAGCAGATCATAGCCAGCGTCAGGACCCCCGATCTAAATTCTAATTTCACCTGAGCAGGAATCAACTCTTAGTATAAGACAGTAATTGTAGTGTAAAGTTCGCTAAGAATATTTATTATTCGTTGTTACTGAAATTGGAATTTAACTGAAGTTCAAGTCCAAGTGAAACTATTTCACCTGGCAACCCCACCTGGGATCGGCGAGACCACAAGCCAGCGGCCGGGCTGCCTTGCTGCCTGGTGCTCCACTAGGCCGCCCGGTGTGCACTGGCCTTCCTCACACCCCTTTGTGGGCGCCTGGGGGGTGGCGGGGTCGGGGCGCCGCTGTGAGACAGTTCACTAAAAACGTATCGATTTTTAAAATAAGTACTTATATTTAACTCCTTTTTCACCATTAGCAACAGAAATTTGTTTTTAATCTTGAAAATAAAAAACATGGAACTCAAAGATGCCTCACGAGAGGACGGAGTCTGCGCAGTGAGGATCACTGCCCACCCTGGGGGTCTCCATCCTCCTGGCCAGAGCAGGTGAGGGGCCTCGTGGCCTTAAGTACCTCTGCGCACCGCGCTAATCTGTACACCTTCCCGTCCAGAAGTTAGGGGCCTCTGCCCGAGCTGCCCCACCTGCTGCGCCCAGGCAAAGATTGCTGCGGCCCGGCCCAGGCTTTATTTTATTTATTTATTTATTTATTTAAGATTTTATTTGTCAGAGAGAGAGAGAGCACAAGCAGGGGGAGAAGCAGGCAGAGGGAGAAGCAGGCTCCCCGCTGAACAAGGAGCCCCATGCCGGACCCTGGGATTGTGGCCTGCGCCAAAGGCAGACACCTTACCCACTGAGCCACCCAGGCCTGCACCAACACCTGCCCCCTTACCCCAGGCTTCTGAAGTCACATGGTCTCACTCTGGTTCTGGGCTGTTCATCACAGAAGCCCTGGCCCAGACTGGGAACGTGAACCCCGGGATGGTGAAGTTCCATCAGTGAACAGATAATCAGTAATGGAAACTTTTATCATACTGAGGGCAAATCATCTGTTGGGTTGAAGTAAAGAATTCTCTGTTGAATAATAAACCCAGGGGTGCCTGGGTGGCACAGCGGTTAAGCATCTGCCTTCGGCTCAGGGCGTGATTCCGGCGTTATGGGATCGAGCCCCACATCAGGCTCTTCCACTATGAGCCTGCTTCTTCCTCTCCCACTCCCCCTGCTTGTGTTCCCTCTCTCGCTGGCTGTCTCTATCTCTGTCGAATAAATAAATAAAATCTTTAAAAATAATAATAATAAACCCAGTGGTTGAAATGGAACTTGCCCAAATCCCGAGGGTGGAATATTCTGTCTTTTATTGGTGATGAGACTGATGAGGGTTTTATCAGTCTCTGGAGGAACTAAATTGGTTTATAAAGTTTTGGTCTCATTTGGTTTGGTTTTCACTCTTGCAGTCAGGACAAGGACAGCGCAAAATCAAAGAAAAATAGTGGAAGTCATTTTAATTAAACTTGACTTAGCAATTTCCTTGGGGAATAAGATCTCAGAGGCTAGAGTGTGGTCAAATTTGAAAGAGAAGAGGCTTACCTTGACCTAAACGCTCTTAAAGCTAGGACTCCGGGGGCGCCTGGGTGGTTCAGTAGACTAAGATCAGGTCGTGAACTCCGGGGCCTGGGATTGAGCCCTTCATGGGGCTCCCTGCTCAACGGGAGCCTCCTTCTCCTTCTCACTGTGCCCCTCCTCCTCTCCACTTGTTTTCTCTCTCTCTCAAATAAATAAAATCTTTAAAAAACAAAAACAAAACTGGGGCTCCGAAAGAAGGCTCCCACCCTTGAAACCATTTTGCACCTATCCTAACCAGCCCAGGGGCCAGGTACTAGACAACCAGGGACAGCCTGTATGCCCGGGAAATTATTCACATTAGCCAATCCACAGGGAGCCCATGAAATCTAGCTAACCCTACCCTGCTTGCCATATGCAAACTGCCTCCTATAGCTCCAGCTGACTGTTACCTTGTCCTGGTAACCCTGCGGCAGCCCTCTCTCATTCTCAACGGTAAATAACCAAAAGTTCCGCCTTTCTTTGATCGGAGGGACAACATTTCGGTCAGCTGAGCAATCCATAACATTGTGTTGTTTCTCTTTAAAGACACCTTACGTAGTCAGTATTGTTCGTGTATTAACATTGAACTTGGGGGTGGTGGCACTGAACTCATGCCTGAATGAAGCTTATCTAATGCACGCTCTCTCCAGCAAGCACATCCCAGACTCCTCACCACTAGGCACGTTGGACCGAGCACTAGGCCTCGGGGCCACTTGAAACAATGAGATCACCTACAAAAACCCCAAAAATATCTGACGACCGTGGCACAAATAGACCGTGAAAAGGACACTTGTTTTCCGCACAGGAGCTGAAAAGAGAAGGCCGAGCGTTGTCTTGTCCAAGCTCAGCTGGGCTGTCCCAAGCTTTGAGACACGGCCCCCTCCCAGCCGCAGAGCCAGAGCCCAGCCAGGGTTCAGAAAGAGTGACAGCGAGTGTCCTGACCCTGTTGGTAGAAGAATGGCCTCTGGGTTAGAAGCTGGATGTGAGGAGGGCCATGCCCCGGCCACTGCCCACGAGGAAGGGAGGGACAGAGCCCTGGCCAGGCAGAAGGGTGAGGAGAGCTTGTATGTCTGCATGTAAATACCCTTTTCCAGAGTGCAGGGGTTTCTGGGAGAGTCACTGTTCCAAGTGAGGTCCTGGGAATTGTTTTTGTCAAGCTTCAGGGACCAGTGCTGGCTTCCTTCCAGGCCCTTCTCGGCACCAGGCATGCCTAGTAGCCCTCCACATAAAACGTGGCATTTCATCCTCAAAAAGCCCGAAGTGACTTGTCCACTGTTATACAGCAGGTCAGAGCCCCAGACCAAAGACCCCCTGGCCTCCAGATCGATTCTGTCCCCTGTCCCCTCCCCCCCCCCCCCTTTGTAAATCTTCTCTGTGGCTACAGTGAGGCCAGGAAAGAAGTTGCCAGAGAGGCTCCAGCAAACCCCTCCCTCCTCGCGCCCCCACCTTCCCTTTTCCTCCCTCCCCTTCCTCTCTCCCACCCCATCCACACCCTCTCCTCCTCTGGGAGCCCACTGCTCAGACACCAATGTCCAACCCAGCTGGGGGAGGCGACCAGGAAGCCCTAGGACCGCTTCCCCCGGAACTGCGTCTGTAAGCCTTGCCGATTCCACCACCGCACTGTGGGGGAGGGACCCCTCTTGGCTCTGGGTCTAGGACTGCTGACCAGGACCTGGGCACCTTGTCCTTCCCTTCAGGCTCCCAGAGTGGTGACCACCATAACAGCCTTGGAATCACTTGAGGAATTTTTAGATATCTGATGCCCAGACCAATTCAACGAGAACTTTGCGGCTGGTCTGAGGACTACAAGTCTCCAGCTATCTCCAGCCCTGCTGAGCTCCTGTGCTTTTTCCTAGGCCTTGGCCTCCCCACCCCCACCCCAGAAACCCAGAATTCTCTGGAAGATCAGGTAAACGATGTTACTCATGATAGAGGGAAGACATTTAGCCTATGTTAATTAATTAAGCTTTTAGAGGGGGGAGGGGTAAGGGGAGAGGGAGAAAGATCATCTTAAGCAGACTCCATGCCCAGGGCAGATCCCAGTGGGGGGCTCGATCTCTCAACCCTGAGATCATGACCTGAGCCAGAATTAAGAGTCGGTCCCTTAACCCACTGAGCTACCTGGACGCCCCTAGCCTATGTTAATTTCAATGTAAGAAACTTCCTCACATTCTTAAATGCTTGTGTTCAAACATATCATTTAAGAATGTAGAGTTTTCCAATTAGAATATTCTTAGCAGAGCGAGAGGCTAAAGGTAACCTTTACATGACAAAGAAACAGTGAGCTATCTGGGGATCTTCAAGGATCCCCTTGCACACTTGCTTTCAAGAGGTTTTGGGTTTGTTTTTTTAAAGATTTTATTTATTTGTTTGTTTGTTTGTTTGTTTATTTTAGAGAGAGAGCGAGCAAGTGGGGGGAAAGAGCAGGAGCGAGAGAATCTAAAGCTGACTCCTTGCTGAGCGAGGAGCCTGACTCCGGGCCCAATCTCAAAACCCTGAGATGATGACCTGAGTCGAAACCAAAGAGTCCGAGGCTCAACGGATTGAGCCACCCAGGCGCCCCTTAAGGGGGTTTTTGACAACCCAGAACTGCCTGTGACATTTTCACCCAAGATCTCATAGCAAGCCGGAAAGCAAGACAGGCTCTCATCTAAACACCCTCTGCTCTCCGCTTCCTCTGACCTAGCTCTGCAATGCAGAAGAGCATGGGCTTTTGGGCAACTACCTGAGCAGAGGGAGGAGGCGTGCTTACCTGGCTGAGATTTCTTTCCTAGGTGCAGTTAGGAGGCTGGTGTGGGGCCGGGCAGGGGTGTGGAACGTGGAGCCTGCGCTGTTGGGCCCCAGCACTTGAAGGGGTCAGGAACCACGGGAGCGAAGGCGGGTGCTCTGCTCCGTGGGGCAGCCGTGAGCACAGGGCGCAGGGCTGGGACAGCAGGAGTGTAAGAGGATAGCAGGGAGTGAGGGGCTGTGGCTTAGGGCGTAGGGGTGAATATGGGCTTGGGGGGAAGATGAGCTGGGCAGGGCTGAGGCTGGTAGAAGCAGGGGTGGGATGTGAGGGGTCCAGATGCCGTGCTAACATGCAGCATACAGGTGAGGGCTTCCACCTCTGGAAAGACGTCCCTCCTCCAGCTGCAGTGTGGACAGTGGCCCAAGAGGCACGGAAGCCGTTGGGGGGATGCCAGGGCAGAGGCTGTGATGGGTCAAGAGGCCAAGATGGGAGCTGCCAGGTTGGAGGACCGCCGAGGGTGGGGCTTCCCTCTTGGGCAGGAGTCCCTGGGACAGGTCAGTGGCAGTCTGTCTCTGGAGGGGATCGTGGCATGCAGACACCCAGAATTTTGCCCGCCCTCCCTGCGCCGTTGCCTGCCCCCTGTTCCTCTCCCCTTCTTTTCCAAGCCTCTCCTCAAGGAAGTGGGGTCAGTTGTGGCCACTGGCCTCTCATCCACGTGGGGACGGGCCTTGCAGCCTCATCTGGGCACGAGGGCAGCATCAGCTTTGGTTTCTAATGGGTGGAGGACGAGGTTCAGGAGTCTCCTTGGACAGCCTGGGGACTGTGAGATCCAGTCATACAGAGACCAGCGGGAACGGGAAGCAGAGAGCCCAGAGCAGGGATGCAGGGAGCAGGGAGGGCCCACAATGGCCATGTCCTTCTTTGCATCTCTCCTCCCCAGTCATGAGCACAGCAGCCCCACGGATAAGGACTTCCGAGTGTTAGAACAGAAAGGGCACCTGCAGCCTCTCTCCACCATTTCTAGAGGCTTCGGAGCTAAAGGATGTGTTCCAGGTTAAAGGTAGGTAATCAGCAGAGTCCGAGTGAGATCCAGTCCGGAGTCCAGAGCTTTCCTTTGGTCCCATTTGGTCGGATGCATTCTGTGTCTTTGAAAATTCCCTGCGGTGAGCCTAGCGCTGTCCTCTGAACTGGGAGACAGATTCAACTGACCTTTGTCCTTGACGCAGAGACCTAGTCCCAGCCCTTGTTCTTTAAAGTGGGAAATCTCGTGTCCTGCTACAGATCCGTCAGAGTCTCCAGGAGATCCTGATGCCCGCAGATCACCGCACAGCATGGAAGGTCCAGACGTGGAGCTATGGAAGCAAGTGTTCCAGGAATTAATTCAGGAAGTGAAGCCATGGCACAAATGGACCCTGACAGTAGACAAAGACCTTCTTCCCAACAGCCTGAAGCCGGGGTGGTCACAGTACCAGCAGTGGGCCTTTGCCAGGTGAGTGGGGATGGTACGTGTTCCAGAAAATTCTTGTGTATTCATTACTATGTATCCTTGCTCCTTTTCTTGTTCTATCCCATGCTTGCCCATTGAAGACTACAGGAAGTAAGGTGCACATCATCCAAGAAGTTTTAGCTTCGGTAAAGGGTTTTTTCCTTATTACAGTGAACCCCAGACAGGTGCAGGCCTGGGCGCTGGTGTGGGCTGCATGGGGAGGGGGAGCAGGGAGGAAGAGGGAAGGGGAGGAGCTGCAGGACAGCTGGGTGGGCAACGTTCCCTGCATATGCTCCCCGCCTTGGGGTACCTGGGGCTCACTGTGGAGCCCAGGAGGGAGAGGCCCCGTGGGCTGAGGAGGCCCCTGGCGGAGAGGGCAGAGGTTAGGATAGTTGAGCAACATGCAGCATTCTTGCCCCCTCAACTCTGCGCTGATGGATCCTTTTAAACTAAGACCCTTGGAAGTCATCTAAAGCCTTACCCTTTGTTCCAGGTGGGAAAGGAGTGCTCCAAGGGTCAGGGGTGGGGCTGCCCCCTGCACAGAGGGTGGGGACCTGAGACTCTCTCCTGGGACTGGGGGAGAGGCTCGGGGCCTGCCCGCTGCCTTCCTCTCTGGAGGAGGGTCTGGGCAGAGGAAGCAGAGCTCTCCTCCCCTTGCAGCCCATGGCTTTCCCGGGCCAGGCCGCTGGCACCAGAAACATCCAATCAAAATCTCAGCTCTTTTTTTTTTTGTAAGAACCTTGAACTCTGAGCTGGCCCATGACCAGAGCACCATGACCCAGAGGGAGGGCCGGGGACAGCAGCTCAAAAGAGCAGACTCCGAATGAGCCCAGTAAGGTCACCTCACTCACGGCGGTCAGAGCCTCTTGGCCTCTTCCCTTCATCTCATGGCCATGCTCACCCTGTGAGATGCAGTAAGAATCAAGACACAAGAAGGAAAACTTGACTGGCTCATCCCTCCCAGCCCCCTCCAATTCAGCCTCCCAGGTTAGGCGAGGCTTGGCTGCTAGAACAGGTAAACCTCGAAATATCAGTGATTTGACCTAACACGTGATCCCCAGGTCACTGAGTCAGAGGAAGAGGAGCTGAAGGGTTTTCCAAGAGCTTCTGTGCCAGATTTGGAAGTAACATGTGTCCCTGCCCACATCCCATTGGGCAACCAGTCATATTGACCAACCTAACTGCGTGGGGGCTGGGAAGTGAGCGGGAGTGCATGGGTAATTTGGGGAGCGTGAAATGTCCCTGCCATACTGCTAGCTTCTGCCTTTCCCCTAATTCCTGTCCTGGGTGCAGCCAGGTTCTTGTGTGCCTTCTTCCCCTCCCTCCATCTATCCTGACATGTATTTATCCGAATATCTGAGCTCAAGAAATTTTCCTCTTCCCTGCGGGGTCGAGGTGTCGTTCTCTTGTACCCTGAGGCCAGGTGCACACAGAATATGAAGTTTTCCAGGCTACCTTGAGCAACGAATAGGGTTGGGAGGGGAGCAAAAGGAGAGAGAGCTGGACACTGTGATCTCCCTGTAATACCGGCAGATCGGGGGCCCCCAGGCAACAGGGCAAAGCAACGTTTTTCCTCCAGACACTAGACCCTCCCTGATCTGTGGGTCTATGACATAGTCTTAGTCGGTTTGAGTGGCAATAAAACAAAATAAAATAAAATAAAAATAATATCAGACTGGGCAGCTTATCCCTGACAGAAACGTATTGCTCACAGTTCTAGAGGCTGGAAGTCCAAGATCAGGATGCCAGCTGGTCTGGTAAGAGGCCTCTTCTGAGTTGTGGACTTTTCATGGTGGAAGGAGCTACGGGATCTCTTTGATAAGAGCGCTAATCACCTTCATATGGGGGGCGCCTGGGTGGCTCAGTCATTAAGCGTCTGCCTTTGGCTCAGGTCATGATCCCAGGGTCCTGGGATCGAGCCCCGCATCAGGCTCCCCACTCAGCGGGAAGCCTCCTTCTCCCTTTCCCACTCCCCCTGCTTGTGTTCCCTCTCTCACTGTGTCTCTCTGTTAAATAAATAAATAAATAATAAATCTTTTTTAAAAAATCACCTTCACATGGGCTCCACGTTCATGACCTAATCACCTCCCAAAGGCCTTCTAACATCATCACCTTTGGGGGTTCGGATTCCAACATGTGAATTAGGGGGCAGACACAAACTTTCAGACGGTAGTACCTACCAGCACCCACTTGTACCATCTGTGGATTTCCAGGCTGATTTAATGGCTGCTGTTGCACCCATAGCCTCTGAACCACTTCAATCTATATTTGAAGAAGCCTTGGTTTGGGGGTCTAGTCCTGCTTCTTACACCCAGCAAGTCTCTGCTCCTGGTGTGTTCCAGCATGCGCCTCATCTCCAGCGACATCATGTCAGACTTAGAAGGTCCCTTCCAGCACCAACAGCTTGGATCTGCATTTTCATGACAGACCCCTATGGGTCACAGGCATGTTGGTGGCACAGTGGAGACAGGAACGAGGGGCTCACTAACTTCTTCCCCTGCTAACTTCCACCCCAGTCAAGTCACATCTCTGTGTCGTTGGGCGTCCCTTCCTCCTTCTGGCCCAGCCCACAACTCGGCCATCCCGGGCCAACCTGAGGGTCTTGTCTTCTGTCCCCACAGGTTCCAGTGCTCCTTGTGCTCTCGCAGTTGGTCCTCGGCTCAAGTTCAGGTCCTTTTCCACATGCACAAGAGTGCGGGGAACCCCAGGGGCAAGGTGAAGATGAGGGTCTTTGCCCAGAGATGTCGGAAGTGCAGTCAGTCTCCATTTGAGGTTCCCAAGTTCACAGAAGAGAACATCTCAAGGATCCTGAACAACCTGGTGTTCCGAATTCTGAAGAAATGCTACAGAGAAGGATTTAAGTCGGTGGAGGAGATTCCTACCATCAAGGAAATCTCTCTTGAAGGACCACATGACAGTAACAACTGTGAGGCGTGTCTGCAGGGCTTTTGTGCTCGGAGTGGGTTAGGTGAGGCCGTGCAGTCACCAATGTCCCCATTACTTCCTGCCATAAGCTCCCCTGCTCTTGGGACTGCCATTCCCACACCCTCTCCCGCTAGGAGTGGCGCCAGAGTTTACACAGTGAAGGGGAACGCCACAAGGGACACAGTGAAGGGGAACGCCACAGGGGACACAGTGAGGGGGAACGCCACAGGGGACACAGTGAGGGGGAATGCCACAGGGGACACAGTGAAGGGGAACGCCAGAGCAGACACAGTGAAGGCGAATGCCATGGCAAACAAGGGAAAGGCTTTACCCCAATCCTGGTATTCCGGGTCCACGACAGCCACGATGCTCCCCACCCACTGGAGCCCGAGAACAAACACCTACCACCACGCGGAGAGGAGAATCCAGGTCAGGACCTGGAGTCAGCTGCCCTTTTCTCACAGAACCCCGAATCTCAGGTGCTGGAACTTAAATGTTTGCTGCGGTTTTCTCATTCTGATCATTGTCGTGGTGATTATCATAAAGACCCTTCAGTGGATCTTCACATGAGGCCAAGTTCAAAGTCATGCAGAATGATCCCACGGAGAGGAAATACCCGGAAGAGTTAAATCCAGAGACAGGAAGTAGATTAGTGACTGCCAGGGGCTACAGGGAAGGGGATTAAACTGTATGGGGCTTCTTGGGGGCGGAGGGTGGGTGGTGATGAAAATGTGTGGCACAAGACGGAGGGCGTGGTTGTGCAACACTGCGAATGCAATAAACGCCACTGAATTGTTCATTCTAAAGTGGTTGATTTCATGTGATTTTTAAGGGTTCCTGGTAATTTCAATTCAATTCAATTTTGCGTAAAGGACGCTGAAATTCTGCTCATTCTCTGGAGAACTGCAACCAAAGCCTTTAGGGTTCACAGAACCGTTTGGAAATCTCATGAGACCTGTGGAGCCTCTCTCCCCGGAGAAGCTTGCACAGACCCAGTGACGTCAGCCTGTGGAGGCACTTGTCGCGGTTTTCATTAGGCTGAAAGCTTGGGTCTCAGAGCAGTGTTCTCCACAGCAGAGTCCACGTAGCTCGGGGCTGTGGCAGGGCCAGCCACACCCATGGGGGAGATAGCCTTCAAACTCTATTTCATGTTTCTTTGTGCTTTACTAGTTCTTGTAGCATGGTTTATAACGTGCGTTACTGTGCTAGTAGAATGGTATTGTGACACAGTGTGTAATTAAATAAATATACACCCATCTGGAGTGTGTGTTCAGTTTCTCAGTGACTTTTCACTGACTTTTTCATTCTCAGAATTGAAACTATACCCATTAAACAACTCGCATTTTCTCCCTCCCCCTTGTCCTACGAACGCCCGTTCTTCTTTCTGTCTCTATGAAGAGGACTACCCAGGACCTCATAGAGGCAGACTCCTACAGGACTTGTCTTCTTGTCACTAGTTGATTGCACTTAGCACAATGTCCTCAAGTTTCATTCACGTTGTAGCGTGTGATGGGATTTCCTCCCTTTCTAAGGCTGAATAACATTCCACAGGATGTATATACCACACTTGGTCTACCCACCTGTAGACATCTGGCAGGCTTCCAGCTCTTGGCCACTGTCACTAGTACTGCTAGGAATGTGGGTGTACCAATAGCTCTTTGAGATCTTGCTTTCAACATACTCAGAAGTGGAATTGCCGGAACATACGGTAATTCTACCTTTAATTTTTGGAGGAACTGCCATGCTATTTTCCAGAGCAATTGTGTCATCTTCCACTCCCACCAACAGGGAAAAGCATGCCAATTTCTCCATATCCTCACCAACAATTATTTTCTGTGGGGCTTTTTTTGTGTGTTGTTGGTTTTTTTTAAATACTAGCTACACCAAAGGGTGTGACATGATATTTCACTGTATCTCTGATTTGGATTTCAAGAAAATGCAATTCTTTATGATGCATGCTTCCTCTTTCAAGGCAATATCAGAAATAATATTTGTGCATCTCAGCACAGATGGAAGTATTGGGAACACAACAGAAATGTGTGGGTAAATTCTTCACAGGCTTGCTATTTGTTTTCAAATATTTGGGCATAGTCTGTCTATCTATTTAGCAAACTCCAGAAACCTAACATGTAATAGTGGACAAGACAGTTACAAACACATGCCTAAGGAACAAGCATACCCAGCAGCCCATAAGGAGCCTTCTAGAAGCTGAGTGACCAGTGAGGTAGGGAGGACAGGCTGGGTCATTAACATAAAAAGGGGAGATAGAATCAGCCTTAGAAATCATCTTCTCCAACTCTATTTTTTTTACAGGGGGGTAAAAGGTGAAGTGATTTTCCCAAGATTATACGGTGCATTAGTAAAAGAGCTGGCGTTGCAATCCTGGATCCCTGAGTCCCAGTGCTGATCAGCTTCCAGAACAGACCAGAATCTGCATGAGTGTGTGCGTACACATTTGCACAATGTCCCTGGCAGATACAGGGAGTTGCGAAACATCTGCCACTATCTCCAGACAGACTCTACAGTATTCAAAGATAGGCAGGGATGGGTGGAATGATCTGGAGTATGTCAAGAAGGAAAACCAACTAGAAAATGGCATTTAGATCACTGGGACATTAAGGGAAGTGGATGTTGAATGATTTGTGAGCTCACTAAAGACTAGCATCGAGAACTTTAATTTCAGGAAAGAATCAGAAAGTCCTTTAAAATTCCAAGAAACGTTATTACATGATCAAAAGTTACTCTGATAACACACAGTGCTCCCATAGGGTGGGAGAAGCTAGGCCAAGTGCTGTCCCTATGAACCAGGAACGCACCAGAATTAGGACCCAGGAAATGAGAATCCCATAAACCTACGGCCACCACAACACAACACCTCAAAGTACACTTCCCTCCCACTCGGGACTAGGGAGATTTAAGAGACGTGTTGAGGAGGGAAGGAAGGGACGCAAAAAGGAAAGACAATAACTGATTTCTGGAGCTTACTGTTTGCCATCATCAGGAAGCTACCCTAAACTGGTGTTTGGCGAGCACACCTAATGGTCATTCTAGAAAGCTCCAGTCAAGAAATGTGGTGTGGTCCTTGCTGGTTGTTAAAATGCACTACTCGGTGATGTCACCCAAGTGTCTCTGCCCCATAACAATCCAACATCTGAAAAACAGGTAGAATAATAAGGTTTTGGAACAAGAACATTTTTCTTCTAGGAATTACATTTTATTCTTTTCTTCATATTGCTTTAATGCTCATACATATATCCTGCTATGGCAATTCCTTTTCCAGATTATGAATCAGTCCAAATGTATCATGTAGAATTTTCAAATCTCTATGATATTTCCACTAAGATGCCTTATCATCTTGCTGCATTTTTGCATTTACATGAATCAATTAAATAGTATCTCTACAAACCTTATATTCAAACAGTATATGTGGTATGGGATATTACGTAACATGAAATAATTATCTGTCAGTGCAGTAATTTTTCCTTTGTTTATATGTAGCACCGACACAAGGTTTTTGCACAAAAGACTGGTTTTATTGACACAGATTTTACATAAGTCATGGACAATTTGTGTGAAAGCCCCTATTTGCCCCCTTTAGAGATTTATTTTCCATTTGTCTATATATAACGTATACCTTGGCATGAAATGAAATTTCAAAACCATTCAAGGAGTACAACTAATAAATTTGAATTCCATTTTTGAAGAGCTAAAAAGAAAAAATACAATTGTTTGAGGTTCCATTGAAGTGATTTCTCATTTTCCTACTCTTTTCATCTCTTAACCTACTTCTCAGAGTTTGTCTTTAACTTGAGGCAACCCTCCGCTGAAGCATTGCCATATGGTTTTAGAACGCTCCGCCTGCTTGGCGTCTGTTGAGGATAAAACACGGAATTATGATGAAATCGATCAAGACAAAATGTGGAGGGTGTCAATAGTGGCCCCTCCGGGGACACACTGTTCTTCAGATAAGAGAAAATAAAAATCACCCTTCGTTTCTTCCAAAAAACCCAATCGGCTTGACTTGAGTGTCCAATATGACAGCCACCTGTGGCAATCTAAATTTAAATGTAATTAAAAGCCCTTAATTAACTAAACTAAAAGTTCTTCAGTTACACCAGTCATTCAAGTAGTCAAAAAACACATGTGTCTGGTGGTCACTACATTTGGACAGCACAGACATAGACCATTTCCATCACTGCAGAAAATTCTATTGGACAGCGCTGAACTAGACCATGTAGGAGTCAATTCATATAGGAATATACATGAATATACGCACTCTTTTCCTTCTTAGTCACAAAAGCTACTTGCTAAAGCTTATCTGCAACTCACAATCTTGTTTCTTTTAGCTCAAAATAGTGGTATAAAAATAGACATTTGTACAATTTCTCCAAATCATATGATGTGGTGTAAGAGTCCAAAGCCCTATCACGAATCCCATCTTTGCCAACAAAAAACAGTCTCATGAGCACCCTGTGGACTGCAGCATTATGGCCATGGGCAGAGTTCTCCCGGGGCACCTGTCAGGAAGCTTTGCTAGGGGCTCCTCATCAGCATGGACTAGTTATCTCTGCTACCTTGTACGGCCACCCTGGAAGAGGAGTCCTTAGGGGATTGCCTTTGCTCCCTGCTCTAAGGTGCATCCTGGGACTCCCGAGTTGCCCATTCAGGACAGGGGGACCATCCACGCAGGCCACGTAAGGCTTCCCAGGACGGACCAGCCAGGCCCGCAATGCCTCTGCGAGGCCAACCAGCGCACCATTTGAGTGTCCTGTGCCCAATGCATGGGCAGACAATTCAGCCCTTCTTTCGACTTTCGATGCCCAAATTATACGTAAAGTCTTTCCTGAGACCCTACACTTACAAAATACAATGAAAACATATGAAAATAGCAGTTTGTATAAACCGAAGGAAAGCTTTTCTCAGTAAAAGAAACAATTCATTAAAGCTCTTTCAAAATAAAATAAAATCTCATTTGGCTAGTCCCATAGAAATGCTCTTTTTACAACCCCTTTATCCCTGGATTCCTAAAAACAGTGCAATCAACTTCAGATTTTGGTCTCTAGGTTATAATTTTTTAAAAATGACAAGTTTTCTAAAATAGTAAATGTGCATTACTTGGAAACAAGTATAGGCAAACAAACCTTGATATATAAGCCCATTTATCAATTCTCCAGTCCACAGAGAAAAGGATTTGCAAATGTGAAATCTGAAAAGTCATTCTTCCTAACTATGACTGTGGTTTCTAGACTGCGTCCTTAAGTGCAAACCTTATTCCGCAACACCAAGATTTATAGCTCCACAGCACAGGGAGAGTCTGCGGTCTTCTGGTGGATGGTATCAAAGCTGAAGGCTAAAAGATACTTTGGTGGTATAGCTGGGGACCGATTCTGTAACAAAAGGAACAAAGATATGCAACCATTCCCCATTTTATCATGTTCACACACAAATTCCTACCACTTCCTGTGATAAACAGACTTATCTATCACCATTAAGTCAGCTTTCACAAATGTCTAGTCATGCTTTAGAAACACTGAGATCCAAGCTAGAATTATTAACCCTCATTCTTTTGCAATCTTTCCAACAAACGGACACAGCTACATCAGCATCTGAGAAACTGTATGACCCTAAACTAAAAACTGACAGATCAGAAACAGACGCCCAAGGACCCAAGACAGCAGGTAAGACCCTAGGTGGAAGGGAAGATGGTTTATAAGCAAACCTTGGGCTATCCCTAAACCAAGCATGATCTTAGTAAGTACCCCTTTACTCAGTCTTGCTCTTCCCACCGGTTACTGCCCACTCTCCCTTCACAGTCAAATTTTGTCAAAGGATAGTCTACACCAATGGCTCTCAAGGTCAAGTTCCCAGACCCAAGGCGTCAACATCACCTGGGACCTTGTTAGAAATGCACATTCTAGGTCCTACCCCAGAGGTGCTGAGTCAAAATCTCTGAGGGTGGGGCCTGCAGGTGATTCTTAGGGTCACTAACGCTTGAGGACCAGCAAAGGGTTTCATTTGCTCATCATTCTTGAATCCCATGAGGTTGGAGGTCCACCTCACTCACTGAAGTGACTCACTAAAGCTACTTTTTTTCCCCTTAGCTATGGACTCTGGTCAAAACCAGCTGAGTATCGGCAATATCATATGAACCAATATGAATATATGAAGGATAGAATTATTATAATTATTTAGAAATAACTGAATGAATTCAAAAGCTATCATCACTAAAGTTAATCTTACAAACCAAACGATTTTATCGCTGACCAACAGATCCAAAGCTAACTACCTATTTTCTCTAATTCTTTCTTGTATTTTGAAACAATAGCTCTCGGGTGCCTGGGTGGCACAGTGGTTAAGCATCTGCCTTTGGCTCAGGGCGTGATCCCAGCGTTATGGGATCGAGCCCCACATCAGGCTCTTCCACTATGAGCCTGCTTCTTCCTCTCCCACTCCCCCTGCTTGTGTTCTCTCTCTCGCTGGCTGTCTCTATCTCTGTCGAATGAATAAATAAATAAAATCTTTAAAAAAAAAAAAGAAACAATAGCTCTAAAATGTAATTATGGATACATCTATAAAATACAACAATAAAGGCTTTCACGAGAGGAAACTTATACAACCCAAAGTTAAATTTTGGCAAAATAAATGGTTCTGCTCTTTGTTTCGTGTTTCATATAAATTTCTCATTTATTTCATACTATTTCAGCATTCAAGATTGGGGATGGCCAAATGGATTGGAGATAACTGCATAGAGATTTGCTTAATTTAGTTGAAGAAATTTTTTAATTTGCCAAATAAATGGCATTTTTCATTCATGTCATGAAAACCCAGAATATCTGAATGTGACCAATCATCCTTAGTCTATGAACAGGCAGCCATACTAGGAAGAAGGTGGTGATTAAAAGAACAAAGGGTGACTTATGTTTGTGTGTTTGCAGCAGAAGGAAGGGCTTCTAACCTTCCAGAACACTTTGGAAACAGCCCCTGGGGAAGCTGCTTCCTGTTCTTTCCTAAGGTCCCATGACCTCCCTGTGCTTCTCTGTATTATCTCCACCCTTGGGAAACCAAAGCTAAAGGGATCTAGGTAATAGTCTGCCATCTTGTGTTTTTCCTTTTGTGATTTTTATATAAGAGGACCTTGATTTATGTAAGAAACGACTTTTCCTAAAATTGAATTTAAATGGATTTTGAAATGGAATCTTATTTTCCCATTAACTGGGATACTCTTTTGTCAATGCCATTTTCTTAAAAACTCATGTTCAGTTAGTAATGCAACGTCTCAAGTATATGTTTCTGGGCCTCTCTGTCAAATTATTGATGATGTATCAAGTATTCAAGTACACTAGAAAAATTTGATATTTTAAAGAAACTATATATATTTGGTCCATGGAAAAATAATCAATTAACAAATTAACTTTATGTCATTGTGACTCATGTCAATAAATGTGTTGCATGAGCACATGAAATTCCGTATATTCATTTAAAAGAATTTTATTTTAACTTTTTAAAGATTATGTTATTTATTTATTTATTTATTTATTTATTTATTTATTTATTTATGTGAGAGAGAGAGAGCTAGGAGAGGGGCAGAGGGAGAGGGATAAGTAGACTCCGCACCGAGCGCAGAGCCCAAATGCAGGGTTTGATCTCAGGACCCCGAGGTCATCACCTGAGTGGAAATCAAGAGTTGGACACTTAACTGACTGAGCCACCCAAGGGCCCCTAAGATAATTTTAAATATGATTAACGTACCTCTTTCTTTAACATCTTCGATATAGGCTTTCAAAAATTCTTTATCAAAGCATTGACGATCTCGTTCACTTTCCATCACTTCGACATCATCTTGACATCGGGTATTATCAAGAGGATTGTCCATAAGGCTTACAAATCTATTCGAGAAAATACGGACAATATCACATTTTCACCTGTACGTGTTTAACCACAGAATTCCTCTCATAAGAAGTCAACCTCCGTGGCCCTAAATCTCAAGTTCTTACTCATCCTTGAAGGTCACGGAAGATCACGTAATATTAGCGTATCAGTGGAACTGCCACGTGGAATAACCCAACAGGATTACGGAATCAGTCCTGCTCAGAGGCTTGGTGGGGCAATGAGAGCTACTTAGCTACAGATGGAAGACAGCGGGCAGGAGACCCTGAGGTGGACACTAACACTCACTCTCCGTCAGACCCTTCACGCACCGGATCGTGTCCTGCCATGTTTGATATTACTCCCAATGAATGATATCAAACTCTAAGATGAGGCGGCGTTAAATTATAAAGAACTCAGACGGTCACTATCCTCACAACTGAAAAGACAGATACGCCTACCCAAAAAAGAAGCTCAAGGAGAGAAACTAAAATGACATTTGCTCTCCTGTCTTTACAGTTTTGAAAGATGTTTTGATGTGAAAGGCAATGTAATTATTTCGATTCAAACTTGGAAATCCCTCCAATAGTCTCCGGCTGCAAGTGTGGGCCCTGCTGGCTTGGGTGGTATTGTTCTCATTGGTTTGTGGAAGTTCTATACATGTGGAAGATAAAGCCCACCTGCCCTTTTTTAGTACATGTATTTCCCAGTTCATCTTCCTTGTAATTTTATTTAATGTCTAAATGTGGAGAAAGCAAAAAAGTTTCAATCTCTTTGTGGATAAATCCACGCAACTTTTCCTTTGCAAGCTCTTTTTTTTTTAAGGTTCTATTTATTTATTTGAGAGAGGGAGAGAGAGAGAGAGAGACAGCTTGGGGGGGGGGCACAGGAAGAGGAAGCCCGACACGGGGCTCAATCCCAGGACCCTGGGATCACGACCTGAGCCCAAAGCAGACACTTAACCGACTGAGCCACCCAGGCGTCCTCTCTGCAAGCTCTTTGATTGAGTTAATTTTATCATCTATCCCCATCCAAAAAAAAAAAAAAAAAGCCTGTATTTTATCATTCTTCAATGTTTTATCACAGTAATCACTGTACGTATTTTAAAATTTGAATAGTGCAAGGATACTTTTTAACTTAAAACCATAGTGTCTCACCCGATCTCTGTGTCTCAGATCCCCAGAGGCAATCTCTTTCATCAATCATTATTTTTACTTAACCTACTTTTAGGTAGGATCAATACTTCAATGTTGTTTAATCAAGTGGGATGGAGGTATTCCTTCCCTTCTCTTCAGTTCCCCAACCCTCCCACCTCTCAGTTTTTATGATCTATACTTTCACTTTTTCAACATTCCACTATGAAAATTGCCAACATTCAGAAAAGTCAAAAAAAAAAAAAAAGTTAGAGTGAACAGCCCTGTCCTCACTACTTGGTCCATACTTAAGATCTTACTGCACCTGCTTTATCACATACCCATCTGTGTATCCAACCCCTTGATCTACTCATCGAGCCACCTTATTTTCTGATGCATTCAAAGCACGTCACAGACATCAAATACTTTTACACCGTTAACACCAACGCCATCTGCATTCTGATCCGAAACCATATATAACTTTTCTATCTTGCCTGCAGTTTGATTCTAAAATTGAAAAATTCATGTTTTTGTGACAATTATGTGGAAAGGCTCGGTGACACCTTCATGTTTAAGGCTAAGACCACAAAATGTTGGCTGGGCATCCACACGTGCAGACCGTCCTTGCCCAGGTGCCAGCCCACATGTGGGTGACCACACGGGCAAAGAGCTGCTAGTCCCTGGTGAGTCTCTAAACATAAAAATCCAGGGTCTTTCCCTCTACGGCCACCCTAGATGAAACCTCAGACTTTTGGTCAGATGCTGAGTGGTCTACCCAATGGAATCGAGGAGGAGATTGGAAGGCGGGGGATCATTTGTTTATATGAAATTGTCCTTTTGTTTTTAGCACCCTGCCTCAATCTGCACCAACCCAGACCTGGAATTTCTGACCATGTGCTTCTTCGGAGTTGTCCAGGGCCAATGGGCTCATTTCTTGGTTTGGTCTCGGAGCTTGAGCCTATTCCATTCTATTTTTATCAGTCACCACTGTTGCGTCTGCCTTCCCCTGCTTTCTCCATCCTGGCGGGCTTATAGGTTTTATCTTTTTCCTCATCTCAACAGGGTCTCAAGAGGGATGATCAAACCACTATCAGTAACATGGCATTTCTTATTCTTTTTATAGTCTCCTTTTTCTATTTAATCTGTGGCTTAATCTAGATGTCTCCCTATACGACACAGCATATATATGGCTATAGGCCATAAGCTTTCTGACCCTGTAAAGTGAACAACGGGCTTTGTCTTTCCCTAATTAGCCCACATCCCTAATGGTGTATTCAGTCATCAGACCTTCCTCACTGGTTTACGAAAATCCCCGTATCATAGATGAGACTCACTTCCAGTACTACCTACTCTGTTTAATAATTTATCTACAAATCATTGCCTCGCACCACCTCATTTTGATTATTATACCTTTTTTTTAAAGATTTTATTTATTTATTAGACAGAGATAGAGACAGCCAGCGAGAGAGGGAACACAAGCAGGGGGAGTGGGAGAGGAAGAAGCAGGCTCCCAGCGGAGGAGCCTGATGTGGGGCTCGATCCCATAATGCCGGGATCACGTCCTGAGCCGAAGGCAGACGCTTAACCGCTGTGCCACCCAGGTGCCCCTGATTATTACACCTTTTAAACACATTGTCATTCTCAGTAAGGCAAAACTCTGTCCCGTTACTCTTGTTTTCGAAAATTATTGTTGTTGTTCTTAGCTTGTTGCCTTTCAGATATACTTTCCAATCAGTTGTTCAAGTGCCACAAACGAAATCCCACTGGAGATATGGCTGGAATCACATTACACTGAAGTATAATTTTTCAAAGAAATCGCATCTTTATCTCCTTTTTATCCAGAAAAGTCACAGTATGTCTTTCCAAATACTCAAAATTTCCTTGGTAGCCTTTGGGAACATTTTTTCGTTTTCTTCACATAAGAGAGCAATTTTACTAGCATTTTTTCTAGATTTCTTTTTTTAGATTTTTATATTTTTGGCTAATACAACTACTGCCATCATTTTGTCCATTATTTTCCTATAGGTTATTCCTAAGAAACCAGTGAGACATAGAGGTCTTAATGCACACTTATATCCAGTGTTTTTATTAAACTTTTATTAATTCAAAGAGCTTCCATCTGATTCTTTTAGATTTCCAAGTCCTACGATTATATCATTTGAATGACTCCCGACCAGGAGTTCCCTTCCTGTCCTTGGTCGTGAAGTTGCCACGCCTGCTCCTGGTTGCCCAAGTGTGGAAGGGGCTCCAAGGTGGGGGAGGGTCCTGCTCCCCCTCCCATCGGGGGGTGCCTCTTCTTATCCAGAAGACATTCTTAAGACGGCCAAGGGCAGGGGAAGATCCATTCCGGTGGAAGGAGCATAGTGGGCCAGTGGGGAGAAATGTCATAACCCTGTTCATCTTGTGTTTAACTCGGAAATGAATGTAGTCTCTCTCTTTGCAATAGTTCACTTCTCTATTTCTGTCTGCTATGCACCTTATTGCCAAGGTTGGAAGATGAGAAAGGTTTATGCCGACAGCGACCATTTACCACTGAAAGAACTGGACGTCTCTGGGAAATTGAGTGGTGGTTTGAGCAAACACCTGGTGCTTAAGGCAGGTGGGTCTCTGGACACGGGGAGCACGTGGCTCTCACGGGAGCAGCCACGTGTCCAGGGGGTCTGGAGTCAGCTTCCCGGGAGGGTGGAGCTAGGGCTTCTCAAGTTCACTTTCAAGATCAGAAGACTGTTCAATGTCTCACGCCAGATTAGAATCTGTATCACATTTGCAGGGATGGTTTTTCTTCGTTTGGGGTGGTTCACAGGTTCCTTTAAGGAAACCAAAAAAGGGTAAGACAACCAGGGAGCCCTGGGAATGTGCTTTGTAGCACTTCAAACGGCCGTAGCATTTTGTCCAGAAATCCTCTGGAATCGACCTCCCTGTGCCATTGGCCAAAAACTTTAAAATCCTGTAAAAAGGCAAGTGAGGGGCGCCTGAGTAGCGCAGTCGTTAAGCGTCTGCCTTCGGCTCAGGGCGTGATCCTGGCGTTCCGGGATCGAGTCCCACATCGGGCTCCTTGGCTGGGAGCCTGCTTCTTCCTCTCCCTCTCCCCAGCTGTGTTCCCTCTCTCGCTGGCTGTCTCTCTGTCACATAAATAAATAAAATCTTTATAAAAAAAAAAAAGGCAAGTGAAACTTCTGGGAACTGGGATCAGGTCCTCCGAGCCCAAGAACCACCCAATCTGGTTCCTGAGACAGGTGGGCTCCAGGTGCTCCTTACCGCACGCGTGCATGTCTCTACGGGGATCTACTCACTTTAAAGGTGTGGATGAGTCACACAGGGCAGTCGGGAGCTCCACCAAGTGGTCCCCACTGACGACTAACAAGGTGAGCTTCTTTAAGTTAAGCAAGGCGTAAGGAAGGTACGTCAGCTTGTTCTTATACAAGAGAAAGGTCTGCAGTTCTTCCAGCCTGAGAAGTAAAAGGGATTAGACTTGTAAGGGTTAATTTCATAGCGGAGAAAAACAAAGTGAATGGCAAATAAATTCGGGTATGGAATCCCTAGGCAGTTTATTTTATATATGTGACCCTTATGAGAAGAAACGGACTTTAAAATTTAAATAAAGTCATGCCAGGGGACACGATTTGGGTTTTTTTTACATTTTCACTGGCTTAATTGCCAAGCAAAGACAAATAGAGCAGCAGGATAAGCAAACTGCACATTATACACTAGTCTGGGAGGGGCCTGACCATCAGTACATCTCTCCAAGTTCTGCCGCATTCTCCGGAACCCAGGAACCGTACTGGGGATGGGGCCGAGAATGAACAGATTTGGGCAACAGATTTGCTGGTGTATATCTTGAAAGCCCAGTATTCCTCTCCCATCATATTTTCTAACTTTAAAATGGAAAGAAACCTGCAGAACGAAAAGGAAACGAGCAACATGCACTCCAAATATGTTTTATTTGCTTTCCATTTTATTCTAACTCGGTGACCCCCCCTCCAGTTTTTTCTTGCATTCATTTAAAAAATCTTGACCGATCCCACAAATATTTCACCAAGTTCCCCTCGTGTTCCGAACTAAAACAGTTCCCACTTAGTGTCACAAACGTGGAAAGCACCGATACACATCATAGGTACCAGGAGAAGAAAACGGTCATGTGAGTGACCTTCGGAACTAAGTCAGTTTTGGCTTCTGTGTCGCGACAGCTTACTTATTACGCTCTATGCTTATAAAGAAGACTGTGGATCCCAGGAGGCCAGAAACTTTGTTACATTCACCATTTTAAACTCTGGGCCTGCCATACAGGAGCCTAATATCATTGGCGGAATGAATGAATGATATAAATGAGCGAATGAATGGATCTTACGTGACTCAGTGTAATTTATTTTTTTTTTTTTCAGTAAGCGCTATGCTCAACGTGGGGCTTGAACTCACGACCCCATGATCAGGATCGCGTGCTCTGCTGACTGCGCCAGCCAGGCGGCCCAGGGTAATTATTTGTTGAACATGAAATACAAGGATATCATTGGAAAAACCTTACTCATCCTATCAATTTTGTTTGAGAGACTATGTGTGATAAATCAATAAGTGAAACCAATAAAAATGATCCTTACTGATATTCTAAACCTAGAGTAATACGTTCCTCTTCCACATATTACGTATATATCAAGACATAGAGTGATACATTTCTATTCCAAATATAATAAAGATGGGGGAAAAGAGGGGAAAGGAAAGTTAATGGTGTCATTCTGTTGAGGACTCGAGTAAACGGAAGTTCACCAAGCCAACAGAGAGGTGTTCAAATGCACATACATACACACGCACATGTATGAGGCAGACCGGAAACTGTCTTATTATATAAAGCACGAAACTCATCTCCCAGAAACAATAAGCGCTTGGAAAACTCACTGACTTCAAAGACCACTCGTGTGTTAGGCACGTTTCAAATGGTAACGGAGTTTAAGGCGTTAGTAACTGAGTCACACACCTCACCTTCCGAATGCAAGTAGCTACCTGTCTATATCTTGGGGCAGGTCATTCAGGCTATTGTTGCTGAGATCCAGCCACTGCAAATTACACATCCTGAGGACACAGATCGGGACGCTGGCAAACTTGTTCGCTGAGATATCTACAAATGTAACTTGCTTCAAGTTACTCAACTAGAAAGGAATAACAACATATTCTAATTACTTTTGTAAGAGCGGGTATGTTTGACTAGTAATTTTCAGGTGCTATTTCTTCCCAAAGGCACTTCTAAGAACAGATGCAACACAAATCGGGAGAGTATGTATTTTGGAGCGCTGACGATGTGCTCCATGCCGGGTAGTCTGAGATCAACAGCATGCAGGCGCTCCCCTCCAGGAGGTCACACTTTTGAAAATAAGCAATGCCATTTTATGTAGCAAGAACCAACGTGAAGAAGTTTTCAACTGGGTGCGATCGGTAACACAGACATAAGGGGCTAATGTGCCGATGTCATGTTGGGGGGGGAGGGGCGGGTAAGGGAAGGGGTCAGGAAAGATTTCATGGAGAATGGAGTTTTTAGGGTCCTGAGGTTCCTCGACAGGTGGAAAGATAGGGAAGGGGACTCCGGGTGGGGAACAGCATGTGCAAAGTCACAGAAGACAAAAAGTGTAAGCCTTAAAAAAAAAAAATAGAATGACTTGAAGACGGCCACAAGGAGTTTGGCAAATCTTAAAAAGACTCACATTTGAACTCATGAAGGGACGTGGCAACCGATCAGAAATCTGTATTCCTTATGTCTCATCTCCATAATTTGTGTTTTTAAACATGGTAACCAGGGGCGCCTGGGTGGCACAGCGGTTAAGCGTCTGCCTTCGGCTCAGGGCGTGATCCCGGCGTTACGGGATCGAGCCCCACATCAGGCTCCTCCGCTATGAGCCTGCTTCTTCCTCTCCCACTCCCCCTGCTTGTGTTCCCTCTCTCGCTGACTGTCTCTATCTCTGTCGAATAAATAAATAAAATCTTTAAAAAATAAAAATAAAAAAAAAATAAACATGGTAACTGGATATGTAGGGAAGAATACTTTTTTATTTCAAATGCAAATCTGCAAATATTGAACGAAGTAGGAAAAGTGTCTCGTGTTTGGATTTGCTTTTATAAGTCGGGTCATGGCTGCGACATATAGAAGGAGCACCTTTTACTGACTTATTTTCAGAGTCCACAAACAACATTTGGGCTGCCTCTCAGAACACATTTTCTAAACTGTTACACAATATTCAATATGGAGCCAGTTGGACCAACAGAAGGAATGACTGAAATCTAGAAAAGAAAGAGGCAGTAGACTTATGCCTTTCTTTGCCTTAATATGATACCTAATTCCCTATTGCCACATTGGCTTTAGGGACACACAGGTCAAACTCACCCCTTTGAATGGGCACATTCTAATTTTGCTCTTGTTTTGAATTTATGGAAATGAATGTGAAAACAGTAATGTGACAGTGAATAAGCAGTCAAAAAAGATGTTTGCAGTGCCCATAATTCAGTCTAAAGTTTCTGACTGTGGTACCAGAGTTCTCAGATCGGCAGAAAAATCAACACTGGGTTACCATCAGTCTCGTCTTTCTTCTTTTTACAATAAATGTAGAAGGAACATTTTTCAGACTGTAAAAAAGTAAGTTCTTTCCTTTTTTTTTTTTATAAGATTTATTTTTTTGACAGAGTGAGAGAGAGCACAAGCAGGGGAGCAGCAGGCAGAGGGAGAGAGAGAAGCAGGCTGCCCGCTGAGCAGAGAGCCTGACATGGGGCTTAATCCCAAGACCCTGGGATCATGACCTGAGCTGAAGGCAGACGCTTAACCGACTGAGCCACCCAGGCGCCCCAAGGTCTTTCCTTTAAATACCCTCAATAAGTTAAGACTTCTGTGAACGTTAGAATAAGGAAAATCACAGTGGCATCAAACCAGCAAGGAGAGCAAATGCCTGGATGGAGTCATTCCGCACTAGCTACCGTCATCAAAGGCAAAATGAAACACTCATAAACTCTTTTGAAAAGTAGTTACATTTGCCTGAAAATTCCAGTGCTGTCCAGATAAAAATCTGACAGTCAATCAGAGTATACAACACTCACTTACAAAGTGAAGTTTCATTATCTTTACCTTTGTCTCAAAATTCCTGGTAGTTCCCTCCATGGGTCATTCATTCTACTTGTGGTCTGTTTGAACCTGAATTCGGGATTGTGTCAATTATTTGTGGGAGAAGCTTCCTCGTGAAGACAGGTGCAATGATGCGAATACATTGAACCCTAGCAAACCATACACTTAAAAATGGTCACAATGGTAAATGTAATACTATGTGTTTAACCAAAAAAAAAAAAGTTTTAATGCCCGCATTTGGATATGGCATCCAGGCAAACAGTGCTTTCCTTAGTCTGTAGAGACCAGAACCTGGGGTGCTGTGTGCTTCCTTTGGAAACATACAAGTTGGACACATGAGGCTGAGACCTGACCTGTCACTGGCTACATAGTTTCTATTTATCTTGAATAAGCCATAGTTTGAACAGGTGGCTGAAATTTATGGCCAGTGAGAGCTCTCCAGGCTGGAAATAGTGAAGTTATATATAAGAAGAGTCAGTGAGCTATTATAACAGAGCCAACTGGGGAACTGTAACAAGTACAGTGCATTTACAGAATCCCATTCGAAGCAAAGAGCCTAAAAATCGATATCCTGAGTACATTTTCTCCCACCTATGTCAACATAGGTGAATCAGCAGGACATTGCTGTTTGCCAGGAAAAAAAAAACAAACCCAAATTGTGGTTGCCTAGGGCTGCCTAATATGCCCACTCGTGTGGATTAACTGCAAACAGGGGGGACAGAATTTTGAGGGAATGCTAGAAAGATCCTAAAAGTGAATTATGGTGAATTGTACACTTATGGCTAAATCTGGGGGTCTATAAATTATATCTCAATAAAAGGCGGGGGGAGAGAAGGAACAGCGAGGCGAGCCTAGAAAGCTATTGTCCAGTCCAGATGGTGGACAGCACGGCTTAGACTAGGGTGTTGGTGGCAAGGTGCTGGGTGGGGGTCAGATGCAGAACCTATTCTGAACAGGACTTACTTACAAGCTCAACAGGACTTACTTACAGAGTGGATACGGGGCGTGGGAGCAAGAGAAGTCAAGATGACTTGGCTTGCTTCCAGCCTGGACCACCGAAGGAAGACCGAGCCAATTTCTAAACTGGGGAGACCCGGGGGCGCCTGGGTGGCTCAGTCGATCGAGCATCTGCCTTTGGCTCAGGTCATGATCCTGGAACCCTGGGATGGAGTCCTGCATCAGGCTCCCTGCTTAGCAGGAAGCCTGCTTCTCCCTCTCCCTCTGCCCCTCCCCCTGCTTGTGTGTACTCTCTCTCTTTCTCTCTCTGTCAAATAAATAAAGTCTTTTAAAATAAATTAATTAAATTAAATAAATAAACTGGGGAGGCCTGGGGAATGAGCAATCTCATGCAGGAAGTCATGCCCCTAGGTGGATGCCCTCACCTGGACCACTCGCGGGCATTTCCTGGGGCGATGGTGGAAGCAGCCACTTCCTCCCACCCAGAAGTTTCCAGGCAGGGAGAGTAACACCCCATCTAGGACTCTATTCAGGAGCCAGGGCCTTGTCAGCACCACGCCAGCAATACTGTTTCCAGTCTGCTCGCTACCAGCAGGATTATGAGATTTCTATCTCCCTTCAGCGTAAAAAGCCTGTTGAGTTTTGTTTGGCAACACTCTTCCCTCTCAGTGGCTCCATTTCATCAGAATGTGATTTTAAATCATTTCTCCAGTGAATACAGACCAAAAGCCACTAGTGAATATTGTTTAAATTAATGGACTTTCAAAATCCTATCTGTTAAGACTACTTTGGTTATCTACACGTTTCTATGAATATATAAGCTTTTTTCTTTTAATTTTACGCCCTTTATTTCCAACTGTTTCCAATTTGCTTTACCACTGTGGATAAATAAATCCGGGTCTGCATTATAGACAATAGGCATCATATATTGAATAGGAGTTAAATGAAAATATCTTGTATGAAAACAGGTTTTGCCTAGTTTTGTTTGTTTCTTTTTGATAACTTTTCTGAACTTAAATTCAGCTCCTGGCCTAGTGTAAGAACATGCTAAAAGACCTTCTAATTGCTGGTATAGGGTATTGGGTGTAGGGTGATATAGGGTGATTGAAATGTCAAGAAAGTATGATATAATAAAGATGGATTTCACCTCGTAAAATGTTTTCCCCACATTATAGATCATCCCATGTCATAAGCCTAATAAAAGTAAATCATAGTGCAAAAATGATTGCTTTCTTACCTCAAAGGGGAGCTCGGTTAATTCCAGGTTTCCAGAACAGTCCAGTTTCTCTAGATTTTCACAGTCCCCCAGTTCTGGAGGAATGCTCTTCAGACAGTTGAAACTCACATTGAGTTCTTGCAGGTTCTTCAAACGACCTATCATCCAAACAAATGAACCACCATGGGGAAGAATCTTTAAGGTCTTTTAACAGCAAACACAAGACAAAGATATAAAATATTTGTATAAATGACGAGGGGGGAGACATGAAACGCAACTTTGCATTCGGTTTTTAAGTGCTTTATTAAGCATCAGCTCGTCTTTTATCCTGAGCGTGTCAGTCCTTGATCAGAGCATTTTTTGCTTACTCTCTAGTTAATCCTTCACGAAACTCCAGGCAGCCCCCAGAGCTTCTTCCCACACACCCCAAGAGAAAGAGAAGCAGTAATGATCACTTCATTTTAAGGTACTGCAGTGGAACAGAAAAATGATGGAGAGGGGCGCCTGGGTGGCACAGCGGTTAAGCGTCTGCCTTCGGCTCAGGGCGTGATCCCGGCATTATGGGATCAAGCCCCACATCAGGCTCCTCTGCTGTGAGCCTGCTTCTTCCTCTCCCACTCCCCCTGCTTGTGTTCCCTCTCTCGCTGGCTGTCTCCATCTCTGTCGAATAAATAAATAAAATCTTTAAAAAAAATGATGGAGAATTATAAAATGTTGATCAAAACAACATAACAGGCTACACTAAACTTACACGGGAACAATTGGTCGTATTTTATGTTTGCAATGAACACGTCACTGCATGCTTAACTTTCTAAAACTAAAAGAAAATAAACTAAAAGTTCCTAAACACGGCATTGCTCACTCATGAGACTTCTCGTTTCTGAGCCGTCGGCGAGTGTCTGCCTGGGCTGAGTTCTGCAGGTGGATCTGGTATCACCGCCCCGAGGGGACCTTGCGAACTAACCAGCAGCTCTGGGAACACAGGAAACAGCCCCACGCAGCAGCATCCTGGGCCAGGAGGGGAAGGAAGTGCCACGCCGCCACCTGCCCACCAGCTGCCTGCTTGCCAGACAAGAACACGGAGGCTCCTGCTGGGGAACATACCGATTTCAGCTGGAAGACAGGAGATTTGGTTTTTGGGCAGATCCAGAATTCTCATCGCCTGAAACAGCTCGATATAGGTAGGAATGATTTGAATCAGGGTATTACTGATATGCCATTCTTTCAGGTGTGTCTGCTCCTTCAACGAATCTGGGAGCTCCTAAAACAGAATGAATGACATCAGTCACTACTAGGTCCTCAAGGTGTCGGAGCCGAGAGGCGGCATGCACAAAGCCAACAAGTACAACCAGGCATTTACGTGAAAGGCAAGAAGCGAGAGAGCATGGGTGAGAGCATCCACAGCCTAACCTTAGCCCGCTCCACAGCCCCTCCAAGAAGCCCCTTTAAGACTCTAGGGTTGTCATTAATTTCACAAGAGCGGATTGGCCCAATTTCAAACTCACTGTGAATTCCTGATATTAAGATCAAACGCCCAGTGAGCACAGACAACCTGGCTCACACCCATAGCCACGACATACATCAGTGATTTACAACACACTGATTTAACATCTTCTGAAAACAAAATCTGTCCATGCATTGGATTTTAAAATTTGTGCTACGTTTCCCTCCCTAGTTGCTTGATAAAGATCTAATAGTTGCTGTGCCAAGTTTCTCAATGTTTTCCTGAGTCTACCATAGGAAAGAGCACCAGAAAGATAGCAGGGAGACCTGAACGCCAGGCCAGGCTCTGCCTCTTTCCCAGGCGCACCACCTCCCTGGGCCTTCACTTGTGAAGGGACGGGGAACTCAGCAGCACCCAAGGCCGCCCCTAGCTCAAGGGCTCTGGGATACAACTGCAAAGGTGCTGAGAAGTGCTTATGGCTGGAGGATCTCCAGGGGTCTAGGTAACCCCTGTGGGGTAAGTGCTTAGACCAGGACCATGTTTGATGATGGCACATGAGAATGATTTAATTAGATATGCAGAAGAGCACCTACTGATCTCACTGATGGGGATGCAGGAGAAAGAAGACTAGAGGTTGTACAGTAAGAATCTCTCCCAGTGTCAGAGGGCAGGGCAGCCAACAAGTCGGTGCCATAGAATATGGGCTCATTTAGAACCCGCAACGGCCCTCCAAGGGAGCCAAGGCAGGTGTTAGCACCATTTTACCAGGGAGGAGATAAAATATATGAAAGTGGAGTAAACTACCCCCACATCACATGGACAATAAAGGACGGCCCCAGGATCACCCCCTATAATTCAGTCTCCCAGCCCAGAGTGCCTTCAACCATAGTTGGGGGGATAGAAAGAGATGGAGGGCAAGTTCCAGAGAACCCTGCCCCCCAGAAAGGGACCATGGTCCCAGCTGGCTTGCCCTTGGCATTCTCGGGTGCTGCTTCCACCAGAAAATGTCAGATCATGGGCAAGCTCTGCAGATGCGTCCCCAAGCAAAGCAGCAGGTCGGGGGCAGTGGGAGCAGGAAGCCACCTGTAAACACCTGAGGAAAGAAGGGGGGGGACATCTTTGTCTTGGCCTCAGAATCTCAGGAGGGGTGTTACCTAAAGGCTCAGTTCATTTTAAAAAGGGGGGTGGTGCAAAGAGTGATTTTAAAGGTCTGGGGGAGAGACTACAGGACTAAACACTTCAAAAGCTGTGCCATCCTGGGGAGGGCCGCCGGGGTCCCTGCCCCTGCCAGCCTCAGAGGGATCCCACTGCCCTCCCCGGGACTACGGGGTCTGGCACTGAGGAAGGGAGGTGAGAACCTGGTTCTGAGCAGGCAACTGGCTCCTCCCCATCCATGGGAAAGATCTCTTTGGGCCAAAGCCAAGGCCAATCAATGCCTTAAGCAGAGCTCAGCGGCGCACATGGGGCAGCCCCTTGCTGTACTCACCGTCCACTGCTCCCCCGAAAGTTCAAACACAAATGCACTGCTCCGTTTGTCTCTCTCCTTGGAAAGTGAACTCTGCCTCGCAACGGTATTCCTTTCGATCTTTTCTAGAAGCCTCACGCTGGTGTCTACAAAGCCATTCTTGCAGTATGCAGCCTGGGGGATGCCTTTCCTCCTGCACTCGGCCACGAAGTTCCACTCCTCCTTTATCCTAAATGGACAGCAGAGGCCCAAGTCACGCTCCTGGGGAACTGCCCTCACCTGCCTAGAGTAGCCGGCAGGCCCCCTAGGCGCAGGCGCAGTCCTTCCCCAGGCCGGTGATTTCCCAGGGGCAGCGGGAGACTCAAGCACCATCTCCCCTCCCCCCCCAACCAAACCTCAGCCCTCCCCCCTGCACCTCTTATGTCAGTCCCTCTGCTGTGGGAATGTAAGGGGCATCTTAAACCCTCAGAGTTGTGAATTATCAGCAACTTTGACTGAAAAAGTAGAGAAGGTGAGCGGGATGGAATTCCTGCCTAAAACTTCTACCAAAGTTACCTATGCATGTGATTAATTACAATTTCCTTTGATATTACGTGGTGCTAGCCCAAGTTGTTTTGCTTTGTTTTGTTTTTTAAATGCATGGCTACAGGAATGTGCTCATCTTTCAAGGGCATCTGGTTTGAAATATACAGGCACCCCCAGTTTATAACATGCCTGACAGATCTTTACAACTCCGCAGAAATTAAAGTGAACTTGCAGAAAACTGATAGCAACACAAATAAATCTTGACTACAGACACACCAGTCAATTCTGTCTGGTGGAGGGACAACCCTCCCCCATCTCTGAGGACAGTTTCTTCTGTGTGCAAGTTCATTTCAATTTTCCTGATATCTAAATGCGTCTGTCCTTTGTATTCTCCTTTGAACTGGCTGTTAACACCTCACTGCTTGTGCTCTCGTTCATAATGAGAAAAACCAAATTTTTAACGCACGTTCCTTGTATATCTGCAGCAGAGTCATCACTGCACATTTTTTGAGGGTTAACCTTTAGCACACAGATTGGCTGCCCCGTGAGAAGTCGGGCAGGGGTGCGGTGAGGTGGGGAGAGAAAGCCCAGACCTCTTCCCCTCATCTCTTGTTGGGTTGGGACCGTCAGGGCTCAGAGTTATGATCACCTTCTCCTTTATGTCGCTTCAACTGCTTTGAGTCCTGCCTGGTTTTTTTTCAGACCCCCGACTACCCCCGCCCCCACCCTGTAATGTGCAAATCTTAGGGAATGAGTAAGCAGGGACAGCACGCAGAAGACGTGGAGCCAGGACCCCTGATTCTGAGCCAGGACCACGCTGCTAAAGGAATCGCAGGTGTTGAAACATTCTAGTAAGGGCTTACAGACTGTCTTTCCACCAGTCAAAAGTTAGGAGCATTAGTTAGCAAAGCTCGGTAGCAGCACTAGAATGAGGTTAACGTCAGTGATTCCTCAGGAGAGCTGCAATGCAGGGGTGGGTGGCTGGGGACACAGCTGGACCCTGCCAGTCACCCACTCTCTAGATCCCAATGGATTTTATAAAGACTCTATGTCTACCATATGATCCAGACACTCCATGCCTAGGTATTTCTGTAAGAGAGAGGAAAGCATATATCCATACAAAGACGTGGGCCTATGTTCCTATTAGCTTCAGAGCCAAAAGCTGAAAACAACCCAAGTGCACGCTCCCAGGCAATGCATGCACACACTGCGGCTTATCCACACTGTGGAAGGCTCCTCGGCAATAAAAAGAGATGAACCCTTTATCACACTTCCACATGAGTGAGTCTCCGCATCATGAGGCTGAACGAAAGAATCCATACCCAAAAAAAAAAAAAAAAAATCCACTTATATTAAATGATTTCTAAGACTCTAATAAATGCAAAATCATCTCCAGCGACAGGTAGGAGTGACTGCCCGGGCACCGAGGATAGGGGTTGAGAGTAAGCCTCTTCCTTTCTAGAGTAAAGAAGAGGCTTGGAAGGTGACGAATATGGTCATATCTTGATTGTGGAGATGGTTTTACGGACACATACGTACATCACACTTTTCAAATTGTATCCTCTAAGTACGTGCAGTATCTTTTAAATGCATGTGTAAGTTACGCTCCTCAGTAAGGCTTTTATAAAATACATCTCACGGTCCCATTTTCATCCCCTCCTGCATCCCGCCTCAACCCCCTTGCCCCTGTCTTGCTCGTTCAGGTACACCTAGACCAACCTCAGTTTAGCCGGCATCCACCTCCCCCCAACATCCCCTCCCCGCCCCCCCCCCCGGCTCCGCACCTGCACCCACCCAGGACATGAGCATGGAGGAAAACTCACCGCCTTGCAAACTGGCCTCGCTTTGAATGGTGACCCCAGCAGCCCTACCACACTCCCAAGCTTGTCCCTTTGCCCCAGGCCCTAGGTGACACTCGCACATTTTCTCCCTTTCAAGCAAACCTCCATCGGCGCCTACCCCATCCTCCGTCTCAGAGCTCCTAGTTCAGGGAGGGAAGAAATGGAAGAGAACAGAAGCCCTGGAGCTCGGAGTACCACATCCACGCCACCTGCTCGCTTCTGTTCCTGTCAACGCTGCCTGTGCTTCGGCTGGTCTCAGAGAACTCTCCCAGGTCCTCCCTGTAGCCAACCCCCTCCCGTGCTAAACCAGGGCTCTAACCTGCTCAAGGACTTCCTGCCCCGGGTTCTCTCCTGAGTATTTCCCTCCCGTGGATCACGCCCATCGGCGCATGCGCGCCGTTATTTCTCCCAACCAGAAGGGCAACGCCCTTCTCTACCCCCTGCAACCTCATGTCTTCCATCAAGCCCACTTCTCTACTCCACTTTACAGCCAACCCCACGAAAGAGCTGTGCTGGCTCACATCCACGATTATCCGTTCCCACCCCCACCCTGTTCTCTGTTGAACCCCCTTCATTCAGCATCCCCCTTCTTTGGAAACCATTTTCAAGGTCATCATGACCTCCACTTTGCTGGACCCAGTGGCCAAATCCAGTCCTCATCTTTTCTGACTCGTGGCAGCATTTGGCACAGTCCTGCCTCCCCCGTGAAGGCTAGTTGCCACTTGGCTCCCAGGACCCCTCTCTCTGCCGATTCCACTCCTACCTCTCTAGTCGCTGGGCTGCCCCCCCTCAACTTCCCAACTTCCATATCTCCAAGGTCCCAACACCCAGCCCTTGGGCCTCTGCCCTTCTCTATCTACACTCATTCTTTGGATATCTCCCAGCGCGTGGCTTTAAATATATCTCTCTGCTGATGACACCCAATTATAGTTCTCTAGCCAAGACTGCCTCGCTGAATCCAGACTCCTTGCTTCCCCCGTATCTCCCCCTGAATGTCAAAAAGGGGTCCCCAAATTAACATGGTTCAACCCAAACTCCTAATCCTCACCCTAAAACCTGCCTTTTCCCCATCTCAGTGAAAGGCTTCCAGATGCTCTGGCTAAAAACCTCACACTCATCCTTGACTCTATGCTTTCTTCATACTTCATATCAAATCCATCAAGAGACATGGTCAGCTCTGCGAGAAGCCAACGACTCCTCACCACCTTCCCTGCTTCCATTCTGTCCAAGGCACCATCCTCTCCTTCCACCACTCTTGCCTCCCTACGGTCTTAACTCGACCAGCAGTGCCGTCACAATGGCGGTCACACCCTGTCCTTGGCTCTTCCTTTCACACAGCAAAGCAATGTTCCACTGCGCCTCCAAGGCCCTCCGGAGCTGTGCCCTTGCCGGCCTGTCTGGCCATATCCACTAGAGCATTCGCTTGCTTTTCCGGTCCGCTGACTGGCCTCCTTGCTCTCCCTTGAACACCCACGTCAACCCATGCCTCAGTATTTGCATTGCTCTTGGGTCTGCCTAGGACATTTGTTCCTGAATTTCTTCAGGGCTGTCTCCCCAGGTCTACGTGCACACTTTTTGCTCTTCCAAAACGACTTTGGGTATCATTGGAGTTTCAAGCTTGCCATTAAGCTGGGAGAAAGAGGAACATTTAAAAAAAGTATTTTGCCGATGGCCCTGGCTAGCCTGGCTACCACCCTATCCAGATCCTAGTCAGAGTGAGCTGAGCTGGGGTAAGCGCGCAGCAATCAAGGAGGTAGGGCTTCAGGGTCTATGTATGAGGTCTCCATGTAGTGTTATAAAAGTGGTAAGTTTAAAATGCCAGCACATGGGGTACCCAGGTGGCTCAGTCGGTTAAGTGCCTGCCTTGGGCTCAGGGCATGATCCCAGAGTCTTGGGATCGAGTCCCACATCAGGCTCCCCGCTCGGTAGGGAGTCTGCTTCTCCCTCTGCCCTTCACCCTGCTTGTGTGCTCTCTCTCTCTCTCCCTCAAATAAATAAATAAGATCTTTTTAAAAAAGAAAGAAATCTAAAATAAAAATAAATAAAATAAAAATGCCAGCACATGGAGAGAGATGAATTTAATACTGGGAGAAAGTGGTGGGATTGGTTTGGGATTGTTACTTTTCATTATTAGCCTTTCTATATAATTTAAGTATTGTAATACCATGTGATAAAAATAAATGTAAATACCTAGGGCCACCTGGGCAACTCAGTCAGTTAAGCATCCGACTCTTGATTTCAGCTCAGGTCATGATCTCAGGGTCCTGGGATGGAACCCCACGTCCGGTTCCACACTGGGTGTGGAGACTTCTTAAGATTCTCTCTCTCCCTCTGCCCCTCCCTCTGCTCGTGTGCACTCTCTCTCTCTCTTAAGTAAATAAATAAATCTGTACAAATAAGTAAATAAATGACTGTAGACACCTGCCTACAGATCTGGATCTGACTGTAGCAGTCAGGATATGGGGCAGACCCTGGGTCTAAGTCATGCAGATTGAACGAATAGAAGAAATCCCCCCAAAACGGTAACAGCGAACAGCACAGCCACTGTTCACCAAGCCTTGTGTTCACCAACCACTTTTTAGGCGAACGTCTCTTCTACCCTCATTTCTTAGACTGAACCCAAAGGGCTACCCTGTCAGTGAAATGAAACGATACCCATTAAGCCTTAGAGAATACATCCTTCCTATATCACAAATGACAAACCGACACCAACGGCTCACATAGTTTGGTGCGGCCAACATACCATGGAGGAAAAAAAGGATATTAGACACATCTCATTAAAAAGAAACATACCAACTCTTTTTTGGATTTCTTTTTCAATGTTTTCTATCCCATTCCCTCAGAAATCTTATGAGAATATAAGCTATTTTTTGGTGAGAGTCAAGATGAGACTTCAAACTCTTTTTTTCAATTCTATTCTCTTCCTTGAGTGTAATAAAAACCAGGAAACTGTCTAGCATAATGTATCGAGTTGTCGAATCGCTACATTGTACACCTGAAACTGATGTAACATAGTATGTTAGCTGTACTACAATTTAAAAAAAAACACCAAATGGGAAAATAAAGATCAAATGAGATAAATAAATAAACAAATCGTTTTTGTCTTCATACTTCATCACCCATATAATTGAATAATCGTCCCCTTGAATCAATTTTAGTAGAACTTCAATTACAAGACAGACATGTAAAACAATGCCATTAGAGTTCACTAATTAAATCAGTAAATGTGCAAATAAAATGCTCTTCCCTTAAGAAACGAACCCACAGTCCTAGCCTGGATGGCAATGAGCCTCCTGGATGAGAAATTCTTCTCGGAGTCCCACAGCAGCTCTTCTATTTCTCCCACTAGGTGACTGAGTTTCATTCAGATAGAGTGTTTTTGTTTTTTAAAGATTTTATTTATTTATTTGACAGAGAGACATACAGAGAGAGAGAGAGAACACAAGCAGGGGGAGTGGGAGAGGAAGAAGCAGGCTTCCCGCCGGACCCTGAGCCAAAGGCAGACGCTTAATGACTGAGCCACCCAGACACCCCCAACCTTTTTTTTAAGATTTTATTTATTTATTTATTTATTTGAGAGAGAGAGCGCGTGCGAGCGAGAGAGCACAAGTGGGGGGAGGGATAGAGGGAGAAGCAGACTCCCCACTGAGCAAGAGCCTGACCCGGGGCTCGATCTCAGGACCCCAAGATCGGGACCTGAGCCAAAGGCAGGTGCTTAACCAACTGAGCCTCCCAGGCTCCCCTCTGCTTATAACTTTTAAGTTTTGATACACACTTCATGGAATAAATACAGTCTTACAAAATGAAGTACCATGATGTGAGGTCACAGAGCAAGCTAGAGGGTTTTGCCTGTTTCCGTAAAATTAAATTAACCAGATAATTGCTTTTTCTGATAAGGTATCCATCAGGTTTTCAATATATTAATTTCCCCACAGGAAACAGATCTTAAGAAACTAAAGGATAATCTTCAAATCGCATTAATAATCACAGTAGGAATCATAGGATGGAAATTCAGACACACCCACAAAAAAAGTAAATTTACTACATTCATTTTTTGCAGGTCCTGGGAAACTGATCGGCTTGCTCCTTGAACCCCCACATTCCTCCCCCACTACCCCTACTGCCTCCTCACCTGTCCAGCCAATTTGACGGCTGTTTTTCTTATCTTGAGCTAGAAAAGCCTAACAAACCCCTAAGAAGTTTTCTGTGTTAGGGCAACATAAGACACAGCCCATCCCAATTCAGCGCTGACCCGGTATACGGTATACAGGAGGCATGGGAAGCTGTCCACAAAGCCATTAGCACCACGATGAAAGAAAGAAGCCAAGACGTAAAAACCACTCCAAAGCAGCTGAGAGGCTGGTTCGTGGACCCCGGCTCTCCGCAGATGCCTCAAGGTCCAAGAACCCTCGGGGGGTTATATCAGCTACAAACACTTTCCCCCAAACCCCCCAGGGCTTGGGTCCCTCTTCAGCAAGTTGTCCTACCCTAGAGTAACCCCAGATGTTAGGAGTGGGGAGGCGGTCAGAGCAGAGCTGAGAGCCCCTTTGGGCTCACAGGGCCCAGGGGACCTGTGTAATTCACCTTGCACTAAGGGTAGATCACTCCGACCCATTCCCGCAGGTGTTGCCTGGTCTGAGGTTCCAGTTCTTAAATTCAAGATTCGCATCACTTTGGATAACCTCAGATTAGTGCAAGTGAAAAGAACGTCCCAACTAGCTTTGATTACAGCATTGTGCAGGGGAAAGAGCTCAGCCAAATCCTCCACTTACCAGCCGTGTCCACTCGGGCAAGTCACTTAGGTCCCAACTTCCTTGTCTTCAAGTTGGGGGTAAGGACAAGCACCTGGAACGGCTGTGATGCTTACAGTAACAGCTTAATTAATTAACAAGCATGATCAGAATAGGTATTGATTTGATCCAAATAGTTCATAAAAGTGGAGAACCAAGAATAGAGAGACATTCACACCTTACACATTTTGCTTTTAACTTAAAGCATAGAAAAATATCAACCTTTGCCAACTTGAGATTGGGTCATGGACCTCCTCCAAGAATGGGTCAGCCCATCAGAATCCCATTCTGCCTTTCTTGTATCAACCACACCCTCCACACATCATGTAAGAGCTCCAGTTTGGTTCCTTCCGAGGGACTAAAAAATACAGACATGCAAAGCCGCCAGAATGTGCAACCTCTCCAGCTGGTCATACTTTTTTGGATTCGTGCAATGCTGAGTCAATTGTGTGGCTCTGTTATCCTAAACGTCGTTTCTCCAAAGCGCTCCGCTTCATTTCATATACATATAACGCTCTTTTACTCTTATTTCATGAGTTTATAGGAGCATAGCCAAATTACCCCATCTCAATCCAAGTAAAAATGGTATCAGTACAGTGAGTCTTACCCAGCATTCCGCTCAGCTGGGGAGGGTGGAAATGGATGACCGCGAGCACCCTTGAGCTGCCCCAGGGCGTGGTCTGCCCAGGTGTGGAGAGCATCAGACAGCCTCATGAGGCCAGCTGAGCAGCCTTCCACAAAGTGGACTGTAGACAGTTCATTGTGTCATCGCTGTCTCCCCCGAGCCTGGTACGGTGCCTGGAATGCATGTGGGTCCGTACAACATGGGGGCAGCGGGGGGTTGGGGGGTAGTGTTATGGGAATCAGACATTTGCTCTGAACAACAGTGGGATGGCTCTTAAGTCCAATGAGCAAGTGTCACAGAGAAATCCCAGAAGGGCATCCCCCTGCACGATGTGACCGCAGCCTGCCTAGTCCCCATTTGCTAAAGAAGCTACAGGCAAGCACAAAAAACACATACTTTTCCAATGCACTTTTCTCAAGCCTTTCTGTCTCCTTCTTCTGCCAAGCTTTGTGCTTCTTGACGCGCGTTTCCCACAAGGCTCTGATGACAGAAATGTCGAACACGACCACTTTGTGTCCCATTTTGGGAGCATGAAATTACCTATTTAAGAAACATACATATGTCAGCTTCACACACACAGAGAAGAAAAGTTTTAGCATGAACTTTATTTTTTTTAAAGATTTTATTTATTTTAGAGAGAGAGAGAGTGCATGAGCCAGCGGTGTGTGTGGAGGGGTGTTGGAGAGCAGAGAGAGAGGGAGAGGGACAAGCAGACTCCCTGCTGAGCACAGAGCCCATGACACGGGGCTCAATCCCAGGACCCCAAGATCAGGACCCGAGATCAGGACCTGACCTGAAACCAAGAGTCGGATGCCCAACTGAC
Source organism: Ursus americanus (assembly GCF_024610735.1). NCBI lineage: Eukaryota > Metazoa > Chordata > Mammalia > Carnivora > Ursidae > Ursus > Ursus americanus. The sequence continues at coordinate 41,479,414 of NC_142140.1, read as the reverse complement.
TGAGCCACCCAGGTTCTCCGGTGTTAGCATGAACTTTAAAATGAAACAAGAATGAATCCTTCGTCTTAAGTCATGATGAAATGCTCAAGATGGCAGTTTGCAAATGTTCTTAAAGCCTGATACTACTCTGGGTAAGTCGGTCCAACACCCACCTGTGGCACTTCCTCTAGAAAGCCACACTTGTGTCTGCCCCTACCTCTCAGCCAAACTGTGGGTTCCCAAAGCCCCCTGGTCCCTCCACAAGCTTCATGGTTCCATGTTCTATTGGATTTTCCAGCATCTCATCTTCCCAATAGGCTGTATCATCCTCAAGGTTACGTTTGTGAGTGAATCAGAACTTACACACACACACACACACACACACACATACACTCCGGTGACCTCAGACTACACAGCAGCCACTGTTGAGCGACAAAACCAGTCCTTGCACCAAGCGCCGTGAGCACTTTCCCAGCCGGGACTAACCACACCCCAGAGCGTGGGGACGCATCCTGTGAGGGTCCCCTGCACCACAAAACCTCGCAGGCTGCTGGTCTCTGTTTATGTGGTTTTCCAAATGCAAGGAAAGTCAAAGTCAGGTACATCCTGGCCCTTCTTCGAAGCGAGCCCAGCACTGTGCCTGGCACACAGCAGGCCCTCCATAGGTATTTGTGGAATGAATAAATGAAAACCGAATAAAAGGTTTGCTCCCAGACTGCTCCCCTCCCAGGCTGCTCAGTGAGCTTTCTCTCTCCTTTTTATGTCCCCATCTTGTTTTTCCTGTTTGCTTTAAGTGATAATTTGCTCACTGGGAAAAAAAAAATTATCAGGACGTAAAAGTACATTTTAATGTTCATTCCACTAACCTACACTGATCTCCCTTATCTAAAAATAACTTCCTAGTTATCGTTTTAAATTTCCCCCACTTAACAGCATTGAAATCTAGCTCCATCCATTTCCTGATTCACACACACACACACACACACACACACACACACACACACACACAGTGTCAGTTGGCAAATCGTAGGGCTGTTGAATATTCTCTGCTCCAGTTCCAGACGCTTCTAAATGGCAGTCAGTGGGGATACGAAACCAAATATTTAATCATCTGACTCAGCTGTGTACTCTCCATGAATGGCTTGCCAGGCCGAGTGGGAGAGCTGGCTTATGTCTGTGCAGTGGAACGCCGGAGAACCATAATTTTCGTCTAATGAGCTGAAAATGCTGGCCCCGATTTACTTGTCTTTCACTTCATTTCTGACATCTGGGACTGTCTTTTGTCTCCCTAAAATTCTTTTACCTAAAGGAGATTTCTGACAAAGGTGCAAGTGATGCACCTTTTTGTGCGGACCTAGGTTTTCAGTTCTCTGGGGTAAATACATGGGCGCAGCATGGGGGGGGGGGTCCCTAGGATAACTCTGTGTTTAACCTTTTCAGGAACTGCTGCACTGTTGCCCCGAAGCGGCTGCATCATTTTGCTGCCCCGGAAGCTGTGCATAAGGGTCCCAGGGTCTCCACGTTGTCTCCACGTCCTCTCCACGCTCATTCTTCCGCTTTCTTCCATCATGGCCGTCCCAGTAGGTGGGCAGTGGTCTCTAGTGGTTTTGATTTGCATTTCCCTGACAGCTAATGATGTTGACTGAACATTTTTATGTGCTTATTGACCATTTTTATACCTTCTTGGGAGAAATGTCTATTCAGATCCTTCCCCAAATTTTAAATGGGGCCGTTTGTCTTTGTAATTGTTGAGGTAATAGTTCTTTAAATATCCTAAGCCCAGGTCCTTTGTTAGATACATGATTTGCAAAACTTTTTCAATTCCATCCTTTTACTTTTTACCTAACTATATGGTTATATTTGATGTGAGACTTTGTAGACAGAACGTTTTTTTTTTTTTAAGTAGGCTCCACACCCAACATGGGACTTGAACTCACAACCCTGAGATCAACAGTCGCTTCCTCCACTGACTGATCCAGCCAGGAGCCCCTGTTGACAGAATCTTGTTGGATCGTGTATTTCACACATTCCAACCATGTCTTTTAATTGGTGCGTTTGGGCAATTTATATTTAACAGAATTACTGATACTTTGCATTTCGGTCTAAATTCATCTATTACTCGTTTTCTGCTTGACTCCTCTTTCGTTTTCTTCTTTACACATTCCAGCCTTCTTTTGTGTTTATCTGAACATATTTTTAGTATTCCATTTATTTTCTCTATTGTGTTTTGGACTGTTTCTCCATGTAGTCTTTTCTTTTTCAGGGCTCCCCTAGAGAGGATAAACTCCCGGCTTCGCTTCTCATGGTCCATCAGAAACAATATTTTAACCACTTGTTGTGAGACATGGAAAGCTTACTACCACCGAGGTCCCCTAGGCTCTCACCTCGGTGCTGCCATTGTCCCCTGCCCTGAATCTGTCAGTGTTCTATTTTTGGCTTCCAATCATGACATGTTTTTAAAGAAATCACGAGGAGGACCCTAGCCCGTCATGTCTACCCTGATAATGGACCATATCTGTGGCTCTTCCCTCATTCCTGTTGTCCCATGTCCCCTCTGGTAGCACTTCCCTTCTGACTGAACAACTCCTCTTAACAGTCCCCTCAGACCGAGGACATTGGCTGCCAAATGCTTTATCCCCTTCACCTGAATATCTTCTTTTCACCTTCACTCCTGAAGATTGTTTGTGCTGGGTAGAGAACCCCAAGATCATTCTTTTCGCTCAACACTTGATAGACACTGCCTCTTTTCTTCTGGCCTCCCTGGTTTCCCACAAGAAATGTGCAGTTGTTGGAACCATAAGTCTCGTCAAGGTGACACATCATGGTTCTCTCAGACTTGTCGAGAATTGTTCCTTGTCTTTAGTTTTCCTCAGTTTCATTATGGTGAATCTGGGCATGGGTTTCTTTGGATTTATCCTGTGTGGGACTTGCCCAGTTCCTCTGGTCAGGAGGTTTTATCTTTTGCCAAATTTGGGGATTTTCAGCCATTTTTTTCTCCAACTCTTTTTTTTTTCTGCACTGCCCTCTTCCTCCCCTCCTTCTGGGACTCGGACAACACAAATATCAGCCCTTTCAATATCGTTTTGTAGATTTTTGAGGCTGTTCGCTTTTTTAGAAGTCTCTCTGCCTCTCTTTTCTCAGATTGGTAATATCCAGCGATCCATCTTCAAATGTCCCCCACCCCCGATCATCTCCATTATGTTGATGAGTCGATCACAAGGAGTGTTTTACGTCAATGATTGTCCGTTTTATTTCCAAAGTTGCCATTGGGTTCTTTATATCTTCTATTTCTTTGCTGATCTTTTCTACCTTTCCATTCACACCCCGAAGGCAGAGGGAGAGGACCTCAGACAAGACAGACTTGGAAGGGCTTCCAACCTTGTTTTAGAAGTTGCGGCTCAGCCCAGCAGACAGCAGGGAAGTCCTCTGGTTTGGTCCGGCTGGTCTGGCTCACTGGGCAAATGGTAGGCCACCCCCCGTCCCCAGAGTGCCAGAGAAGAACACCTGACCAGCCACCAGGGGCGTGGACATATGCCGTGGGGGTCCAGAGTCCACACTGGAACAGGCAGGAGACCTCCTCCCCCCACACTGTCCCTCCAGCGCCCTCCCCTGAGAAAGTCTAACTGGTATTCGCTTTGAAGGACAAGTACGTAAAGTAACAGTGCTGTGTGTCACACAGTACAGACATGCAAGGCTACGTTCAGAGTCGAGAGGCAGTACGTTGAAGACTAACACAGCGGGTGATCCGTGTGCTTCAGTTCCAACCTCACGTTTCCTCGCTCCGGCCTTCTGGGGTTGGGATTGCCTGCTCAACTGTCCTTTGACCGTGCCGTTCAGCTGCTCATGTGCGTCCCCAAGTGGCCGCCTGGGATGGAGGCCATGGTCCACACCGGCGCTCCGTTCAAACAGCAGAAGGCATGTTGATTAGGGGCAGCTCAGGGAAGAGCCCAGGGGCTCTCAACAACTTCATGGTTGTTCTCCAAGCTCTTCCCCCTCCTCGGTTCCCCTGGTTCTTCTAGATTCCTGGGGCTCCCTTTTACAGTCCTCTGGCCAGAGACCTGGGGCTTTAGTCCCCCTGCTTTGCTGTGCACCCACTTTGGGGGCCAAGTAGCAGGAGGTCCTGGGGAGGGAGAAAGCATCGAGAGTTTTCTCCACCCTCTGGGGCCTGCAACTCCTCTGATCCAAAAGGCAGGACCCCTTTCTCAACGTTTTGAGTGACTGAGGCCCTCCACTATCAACCTACCCCCCCATGCCCTTGCCCCTCCTGTCACCACTGAATCCTTTGGGGGCTGAGGCATGAGAGGATGCAGAAAAGAAAAACAGGGATTTGCCCCCACTCTCTGAGTATGAGGGGTCCCCTTTTCCACTCCTGAAGCAACATTAGGCACCCTTGTGCCCAATTCTGGGTTCCAGGCTGCCTTGAGTTCAGGCAGTAAAACGCTGCAGGGAAAAATGGGAAACATACCACAGGCTCTCTGCACTTGGAATTCTGGTGTCTTTCCCTTACTCTCTTGCAACCTGTTACTCTTCAGTCTTCATCTTCCTGTTTCGTGTATTCCTTCTGGGTTTCAGAGCTGCACTCCGTGGGACAGACACAGTGGAGGGCCCCTAACGCCGTCTCACCCGGAACCAGAAACCACTGCACTTAATTTGTCTTTTACCACGTTCCTTACTCTGTCATTTTCAAGCTCAGGAGCACTTAAGCTGCAAAGGTCTTAAGGTTTTGGCTTTTGACCCTCCCCCCCAAAAAAAAAGCTTCCATAAAAGCATACCAAGCCCCAGCCTGAAAACAAGAGAGCACAGTCCCCAGCCTGAAAGAGAGAAAAATTAGAAAGAGAGAAAGAACCAGACCGACTTAAATACTTTGAGGTGATCTCTACACATAAAAGCAAAGCAAAAGGCCAAAGTAAAGTGAGTTTTCCGAGCAGCGTGGACAGCCCAGGCAGCCCCGGGTACTGCAAGCTGGAAGGAGGGCTCTCTGTTCAGGGTGTGTGTGCTTGAGACCAACCAGCATGGCTCAGCCTCAGCTGTTGAGTGGCTGTCATTTTCTTAGACCAGCAAATCCTTGGGGAGTAGCCAGATCAGTCCATTAACTGCGGGTGCAATGAACACACACACACACACACACACACACACACACACACACACACCCCATTGCTCATTAGTTTCTATGCATTCATTTGGAGAAATGTAGTTCAGAATTACATCCTAGAAGAATGGTCTCTTCTTTTTGCCTTTGGGTTCTATTTTTAAATACTTGTAAATCAATATCAATGTCATATTTTGGTGGGAAAGAGCGTATGCTGTCTGTCATCTAACCATGTTCCCCACTTCCCCTGTATCTTGCAAGGCAGAGACGGTTCTACTCTTCAATTAAGAGGGTTTTGAATGTGCCGAATTTAAATCAAGGTCTTGCCTGTGAGATGTTCTGTTTGCAAATGTGTGTGACACAACGTACAGGTTCTAAGAGCAGTGAGAGAGGACCACGTTTGCTAGAGGTCTGCATGTACTGTCCAGAAAGCCCGGGAAGCTAAGAAATAACCAACCGGCGAATGCCAGGTCCAGCCCAGCCCCTGGTGTCCTGTGCAGTACAGGGCTGAACCTAGGCTTCCGTAGACAACTGGGCAGGTTCAAGATCAACCCTGGAGAGAGTAGCTCTATGGGTGGGTAGCGGATCAGAAAAGCGGTTTTATAATAGGAGCCAGTGAGTCATTCCAGGACAGGCAGGAGACCCTCCACCCAGACACAAAGTCACACTGGGGAGCAGAGAGTAGGGAGATGTCAGGGACGGATGCAGGGGCCAGTCCCTCAGCAGGTTGGGGAAAGAGAGACGGTCCCCTGGCAAATTTACAGAGCTAATCTCTTCTTTGTAGCATGAGCTCCAGTCAACACAACCTCTCAGGCAAATATGTAAAATGTAATTTCCTAAGCATTAGGTTTCTCCAGAACTACAGAAAGAGCACCATGATATATTATTTCAAAGCAGTAAAGAGAAATTCACCTCTACAGGATGTGGTGGGAGAGACCCTCCATTCAAATAAAGCAATATCCTCCTAAAGAAAACTTAACATCCAAGTGCACTCTCTTGAGCCCGCAATGGATTTTACAGCAAAGATTCACGGACCCAAGGGGACATCTGATTCCAGTCCCCTGCTGGAGATCCATCTGGCTTTGCACTGCAGCTGAGCCACGAGAACACGGATCCCTAGATTTGCGCTGCACCGTCTGCAGCCACGGAGCATCTTCCAAAGAAGCAAACACCTGGGACTAGAAGAGAGGAAAGGAAGCCAATGATGTCACTCATGGCAGCAGAAAGGACACTGGGGCAGAGTGACCTGAGGCTCCTTTTTCTCCAGTACTTAGTGTTCTGGGTCCTGAGTGAACATGTCAAGAGACTCTCAAAGGTTGGATTCATGGTGGAAAGGAAAATTCCTCCTGGAAAAACCTTTTGCTTTACTGCTTTATTTCAGTAAAGGGCAAGATAGTAAATATCGTAGGCTTCGCTGGCCAACTGGCAAAATGGAAGATACCCTGTAGGTACTTAAACATCACAAAAGAGAAAACTCCCGGCCGGCCCCTCCCTGCTGTCTTGCCCTGCGCCGGCCAGAGCCATGCCTGTGCTTCCCTGTTTTGTGCTCACTTACCACCTGCTAGAAACACTCTCAGGACAAGAGCAACGGCCCCAAGAGGGAAAGGCCCAGCAGGTCAGCACGCAGACGGACTGGGAATGGGGACCTGCTGTAGTCAGTTTCACTCTCTGTCCTGGTGACACCCAGATGCTGGTGTGACCTTCTCGTCTCCTGACAGCTCAAGTTGAGTAGCTGGCTGGAGGCTAAGTGGACTTGCTAAGTCACCAGCTCCTAAGCAGAGATTCCACTGCTTGGCGCCCAACCATTGCCAACAGTAGAGCGTCCAACATGTAGAGAGCAACCAGCGTGGACCTTGGGCAGTTGCGAGATACAGCTGGCCAGGTAGACAGACCCTGAAAGTGGAGGGGTTGGGGGGGGCTCCAGCTTGGTCTCCATGGCTCACAGTGCTAGCCCCCTCCAGCGGTGCCCACATGCCATACAAAAACACGTGCCGGTCTGTGTGCACATCCCAGGGTTAGTGAACAATAAACTCGATTTTGCTTTGTGGCTATGATGGCTTTAAATTGTACCCACAAATTCCTTGACATTCTTTCCTTTAAGAGGGTAGAACTTAATCCCCCCCCCACCACCACCAAGCATGGGTTGGATTCAGTGACGCACTGCTAATGAATAAAATGAGGTGAAAGTGCAGCTTCCGAGACCAAGTCCCACCAGGCACTCCTCTCGCTAGCTCTTCGGTCGTGAGCTCCGGGGGACGTCAGCCACTGTGTCACGAGGATACTCAAGCAGCCCTATGGAGAAGCTTCATACAGAGAGGAACAGAGGCCTCCTGCCAGCAGCCATGTGAGGGGCCACTGTCTAAAACAGATCTGCCAGCCCCGGTTGAGCCTTCAGATGGTAGCAGCCCCAGAAGACATCTCAGCTGCAACTATACAGCAGACCCTGAGCCAAGACCACTCAGCTGAGCCATTCCCGAGCCTCAGAGGCTGTGACATAATATGTTTCTTGTATTATGCTGTAAGTGTCGGAGGTGATGCTATGCAGCAATAAATCATTAATATGGGGCACCTGGGTGGCTCAGTCAGTGAAGCATCTGCCTTTGGCTGGGGTCATGATCCCAGGGTCCTGGGATCGAGTCCCAAATCGGGCTCCTGGCTCAGTGGGGAGTCTGCTTCTCCCTCTGCCCCTCCCCCTGCTTGTTCTCTCTCTGACAAATAAAATCTTTAAAAAAATAAATAAATCATTAATACAGTGGACAGCAAAATAAGAATCAGTCTCAATGTACACCAGCATCTCGTGTCTGTATCTTGCTGCCTCCTTGACATATCCACTTGGATGTCTCACACATATCTCAAAGAAACACAGTGCCTTCCGAAGTTCCTCACTTAGAATCTAACCCTTCCTGGCTGCCTTAATTCCTCACTTGACCCTGTCATTACCTGGAGGTCACTCCTTTATGCCCTCTGCTTCCTCACCCCGCCCACCATGCGGGCATGAACACGTTCACACACACACACATTCGTCCGCACAGCCGACGTGTCACCCACGTCTTATAGGGCATGCATGTCTCACCACCAGTCAGGGTCACAGCTCACCTCGGTCGTGCAGAAGCCTCACAGCTGCCGTCCGGACTTCCCACTCACCCACATCCAATCCATTGGTCGCACCACAGTGAGAGAATGAGATCATGCTGTCGCCTGGCTCCAGCGCCCCAGAGACTTCCCTCTGCGATGAGGGCGAGATCCCAGCTCCTCCCAGGGCCCAGTGAGACTCTGGCATGATCCACCCTCAGCCGCTCTCATCCTCAGTGCCTCACCCACCCCACACTTCTTTGTGCCTCAGACCCCGCACACGCTGCGCCCTCTGCCTGGACCCTCTTCCCCCATCTGCCCGGCTTCCCCGCACCCCACGCCCCCGAACTCAGCTTCGGTGTTCTCTCCTCAGCACGGCCTTCATCGCCTCCTCATCTAAGGTAGATCCTCCGGTTATCTCCTCTCTCAGACTCTTGCTAATTTACTTCACAGAACATCATCCAAGTTGAACTACTTGCTCATTGGTTTAATTATACTTTGACCATGGACTGTGCTGAGAAGGGCCACGGTTTACCGACAGGGGCAGCCACCTGAGAAGCCCCAGGCGTGGGCTCAGAGTCAGCCACGGACCCTGAGTGGTTGCCAGGGGACAGATGGTGACAGACAGTAGCCCTGGAGGGGATGTAGCCAGGCTCCTGCTTCTGGACCTCAACACAGAAACCCTGCATGTTGAGCCAGTTTCCTTGGTGTGTATCTCTGTTCTTTGATTCCTGAGAACCCCAAATAACTGACATTCCAGGCACTCATCAAATGCGGAAGGATGAAAGTCCCCGCCCCTCAGCTCTCCATCTGGAGAGAACAGATGCTCACAGAGATACATTTCAGGGTTGCGTGTGGATTTGATAATGGGGGAGGAACAGCCGCTGCGGAGTCAGAAGAGGAGGGGCGCCCTCAGGTGCGCGTGGGGAGGGGGAACTCGGGGCGGTCCCACCGGACCCTGAGGAAGGTGAAAGGGACTGTTCACGCAGGTTGGCTTGGATAATTGTTCACACTCCCTCCACAACCCAGGTACATTAGAATCCCTTTACAGAGCCATCCGCTGTCCGAGCCAGAGGGCATGACCGGAAAAACATGTCCCCTGGCACCAGAACACTCGTCCCCACTCAGAAGCCCAATGCCAGGGTTCCAGGCAGGAGGGGCACTTTCTGGTCACCTCGTCTTCCCCGTCCTGGTCAAATGGCAGACTGGGCAGAAGGAGGTGGGAGGTTGGGTACAGGGCTCACATCTCTGAGGGTCTAAGGTATGAAGGATCTGGGGGAGAAGACCCAATGAAGCCCACAATAAGGTGCCCGGCCATTCTGGGTGCCCCCCCCCACGCCAGGCTGGGAGAGGGACAGCAGCAAGGGGGGAGGTGTGTCTAGGCAGAGGGCACAGTGTGCGCACAGTCTGAGGGACGGAGCTGAGGTTGGGGGGGGGCCCCCCGAACATCCATGGGGAGAGAGGCCTCACCCCATCGTCCCCACCTGCTCTCCAGAACCCCAAGGGCCCCTCTTTCTCTGGGCAGACCAGCTCCAGGCTTTCCACAGCATTCTTCCCAGCAGAGCCGCCATGTGACTAAGACACCCACCGCCAGCCTTGCTGGAACTAAGGGAGTGACTGTGACCATGGGGATTCCTGGTGACACCACTCTACAGAGGGGGCAATGACATGGCCAACAAGGGGCCTTCGTGACGCACAAATCCCATTCGATCTTCACCTAAGGCCACTGACCGGACTCCGGTGCTGGAACACAGAGTGAGTCTTCTGGTAGAAACAGTGGGGTTATTAAAGGCTAAATACTCAAGTGAGGTTAGTATGGTCGCGGTATTTCAGCCAAATTCTGAATTAAATTACATTTTCTGTAGCAAGGTCAGAATTTCCCTGCGAACACCCATTATTTTCATGGTAATTTGTTAAACTAGGAAATCCTGGCTGGGAGGCAGAGGCCCCGGGGAAGGGATTAGGAGGACCTTCTCAGAGTCCGCCCGCCTGCCTGGGCAGGAGTCCCGCAGCCTCCACGGAGAGCTGCGCGTCCCTGAGATGGTCACCTAACCTCTCTGCACCCCGGTGTCCTTGTCGGAACAGAGGACTGGTGACAGGATCATGTGTGATGATTTGTGTCAAGTGCTTAAGACAGTACCTGGCACCTAGTAAAGCCCCCAAAATGGCAGTTGAAAGAAAAGAAGGAAAGAAATGAAGACAGACATTGTCACCAGAGAAATGTAAGCTACAAGTACCTGAGGATTCTTCTGCACCGGGCAAGGCTAGTGGAGGTTCTCTGCCAGATCGCCCCAGCCCCTGAGTTACTGGAGAGGATTTGGCGGAAAAGAGTCACCAGCACAGAGCTGAGGTGCTTACAAAACCAGATGACTCTCCCCTGGGTCTCCGATCCGTTTCCCCACCCACCCTGTCCCCAGCAGGGGGGAGATGGTCCCAGGAGGAAAGACTTCCCGCGCAGATGTCAATCATCCCTTTCAGGGCACCAAGACACAAACAAAGTTGATTTATCTCCCCTAGACAACACTTTGGACCAGAAAGCTTTGAGCTCAGACTTGGGCACCAGGCAGTTTACTGGGAAAACCCCACGAACCAGGAGCAGGAATCTTGGGGACCCCCCTCCCGCCATAGCAGCGGTCTTGCTGGGGACCACCTGCTCCGGCCACATTCTCTCCTTTTCCATTAAATTCAGTCCTCGCCCTAAAATGCAGAGAAATGCATGAGCCTCTGCACTGTGTCCCACTGGGGGTGTTTGCCCCTGTCCTGCCATGGCACGGTGGGAAAGATATAAACAGGAAGGCGCTGCCCCCCTCAACGTCCCAGCAGGTGCCACAAGCCCCCTTGCTCCCAGGCCTCCCACGATCCCCCCCAGTCTCAGGAGCAGACGCTCACTTGCCCCTGCCACGTCCCCACCCCCAAGACGGCCACCTACCCGTGACTGCGTGGCAGCCCCAGCCCCTGCCCGCCGCCTGCCCAGTGGAATCCGGGTTGTGCAGACTGTTGATACCCGTGGCTGCCCCACACTGGAGCCTCCTGGCCTGTGCGCTAACGGGCTATATTTGTCAGCTGATAATATGATCTGTAGGACATGTGCTGATAAACTATCTATTCTATGTGACTCAGCCCGGCATGAGACAAAACACATTTCAGAAGGGAGGGCTTGGCACGGGGCAAAGGACGAGCTGGCCAGTGCGAGCCCTACAACCCGGCATTACCGCACCTCCCGCACAGATGGCCCGGCCTTTTCCCACGGCCCCGTCCTGAAGCGTGTCGAGTAAAACAGGCCAGAGAGGGGAAAGGGCTCTGTCTCTTTGCACTCCCAGCGAAGAACAAGAAAAGCAGGATCGGAGCACCATACGACCCAGCAAATGTGAAACTGTTTTCAATGTTTGAAGCTATACAGCTATCACCGGCCTGGATTTCACCTTGTTTTTCTTTTAAAGTTTCTAAAACATGTGAATTTAGGTTCTCTTTCGTGATTTTTACTAACTGGGCAAAGATGCTTTGCTGATATCCAACATTGTGACAATCTGACAATCAATTAATCAGGAATTGCTCCCACCTCGCTGAACCTCCACCCCACATCTCCCACCTAGCCCCCGCCCAGCCCCCACCCCTGCCTGTACCAAGAGGGTCCTTACAACCACCCCCATTTCTGGGCAACAGACTCCTCATACACCTTCATCCTAAACAGAAAAATACCCTTTGTCTAATATAGATATAATAATTCTAACTAAAAAATAGTTGGATTTTGAAGGGACCATTTTCTATGTGTTGACACTTGTAATTAAATTATCATTTTATTAATGCAATCCCTATCAAAATACCAACAGCACTTTTCACAGATCTAGAACAAACAATCCTAAAATGTATCCAGAACCACAAAAGACCCCAAACAGCCAAAGCAATTTTGAAAAAAAGAAAAACAAAGCTGGAGGCATCACAATTCCAGACTTCAAGTTATATTACAAAGCTGTAGTCATCAAAACAGTATGGTACTGGCACAAAAACAGACACGTAGATCAATGGAACCGAATAGAAAACCCAGAAATAAACCCACAATTATATGGCCAATTAATCTTCAACAAAGCAGGAAAGGATATGCAATGGGAAAAAGACAGTCTCTTCAACAAATGGTGTTGGGAAAACTGATCAGCGACATGCAAAAGAATGAAACTGGACCCCTTTCCTACACCACACACAAAATAAACTCAAAATGCATGAAAGACCTAAATGTGACACCTGAAACCATAAAAATCCAGGAAGAGAACACAGGCAGTAATTTCTCTGACATCAACAGTAACAACATTTTTCTAGATATGTCTCCTGAGGCAAGGGAAACAAAAGCAAAAATAAACTATTGGGACTTCATCAAAATAAAAAGCTTCTACACGATGAAGGAAATGATCAAAAAACTAAAAGGCAACCTGCACAATGGGAGAAGATGTTTGCAAATGACACATCAGATAAAGGGTTAGTACCCAAAATATATAAAGAACTGATACAATTCAACACCCCCAAAAAATCCAATTAAAAATGGGCAGAAGACAAGAACAGATATTTTGCCAAAGAAGACGTCCAGATGGCCAATAGACACATGAAAAGATGGTCGACATCACTCATCATCAGGGAAATGCAAATCAAAACTATAATGAGATATCACCTTTTATCTGCCAGAATGGCTAATATCAAAACCACAAGAAACAGCAAGTGTTGGTGAGAATGTGGAGAAAAAGGAACCCTCGTGCATTGTTGGTGGGAAGGCAAACTGGTGCAGCCATTGTGAAGAACAGAATGGAGTTTCCTCAAAAAGTTAAAAATAGAAGTACTCTATAATCCAGTAATCACACTACTGGGTATTTACCAAAAAAAAACAAAAAAGACAAAACCACTAATTGAAAGAGATACATGCACCGCTATGCTCATAGCAGCATTATTTATAATAGCCGAACTATGGAAGCTGCCCAAGTGTCCATTCTATTCAGCCATAAAAAAGAATGAAATCTTGCCATTTGCAATGACATGGAAAGAGCTGGAGAGTATAATGCGAAATACATCAGTCAAATACCATATGATTTCACTCATGTGGAACTTAAGAAACAAGACAAACAAGCAAAGGAAAAAGAGAAAGACAAACCAAGAAACTACAGAGAATAAACTGCTGGTTACCAGGGGGAGGGTGTGAAATACACGAAGGGGATTAAGGAGTATATTTGGGGTGAGCACTGGGTGATGTATGGAAGTGTTGAAACACTATATCGTATACCTGAAACTAATATAACACCACAAATTACCTATATTGGAATTAAATTTTTTTAAATAAGGTTTTTTATTTTAATAAGCAAAAAAAAATTTTAATGCGTTATCATTTTAAATTGCATACCAAGTTGATGGGAATCGAATAAGTCTCTGTGACAATATTAAATCCTACCTCTAAGATGTTGGATGTGCTTTTTATTGCTTAGAATTTGGATTTCGCTTTTGATACATAATTTAAGTTTCCTGTTTAGTAATTGTTTCGTTTGGGTTTGGTTTGGTTTTGTGTATAGTGTTCTGAACCAAAGAATTTAAATTGAAAAGGTAGTTTCAGGTCAAACGCTACTTAAATATTTTTTCAATTTCAAAGAAGACTAACTATTCAAAAGCTCAATCATATTTAAGCGGAAAAATATTTTCCCCCACCAATACATTCAAGCACAACGGGCGTCCTTTATGATGCCAGGGTTAGAGAAGCCAGCCATTGTTCAGCCCGGGCTCCTCAGTCTGCAGTGTGCACTCAAATAGGATTGAGAAATTTAGCAAATAAAAATACTTGCAGTTATATTTGAATTTCAGATAAACCACAAGCAATTTTTTAATATAAGTATGTTTCCAATATTGCCTGAGTCATACTTTAAAATTATTTGTGGTTTATCTGGAATTTCAATATTCCTGGGTGTCCTGTATTTTCTCTGGCAACCCTCCACCCAAACCACCTAGGATCTCAGTAAGTGCAGAATCGGACGCAGGAGGCCAGCGAGGGTCCCAGAGTCTGTCTCCCTAACAAGCTCCAGGTGATGCCATAGCTGCTGGTCCGGGGACGCCAGCACAAGGGGCCCTAAGGACCTGGAATTAGCACAGTCTGGGGCAGTGGTACCCAGGACTGGCTCCTCATGGGCATGGCCTGGGTGGACCCCTCTCCCCCTAGGAGGCTCTGATTCAATCAGTCTGGGGTGAGGTCCAGCGATCATAGTTCAGCAGGCTCCACAGTGGCCTCTGATTCACAGGCAGGGATGTGAATCAGGAAGTATTTAAAATACTCAGTGTACTTACGTTAACACAAGGAATTGTTATTATTGTATTAAACTCACTGTGTGTAGATGCTGCATCTCTTGGTTGTGTCCAGAGGAACTTCCAGGGGCGCCTGACTGGCTCAGTCGGCAGAGCATGTGACTCTTGAGTTGTAAGTTCAAGCCCCTCCTTGGGTGTAGAGATTACTTAATGAAATCTTAAAGAAAGAAGGAAAGAAAGAAAAAGAAAGAAAGAAAGAAAGAAAGAAAGAAAGAAAGAAAGAAAGAAAGAAAGAAAGAAAGAGGAAAAAATAGAGACAGAAAGAAAGAAAAGAAAAAAGAGAAAGAGAGAAGAGAAAGAAAGAAAGAAAAGAAAAGAAGAAAGAAAGAAAGAAAGAAAGAAAGAAAGAAAGAAAGAAAGAGAAAAGAAAAAAGAGAGAGAAAGAGGGAAGGAGGGAGGAAGGAAGAGAAAGAAAGAAAGAAAGAAAGAAAGAAAGAAAGAAAGAAAGAAAGAAAGAAAGAGAAAGAGGAAGGAAGGAAGGCACCTGGGTGGTTCAGTCAATTAAACGATTAAGCATCTGCCTTTGGCTCAGGTCATGATCTCAGCATCCTGGGATTCAGCCTCATGTTGGGCTCCCTGCTCAGTGGGGAGTCTGCTTCTCCCTCTCCCCCCTGCTCCTGCTCTCTGAAGTAAGTAAAATCGAAGAAGAAGGAGAAGGAGAAGGAGAAGGAGAAGGAGAAGGAGAAGGAGAAGAAGAAGAAGAAGAAGAAGAAGAAGAAGAAGAAGAAGAAGAAGAAGAAGAAGAAGAAGAAAGAGAGAGAAAGCAAAAAAAAAGAAAGAAAGAAAGAAAGAAAGAAAGAAAGAAAGAAAGAAAGAAAGAAAGAAAGAAAAGAAAGAACGAACTTGCAGTTTCTGAGCTCCCAAGGGGCAGCGGGTAGGACTGTGCCCTGTGGTCTTCACCCCCCAGGGTCCCCTTACAGTCCCCAACTCTTACACAGTCTTCTTATTACCAACCACAGCTGCTTCCTCAGAGCTGGGCTCTCTTTTACACACTTCAGCTCTGGCTGGGCTTGAAGCCTCTCACCAAGTGCAGTCCGCAGCTTCGGGGTCTCCACGGGGGGCCCCCAGGTGTGCCTCTGATCTGAGGGGGTCCCCTACACAAACAGCCCAGAGGTCCCTGGGGCCAAGTGCTCTCCTCACAGCCATTCTGAGCCGAGGACGCTTGTGGGAACGCTGAGTCACACGCACTGCAAAGCCTTCTTCCAAGTAAACCCCTGGTGTCACATGCCTGTCGTCACTGTGACATAATGATAGAAGAATGAAAAACCCAAAATGTCATAAACCGATTCATCCAGCTGCAGTGACCGTTACCAAGTGCTTCCCGCTGCAGAAGGAGCGCGCAGTGGGGGCCCCTGCCTTACAGCTTGGCAGGTGCCGCTAAAAGCCCCCAGCACAGCGGCGAGGAAGGGCTGCCCCTGCCCCCACGTAACAGTAACTTACATTAACTACATGACCAAGCGATACGATTTGGGATGCACTGGGTGCAATCAAAATACATTATGAAAGTTAATTTGACCCAATTCTCTGTACTTTGCTAACGTGACTAGCCAGAACATTTAAACTCACACATGGGGGAGCGCCTGGGTGGCTCAGATGGTTAAGCGTCTGCCTTTGGCTGGGGTCGTCATCTCCAGGTCCTGGGATCGAGCCCCAGGTCTGGCTCCCAGCTCGGCAGGGAGTCTCCCTCTGCTTCTCCCCCCTGCTTGTGCTCTCTCTGACTCTCTCTCTCTCTCTCTCTCTAACGAATAAATAAAATCTTTTAAAAATAAATAAATAAGTAAACTCACACATGGGGCTGGCACGGCATTTCTTTTGGGCTGCACTCCCCGAGGAACAGAGCCTAGACGTGGGTGACCCCAGTGGGCCATCCTGACGGCTGCTCCCCTCACCACCAAGAAGGGCCACCAAGACGGCTAAGAGCACAGGATCAGAATGTGGCGCCTCTCCAAGACTTTCATGCAGTTAGTTTTTCTCTGGGAGGCGGCCAAACCTCTTCCCCAGTACAGTTATTCAACTGCAGGAGGCCAGAACGCTGATCTGTGCCAGGTCCGCCGCTGGGAGTAGTGTCATCTGTATCCTGGACGCGGACCACACAACCCTGCGGTCCCCCGGGCAGTCTGGACATGATGCTCACCGGCGCCCCCTGGAGGACAATTTTGCCGATAACTCGGCTGTATTAGGAAACCCAGGGAAGCTTCGGTCATTCCCACTCAGCCAAACTGTCACGATCAAGAATGCCAATCTTAAAATTCCCATTGGAAGCTCTTCTTGTGTGCTGGTTCAATTGGAGATGGAGCTACTTTTGTTTATTTTTTCTTTTTTTTAAATTTTGGTACTATCTTTGTAAGATTAAAATGAAACACACACACAAAGTCAAAACAAAACAAAAAACCAAAAAACACACATACCTGGATAGCTCAGTTGGTTAAGCATCTGCTTTGGCTCAGGTCATGATCCCAGGGTCCCTCAGCAGGCAGCCTGCTTCTCCCTCTCCCTCTGCTGCTCCCCCTCCTTGTGCTCGCTCTCTCCGTCAAATAAATAAATAAAATCCTTTTTAAAATGCCTAAATGTGCGAGAACTATAGTAGACGGTTATCTAATAAAGATATAAGATATCTTACAAAATGCAAGAAGCCTATGGTAGAGCATCTCTGGGGGGCAGGTGTTCATATTCCCATTGCAGGAGGATAATGCAGGCTACTGAAGCGGAGGCTTAGTAAGCATTTTAAAGCAGGTTAAATGTGCCCCGGGGTATGCACTCACCTTCCCCCTTCCACCCGCCCTCAACCTAGTTGTTGAAAAACTCCGAGAAGCATGGCCTTGGGGGCGCCTGAGTGGCACAGCGGTTAAGCGTCTGCCTTCGGTTCAGGGCGTGATCCCGGCGTTATGGGCTCGAGCCCCACATCAGGCTCCTCCGCTATGAGCCTGCTTCTTCCTCTCCCACTCCCCCTGCTTGTGTTCCCTCTCTCGCTGGCTGTCTCTATCTCTGTCAAATAAATAAATAAAATCTTAAAAAAAAAAAAAAAGAAGCATGGCCTTGGATATTGGCATCAGTCTGGCACAGTGTGACCTGGAACGTGGACACAAGGAGCGCCTACAAAAAAATGCTTCATAAACAAAGTCCCCATCAGGGACAAACCTTGATCAAACTACACCTGAGCCTGTATAGAGCTCTGGGGAAAACCGGCTCGGAACAGCTGAACGGCTTATCTAGAGATGAAATCAGACAATGGATTTCCGACCTGGTGATTTTCAGGAGTGGATAAGGAGAAAGGCAAATACATACCCAGAAATCGAGATGGGGGGGAAATGCCATTTTGTCCCCTGTTATAAAAATCTTGAACTCGCTGTAGCCTTGCTCTAGCCAGAAGGATCCCGTTCTGGGCAAGCTAGTCTGCTCAGGGTCCCGCGCTGTCTTTCCGATGAATCCCCCTTGTGGCCTTTCGCTGTCTGATTTGTCAGCAGTGAGCCTGTTCCCATCCTGTCTCCGTCCGTTCGGGCTGCTCTTCTATAAAGTACCGTACACGGGGTGGCTTATAAACAACAGAAATCTACTTCTCACAGCTCTGGAAGCTGCAAGTCCAGGATCAAGTTGCCAGCAGGGCTGAGCGGGGGGCCCTCTTCCAGGTGGCAGACTTCTCATGGTTGACCTTGCATCCAGTACTCTTGTGAAAGGTACTGATGATGTAAGTCTGCTGGGGCTGCCAGAGCAAATCCCAGAGACGGCGGGGCTTCAACAACAGACATTTCTTTTCTCACAGTGCGGCGGGGGGAGGGGGGGGCAGCGGCGGCTAGAGGTCCAGGGTCAAGGTGTCAGCAGGTGTGGTTTCTTCTGAGGCCTCTCTTCTTGGCTTGCAGGTGGGCGTCTCCTCCCTGGGTCCTCACCTGGTCTTCCCTGGGCCGCACGCACACCTGGGGCCTAATCTCCTCTTCTCCTAAAGATGCCCGTCCTATTGGATTAGGGCCCACCCACATGAGCTCACCTGAACTACCTCATCAAGGGCCCTATCTCCAGCAGTCATTTCTGAGGTTCTAGGGGTGAGGACTTCAACATGTAAATTTGGGGACAACACTAATTAAGCTCAGAACACTTCTCAAGCCCCATAGTTAAACTCTAGAGTCTTCTAGATTGTCTGCCCGTAGAATCAGGTTGTTGGTGAATAATGTGTGTGTGTGTGTGTGTGTGTGTTTATTGTACAAGAAGAGACAAGGAGACTAACCAAACAGAATAAGGCAGCAGAATAAGACATTCAAACAAACCCTCACAACACATGAACAAATGATTGCTGTTGAAAAATGGCATGGAGAGCAATAAAGTAAGAATGATCTTTCCCATGATCTTTTAGGGGCTGAGTCTTTGTGTAGATTCAATGCAACGGACACCACAGAGCAGTGAGTAAGAGCAAACTTCTACAAACACCACGCATAGCTCCCCCCAGCATAACGTGGAGCAGAAGGAAGCAGACATTCACACACACTTGGGATTAGATAAAGTTCCAAACCCCGGAGAAACCGGTCTATGGGATTAGCAATGAGAAAAGCAGTCAGCTTTGGGGAAGGGGGGGGGGAATTCTGGGGTTCTAGTAATATTCTTATTCTTGACCTGGGTAGTGATTACGTGGTACTTTGGAATAATTTATTAACCTACAGCCCTTGTTATTTGTACATTTTTATGAGTGCCTGTTATACCTCAATTAAAAAAAAAGAGTTCCAAAGTGTTTGCATTGAGTCCATATTGCTGGGTAACAAATTCTCACAAACTCACTGGGTTAACACAACATCCACTGATAATCGCAGGGGTCTTAGATCAGAAGGGCAGCCGGGCTCGGCTGTCTCCAGAGTGGGGCACACTTCAAAGTTTCCCAGGGGCCGATTGCAAACAGGAAGCCTCACTGTCATTGATTTCTGATAGGACTTGGGATTTGCATTTCAGCCTTGGACTTCCACTTGCTCTAAATCCATTTCAAAACCATTAAGAGCTGTGAAGAATGCCCGGATGCAATCACATACCAAGTCCACTTAAGTACTCTTAAATGAGAATATCCAGGTCTGTGAAACCCGCTCTCTGCGGGTTGCCAGCCACTGAGCCTTGACTCGGTCCGTGGGGCCCCGGGAAGTGACCGCTCCCTCCCCATCAGCAGTGTTCTGATAAAGTAAAATGGCACTTGGCATCGATTTCTGGGCTTGTCTTACGGCAGAAGGAGGGGGCGGTGAGGCAGCAGGAGACCCAATATTGGAGATCCCTGTCTCCCCCCCTGCGCTCAGCATAGAGTAGCCAGTCAGTATTTGTTGAATTTGATTCGAGGAAGGGTGTTGGTGGGAAAGAATTCTAAACCATAGCCACAAGACTTTTCCAGTCAGTGCATCAAGATTATCTTGCCTTCGAGATGGCGAACTCTCCTGAAGAAATTGCCCCAAATCGGGGAGGTCTGGAGCACTTGGGATTTCTTTTTCTCTCCCTGATTGTTGGGGGGAGGGGCACTTTGTTGTATTTCCTGGCTCTCGATAGGGAAAGCGGGTTGTTTTCCTGTGGTGCCTCTCAAAGACCTTGAGCCCTTGTCCACCCCCACCCCCCCACCTCCAACCCCCCCCCCACCTCCGCCTTTGAGAAACGGAGGCTAAAACGACATTTCCATCAGCCAGGGTTGGGGCAGATGGAGTCAGATTACCACAGGCAGACACAGCACGGGAGGCTGGGGAAGCCAAAATTCTGGCACACTTGGTTTTTGGACCTCCTAGTCTGGGGGGAGAAGGCAGAGGGGGAAGGGCAGGTGAAAGACAGGAAAACAAGCACTTTACAATACAGTGTTGATGAGATAAGGTGAACTCCCGCGGTGGGCACCGGCAAGGGGCTCTGTGCTAATCAGAAGCCAGGGAAGGGCTCCCCAGAGCAAATGGCAAAAAAAGAAGCCAGTGCACGTTCCCTCTAAGACCTTCCTGCCCCCTCATGGAGAGAGAAATACAGCATCCAACCAACCCCGGGCAACAGTATAAATCCAAAGAATGAGATACTATTTTTACATACAGAATTAGTAAAAAATTAAGAGGCTTTTTGCAGCCAGCTGGTTAGGAGAGGGACGTGGGGTGGGGGAGCAGAAGTGGGGGGTATGTAGAGACTGGTACAGCCTTCTTGGGAAATGATCTGGACGTGTCCATGCTTCAGCCACGCAATTCCAGTGCTAGGCATGTGCTGGCTGGAAAGACTTTCTCCCTCTCAGCAATAAAGCTGTTTGTCCTTATCATTGTGTGTCCACTGGAGTCCCACTTTTCATTTCCTTCCAGAACTTTGCCTTTGCATTCGCAGCTTGGCTAACTGTTTGGCCCAGGAGGCTCCGCTCGCAGCCTGTCTCAGCTTTGGACATGCCTTCCTCACTAAGCTTCATCATTTCTAGCTCCCTCCCGAGGAGAGGGAGAAAGACGGGAACCACGGGCCAGCACAGGATTGACACAAACCTTCAATTTGTACAAAAAACAAACAAAAACACAGCGTCTGCGGAGCGCAAGGCAGCAAAGCGCGGTAACGGGAGACCTACCTGTACTGTACTTTCTTTGCACTCTGCTTCCTTGCAGTTCTCGGGGCTGGTACAGGGCCAGCTCCTGTACACTGCCCTCCCCCACATCCAGCTTCCAGAGCTTCCAGCTAAGCTCCCCCTGTTCCCGATGCAACCCAGCATGCCACCTGAAGTGTTTAACAAGTCAAAAGGCCACACCGGGAGCTGAAGCTCAGCGGAAACCCAACAGCCCGCGGCTGCTATAGTCCAGCAAATGGGCTGCACCCCGCCATTGCTCTGATGGGGCCCTACTCCCCGGCGGAAATTATTTTACATTGAATTCCCACAAGATGCAGGTGTGGAAGCAATGAAGGGCTCCTCTCAGCACCTGTGGCCGGTGGGTGGGCCGGATGCTGCCCCTTCCTTTCCGCCACGGTGTGACCTGGATGGACAGAGATGGGTGAAAATAGCACAGAAAAGCTTCACACCCATGTGCCCTGCAGATTGGGTGAACGCCAGGCTTTTCCTTTAGAAATTGGAACTAAATGATATCTCGAACTGCTCACGACTTCGGGCAAATTACATCATTGGGAGCACCGAGACCTTAGTTAGGGACTCCGGCTCAGGGACGCACCTCTCCAGCGGCAGCCTTGGGGGGCTCCCAGGAACCACCAAATAACCACTCGTAGGGGTGACACAGGAGCCGGAATCGGGGGTTAATTCCGGTGTCATGGGGGGGGCCAGACAGAGACGCCACTTGCATTTCGGGCCCGCCTGAAACGTACTCACTCGCAGGGAGTCGGGAACCCCGAAGTCCCCCTGGCGACCCTGAACTTCCCCTCGGAAAACTTCCCGGTCTTTCTCCTCCCGCTGGTGGAGACACACCCAGTTCCACCACCTGAGGACACCAAGGGCCAAGCACCGGGCTCAACACGCCTATTTTGGGGAAAAACAAAGATGAAAGCAAATTTCAAGTAAACTTGGCAATAAAGTATCAAACTCCTGGAGAAGAAACCCAACTGTGGTGTTGAGGATTTCCCCATTAAAGCAATCACTTTCGGGGCACCTGGGTGGCTCAGTCATTAAGCATCTGCCTTCCACTCAGGTCATGATCCCAGGGTCTTGGGATCAAGCCCCCCATTGGGCTCCCAGCCTAGTGGGGAGCCTCCTTCTCCCTCTGCCTCCGCCCCTCCCCCCTGCTCCTGCATACATCTCTCTCTCTCTCACTCCCTCTCGCAAATAAATAAATAAAATCCTAAAAAAAAAAAAAAAGCAATCACTTTCCACCACTCCTCCAATCTGGAATCATCAACTGGACAGAACAATTGATTTACCTTTTTTTTTTTTTTTTACAAGTAAATCTGATTTTTTTTTTAAGAGGCAACTAATGATAGAGACATTAGGGCTAGTTAACCGGTTGAACAAGACCCCGCCTTTTCCATCCCACTTCGTCCCAGGGCTTCACCACCCTCACCTCCGCTCGGGAGAGGCTGTTCCTGGCGATGGGCGTGGGTCTCCGCCTCCGCGCCCACCTGCGCGCCCTCCCCACCGCCTGCCTGGCTGTGGAGGAAGGAGAGGCCCCCGCCCGGCTGGCTCCCCGGCTAAGGTCAAAGCATTCCTTAGGACCCGGCTCGGTGATGAGCCCCCAGTCTCCCAGACATCCTGGCTCCTGCTTCTCCTAAGACCTTCTGGGGAAAGCGTTATTTCTCATCTGGGATACTCTTCTTTCTAAATTCCCATTTTCACTTCAGGAAATGAATGTTTTCCTTTGGGGGTTTTAGCAACGACCATGAAGGAAAGCCATGCTGACCTTTCTTCCCCCTAACTTGTTAGGAGCTATGGGCCGCGGAAAGATGGAGCGCTTCTCCTGCAGGTATGAACTCATCTTGAATGTGACTTCTGATGACTAGAGCTTGCCAGCTTCAGAAGTAATGTTCTACGCCTCTCTGTCGTGTGGCCTCATCTTGCACAACTTTAAAAAGAGCTACCAGCAGGGATGCTGTTTTTTCCTGAAACATCCGGAACTTCACACTTAAGAGTTCCGTCCAGCTTTGCTGTTGGCTTTTAACATTTTCAATCGGGTTAATGGCGCGGCCTGGGAGATGACTAGCGTTTTCCTCTCTTGGGTAAGAAAAGATCAATATCGACGACCCGATTAAAAATCTGCTTCTGAGAAGTTTAAAGGCATAGATTCAGTATTTGCAAAACCGTGAAGAGTCATGGGGGGGGGAGGTTGTTTTAACCTGAAAATCTTTTAAATGACTGGTTTAAATGAAATCATTTGTAAAATGTGATTCATTGGTTATACAGAATGTCATGCAGTCTTTATAAAATTCTTATATGAAATCTAAGGGCAGGAGAATACGTGTTCTGTGAAATCAAAGCTGAAAGATTTACGCCTACTTAAAATTACGTGTCTAGGGGGACAGAGCCGAAGAAGTCATGATACATTTTGAAAAGAATTGGCTTTTAGGTGATTTTTATTCTCACCCTTTTTCTTGATGTTGTTACATGAATTAGCCATTTAAAAAGAAAGGAAAGAGAAAGAAAGGTAGGGCTCTAGGATTTTCTCCCTGGTGGTCTGGGGTCTTGTCCTTGGGCTGGGAGGAACCGGTGTTAACTCGGAAAAACCAGGCGTTAACTCTTAACTCACAGGGTTTTATTTGCCATGTTTTGCTAACGGGCGTCCGATTTCGTCTTCCCAGTGTGATTTTGATTGTGGCCATTTCCAAAGCGTTTGAACTGGAATTCGTTGCTGGTGAGACACTTTTTGTTATTTTGGTCAGCAGCAATTTTCACAGGGCCCGAAATCCTGAACCCACCCGTTGATTTTTGTCATTAAGGGTTGGGCCACCGTGAACTTGGGAGGAGAGAGACGCCCTTGAGAGATGACAGCATTCCGTCTCAGGAGGAGCCTGCAATCCGTCACCGGTCTTCCCAGTTTGTGCCATCCTTAGGAATCCAGGACAGTAAGACCCACCTGCCTTGGGTCTTCCGTGTGCTGTCACCGTCCTGGTCCTTCCTGTTTCCTCTCTCCCTGATGTTTTTCTCCTGGGTTGGCAAGCTGATTTTGGAGCTGGGCGGATGGTTGGACTGGGCTTGGTTCTGGAGGCCAGACCGGCAGTGTGTACTTGACCTCCCCGGGACGCAGGCAGTTTCCCTCCGGATTCCCGGGGCTCTGGGATTCCCCCCCAGAGCCTGCGCGTGAAAAAGCTTTCTCTGCTCAGAGGCTCAGGGAGCAGAGCCACCCTAAAAAGCAAGAGTGCTGCTCCGTGCGGTTCATAAGAGTGAGACATCTCGGAGCACTGGGGAGCCCAAGCCCTAAGCACTGTATTCACCTTTGCTCCCAGGAGCTTAGCTTTTCGGTCCCCCCACCCTCTCAGCCACCTCTCCTCACGTTTCAGGTAAGGAGTTAAACAGAACGTGCTGTCTGAATGGGGGCACCTGTATGCTGGGGTCCTTCTGTGCCTGCCCCCCCTCCTTCTATGGCCGCAACTGTGAGCACGATTCCCGCAAAGAGTGAGTCATCAAAGGGGGAGGGGTGGGCGGAGAGGAAAAGAGGCAGGAGTTGAAATCCAGATGCACCGCCTTCTCTGCTCCCTCTTCCCAGGAGCTGTGGCTCTGTGCCCCATGACACCTGGCTGCCCAGGAGATGCTCCCTGTGTAAGTGCTGGCGTGGCCAGCTCCACTGCTTCCAGCAGACGTTCCTCCCGGGCTGCGGTAAGCCCTAGTCCCCTCTTTTGTCCTCTCAAGTTCCTTAGTTGCCTGTGGCCACTTGGTGAGGGGGGTCTCTCCTCTCACCCCACGGCTTGCTAGATCCTGGCAGCTGAAGGGCTGCTTGTAAAAGCATCGAGGGTTCCAGCCGGGATGGTCATGCTGGCGTCCCTCATATTTACTGCCTCGGAAATGTCACCTTCCAGCTGAAGAGTGATGTCAAGGCTACTTGACATGTTCTAGTGTGAACTTCTACTAAGGAAAACAAACAAGAAAGAGTTTGGCCTCTTGCACACCAGGAGGTGCTCTTGGGTGTTCGAAATTGTACACGGTCAAGTCCGGAATCTAAATGAAAGCAGATGCTTCACTTGAGTATAAGATGGGAGCCCTGCCCCACACGGGGACTGTGGCTTTTCCCCTTGCATCCTGGCTGTCAGGCCCAGGAGAGGCGTTTGGGTAAGTGTGAATGGGATGACCGCAGCGGTGGAGACCGTGTTTTCTTCCTGGAACTTGGGGCCCAAAATGTGCTGTGTCCTTCTCATCAACACCTAAGCAAGTCTTACAGCACCCCTGCCATCAAGGGTGTCACCGGCTGGGGTAGATGTCCTGGTGTGAGTGCGCGTGTCCGGGGAAAACCCAAGTTCACACTAGGCCCCGTGGTGACGTTTGCTGAAAGAGTCTTTTCTCAGGGGAGTTTGAATTCTGTGTGATCGGTACTCTTGGTCCCGTTAGCGTGCTCATCAAATGTTGAGTCCCAACCGATTTTGGGGTGGGTATTGATGTGCTGTGTGGGCAGGATAAACTGCTGGAGGGATTTCCTTTAATGACCAAGGGTCCCTACCTTTCAGATGGCCACGTGATGGATGAGCACTTCCTGGTTTCCAGGACTCCAGAATTAACACCGGCTTCTGGCACCACTCTTTCACTAGCTGGCATCTGCCTCGCTCTGCAAAGTTACTGTTAATGGACACTTGCATATGCAGTATTTGTCCTGCGAGTTTCATCACCTGTAAAGCCTGTCACTCCAGTGTCCTAACTGAGAGACGATCGTTTGTTAGCTGCCTTGAAATGGCGAATGGATTTTCATCATGGTCCCTAACATTTTCATCAAGTACCAACTACTTTCCTCTGCCCTCTCCAAAAAACTTCTTAAAAAAAAGTCAGCCACAGGGGCACCTGCGTGGCTCAGTGGGTTAAGTGTTCGCCTTTGGCTCAGGTCATGATCCCAGGGTTCTGGGATCAGGCCCCCACGTCAGGCTCCCTGCTCCACGGGGAGCCTGCTTCTCCCTCCATCTACCTCTCCCCACCACTCGTGCTCTTTCTATCTCGCTCTAAAATAAATAAATAAAATCTAAAAAAAATAAAAAGTCAACCATATCTGCAGTGTGACCAAAATCTGTTTCTTGATACACGTATCTCTACCAAGGGTTTTTTATTATTTTCCTTAAACAATTGAATTAGATCTTCAGATTATTCAAGTCTACTCCTGATGTGGAACTGAGGCTAAAGCTTTGAGTAGAGTTGACCAAAATCAATTAAGACCTCATCTTTGAAAGGAACGGAAAGGAACGATCTGTAAAGAGCAGACAAGAGGGTAGAGGGCAGATTCTGGAGGTGAGGGACTAGATGCTCAAGTGTTGGAAGTGTGTGTGTGTGTGTGCGCGCGTGTGCCAGGGAGACTGGGTAGAAAAGAAGCAAATGGGAGAGAGACTGGGAAAAATAAAATAAATTACTTGGTTGATGATTAGATGGGCAAGTTAAAAAGCCAAGTTGAAAGGCAAGTTTTTTTTTTAATTTAAATTCAATTAATTAACATGTATTTTTTTTTAAAAGATTTCATTTATTTATCTGACAGAGATAGAGACAGCCAGTGAGAGAGGGAACACAAGCAGGGGGAGTGGGAGAGGAAGAAGCAGGCTCATAGCGGAGGAGCCTGATATGGGGCAACATGTATTATTTGTTTCAAGGGTACAGGTCTGTGATTCCTCAGTCTTGCACAATACACAGCACTCACAACACATACCCTCCCCAATGCCCATCACCCAGTCACCCCAACCCTCTACTCCCTTCCCCTCCAGCAACCCTCAGTTTGTTTCATATGATCAAGAGTCTCTTATGGTTTGTCTCTATCTCTGGTTTCATCTTGTTTCATTTTTTCCTCTCTTCTGCTATGATCCTCTGCCTTGTTTCTTAAATTCCACGTATCAGTGAGATCATATAATTGTCTTTCTCTGATTGACTTATTTTGCTTAGCATAATACCCTCTAGTTCCATCCACGTCTTTGCAAATGGCAAGATTTCGATTTTTGATGGCTGAGTGATATTCCAGTGTGTGTGCGTGTGTGTGTGTGTGTGTGTGTGTGTGTGTGTGTGTACACACACTGCATCTTCTTTATCCATTCATCTGTTGATGGACATCTGAGCTCTTTCCATAGTTGGGCTATTGTGGACATTGCTGCTATAAACATTGGGGTCCAGGTGCCCCTTCAAATCACTACATTTGTATCTTTGGGGTAAATACCCAGTAGGGCAATTGCTGGGTCATAGGGTAGCTCTATTTTCAACTTATCGAGGAACCTCCATACTGTTTTCCAGAGTGGCTACACCAGCCTGCATTCCCACCAACAGTGTAGGAGGGTTCCCAAGAGTCAAGTTTCTATCCTCTACAGAAAGCTGTAAAAGACAAGGACACCCCTTTTTTTCTCAAGGCATTCAGAAGAGAATGAAGTCTTCCTTGGAAAAAAAATTCTATCCAAACTTCCCCAACAAGAGAACTTAATAAATTATGTTTTCTCCACACCTTGCAAGTATTTTAACTGTTGCAAAAGAGAAAATGTTCACAAGATATTTGCTTGTAAACCAGGTGATAAAACTGTGTATTTTAAAACTACATTGTGTATGTGAGTATGCCCAGTAAAAGTGGGAAATTTAGTGACCAAAACGCGACCTGTGGTTATATCTGGGCTGGGCTGTGACAAGTGCTTTGCGGCGGTGGGGTTTTTCCCCTCTGCACTTTGTGTTTTCCACGGGGAGGGTGGATCGCATCTGTTTTCCTGGGGAAAGCAGGACTACTTCAGGCTCGAAACTGAAGTAACTGGAAGAGCCAAGAGCGCAGACCCAGTGTTGTTTCTGGCTTTCGTGCGTGTTCTCTGCTGTGAAGGACAACATTTACTTCCATCAGTTAGGTACCACTTGGTCCCCAATGCCTGTTTCTCCAGATTAATGCCCTGCTGATGTGAAATTCCAAAGGTGCATCCCGGAGAGCTCAGAGCATGGGGGTGGGCTGCCCAGTGTGGAAGGAAGGCTGGGGGCGACCCAGTTTCCCAGGCTGTGAACCGGGGTGGGTCCCTACACCACAGAGTTGTTAAGAAGTCCATAAACTAAAATAGAGCACGAGTACAAAAATTCTCAGCAAATGTCACAATTCTTCCCTTTCTACCTGCCTGTTTACCAGAGTGGGTTTTGCCCAGAACTGGAAGTTAATAAAAGGAAAAAGCAACTTCAGAACATTGAAAAAGGCTTCTCATTTGCATGCAAATAACCTTGTAGCCACACTGCAGGTGAGGCTGGGACAGTATGTTCCAAACGTGGGCATTCACATGCCACCTCAGTTTGGGCCACATCATCTGTACTCAATTTTTTTTATATCAACTTATTTTTTTATTGTGGGAAAATACACATAACAGGAAAGTTAGCATTCCAACCATTTTTTTAAAGATTTTATTTATTTACTTGACAGAGAGAGACAGCCAGCAAGAGAGGGAACACAAGCAGGGGGAGTGGGAGAGGAAGAAGCAGGCTCCCAGCAAAGCAGGGAGCCCGATGCGGGGCTCGATCCCAGGACCCTGGGATCATGACCTGAGTCGAAGGCAGACACTTAACGACTGAGCCACCCAGGCTCCCGCATCGCAACCATTTTTAACTACACGGTTCCATGGCATTGGGTATGTCCACGTTGCTGGGCAACCATTCCCACCATCTCTCTCCAGAACTTTTTCATCTTCCCAAATTGAAAGTTTACCCGTTAAAGACTAACTCCCCATTCCCCTCCACGTACTCAGCCCCTGGGAGTTGAATCTACTTTTTGTGTCCCTGAATTTGACTCTTCCAGATACCTCCGGAAGTGGAGCCATACATATGCCTGGCATATTTCGCTTAGCATAATGCCTTCCAGGCTCATCCATGTTGGGGCGTGGGTCAGAACTTCATTCCATCTCAAGGTGGAGCAGTATTCCGTGGTGTGTATGTATGTTATCCAAAAATCGGTGGACATTTGGGTTTGTTTCCCCTTTCTAGCGACTGTGAACAAGGTGCTGTGAACATTGGCGTACAGATACCTGGTGCGTCCCTGCTTTCCGTTCTTTTGTGTATCTCCTCACAAGGGAATTGTGGGATCATAGAGCAATCGCCTGCTTTGATTTTGTGGAGAACCACACCACCCTGTTTCTCACAGTGGCTTCACCATGTCCTGTTCCCACCCGCAGTGCATGACCGTTCCAGTTTCTCCACATCCTCAGCAACACTTGTTGCTGCCTGGGTTTCATTTTGTTTTGATTTTTTAAGAATAGCCATTTTTTCGTGGGTGCGGCGTAGTATCTCCCTGTGGTTTTGATGTTCATTTCCCCAATGATGAGTGATTTGAGCATCTTTTCATGTTCCGATTGGCCATCAACTCATTTTCTAAAATGCTTTTTACCTGTCCAAAGCAAATTTTGAAGTCCTGGATAACGTACACAGGGCCTGAAATGTAAAAGCAATAATGAGGCACGTAATTATGGTCACCTGTGCACCACCTAAAATCCCGAACCACATGTACATTTTGGGAAACGGTGCTCCAGGGGGTGCAAAAGGCATAGATCCTACCTTCGAAAGACTTATAGGCTCCTCCAAGCAGAGTGCCCGTGTGATGAGGACAGTTCCTGCCGATGCACCCAGCATCTGGGGAGTAATGTCACGGTCCCAGGGAGGGGATCCAGGTGTCCATCGCAATCAGCCTTCCCTCTGTGGATTCCACTTCCTCCAGGATTGCCGGGAACTTGAACAAAAAGAGTAGTGGAACGGGCTGCAGTCTCCAACACCACGATGGACCTTGGGGCACAGCTGATAACAACAGTCCTCTCCTTCCTCCTCCACCCGGTCTAACATTCCCTCACCCCGAGCTAGCACGGCTGCCGCATTATATAGTTCACCTTGGTGGAGCAATGAGACCCTCACCCCTGAGGTCTGCGCCCCTGACCGCCATGCCCTTCTCGGCTATGGCTGCAGTATTCGCCCATTGACCGTCTAGTTGGGCAGGGAGGACCAAGATCTTCTCCAGGGAATCACCTGGGCTTTGGACCCTCCACAGCAGCCGATCGTTAAATGTTCTGTCCTGCAGGGGAAGCATCTTCGTTCTAGGTGGTTCCCTTCGAGGGCAATTCCCAACAAGATGCAGCTGTGAGCCAACACTCCTGATTTATCCCCCCAGGAAGTTCTGCTTCCCCGGTAGGTCCCTGCTCCCCACCGCCTTCACGCATGAGTGCACACGCACACTCACACACACACACACACACACACACACACGCACACGGGTCTAGCTGCTTCCGTCACAGCAAATAATTGCTTCTTCCCTACTGTGGTTCTGTGGCCCATAATTACTTATCCTTCTGCCTTATGTTATTTTATGGAACCGTGCACGTATCATTTCACCTCGGGACTTAGCTGACAATGTTCAGCAAATCATCACACAATTGATGGGTAATTGCTTCCTTACGTTCACAGCTTAGACATTCATCAGGGACCGTGAGCTAGTCCCAATTCTTAGCCAACATTCTCTAGGGATCTCTCTCTCCCTGCAACAAGGTCCTAAAACAATCAAAAACAAGACAAGAAAAATAGGGAGGGGGGACTTCAGGGAGTGTCACGACCCCACACTTTTGCTGCAAGAAGACCTCCCATCCTGAGTGCCCCCCCAGCGAGGGTGCCAGTCCTCGTCCCCTTCCCTCGCAGGGCGGTAGAAGGGCCGGCAGGGGCTCTCCAGGCGCCTTCGGGCAGGAAGAACACAGGTACGGGAGACCTCACTGCGTGGGCTTGGAGCTACTTTTCTTTTTTTTCAAAGCTTCACTTGAAAAAATTTCCAAAACTAACAAATCATTTGGTGCTACGTTGTCTGTACCAGCATCGGAAGAGTATCCAGCTGTATTGATTTTGTAAACTAGACACATGTATTCCTTTGATTAAAAAAACGGGGGGAGGCACCTGAGTGTCGCAGTCAGTTAAGCGTTGGACTCTTGCTTTTGGCTCAGGTCATGATCTCAGGGCCGTGAGATGGAGTCCCTTGTCGGGCACTGCCCTCAATGCAGAGTCTGCTTGATTTTCTCCCACCCTCTCCCTCCACCCCTCCCCCCACTCTCTCTCACTCTCTAAAATAAATAAATAAATCTTTTTTTAAAAAGGCATGAAAGACTAAGCCTGTTTCTTAAAGAAGCCAACAGGAGAGAAAGGGAAGGCCCTGGGAGGGCAGCATCAGAGCCAATGCAGGGCAGGGAAGCTCAAGGACGAGGCACACCACCGACTCTTTGCTAAGGAAAGGGCCAAGGGCAGCCCTGATGAGCATCCAAGGACCAGATGGAAGAAGAAGGAACAACCCCTGAGAAGAATTAAAGGTGGAGGAAGCTTCCAGAAGCCATGGCAGAGAAGTCAGGAGGGAACGGATGTGAACCCCAATTTGGTCACTAGAGGCTGCCCTTGACACACAATAGCAAAGCATCCTGACCCCACTGACCACCCCAGGACCGGCAACCTCACGGGCCGGGCCGGTCAAGGAGCAGAGCAAGGACAAAGTCCACATCCTAAAAGCTGGCACAGATTTTGATAGGCCTTAAGAAGTGGTCATGAACTTTAAAAATGTAACACCGCCCCCCCACTCTTGGCGGAGGGGCTGGCCCTGTGTAATTCCAGCATCTTACATCTGGGAGGTGAAATGTGACCTGGGGCTCCCCCCACTCCCAATTTTCTTATCCCTCCCACCCCACCCCCACCCCCACAGGATGGACCACTCTAGGAGCTGAACCCCAGCCCCAACAGGCCGCTCTCAGAGATTCCATAACACTCCATCATGCGGATTTGTTTTCATGTCTGTCCCCCTCACCGGTCCATGAGCATCCTCAGCACCTATGTGCCAACCGGGGGAGGGGGGACCCTAGAGCTGCTCCCTAGAGCTTTGCATGGAGGAAGGAAAGACAGACGAAGAGAGGGAGGGAAGGAAGAAGAGGGGGGGAAGGCAAGCAAGGAGCCCTTCCTTATCTTTTCTTTGAACAGCTACACTTACAAGACAATTAGCACTTCTTGGGACCATTTCCTACATCCACTCCTTGGAGGGAAGATGATAAGGAAAAGAAGAACAAGACAGAATGCCATTTGGCCAAAGGCGTCCTCAGCATGACCTGGCACTTTGTCGGAGGAGAGAGCCCTTTCCGATTCTGGTCGCCTCCAGGAATCTCTGAGCTTCCTTGCAGACTTGGCCAGCTTAGCCTGCTGGATCAACTGCCATCTGAAAAAAGGGGGAAAAAATGGAGAGATGAGAGCAGAAGAGGGAGCTCAATTCTTCTCTGAAGTGGCACAGCACTTGTCTAAGTGGCACAGTTGTTTCTGAGTGTATGATGTAATTTCTCTGCACAGATTGTCCCCGTCACACACAGGGAGACCTCCTCGCAGAGACCAGCACCAGCACTGAAGCAGAAGAGGGAGCTCAATTCTTCTCTGAAGTGGCACAGCACTTGTCTAAGTGGCACAGTTGTTTCTGAGTGTATGATGTAAATTCTCTGCACAGATTGTCCCCGTCACACACAGGGAGACCTCCTCGCAGAGACCAGCACCAGCACTGAAAGCGAGAAGTTACCTAATCCCAAATCATTCGGGTTTCTTTTTTAATTGGGGAAGAAAAAATAAAAGCAAGGACTACCGGCTACATAAATCAGCAGGTAATCAATGTCAATCAGAAATTTGACAATCGTTATTGTAGGATTTTATCTTCAAAAAAGTCAAACCAACTTTCTGGATTTACCAGGCCAGCCCACCAAAACATAGTGGATGCTCTGAAAAGAAAACCCAAATCTCATTCGGTATTGTTAAAGGCAAGACGTTGATTTCTTTGTAGTACTTGGAGGTATGCGGATAAAAGCTGTTTCCGCCTCCAAAGGGCGTCCCGGGACCACAAGTTGTGCAAACACATCGGTTAGAAATGTGGACAACCTCACAGGATACAAGATGGCCTCAGTTAGGTCATCTGCCCGAGACCCTGCCCCTCTCCCCACTCACTGTTGCCAACAGCAAACAGCACCCAGACCTGGACCCGGAGCCAATTCTGTCTGCCCAGCACAGCCTCCCCAAGAGCCTCTATCTCCCCAAGTCCAAGGCACCTCCCCTTCCGGGCGCGGGGAGGAGGAGGGAAGTCCACACAGGGCAATAATGACCAATAATGACCAATAACTTTGCAACTCCATGAGCCCCTAGAAGCCCCACGTAGGAAGCATTGGGTGACAGCAACTGGGTGACACCTTCCTGCCTGAGCCCTGTCTTTCCCTCCAGCCTGGAAAATGTGGAAGTTCATCCTCTTCGGGGCCGAAGTCACCTGGAGCAGCCCTTAGAGCCGGTTAGGAATTCCGCCGCGCATTATACGGCTTCCCGGGAGGGGCAGTACAGCCGCCCGGTGCGCGAGGTCTCCAGAGCCGCAACCACACTCAGCAGGCAGGTTAGGACCCATGTGACCGTCCTCCCGCATAGGGCCACATTCCCAGTCCCCAGCCTCCTTCCTTGAAACTGCCTGCTGGGCAGAGTTGATTGAGGTTCTTTGAAACGGATGTGGCTCTTCCCCTGGCTTCTGCCAATCACGGGGGTGGGTTCTCTCACTCGTTGTCCTAACCACCCGCTGAGACATGGCCATAAATAGATCCGTATATACACACGTGCGTACACACGCGTACGCTCACCCATACGTGCTCCCGGAGATCATGGAACAGCTCCGACAATTTTTACTGAAGGGCTCGTTTCCCCTTTGGACCTGAAGGAAAGCAAAGGAGTCCTTCCCTGGCACACGGGGAGACAACCCTCCTTCTTGGGTCCGGCCTCTTCTGGGAAGAGCAGTGGAAAGAAAGAAGGGTCTTTAAGGAGATGAAGGAGAGCAGAGAACCGCAGACACACCTTCTCAGGCTGCCAAGAGCTGGCCCGCCCAAATGTTGGTCTTTTTCCCAGCACAGTGGTTTTGGACTCCGGGCCTGAAAGCAAGGCTCTGCCCCGCCCTGCACTAGCAAAGCCCGTTAATGGCCCGTGCTTGTTGCTGGAAGGGGGAATGAGGGCATGGGCGGGTATGCAAGTGGTGCTCAGTCAATGCTCTGAAAGGGAATGAAAGGGAGGTCTAACCCTAGGCTTCCCAGGCATCCCCAGCCTCTTCCCACCCTGTTCCCGCCTCCCTGCCACCGTGCCTGCGCTGAACGGCCCTCGCCCCACCACTGCGCAGCGCTGACCGCGCCCTGCTTCTAAAGCAATGCTTTTAGGAAAGCGGCAGAAGAGATTCTCATAATAATTGGATTATTAGGAGAGTTTCTCTTTTCTTTTTTTCCCCTCCCCTTTATTTATGTATTCTCTTGCAGTTGTTTGGGCAAAACATTTCAGAGTTGGACACACACAGCAGCGTTCAGTGACTTGACCCGTCAGGGCCGCTCACCCAGTGCCCAGCACCCTTCAGCGCCAATCCACGGCAGGGCATGTGGCGTGGCCGGAGGTGGCCCGTCGGACCCAGGCTGCAGCTGACCCCGTGGTCTTTTCTGTGTTCGGCTTCCACCTCAGTAGAGATTTGGACTAAGAGCCGAGAGATGATTTCCCTCTTTCAGGGCTCTCTCACTTTTAGCGGCTCTTGCGGAAAAGCACTGTGTGCACCTGCCCGAGCCAGCAGCCCCAGCAGGGAGGGGGGTTTGTTCTTCTCTGAGGTGAGGGTGGACGCCTGGCCTGACTCCTGGTTCCTGTCAACCAGGCTGGTCCCAGGGATACGCAGTGGGCCTCTCCTTGCAGCTGGAGACAGGGGGAGCAGCCGGCTGTCTGGCATGGCGCTCCCCGACCCCAGAGGCACCTCCCCTGAACTCAGCACCTTGGCTGTGGGCTGCCCACTCTGATGCGTGTGGGGGGCCCCTCCGCGAGGACCCTTCCTCACCATTTGGGGCCCCACCCAGCTGTTATCTTTTCAGAGACCCCTGACTGCACGAAGGTCACTCCCCTGAGACACCGTCCATCCCAGGGTCTTGTCTTTGTCCTAGTGTGGGTCAGCTACAGAAAATCACCACGCTCTGGTTGTCTGTGTGCCTCCACCAGGACTCCACCAGTTCATGAGGGCTGAGGTCTTGTATTTTGTGTGCTGCATCTAGAAACATGCCAAGCACCTAGTACGGGACGGGCAAACCTTTGTTGAAACAGAAGTGAAGGAGCCCTGACTTAGATGGTTATATTTTCAAGGTTCCATGTTTACAGAGCTTTACTTCTTCAATCAGGCTTCCAATTGTTTATTCCCCTACATGATAAAGTAGTGTTAGAGCTGCTGACCCCCACCGGAGCCCTAAGCGTGGGGAAGCCAGGAGGCGGGCGGCCCAAGGTCACACACAGCGTCACCACATTACATATCCGGCAGCTGCTCTCATTACAATACAGCGATGACCAAGCAGCTGCCAAGTCCAGCTGGACCCAGGAAAGGCCCAGAGGCCCAGACCAGGCACAAGGCGAGGAGTCAGGAAGTCCGCTGTCTGGAGAGGAGGGCGAGCCTGGCCTTGGGGACTCAGTTCTGTCCCGGCTTCAGACGGCATTCAGGACATCATGCCTGTGCTGCTGCTTTTGTTAGGAGTTAATTGGACACTTAGGGAGTCGGGGCCAAGGTCCCCAACAAGAAAGCAAAAAAGCCGGGACAGCTGAGACAAAGCCGCCCTAGCATCCTGCTTCACAGCTTCGACAAGGCCACCATAGCATCTGTCTGGCAGCCTCTGCAGGAGTGACTTTTGCAAAACATCCTGAAACAAAACAATTAGCCATAAAACATCAGTCACTACCCCAGGTTGAGGGTTGGTCTCCAGATGTCAGCCCAGAAGTCCAGCAACACGGGAACAAGAACCCGAGAGGCAGACAGGTGCGTGATCAAAGCCCTGATTGGCACATCTTAGCAGCCAATCCACAGGGACCCACACTCAGGGTGCTCAAGATAGGTCCTCGAAAGAGCTTGTAAAACCCCTAGATTTGAACGTCGAAACAGCAACGCTCTCGGGTCCCCTCCCTCTCCGGGAGCTTTATACTGTTGCTCGATAAACTTTGCTTTGCTGCCCACCATTCTGTCTGGTCTACCTCTTCATTCTCCGAAGCAGCATGACCAGGAACCGCGGGCGTTAAGGGACCAAAAATCCTGTAACACTTTCACCTGCAAAAAAAAGATTTAAAAAATCCCTTCCTGGCAGGACATGCATGAGAATGAGAAAAACAGGTGGAAGGAGCCTGGCAGAGCAGTGGTCCTTGGTAAATCTGCTGGCTGGCCTTTATCTTCCATGCACAGAAAACCAGTCTTTAAGAGGCAAAGGCCACACATAAAATTAGTGAGCTCGCCAACATGGAACGAGGAGTATTGCACGGGTAAGAGGAGGAACTGGACGCGGGACAGCGCACAGCATGACTGCAGGCTCCGTAATGCCCAGGACTGAGCCTCCCACCACAAGGAACACAGAGGTGGAAGGAAACCCAGAGAAGTCAGAAGAAGGGTTTGTGTGCCTTCCGTCCCTCGCTGGCCATGAGGCCTAGAGAGCATCACGTCCCTTGTCAGTTACTTACCAATGAATCAGGACGGCTGATGGCCTGGCTCCAGAATCTCGGCGGCCCCGACTTCTCCTGCTTCTCGAAGCATGTCGGAGCTACGTGCAAGACAGACTCCCACTTTCAGCCCAGGACCACGGAGCAGATGCCGTCCGCTTTCTCCACCCTCTCCCCGGAGTTCCCCAACCTGACGGTGTTCTCTGGGTTTTCAGACAGAATGAAACAATGTTTCTCAAGGCTTTTTTCCTTCCTGTTCCCTGCCTGGTTTCTGAGGCTGCTTACTTTTTCTGCTTACTGGGCGTCTCCCAAACTCATCACCTTCGTGGCCCTAACTTCTCTCACTGGAATTTTCTGTCCATTTTACACTTTCTCCCCTCTTCTCAGAGCGAGGTCAGGATGCTGTTCTTGCCCCCGAACCCAGGGTCCCAGCCCTCTGGTGCCCATCGCTCAAAGCACTGGCACTTGGACCGCTCTGCATCCACGCTGAGGCTTCTCCGACTCCACACAGACTCCTTAAGCTGCGTCCTGGCACATGCACTAGAAGGAGGTCTGCTGGCAAGTGGCTTCTATGATTTCCTTTCCTCTGCAGTCTGTCGTTCTCCCAGGTTCCTGTATTTGTAGGTTTGCTGGAAACGGGCTGGCAAACTGTGGCCGTCTGCAGAGGGGATGCGAAGAGCCCCCCGAGCATGAGGACCAGGGACCGCTGTCCTAGCTGTGAGGTCCTGGAGGAAGTCAGTCTGTTGGTGCAGACCCCTCTGGCTCCCCAAAGGTGGGTGAGATGCAGTGGCCCCTCCAGGGCCCCCCCCACTCCAGGCAGCGGACAGTCTGCCTTCTTCGGGGAAGGATAGGGTGGCCAGCTTGGACTTTGCCTCACGCCTAGAGGAGAGGCAAGCCTTCCCCTCGGCTTCTGGCCCACTGCGTCCACCTGGAAGCTTGGGGAAGGAAACCCCGTATCCATGCCCTCCCTTGCGGGTCTCAGGAGAACTCCAGGCTTCAGACAGCCTTTAGGGTAGGAGTGTTAGTCTGAAAATGCATCAAGAGGATGAGGAAGGCAGGAGAACACATTCACATCACCAACTTCCCAGGATCCCATGCTGCCTTTAGAATTCTTCAGGACAACCCGACCAACCGACCCACCTCGTCACGCCGGTGCCTTCCCCAGACTGTGCGGTGGGACTTGCTTTCTCTTTATTCCTCGGCACAGGGGAAGCCCAGGCTCCTGTGGGCAGTTGGTCCGCTCCTACTCACCTCCCCTTGGCCTTGCAACAAACGGAATAAAGACAAATTATGTAAGTTCCTAACACCCTCTCTCCTCCCCAAATATTTTAAGTTAGAACCTCACAGACTATGTGAGGGTTTGTTTTTTGTTTGTTTGTTTTCATTTATGTGTTCTCAGGGTCAAGGCTTTCTTTCCATGCCTATTGCATTTTTTTCCTACTTCCTTTTTTTTTTTTTTTAATTATAAAAGTAATCTGCACCTGTCCCAAACTCTTTGCGGTTTATAGTAATGTAGGAGGCAGACATGAGCCATGCTGTTGCGAGGCTTCTGGCAAGCTGTACAGCCTTTCTCCTGGGGATTTGGGGCTTGCGGGCTCCTTTCACCAACTGCCCACCATGTTGCTGCAGCAAAGCCCGAGGAAGGGCATCAAAATAGGACAGGTGCTTCTCCTACTGCCAGTGAGTCTGATGCTCGGCTCGTTCCTACCCTGTGGGGATCCACAGTTCCCAAAGCTAGATTGAACCCCCACGAGGCTTCATCTCCCTGAGCCCCAGCCCAGCCGGGGTCTCCAGATGGCTGGTGCAGGATCCAGATGGAATTGCCATCTTAGCAGAGGGGGCCCTGGGCAAGTGCAGGGAGAGACCCAGGCTCTGGGATTTGGTGAGGCTGAGCACAGCCTCGAGGGTGAGCTACATGGGCCTTAAACACATCCTCCCAACACTGGGGCTCTCCCAGCACCCTCACCTCACACACAGGATGGAGGATCCAGGAATTTCTAACCAGTTACCTTTTGCTGGGTTTTCCGTCAGTTTCTAGTTCTTTACCATCTCTGTAAAGATCACCTTTATGCCTGTATATTTATACACTCTTTTGATTGCTTTGGTGGGACTGTAAAATTTTGATGCAAAATACCGAAGTGTCCCCAAACACGTATTTTTTGAGTTATAAAAGCAGGCCCACTCAGAAGTTTGCGGTGAGAACGTAAGCTCCTAGAGCCTTTGTCAGGACGCCCGGGCTGGATTGCCCCCGACTTTAGTGGGCTATACTTTGACTTTATCCCATTGAAAGAATTGCACGTGTGTGTAAAGATGTGCCTATAAGGGGACATAATTCATAAGAGCAACAGTCTGGACACAATCTAAATGCTTATAAAGAAGGGAACAATTAAAGTACAGTATATCCTATGTGCACGCTCTGCACCTGTTACAAGCAGAGCATAAATCTGTGTGTACAGACGTGGAAAGTTCTTAAAGCTGAAGCACGCACGCGTAACATTTCATTTACATCTAAAAAGCCACACATCTTACATCTACATATATATGTACATATGCCTAGAAAGATGACAAGGAGACACACCTCTCTCTTGGGAGAGGGGTTTTGTCGGATCCCCTTGGGAAGGGTCATTCCCTACCCTCATGTAACATCATGGTTGAGAGCTTGGCCTTTAGGGCCCCGGTGCCCACTGTGTGACCCAGCGCAAATCACTTACCCTCTCTGTGCACCGGAGCGCAGATGTGAGGCCTGGATGTGAGTTATGCACATAGAAGGAAAACAGTCCTTGGCTTGGAAAGCATGCTCTGTGTCATTGTCACTGTGCTCTTTGCGGATTTAAGGAAGCTGTGGCCTCTATTCAGAAAGAAATGCACGTAGGCATGTCCATACCAGGCCTTCACAGACCCCCTGAAGCCTGTTCTTAACCTCGGGTTAAGAACCCTCCCTGGAAAAACCGCTGTGTCTTCAGGCTGGAGACGACCTTGAAACCCTTCATCTCACCGGAGAACAGAAGGAGTTTCCAAGGCCACAAGACCTGGCAGACGCACGGCCGGGGCTCAACTCTGGACTCTCCCACCTGTCCGTCCAGTCCTCACCCCCACCTGCCCCCAGCGCAAACCTGAATCACCCCCTAACACCATGCGAGACCTCAGTGGGCAGGAGAGGGTCAGGCCCCGGGACGCACAGCCAGCAGGCTATTGGCCCGGGTCCTGGCCAAACAGTGGGGGCCCTTCGGTCCTACTGCTGGCATCACCAGCTGCCAGGCAGCAGCCTGCTGGGTGCTGTGCTCCCTGCTGGTCACCGGCCATCCTCCAGTCCCAGAGCGTCACGGCACTGCGCCCGGCACCCGTGGTCTCACTCACTCACCCACGACTCGGAGGACGAGTGGCAAGGGGTCCCCTCCCGCGATCACTTCAGCGCGACCCCTCCTCCACGAAGGCAGCCTCGGGGCTGGGCCAGAGAGCTGCCCTTCCCAAGCTGTAGCCTTGAAACCGTAGAAACGTGCTTGGCCAGATGTGACTGGGCTCAGCAGCCTCGTTCTTAGTGTCTGTAAAGACCCCAAAAAGTCCTTGCTCAAAATAATCTCGTCCACGGCTCTGCCGGAGAATCTTCCTCGTTCTCATTTTTCTTCGGAGAATGACCGAGAAGGCCGGTGAAAATGCAGGTGGAATCCAGGGCAGCTCGCTAACTGGCATCCCATCCCCACCAAGCAGGAACAGCTGATCCGAAGGTAATGGGAGAGGGATCAGATTCCTAAGGAGAAAAGGTCAGGCCAGAGAGACACAAGCTTGGGCCTTCCAGTTTCGCAACTCTTATCTTTTGCAAATCACGATTTTAAATGAGGTCCTTGAAGATAAATCCCGCGGGGGACAGGCTTCCAACTCCCTACAGACTCGTGCATCACAAAGTGCTCGGTGCTCCCGGCCACACTCAGAGCGAGGCTTCTGTCGCCTTGCAGAGGACCTGTCTCAGAGAAGCTCCAGTTCCCGGCTCCGTGTCGGTGGGGACCGTGGTGGGCAGGGGTCTTAGGAACCAGAGCCTGTGGGTGAACAATTCTGTCCAGCGCTATCCTGCCTTCGCCCCGGCTGCGCTGCCCTCGGGGGCCTGCTCACCGGCTCGCCTCCTCCTTCACCTCTCACCCCTGGTTCAACGGGAGGTGGTGTCTGGGGGACCTCCCACGCTCATCTTCTGTCTCTTATCACAGTTATTGCACTTCTTATCACTTTTCCTTATCTGGGTTGATAATTCGTTAAAGCAGATAATGCAGTGGAAAGCACTTTGGAAGCTAAAAAGTGTCCTACGAAATCAGAATTAGATTTTGAGCTTCGCAGGATCACAAAAATCAGGACTCAGGTCTCACAACTTCTCTATTAGTTCGAGAGGGACCTGGAAGAAAGGAGTCGGGGGAAGGCATTGCTGAGAGAAGCTGGAGGAGACGAATGATTCTCTACAGCTTTCCATGTCACCCCCCTCAACCCCGGGGGTCCTGGTGCAGGGGCCAGAGAGGGCAGAGCAAGGGACGACACATCCCTGGGCTTCACTACGAATACAGCCTCCAGACTTCCCTAAATTTGGCCTGTCCATGCGCAGACCTCTTTGCCTATGGTGACCACATTTTACAAAAGAACAAATGAATGAACGAACAAAAGGAAGGAAGGAAGGAAGGAAGGAAGGAAGGAAGGAAGGAAGGAAGGAAGGAAGGAAGGAAAAGGGAAGGGAAGAAGGAAGGAAAAAAGGAAAGAAGGAAGGGAGGAAAGGAAGGAAGGAAGGAAGGATGGAAGGATGGAAGGATGGAAGGAAGGCAGACAAACAAAGAAGGAGGGAGGGAAGGGGAAGGTCTTCAAGTAGCCGCATCCTCAAGGGATAATAGACTGGAATATTTGCTGTCAGGCCTGTCTTCAAAATGTCGCGTGGGGAGGTCCTCACACCTCTGTCGCATACCTTCTAACCATCTCTGCTTAGTGGCACTGCCTTTGGGCTACACACTCATGAGGGTTCCTTGTTTCCTGTTCAGTCCCTGGCCGCACCATAACCGAGGCCAAGCACTTGGTCTGCGTTGCACAGCGAATGGAGCTGAAATGTAGGAATCCCATGGAATAAACTGGACCCCAGAACCCACAGTCTGAGACTCCAAGCCCTCACTTTCCATCAGTCAAGCCCCAACAGCCCCACGCTGTTTGATCATGTATTTGGTCATCTGTTTTTTAATTGACCACACTGAGGAAATAAGAAAAAAGACCACGTTGGCCACACTTCTCCCTACCTCCTCCCTATTAAAATGAGAACCAGGGATGTTGCTGTGTCTTAGTCAAACGTGGCTCAAATCACACAATGTTAATCATGTGTTATGTGGATATCTACAATTTATATCTTATGTGCCTAATATGTGGGCCAATTTCAACCAGGTACAAACAAACCAGCTTCGAGAGTGCTCGCCTGCTTTGAGGTCAGACCGACATAGGTCTGCCATCACAGCTGTGGGGCCAAGAAGTCGCCACCCAGCCTCCCAGCCTCAGTTTCCATGTCTGTAAAACAGCATGGCAGCCTCACACATGGCCATCGGTGAAGAACAGAAGGCTCTGCTGTGTGACATAAGTAAATATGACTTCCATCTTTCTCTTCCCCTCTGGCAGAAAATCAGTCTCCTACGCTCACATTGAAACATTCTGTCTTTTTACCAGTTTGACACTCCTTCTGGCTATGAAGTGATGGGCTGACTAATACATCGTGGGTAAAGCACCGTGAGCTCTTGGAGGGAGTGGCGTCATCCGAGGGAGCTTTAGGAAGAAAGACCATCAAACAAAACCAAGTAACAAGTGAGGCATTCTACAAAATACAGGCCTATGGTCTTAAAAAAGTGGCAGGGTCATGAAAGACCAAAACCAAAAACAAACAGAAGGTTGAAGAGATGGTCTAGGTTAACAGAGACTCAGGAGTCATGATGAGTGAACGCAGGGTGTGATCTGAGACTGGACCCCATGGGGGAAAACTGTGGCTATAAATTGCATTGAGAAAATTTGAAAAACATTTGTATTTTAGATAACAATTGTTAAATTTCCGTATTTTGACCCCTAGACGGTTGTTATGTAAGTGGTCTTTGGTCTTAGGAAAGACTCACTGAAATGTGAAGTATTTAGAAGTAAAAGGGCATTATGTTTGCAACTTACTTTCCAACAGTTCAGAAAGGAGATGATAGTAGAGAGATGATGACGATACATAGATAGATAGATGATAGATAGATAGATAGATAGATAGATAGATAGATAATAGATAGATAGATGATAGATAGATAGATAGATAGATAGATAGATAGATAGATGATAGATAGATAGATAGATAGATGATAGATAGATAGATAGATAGATAGATAGATAGATAGATAGATAGATGATAGAGAGATGTACGAAACGCTATAGCAAATGTATTGAAATTAACATTTGGTCAATCTTGGTGAAGCCTGTGGGAGTCCTCTGCACTGTTCTATGAAGTATGAGATTATTTCAAAACAAAAAACTTTTAGAAAGAAAGCAAGATATGACAAGTGAATAAGAAGATACTAAGTAACATATATGCAGGGTGGGAATATAAAATCGTACAGTTGCTCTGGAAACCCGTTCGGCAGTTTCCTACAAACCAACACTTACATACCACCCAACGATCAAACTCTTGGGTGTTCATCTCAGAGAAATGAAAACTTCCATTCCCCAAAAAATGCCTGTATGTGGGTGTTCACCAAAGCTTTATTTGTAAGAGCCAAAAACAGGAAACAACCAAACATCCTTCAGTCGGTAGGTGGGGAAACAAACTAACGCAGTCACACCACGGAACTACTCAGCAACACAAAGGAACAAACGACGGATACACCCAGCAGTTCAGGTGGCTCTCAAGGAAAATACGCCGAGTGCAAAAGCCAATCTCAGAAGGTTACATACTGTATGATTCCATTTATATAATGTTCTTGAAATGACGA
The DNA here is from genome assembly GCF_024610735.1 of Ursus americanus. NCBI lineage: Eukaryota > Metazoa > Chordata > Mammalia > Carnivora > Ursidae > Ursus > Ursus americanus. The sequence goes on along the minus strand of NC_142140.1, from coordinate 41,435,964 downwards.
AATCATAGAGACGGAGCACAGATGAGAGGTTGACAGAGGTGATGGGTAGAGGGAAGGAATCGTTGCAGCAGAACAGGTCTGTATCCTGACACTTAATGCACGCCGATGAGGAAATTGCATAGGGACACACTGCACATGCACACGCACACACACACACACACACACACACACACGGTGCATGGCAGGTACGTGAATGCTGAAGAAGCTCCCTGGACGGTACCCAAGCCGGCCGCCTGGTTTGGCTGTTGTGCTGTCGTCAGTTATGTGAGGCGCTAACTCAGGCAGCAACTGGGCGAAGGGACCAGCCTGTTCGTTTCTTTGCAGCTCTTCCTGAATCTATACTTATTCCAAAATTAAAAGTTCACACCAAAATAGCCATCAAGCCTCAGACTGAGCGAGTACCAGCCTCCCTGCTGACGCGGCTGTGACCTCCGCTCCCAAGAGGAGCTGTCGGTCCTGCGGGGAGCCTGCCCCGAGTGTTGTCTTCTCCTCCCATTTTATCTTGCAACCCCTGTAGCTTTTCATGCAGTCTCAACCCCCTTCCTCGTGTAACTTATCACCGGGGAACGGATGATGGAAGCACGAGGGCAAAGACCCACAGAAGTTGGGTGTTGTCACCTCTACGGGCTGGAGCTTTGAAGTCAGACTGCTTGGGTTCAAACCTCAATGTGTCACTTACTATTGACGAGGCCTCAGATAAGGTGCTTACTCCTTAGTGTGTTGATTTTCTCATCAATGAAATGGGGATGACGATAGCACCTTATCATAGGTGTACATGGTACATCACGCTGTGTTTGTATACATAAAGCTTAGAACAGCACCAGACTCCTAGAAAAAGCTGATCAATGTTAGTTATTTATAATACGAATAGAAACAACAGTACACTATTATTATATCTCTCTCAAGGGTTTATCATTCCTGTTTTACAATGGAGAAGCTAAGAGTTCGCAAAACTAATTAACTAGTGGGGGTCAACTAGTGACAGAGCTGGTGTCTTAATGCAGAGCCTCAAAGTCCACACCCTGCCCAATATGCCTGTTTGAGTGTGTGTGGAAGCCTTACCAGAAAAAAGGGAGAAAGAAATTCAGAGATCAGAGAAAAGAAAAAAGAATTGATTATGTTTGAGGAAGAAAGATGTGAAAGAACATCTCAATTGAGTTAAACTATAAAGGAAATGTATTTTCCCTCTTACCATGAATTCTTAAGGTTGGGAGCCTCTGGGTTGGTGAATTCAGTGGCTCATCAATGTCATCAATCACATGGGTCTGTCTGTCTTTCAACTCTACAATTTCTGCGGCAGCTTGGCTCCTGTTGTGGTCCCAACAGGATTATGCCATTCCAAGAATCGTTAGAAGACACAGACAAATCCAAGGGAGAAAGAGGACTATTCTCAAAATGTATTCCCTAAGAAAAAGGGAATCTTAACCAGGTTCCCCCAACCCAGGAGACACCATCTTAAATCTCATTGGTTAGAGTGGCCACAAGGCCATGGACTAACATGGCAGCTCAATGAAACATGGCTGCGTGGTGAAGGGTGCGTTACTGTTATGGACTGAATGTTTGTCTCCCCCCCACCCCCACCCCTGCCCATAATATGCCAAAACCCTACCCACCGCCAGTTCATGTCCTTTGAGAGGTAATGAGGATGAGATGAGGTCACGATGGTGGAGCCCTCATGAATGGCATTAATGCCTGTGTGACAGTCACAAGAGAGCTTGCTCCCTCTCTCTGCTTTTACCATGTGAGACTTAGCAGTCTGCCACCTGCGAGAGGGCCCTCGCTCAACCATGCCCACACCCTGATCTAGGACTTCAGCCTCCAGAACTGCGGGGCATAAGTTTCTGTTGTCTATGAGCCACCCTGTCCATGGGACTTTGTTAGAGCAGCCGGAAATGACTGGAGACAATTACCCAAGAGAAACCAAGGTTCAGTCACAAGGAAGAAGTGGACAGTGGCTCTGGGGTCAGTAGTCAACAGCTGTGCTGAGATGGAAACAAGGCTCTCCTCCCACTGTGCAGATCAACAGGCAAGATAATAGTTTGAGGATTGAGCCATGACACAAATCGTACAAAGATTCAGCCAGGGCAGACAGTCTTTGACAAGCACGTTGGTCGTCTTGGCAGCCACAATAGGTAACCCCAAATCCCTGAAACAAACAAGATCAGCAGTTTATCTCTTGTTCCAAAACCCCACTACCAGGTACAGGCAACTTTCCAGGGCCATCCAAGTTCAAACACAACATCCCCAACTTACACGCTCTTCTGGTAGCTCAACCTGAGGTTTCGGGGTTCACAGCGTAGTTGGAAGGTGCCAGCTTAGAGAATCTCACACCAGCCCAGAAGTGCTCCAGCCTTGAAGTGACAATTGTTACCTCTTTCCCAGGTGTTTGGCTGGTGTGAGTCCCATGGCTCTGCCCAGCTGCAGGGAAGTCCAGAAAAGGGAGGAGAGCCAGAAATATCGATTAGTTCTGGAAAAATCAACCACATCCCCTGCCCAGGAAGCCGCAAAGGGGCTCTGTTCCAGCTGTGTGCAGGCATCAGACAAGCAACGTCCATCCGCCAGAACCAGGTTGGAGCAAGGTGGCCAGCCACTTCCTTCCTCCCAGCCTCCACCTCCAGTGGGATCCCTATAATTGAGTAGGAGCCCAGTGCCGGTGGATGACTAACTCCTATTCATCAGAACAATTTGAAATTAAGCCTCAAAGTGACAAATGCAAAATTTGGCAAAAATTTAAAAAAATAGTTAGAAACATGCTAACTTGGGAAAAATAATTGTGCCCTATTATCCCCAGGGCCCTTCTATGCTGTGAGCTTTGTTAAATACAACTTCAAATATTTCTTAACCTATAATATGAATAATACTGGTATTAGAGCAGAAAGGACCTGGCCCTAAATATCTCTTTCTTTCCCGCACAACTATAAACCCTAAAACATAAGAAAATATGTCAGCAACAGGTTAACAGGTCCAAGTGAGTGACCTTGGCTTCAGAGGCAGCGTGGCCAGAATCAGCCTGCCCCTCCTTCCTGGCAAAGACAAGTCTCTTCCTGTCTCTAAAGTCATCCTTTTTTTTTTTTAATGATTTTATTTATTTATTGACAGAGAGAGACAGCCAGCGAGAGAGGGAACACAAGCAGGGGGAGTGGGAGAGGAAGAAGCAGGCTTCCCAGTGGAGCAGGGAGCCCGATACGGGGCTCGATCCCAGGACTCTGGGATCACGCCCTGAGCCGAAGGCAGACGCTTAATGACTGAGCCACCCAGGCACCCCTCTGAAGTCATTTTAAATTCCCCAGAGAGTCTGTACGTGGCATGGATCCTGGGCGCACCCTCATTCTCAATCAGACGCCTGGTTTCATTCGAATGAAGAATCTGATTGGGAAAGACCCCCCCCCCCCCCAGGAGGAGTCTGCCCACTAAATAAATTACAAACACAGAATGAAAGTTTGGAAATTCAGAAGGTTGTTAGTTCATAATTCGGTTGAATTGGGAAAATCACAAATGTCTGTTCTTTAAAGTAAACAAATGAGGGACACTTCCAAATTCCATGCTGGGGAGTAAGTCCGTTTTCAGATTGCTGTGAGCCCAGGAGTGGGGGCAGCAACATTTAGATGCTTAATAAGTTTTTTCTTAAAGGACGTGCTAATGGCTTCAATAAAGTTTGAGGAGCCCCAGGTAACCAGAAAGGCTTTGCCCGCATTCAGCAGTGGGGAGAAAAAAAAATCCTTCAAGATAATCTTTCACCTAATAGTGAGTTCCACTGTGGATTTTTTTTTTGTAAAGGGGAAAGAGGATATTAAAAAACGTGCAGTAAAAATATTTTACTTGCCTTGTTATTCTATCCTTTCCGCTTGCATATTACACTTACCAGCAGAAACACACGAAAAGTAAAATGGGGACTTTTATCTTTAAATGCGCTTTGGTGACGTCAGTGTTGCTCTCGGTGACGTTGTGAAGACGTGGTGCTTTGAAGGGTAGCTTCCAGGTCTCCCTCCCTCTCTCCCCGTGAGAAGCCCCAGCTGCCGCTCTGCTGCTCCCACCAGGCATCCACGGGAGGAGGGAAAGGCTTCCTGAAATAGCTCGCAGATTCCATGTCAGCGATCCCACCTGGCTTCGCTTTCTGAAGATCCACGGTGAAAGGCTGAGCTCCTGAGTCGTAAGCATGCTTCTTAGTGACCGAGAGGAGCTGGATAATGACCTGACCCTGGTCTCAGGCAGGGACCATTCCAGATGTTTCACGCAAGGACACCACTTGAGACGGCGTGAAGGTCCCTTTCAACTGAGAAGCCCGTCCCGGTTTGGTGCCCTTTACTGGAAGGCCGTCACCAGGGGCCAGCTCCTGCTCTCCCTGGGGGGAACCCAAACGGACGGTAAAAGGTCGTCACCAAGCTCCATGCCGGGATTAGCAGCTCCGAAGGACAGCACGCCTCTCTAAGTCATCCTGTAAAGCGACCTCTAAGTGTGACTTGTCACGCCATCCCAGGCTCTTTTACCCTCCGAGGGGTGGAGGGCAGCAACAAGGTACCGCAGGTTTGAGCTCCCGGATAATCCAGATCATGTTCTGAACCGTAACTCTGGTTCCGGCCAAGTCATGGACCCTGCAGGGCCCTGCCAGAGCAGAAGCTCGCCTGCCCTGGGGTGGGTCGGGGGAGCAGGCAATAAGGGCTATTTTTCACCAGGAAGGAGGCCACCGTGTCCCTGGAATGAGACCTCGGTGACTCTGCTACTAATTTGGTGCATGTAACCTTGAAAGGTTGAAGCCTTTCGGTAACTCCTCCGCTCTGCATATAAAGGGTTGGGACCCTGAGGTTTCAGGACCAGGCGGTGGCGTCTGTAACTGCCCACGCCCACGCTACAGTACTTGCCCTCCTTTCTAGCTGATCGAGACAGCAGCAGACGCATCTCAAAGGTACAGGATGTTGAACTTGAGTGTGCGTGGGATGGGTGTTTATCTTGCCCTTCTCGGGGGCAAGTGAAATGGATACAGTCCTTGTAAGAGCCTGTCGTTTTCAGCCCCTGGAATGATGCATCTTCCCCTCTGACCCGCCTGCCTCGCATCTGCTTGGGAATGACAGAAATCTCAATGGGGCTTTTCCATGTCTGATATACCTATATTTAAACGATGCTACAACCCCTAGAACCAATACCCTCAGGGAATGTTTAAAGAGAGATGCTCAGCCCCGGAGGGCTTCTCAGAGGGCAGGTGCTCAAGAGCCAGCAAATTCGGGGCTTTATCATTCTCCAGCGAGCTTCTTAAACGTTAAGATGCATGTGAATCATCTAGCGATTAGGTTAAAATGCAGCTTTTGATTCCGAGTCTGGTTTTGATAAATTCTGTGTTCGCAGTAATCTCTAGGTGATGCCCGGTGGGCTCATGGGACAACTGAGTGTCAGGGTTCAGTGGTGTTTCGGGGACAGTAAATAATCTTTAAATAAGCAATGACCGCATCATATCAAATCAGCAAAAAGTCAAGATACTTTTTACCAAAGACAATTCTCACCTACTTTTAAATTTTATTTTTATCTTACAATAGAGAAGAAAAAAAAAAAACGACTCTCGCGCATCCTGGGTTCCATGAATTTATCAAACGTACAGCTCTGTGTAGCTACCATCAGAATCAGGAGACAAAACAATTCCATTGGCCCCCAAGGTCCCTCATGCTGTGCCTCTGTGGTTGCCCTCACCTTCTTCCACTAACCCCAGGCAATTATAGTTTTGTCTTTTCAAGAATGTCATATAAATGGAATCATAGAGCATATCGTCTGTTGAGACTGGCTCCTTCCACTCAGCACCATGCCTTTGGATTCATCCAAGTTACTGAATGTATCAATAGCTTGTTTCTTTTTATTGCCCCACAGTATTCCATTGTGTGGATGTCTGCCAGTTCTTATCCATTCATGCACTGAAGGACTCTCAGGCTGTTTCCACTTTTCCATAGTTATAAATAGAACTGTGTACAGGTGTGCAGGTTTTTGCTAGAACATGAGCTTGCCCTTCTCTAGGCTAAATACCTGGAAGTGGGATTGCTGTATATGTTTAACTCGGTAAGAAACTGCCAAACTGGGTTTCTGGATAATACCTGTGTCACGTGGCATCCCCAGCAGCAGAGTACGAGCCTTCCAATTGCTCCACACCCATCCTCTAGCACTTGTCAGTGACCTTTATGTGGGCCATTCTTAGAGCGGTGTGGTGGTATCTCTACCTGGTTTGAATTTGCATTTCCCTAGAGGTTAGTGATGTCCAATGATGGTAATGATGTCTTTTAATGTACTTATTTCATATTTTTGCATCCTCGTTGATGAAGTAGTGTTAAAGTGCATTGTCCAACCTTTAAACGGTTGTTTGCTTTCATGTTGTTGAATTTCAAGAGTTCTTTATATATTCTGGGTACAAACCTTTTGTCATCTCTGTGATTCGTAAATATGTATTTTTTCCAGTTCATATCTTGTGTTTCATTCCCTTCACACTGTCTTTTGCAGAACAATGTTTTTTTTATTTTGATGAAACCCAATCTGTCCATTTTTCTTTTATGGATTGTGCTTTTGATGTCATAACTAAACACTCTGCCTGACCTCAAACCACACAAGCAAAAAAATTCTATGTTTTCTGCTTAAAGTTTTACAGTTTTAAGTTTTACATTAGATCTATGATCTATTTTGAATTAAGAAGTTCTGGGGTTTAGGTAGAGGTGATTTTGGGGTTTGGGCATATTGGCGTCCTGTGGTTCCAATGACTTTTGCTGACACCTTTTGGCAACACCACATGATAGCTTTGTAGTAAGTCTTACAATCAGGTAATGTGATTCCTTCAACTTTATTCTTCATTTTCAAACCTGCTTAGTTACTCTAGACCTTTTGTGTTTCCATATATGTGTTAGAATCAGTTTGTCTTTTTTTTTTAAGATTTATTTATTTATTTATTTGACAGAGATAGACAGCCGGCGAGAGAGGGAACACAAGCAGGGGGAGTGGGAGAGGAAGAAGCAGGCTCCCAGCGGAGGATCCTGATGTGGGACTCAATCCCGGAACACCGGGATCACGCCCTGAGCCGAAGGCAGACGCCCAACGACTGCGCTACCCAGGCGCCCCTAGAATCAGTTTGTCTTTACAAAACATTCAGGTTGGGTTTTTGTTAGAGTTGTGACGAAGCTACACCCTACTTTTGAGAGAACTGGTATCCCTGTCATGTTGAGTCTTCCAAAGCATGAACATGATACATCTCTCCATTTACCGAATTTTTCTTTCTACTTCATTCCTCAGCATTTTGCCTTTTTTAGCAAACATATTGTGTACATGCTTTGTTACATGTGTACCTAAGTATGTCGTTAGGGGGAGTTTTTGTAAATGACGTTGCATTTTTAATCTCAGTTTCCAGTTCGTTGCTAGCTTCTACTAACTTTTATGTATCCATCTCATGTCCTGCACCCTTGCTGGGAATCAGTTCTAGGAACTTTTCTCGTGGTTTGCTTCATGTGCACTAGAAAAGAATCTGGATTCTGCCATCATTGGGTGGAGAGATTTATAAATTACACTTAGATCTAGCTAGCTGGTGATGCTGTTCAATTTTTTCTAGATCTGTGACAGTTATCTCTCTGCTAGTTCCCCGTCTGGATCAGGTCCATGCACGTGCAGCCCAGAGGCCACCTTAGGCATCTGGTCTGTAAGCAACTTGTAGGGATCTCATTGCCAAGGTCCGCCCCTTCTGTGGTTTCTATCCCTGGTATTTTCCAGTTCCCTGGACTCACCTTTGCAGTCCTTCGGCCAGAAACCAGGGCTTTGGTGACCTGGTGTGCTGAGTGCTTCAGTGCTGCATTCACACCTGGGGTCAAGTGCAGGGGGCACTGAGAGGAGAAAAGCAGTGGAGGGGATCGGACCACAGCCCCTCCTCGCGGAGCAAGTTGTGCTGCCCTGGGGGTTTTGTGTCTGCGAAGCCCAGCTGCTGCCACGGGGTCAATTCCATTGCTGAGCCTCCCTCCCGTATGTCCAAACTTCCTAGAGAGTAGAGAGACTAGAGAAAGGAAAAGCACAAGATTTCCCTCGTTCCCTGAACATTACTACTCTCCTTTCTCCCCAGAGTCAGGGGACATGGAGCTCTCTCTGGCTGTGTTCCACTTCGGGGTCCCCCAGTGCCTTGAGTCTGAACTGGAGATCCCAGAGTAAAAATGGGGAACTCGGCCCCACCATTCAGGGGTGATAGGAATTCTGGTCTTCTCTAACCCACCTCTACTCTTTCGGAGTCCTCAATCAGCCGCCCCATACCTTGGTCCAGTCTTTCGAGCTGCCTTCTTCAGAGAGACAGGGGATAGAGCGTGCTTCCTCCATTTATCTGGAACCGGAACTCTCTGTTCTATTTCAAGTCGTGATCTCCGCGAAGCTTTTTGGAAGGTTGTGGAAAATCGTCACAAAATAGCTGCTCTTAAGAGGTTCTGGATGTGCAAGGCTGGTGGCCCGTAGGGTCGGCTGGTATGTAATGAACCACTCAGCCGAGAGTCACAAGAAGGATCGTCTGAGCTAAAATTGTTTAAAAAAAAAAACAGGGGCGCCTGGGTGGCTCAGTCGTTAAGCGTCTGCCTTCGGCTCAGGGCATGATCCCGGCGTTCCGGGATCGAGCCCCACATCAGGCTCCTCCGCTATGAGCCTGCTTCTTCCTCTCCCGCTCCCCCTGCTTGTGCTCCCTCTCTCGCTGGCTGTCTCTCTCTGTGTCAAATAAATAAATAAAATCTTAAAAAAAAAAAAAAACCTCCCATTCCTCAATTTGGGTTTAATCCTCTGATTAGCCTGAGACCTGGAAAATCAGATGGTTCGCACAGCATCAGGGCTCTCGGGGGACGAGTGTGCCTCTGGTTTAGTGAACACACTAACATCAGTTGGCCCTTCGTGCCACAGAAGCCTCACAGATACTCAAAGTTCAACCCAGTCTGTCTAACTGACCTGCCATGAAGGTGGTCCGTGCTGTCATTCTCTTGAAGCACTAATTGATTTTGTGGCGTTAAGTTCCTCATTGTCACGGACGTTATGGCTTTTCCGAGTTGGTGGCGATGGGCCGGAAGTCGAGCCACCAATTCTCTCGACGGGAGGGCACTGGTGGCTGGCGTTCTTGGTCCAAGGGATGCAGAGAATAGAGCCATTTGCTTATCAAGGACAATCCCCTGTGTTTCCAAAGGCCTTTCCAATTATTGACATCTTCCTCGTCACGTTTCTGCAAAGTAGAATAATTGTCTTGCTGTTAGAAGCCAGGAAACCGAAACACCAATGCTCGCAGAAACACCTGTTACCTGTGGAGGAATGGGCTAAGCCCCACCCTGAGGCGCTGGCAGAGTCTCCTGAGAGCTCGGAAGCACGGAACATGGGTAACTCTCTCTCTAGCCCAAAGACAGACAGTTCTTCTCTGCTTTTATCAAGCTATCACTTATGTGAATAAAATTCACCCGATTTCAGCAAGACAGCTTGGTCCGTTTTGGCAAACCATCTCTCAAAACAGGATATAGAACATTTCCATGACCCTAGAAAGTCCCGGTGCCCTTTTGCAGTCAGTCCCCTCCCCCGCCCCCACCTCAGGCCACCCCCCTCTGCTTCTGCACGGCTCGCATCACGGGCCCCTGCAGTGTCTCTGCTTCTTGGGTGCTCCCACCCACTCACCCTGCAGGTCCCTTCCCCTAAGAAGCACCCCGAACCCCTCAGACCAGGTCAGGTGACTCTTCTTGTGCCCCACCCGCATCCCAGCTCCTGTCACAGGAAGTGCTGGTGTGATGCGTCTCCCCAGCTCATTCCCGGTTACACCTGAAGTCACCTGGAGGAGACCCTGTCTTAGCCTGCTATCAGCCCTTGGGGGCTGGGAGCTTAGGAGTCCCAGATATCTTTTTTTTTTTTTTTTAATTTCAGGGGCTCCTGGGTGGCTCGGTCAGTGAAGTGTCTGCCTTCAGCTCAGGCCATGATCTCAGGGTGCTGGGATCGAGTCCTGCATCGGGCTCCTGGCTCAGTGGGGAGTCTGCTTCTCCTTCTGCCTCTGCCCCTCCCCCCCATTCATGCTCTCTCTCACAGGCACTCTCTCTCTCAAATAAATAAGTAAAATCTTTTAAAATTTTTATTTATTTGAGAGAGAGAGAACGTGGGGAGGGGTGAGGGGCAGAGGGAGAGAGAGAGAGAATCTCCAGTAGACTCCGCACTGAGCTTGGAGCCTGACGTGGGGCTCCACCCCGTGACCCTGAGATCAGGACCTGAGCCAAAACCAAGAGTTGGCCGCTTAACCAACTGAGCCACCCAGGTGCCCCAAGGAGTCCAGCTATCTTTAACTCCCTCTTTCTTCCTTTATAAAGTTGCCATTAGCATTGTTTCCTTGATGCCCCACAACTGGGGACAGCAGCTGCTACAGGTTCTGGCCAGACCGGGGACAATGACCGGAACAAGTTGGGAAGAAGATGAGGTCACTTATCTAACAGCAGAATGCATTTTTTCTTAGACTAGATCTTGCTCGTTTTCACCACTGTGCCACCGGCATTTTCCAGCAAAACAGCTGGTTAGGTTGGAAAAGAACGCGGTGGAGATGGGAGTGAAGGACGCCAGTCTTCACCCCAGTGGGAATCCGCCCCTCCTTGGGAAAGCACGCATCTTCCTTCTTACACGTGTGGGGCACCTCCCAGGGAATGGGCGTGGCGAGGCTCATCTCTGATGGATCAGAGACGAAAGGACGTAAGAACGACACCGCCCAGGGGCGCCTGGGTGGCTCAGTCGGTTGAGCATCCGATTCTTGGTTTCAGCTCAGGTCCTGATCTCCTGGGTCGTGGGATTGAGCCCTGAGTCGGGCTCTGCACTCAGCACATCATCTGCTTGAGATTCTCACTCCCTCTCCTTCTGTCCCGCCCACTTGTGCTCTCTCTCTGTCTCTCAGATAAATAAATCTTAAAAAAAAAAAAAAAAGAATGACACCAATCAGAAGCTTTTATCAAATGCTCCATTGAGCGCGATCCTACATGGGACGTTGTCCAACGTCAAAACCTGACAATCTTCTGGCTTGTCATCTAAGTGTCCCTAAATAGTGCTCAGCAGACCAGGGACAGAGCGAAATGAATCTCAGCCACACACTCGAGAAGCCGAACATTCAACATTATGTACAAATAAGGAAAAGTGACACTTAATTTAGGGCTGTCAATCATACTCTGTGAGCTGTGGCTAATGACGTCCTTGTGCCAGATAATAGTCTGAGAAAATCAGAGGCCCGGGACTGGGCTCACGAGAGCCCAGCACACAGCACGATGCTTGACACACATGTGCGTTCGGCATTTCATGACCATGATCTGATTTAATCTTCATAACAATCCCATTTCGCAGATGAAAACTGAGGTGCAGAACACATTGAAGAGAATCCCAAAGCTCTGGGGTGACCCCGGCAGGGCGCCCATTCTCCTCTGTCTCTCACCATCCTGCTTGTCGTGATGGGAATGCGGGTCCCCAGGGTGAAGCAGGGTGCACACAGCATTAAGCAGGCCGGGCAGGTGCCTCGGCCTATCTGCTACGGGCAAGATGAGATTTCGTGAAATAGCCCATTCCAGGAGGTGCCGGGACAGGAGAGACAGCAACTGGGCTCAGAGTGTGGCTTGGGGAAGGGAGAGTCCCAGACAGACCCTGAGTCTCTCTGTAGCAAGAGGAGAGAGAGAGCTGGAGAGTGCAGGGCTCCCTGAGGAGGGCTGGGAAGCACGGGTGGGCATTTGCAGTGGTTCGGGAGGCCAGCCCTGGCGCACGGGGTGGGAATACATCTGTAAAAGAGGTAAAGGGTACATTACCTTCATGGCTGCAAACAGGCCCAGTGTGGCCCAAACTCCTCTCTCCTCTGGCCAGCAGGGTCCAAGAAAAAGTGTTCTGATGCTCACGGGTGGGGCGGGAATGGACTCTGTGGTGTCCGCAGCCCTCGGCTCCCTACCTGGTGCAGGTATTTTGCTCCCCTATGACGAATGCCTGGCCCTGCGGTGTTGGGTCCGTGATTCTGCCTTAACTCCCTCTGCTCTTGGTGACGCCCCTGGTGTGGAGCCCCAGAAGTTCGGCCCAAAAGGGGGCTGGAGCAGACGGAGTGTGAGTGGTTTCCACAGCTTGCTGCCCACTTTCCACCGGTCTGGCCTCGCCGTGATCGTGCGCGCCCCGTGGGAGGCCTCCCTTGTTTTCAGCAATTCTCTCAATCTGCCTCCCAAGTCTGGCAGCCCCCAGACCCAAACACAGCTAGTGCCTCTGGGCGAGCTGTTGTAAAGTGCCCGACATTGGACACAGTCCGCGTTCAGGCTCAGCCTTCCATTTTCCTAAATAAGTAAAAAAAAAAAATTCAGAGTAAAAATGAGCCCAATGAGCCCTCCAAATTTTGTGGCAAAAAAATCTAAAGAGCATTTACCTCCCTGAAGTGATTCTCCCCTGAATGCCAGAAACTTCGTATGAACTCAGAATGATCAGAATCAGAGAGTTCTTTCCTTCCCCACCCCCCACCCCCAAACCTGTTCTACAGGGTCCTGCAAGGCCAAGTCCTCCAGCGCCAGTGGGTGGGCAAGGTGGCGTGGGAGAGCCCCTCCCACTGTCCCCGCACACTTTCCCTCCATGCCTGAAGCATTGCAAAGGGACCACCACCACTCCCGGGCCAGCCCTTCCTGATAAAGACAACTGGGTGGCAGAAGGGGGGGGGGGGTTATTCGGTTCAACAGGTGTCTATTGAGCACCGGAACACACTTTTTTTTTAAAGACTTTATTTATTTATTTGACAGAGAGAGAGACAGCGAGAGAGGGAACACAAGCAGGGGGAATGGGAGAGGGAGAAGCAGGCTCCCAGCGCTCCCGGTGGAGCAGGGACCCTGATGCGGGGCTCGATCCCAGGACCCTGGGATCACACCCTGAGCCAAAGGCAGACGCTTAACGACTGAGCCACCCAGCACTGGGACACGTTTAAGACAGTGAAATAAAATAGGAAAAATCCTCGTTTCTGAAAAATTCTACTCTGGGGTGGGGGGCTAACTACAGTCAGCAGTCAGCGAGCTCCCTGCTATTCTGCCAGGAATGTAAGAGATCACTGAGCACTTCCAGCAGGTAAGAAAGTCACACTTCTCCTCCACAGGGAACAGTTAGGGGCAGGGGATGGAGCCTGGGCCCTGAGTGTGCCAGCTGCCTCACTTAGCATCCAAATGACTTTGATGAAGCCAAACTGCTAAGTCCAAGCCTCAGTTTTCTTACCTGCAAAATGGGAAAATAGTGCCTACTTTGCAAAGATGGCTGTGACGATGACCTCTCCACGCCTCTATGCCCAGCCCTCGTCACCTCGACTTCCTTGGAACCAACACCGGACACAGACATGACCACCGCATGAGAGGACACGATCCAAGTTGGCAGTTCTCACCTTGGATACACAGGGGGAGCTTTCAAAAACCCGGATGCCCAGGCCACACAGCAGGCTGCTCAAATCAGACTCCCTGGGGCTGACGCCCGGGTGTCAGGTTTTCACAAGAGCTCGCCAAGAGATTCCAGTGGGCAGCCAAGGTCAACAGCCGCTGATCCAGAAGGAAAGAGAAGTGGAATTATTTCATCTCTATAGAAAGTTGGGGAGGTTATTCTTACTCACTGTTAATTACAGTATTATGCCCCGTACAATTTGAGGTTTACAAACTACACGAGTTATATTTATTCGGAAACGTATACGTGGCTAAATGGTTTCATATTCTTGATCAAATTTCATCTTCAGAGAAAATTTTTTTAAAGATTTTATTTATTTGAGAGAGAGTGAGTGAGAGAGAAAGAGCACAAGCCGGGGGGAGAGGTAGAGAGAGAGGGAGAAGCAGAGGGAGAGGGAGAAGCAGACTCCCCACTGAGCAGGGAACCCCGATCCATCGGGGCTCCATCCCAGGACCCTGGGATCATGACCTGAGCCGAAGGCAGACGCTTCACCGACTGAGCAACCCAGGCACCCCTTCAGAGAAATGTTAAAGCTGAGAAAACTGAGGCCTGGAGAATTTATTGACAAGCAGAAGGTGTGTCAAGTGAATGGACAAACAGGTCCAGAGTCCTCGTCTGGCTTGAAACCCTCTCTGCTTCCACCCTGCCCCAGTGTTTCCGATGATCTCTGCAAGAGAGCTGGTCCACACCTGCACACTGAGTGCCAGGCCCTGGGTCCTGACGCCCCTTCAGTACTCCCCCTCCCCCCATTAGCACCCAGGCAGCTCGACCTGCCCAGCACTGCTCAAGGCCCCTCGCCATGAGCCCCCTCCTCTGCTGTTTCCCATCGTGCACAGGCACTGAAGTCTCCACTGGCACCCCCTCACCCGCGTTTGGCAGGTAGAGCTGGCCACCCCCAAGATGCCTTGCGAACCCGTCCACTTTCCATTAACCTGGCCTCCACTGCCTGGTCACCAACTTCTCCTTAGACATTTCCAACAGGCCACTGCTTCTCCCCCTGCACCCCTCGCCCCTCCAGTCCCTGCTTCTGGCCTGTCTGCTGGACCCACTGAGGTCTGGGAGTTGGGCAGAGTTTCCTCCTGTAAAACTGCGAGCATTCTCGAGCGTCTGACAGAGAGTCCCATGCAAAAGTGCTCGCACCCTCGCGCCGCACCCTAAAGCGGCCTGCTCCCGGTGCGCCAGACGCGGGGACCGCTTTGCGTGACAAGCCCCTTCCGCGAAGGGCTTGAAAACAGTCAGAAGTATGCGGCCTACCTTCTGCCTCGTGGAACCACAGGCAGGTTCTGTAACTCCTCACACGTCTCACCCCTAAAATGAGGAAGGGCAGGCCCGCTCGCGGGGATGCTGGGATGACGACAAAGGGACCGCGCACCAAACGCCTGGCGCGCATCACCTGCTGATAGGAAGTGGAGAAGGCGGTGCTTCTCAAATGGGAGAACGGGAGGAGGAAGGAAGGTCATAGGTGTTTGCCGGGTGCCCGTGCGCCACGCGGTGCTCCGCCGGGGAGCGTCTGCGTCCGCGTCACTGTGTCCTGGCAACAGGCGGTGAGGCTCAGTGGCTGGCCAGGGTCCCCCTCAAATACATGGCAGGGGCCGCGTTCACAGAGTCTGTACCCTTCAGAGTCCGAGGGAGCGTGTTCCACGGCGGTCCGTGTTCCACGGGGGTCCGACTGACGTGTCCTTTTCCAGGGGATGAACAATCAGTACGTCCGCCGGGAGATCTTCTGCGGGAACACCTGCCACGAGCTCAAGCGCTTCTGGGAGCGGGAGATCGGCAAGCAGACCTACTACCGCGAATCCGAGGAGTACCGCCTGGGGAGAAGTGCCCTGAGGAAGTACGTGGCTCGTTTGTCTACCTTTATTATTATTATTTTTTTTTAAATAGACTTTATTTGGGGGGCACCTGGGTGGCTCAGGCGGTTAAGCACCCGTCTCTTGATGTGGGCTCAGGTCATGATCTCAGGGTCGTGGGACTGAGCCCGAGTCGAAGTCCCCTTGAGATGCTCCCTCTCCCTCTGCCCCTCCCCCCACTCATGCGCGTGTTCCCGCTCTCTCGCTCCCTCAAATAAATAAATAAAATCTTTTTAAAAAAATAAAAACAGGCTTTATTTTTTAGGGCACTTTTAGGCTCACAGCAAAATTAAGCAGAAAGTAGAATTCCTATATATATCCCATGCCATCAACATCCCCACCATGGACTCACGTGGACACCGCATTACCACCCTTGTTTGTCTATTTTCTTTTTTTAGAACAAAACTGATTTCCCTGGAAGAATGCCAGACGGGCATCTTAGACGACCTGATTATTTCAATCTTCCTTGCATGTGCTCCTGTCACCACCTCTAGTTGTGGGCAGTCACTGTAAACATTCTTCCACGTTAACAAATGGACACGTTGATCTGAATCTTTATAAATGGAAAAATCTCTCCTCTTTGTCACCATTTCTAGGGCATGACGGTTGCACTAAATTTGGGGAGCAGGTCAGCAGATGTGTCCGTGAAAAGCAGCCAAGCAAAGGAGACAGTGACCGATGCTCCGTGCTCATTTGCATGAAGACACAGGATGCCCCGCGGGGTTCTCTGAGGGGGGCGAGGGGTTGTCACCCCTCTGCTGGACATCCCAGCTGCAGCCACGCTAGTCTGCCCCCTGCAACACAGTAACCCCTTTGGCCAAACCAGGGTTGCCATGGCTGTGGGAACAGGGGCAGCTCACCACCGTCACACACTGCCTCCACTTGGGGGAGCCAGTGAGGGCCCCGCCCCTCTGGGTCCTTTGTCCTCTCTTGGAACAGCTCAGCCGCTGTCTGAAAAGGGCACAGCCAGGGGTGGTGGGGCAGCTGTGTGCTGGCCCGACGGCGGGGGTCGGGACTCCACCAGTGCATGCTTGCTGGGCTGACGGTACGCACCAGGTCACACAACTGAAACTCACAGTCGCCTTCCAAACGCCCTCCTGAGCCCCAGACGGAAACCGGCCTCTTCCACACGTGGAGACCTGCTCGGCCTACCGTATTCCCGGCCTCAGGCAAGGAGAAGCAGGCTGTCCTAGCTGCTGGAGGGTCGTGTTAGGGCGTGTCCTCCAGGGATTCCCTGAGAAGCTGAGGTGCACGCTCAGTCATTTCTGTGGTCCCTGCCATCTCCCGTCCCCAGGCCAGGCCACTCAGCATGCTGCCCACGCCGTGCACATGCGTGTGCCCCACCGTGCATATGCGTGTGTCCCCTCGGGGAACACGCAGAAGGTCTCAGGCGCAGTGGAACTGCTTGAAGAAGATGCAGAAAGTGAGGTGCACGCCAAGGGGTGAGCAAATCAGCTCCGAAACAAACCGCAGTTTGTTAAAACAGGAAAATACACGTGCACAGTGTCGGTCTATGCACATAACACAAGACTGCAGAAAATAAGCTTCCTGGCTGGTGATATGGCGAGACTCGAACTTCTTTATCCTTCTCCCCTTCTTCCCATTTGAACCTCGCTCCCCCCTCCAGAAGGTCTCTGCGCTCACCCACTACTCCGTCTCGTCCCTGCTCAAGATGGAGAAGATGGTCCCAGTTCATTAGGTGGTTCTGAGGCTGGGACAGGAACACGTGCCCAAGGTCAGTTCCCCTGCGTCCCGCGCTCAGCCACTTAGTCCAGAACTGAGTGTAGCAGAGGCAGAACGCCAGGGGAGCGTCTGAGCCCCTGTGATCCGGGCGAGCTGGCAGATCTCCCTGTGCCTTGGGTTTCTCCTTGTTACTTTGACCAGTGTTCCACGGCCTGACTGATGACTTGATGTTCTCTCAACGGCTGAAATGCGCGTGTTGAAATCTTCAGCCGTCATTGCGAATTTGTCTCTTTCTCCTTACAGCTCGGTCTCATTTCACTCTGTGTATTTGGAAGCTCTGTTTTTATACAAATGTTTGGGATTGTTATGTCCTCTTGATAAATTGATCCCTTTATTGCAAAATGACGCGCTTTCTCCTTGGTAACGTTCTTGCCTTTGAAATCCACCTTGTCTGACTCTACTGCAACCACTCGGTTTCTTTGATTGGGGTTAAGAGGGAATCTTTTCTCATCCATTTGCTACAGGATTTTTGGTCCCTTAACGCCCGCGGTTCTTGGTCACAGCGCTTTGAAGAATGAAGAGGTAGACCAGACAGAGTGGTGGGCAGCAAAGCAAAGTTTATCGAGCGATAGTATAAAGCTCCCGGAGAGGGAGGGGACCCGAGAGGGTTGCTATTTCAGCGTTCAAATCTAGGGGTTTTATAAGCTCTTTCGAGGACCTATCTTGAGCACCCTGAGTGTGGGTCCCTGTGGATTGGCTGCTAAGATGTGCCAATCAGGGCTTTGATCACGCACCTGTCTGCCTCTCGGGTTCTTGTTCCCGTGTTGCTGGTCTTCTGGGCTGACATCTGGAGACCAACTGCCTCAACCTGGGGTAGTGACCGATGTTTTATGGCTAATTGTTTTGTTTCAGGATGTTTTGCAAAAGTCACTCCTGCAGAGGCTGCCAGACAGATGCTATGGTGGCCTTGTCGAAGCTGTGAAGCAGGATGCTAGGCCGGCTTTGTCTCAGCTGTCCCACCAGCTCCCTGATGCCTTGTTGGGGACCCTGGCCCTGACTCCCTAAGTGTCTAATTCACCTCTAACACTTTTAGTTTTAACCTATTGCCATCTTCATAATACAGGTGATTTTCCTGCAGGCAACATTTATTTCAATATCGGTTTTTATTCAATTTGGCGATCCTGCCTTTTAATCCGGTGGCTCACATCATTAACACAAACTGGTGCAATTGGGTTTAAATCTGCCATGTTGCCATTTGTCTCCTGTTCTCTCACCTGGGCTTCATTCCTTTCTTTTTCTGCCTTCTTTGGGGTTAATTACATATTCATCATGATTTCGTGCCATGTCTTCTGTTGGCTTTTCCATGATATCTCTTGGTGTTACTCGAGGGTTACTTTAGGGTCTCTGTCACCGTGTGCCTTCTAGCCCCACATGGTCTCCTGCAGGGCGTGGGAGGCTTCCAGAGGTGGAGCCCCGCTGCTCCCCCCTTGGCCTTTGTGCAAAGTGCAATTCTGCTTCCACACACCTCACAAACCCCATGCAGTTTCATTAACAGGTTTGCTTTCAGACACTGATTACCTTTTTAGGAGAGTCAAGTTGGGAGGGAAAATTATACCCACACGGTCGCCTTCTCAGGGGCCCTTCCCTCCATCCTTCAGATCCCGATTTCCATCTGGTGTCGTCCTCCCTCCGCTTGATGGATTTCCTTTAACGTGTCCTGTAGGGACAGGCTGCTGGTGACGAATTCTTTCAGTTTTTGTATGGCTGAAGACATCTTTATTTCACCTCTGTTTTTGAAAGATAGCTTGGCTGAGTAAACAATTCTAGATGGACAGAGGCTCCCCCCGCCCCCGCCCGCCGTACTTTGGTTTGTTTTTTTTTTTAAGTTTTTTTTCTTCACTTTAAAGTAAGCTCTACGGGGCGCCTGGGTGGCACAGCGGTTGAGCGTCTGCCTTTGGCTCAGGGTGTGATCCCGGCGTTATGGGATCAAGCCCCACATCAGGCTCTTCTGCTGTGAGCCTGCTTCTTCCTCTCCCACTCCCCCTGCTTGTGTTCCCTCTCTCGCTGGCTGTCTCTCTCTCCGTCGAATAAATAAATAAAATCTTTAAAAAAAAATAAAAAAAAATAAAGTAAGCTCTACACTCAATGTAGGGCTCGAACCCACAACCCTGAGATCAAGAGTTAATTGTGTGCTCCACCCACTGAACCAGCTAGGCACCCCTCTCCCTGTACTTTAAAAGACATTGCACTCTCAAAGGAAAAGTTTGAAGGATTAAGACTAGAATATTCTGAACAGAAGTGAGAGCTAGATATATACCTATAAAATATAAGATATATGCTTATAAAATATAAAATAAATACCTATAAATATATAGAGCTAAATATATACCTATAAAAATACACAAATATTTAATATATTTAAATATACTATAGTTTTATTATAACACACAATTATAATATATGAATATATTTAAATATACAAAACATGCATATGTGAGTATGTAAATGTGCATATGTATAAATATATATCAAGTCGTCTGCATACCTTTTAAAACCTGAATGCACACACACACACACACACACACACACAGACACACAGAAAACTTCAGGGGGAAAAATAAGGAAAGAAGCATCCCCGAACCAACCACCATGGACATGGGTGCTCTGCTCAGTTTCGTTTCTATTTTCAGGCTCAGAGAGGAATGGAGGCAGAGAATGGAAGCAAAGCTGAGGCTGCGGAACAATCCAGATGAGGCCGAAAAGCGAGCAAACATGGGCCGGGATCTTCTTGCTTCGTTGGCTCAAGAGGAGTCAAAGCACTGAGGGGGCTCTGCCAGGAGAAGTCAGTGCAAATGCCCGCGTCCCTGAGCTGTGCCAGACAGATGTCACACTCCCCCTGACCTGTGACGGATCTACCCGTGTGTCCTCCCGGCACCACGTGGAAATGATCAGCCAGGTCAGCCCCCTCCGCACGGGGGTCAGGATATTAGCCCCAGAGTCCCTACAGATGAGATTATGTAATACCAGAGCTCCATGCAGCATACTTCATACTCATGTAATTACCTTCTAATCTTAAAATCTACATATTTTAAATTCTAAGCACACACCGGGAGTGGGGGGCGGGGAGCTGATCTCAACGGTCACACTTTAAACATTGCCCGCCAGTGTCTTTCCACGTCTCTCCTAAAAACAGTTTCGCGTGATCCTTTCTCTTGTTTTCCTTTTCCGAGAAGAGAAATGCACCCGTCTGCAGAAATAGCTGTATTGTAAATAGTCACAAAAATAAGGTTATGCAGAAATTGATCTAATGTTATTTCTCCTTCATGTGAATTTAATTGGACTCCTCAAAGCATGGTTGCCTGGAACACTTCGATCAGATCAGAGTAATTTTAATAAAGCTTGGTTGCCTGGCCACCACGGACGTGCACACTCTGTGTTTCACGGCTTTATTTTAAATCCCCACACGTCTGCCCTGGCCAGCTCTCTGTTGGCTCAGCTAAGGCGTATCTGGCCACCCCAATGAAGTGTTCGCCATCCACGCTCTGGACTTTGAAATGTCATGGTCACTCCCCAGCCGTCTCTCAAGACCCCAGTAGAGGGTGGCTACTTCCCAAAGTGCAAACTGAAACTGGGCCTTGGCAACAGTTTCCAGCCTGGGCAAGGGCTCCGAGAGACCATGCTGTGAGGTACCTGAAGGCTGTAGGCCTTGCATGCTCAGGAGCAATGTCACCAGGACACACAGACAGCAAGACAGGGGCCACTCCGGGCAGCAGCACGTGTGGCGATCCAGTGCTCAAAGGGCCCTGGTGTGCCGGACAGTGCGTCCGTCCACAACCCCAAGGAGCCCAGAAGGCCTCCATCAAGGCAGTGGGAGCCACCAGAAGACGAGAAGAGTTGGGAGAGCGTTTCCCCAGGTCCCATGCTCACCTGATCCAGCAAACAGCCACCCTTCCTCCCACTATGGTCTCTCATTCAACATGGGATTCAAGTCAACTAATACATTACAAATTGCAGCTGGGTTCAGGTGAGAGCATTGACAGAAGAGACGTTTCTGTTGAGTAGGAGGAAAAGAGGAATTAAATAGAGGAAGAAGAGAGGTCAGGGCTTGCAGGCAAGGGACTCTCGGAGGCAAAGTCCTGCCATCATGAACGACAATGGGATCCAAATGCAGGTGAAGATGTGTTCATTGACTCATTTGCCACACGCCAGGCCCAGTGCGACAACCAGAGTACAGCAGAGAAACCCAGAAGCACTGGCTCTGGAGGCCACAGTCTGAGGAAGACAGAGGAAAGGTCAAGGCCATTGAGAGTAAGGGACTTTTGCACTGGGAGCCATGGCAGGCAAAGCTGCCCCACCATCTTGGCCTAGGGAGGGCTTCCTGAGAACAAGCTAGTAAAGTAAACGTGACCCAGGTGAAGGTAAGACTCAGGGCTGGTGTGTCCTGGTGGCCTTGAGGGAATACATTCGACAACGCAAGATTGGGAATGAGGGGAAGGTGTGAGTCTGCAGAAATCACCCTCCAGGGCCTCGTTAGCTGGGAGACTTGGAACTTCTCCCAAGGGCACAGGAAGCCATGGAAGGGTGTTGGCAGGAGAGGGCCAAAATGGCCTGGGTTCTGGAGGGTTACCCTGCACCGAAAGGTGGGAGAAAAGAGGTGGGAAGGCCAGCCAGGAGCTTCTGCAGATGCCTCCCGAGAGACGAGAAGGTCTACACTAAGGCCTCGGTGCCCTGGCGGCAGGGACTGGAAAGAAAGGGGGAGAGAAGCATGAGGGCCATTTTCTCATAGTGCTGGAGGCTAGAGGCTGGAAGTCCAAGATCAAAGCGCCTGAGTGTCAGTTCTGGTGAGGGCTCTTTCCTGCCTTGCAGACTGCTACCTTCTCACCGTGTCCTCACACGGCATGGGGTGGCGGGGGAGTGCTCTCTGGGACCTCTCCTTACAAGGACAGTGATCCCATTATGAGGGCCTCACCCTCCTAATCTTAACCAAATCTTACTACCTCCCAAAGGCCTCATCTCCAAAAACCATCACGGGACGGGTTAGGGCTTTAACATATGAATTGAGGGGTTGAGGCGGAGGCATTCATAGCAGAATGGGATGCTTTAAGTATCCAGTCCTGAACACATCCCATCTGTAGAACTGACCAGGATCAACACAGCAAAAGCTTTGAGAGCTCAACGATGGTGTGGAATCCTGCCCAGGCTTCAGGCTGGCCTCCGGGTAGCTCGTGAGCAGCAGACCGCAAAAGCACTGCAAAGGCTTTGAAAAGTAATTAACATTTAAAACATAGCCCAGAAAAGTAGGCCAGGACATTCGTTCTTAATATAAATAGCTTGACTGCCTGCTAAAATAGATATGTAAAAAGGGGGAGAGTCTCATAACCTTGTACTCAAAATGCCCAGGATGTTATCCAAAATTACTCATAACAAGAGCCAAGAAAATCTCAACTCAGATGAGAAAGGATAATCAGAGAGCAGTACTGAGACGATGCAGATGTTGGAATTATCTGACAAGGATTTTGCAGCAGTTATATAAATGCTCCAACAAGCAACTACAAGCACTCTTTAAGCAAATGGGAGAAGTAAAAAAATCTCAGCAAAGACATGAAAAATATTTAAAAAGAACCAAATGGAAATTTTAGAAATTAAACATACAATAACTAACATTGACAAACAACAAAAATAACTGGATACGCTCAACAGTGAGTGGAAAATACAGAGGAAAGGATTAGCAAGCTTGCGGGTAATTCATAAAATCACCTAATTTGGACAACAAGGGGAAAGTAATTTCCTTTTTTTTTCTTTTTGAGTAATCTGTATGCCCAGCATGGGGCTCGAAGTTATGACTCAGAGATCAAGCGTCGCACACTCTACCAATTGAGCTGGCCAGACACCCCAATAATTTTCTTAAAAAAAAAAAAAGGAATGGAGTCTCAGGACCTGTGGGACAGTAACAAAAGATCTACACTTCGTGTCAGGGGAGTCCTGAAAAGAGAGGATATCCACTTTTAGCACTTCTATTCAACATAGAACTGAATCGAGCCAGAGCAATTAGGCAAGAAAAAGAAATAAAAGGCTTATCTCTGTTCACAGACGACATGACCTCATATGCAGATAACCCAAAAGATTCCACAAATACATACAAAAGAAATGTTACAACTATTAATAAAGGAAATCAGAAAAGTTGCAGGATACAAAATCAATGTGCAAAAATTAGTTGCATTTCTAGTACACCAACAACGAACTGTCTGAAAAAGATTGTGAAAATAGTTTCATTCGCAATTGTATCAAAAAGAATAAAATACATAGAAACTAGCTTAGCCAAAGAGGCAAAAGACTCGTGCACTGAAAACTACAAAACGTTGCTGAAAGGAAGTAAAGAAGACCCAAATTGATGGAGAGACATTTTGCGTTTGTGGGCTGGAAGACTCAGTATTGTTAAGATGTCAATACTACCCAAAGCAAACTACAGATTCAGAGCAATCCTATAAAAATCCCAATGGTGTTTTTTATAGAAATAGAAAAATCCATCTTAAAATTCATATGGCTTCTCAAGGAATTCCAAATAACCAAAACAATCTTGAAAATGAAGAATAAAGTTGGAGGACTCACACTTCCTGATTTCAAAACTTTTTACAAAGCTAAAGTAATCAAAACAGTGTGATACTGGCATAAAGACAGACATATAGGCCAAAGGAATAGGATAGAGAGCCCAGAAATAAGCTCTCACAGATGTAGTCAAATGATTTTTGACAAAAGTGCCAAGACCATTCAATGGGGGAAAGACAGTCTTTTCAAAAATTATGCTGGGAAAACTGGATCTCCTCACACAAAAGAATTAAGTTGGACCCTTACCTCACACCATATACAAAAATTAACTCAAAATGGATCAAAGACTTAAACATAAGAGCTGGACTATAAAACTCTTATAAGAAACCATAGGGGGGGAAGCTTTATGACATTGGATTTGGCAATGATGTCGTAGATATTACTATAAAAGCACAGACAACAAAAGAAAAATAGATAAATTGCACTACATCAAAATTTAAAAGTTCTGTACATCAAAGGACGCAATCAACAGAGTGAAAAGGCAACCCATGGAATGGGAGAAAACATTTGCAAATCATACATGTGATAAAGAGTTAATATCCAGAATATATGAACAACTCCTATAACTCAACAATAAAAAAAAACAACAGTTCAAAAATGGGTAATGGATGTGAGTAGGCATATTCAAGTAGAAATTCAATAGAAATCTCCAAAGAAGATACACAAATGACCAGTAAGTACATGTAAAAATGCTCAACATCACTGATCATGAGGGAAATGCAAAATAAAACCACAATGAGATATCACTTCACACTCATAGGATGACCACTATACAAAAACAAAAACAAAACAGAAAATAAAACGTGTTGGTGAGGATGTGGAGAAATTGAACCGCTTCTGAACTGCTAGAGGGAATATAAAACAGTCCATGCAGTTGCTGTGGAAAACAGTATGGTGGCTCTTTAAAAAAAAAAAGTAAATGTAGAATTACCATATGATCCAGCTTCTTTCTCTTTTTTTAAAGATTTTTATTTATTTATTTATTTGAGAATGGGAGAGCAAGAGAGAGAGAGCACAAGCTGGGTGGGGGGCAGAAGGAGAGGGAGAAGCAGACTCCCCGCTAAGCAGGGAGCCTGACATGGGGCTCGATCCCGGGACTCCAGGATCATGACCTAAACTGAAGGCAGATGCTTAACCGACTGAGCCACCCAGGTGTCCCACAATCCCACTTCTGCGTATATGCCCAAAAGAATCAAAAACAAGATCTTGAAGACATATTTGTACACCCATGTTCCTAGCAGCATTATTCACAAGAGCCAGAAGGTGGAGACAACTCAAGTGTCCATCCAAGGATGAATAATTAAGCAAAATGTGGTACATCCATACAATGGAATATTACCCAGCCTTAAAAAAGGAAGGCATATCAGACACAGGCTACAACATGAATAAACCTATAGGACATTATGCTGAGTAAAATAAGCCAACCCTAAGGGCGCCTAGGTGTCCAGCTCTTGATTTCAGCTCAGGTCTTATCTCAGGGTTGTGAGTTCAGGCCTCACGTTGGGTTCCACGCTGGATATGGAGCCTACTTAAAATAATATAATAAAATAATGTAATAGTAAGCCAACCACAAAGGGAAAAATACAATATGATTTCTCTCAGGTCAACATGGAATGGAGAAGGAGCAGCTTCTGAAGTAAAAAGTAGAAAGTGTACTGAGTAGAAACTAATGACAGTCCCCATAGATCCAAGGGGACTATGACCAAATGACAAGCACCTACAGGACCCAACGGACCTCCTCGCTGGGGCCCAGTCACACTCCCACCCTCACTGTTCTGAGCAGCATCTGCTCAGGACCAAACTCAGAGAAGTTCTTTCTGGCTATTCCTCTCCTAATGTGCACCCCCCGCGGCAGCCATGTTTGAACCACCAAGCCCCGACCTGACTCGGGTTCAGGAGAGACCACAGTGCGGACCCAGTAGACGTTTCCCCAGAGGGTGGGGTGGGATCGAGAAAGAATCCATTCTCTTCTGTGCATCTGAACTAACACCATGGAAATCTGACTGCTGTGGGCCCCCCCCCCCCCCCCGCTATGACTGGAAAGCAGAGAAGTCTAACCACTAGGAAATAGGAGGGAAGCAGACGCCTGGAGAAAAAGCACAGGAGGTGAAGAAAGTGCCTTCCAAGGTTCTGGGCGATGTTCCAGGCTGGTGCTGGTCCCTTCCAGGAGTCTGGCTGCTTTCTGGCCTCGGGCTCCTTGAGGGACTGCTGGGTACATGGAATGGATTCCTTTCTTTTAAGCTGCCTGGAGTTGATTTCTTTTACTTCCCAAGTCACAAATTATATAGATCAAAGGGGATTTCAGGGTCTTGATCAGGAACTGACGCTGCTCTTTAGGAGCAAGACCTCCCATATCCCCTGTAACGTGGGCCAGGACCTGAGGCCCCGGGTTTTAGACAATGTCCTAGAACGCCAAGCTCCAGCTCCAGGGGAAAGCATCAGTCTGAGACATCAGGTGTGAGGGGTTATTTCCTGGGAAGAAACCACCCAGAGTCCACCCGCCCCAGGGACTAAATTCTGCAAACAGATCCTCCCAGTTCCACCTCCAGGGGAACTGAATAAGCTGGGCTTTCTAGAGTAATCCCTACTGCTAATGGGCTACCAATATCTGATCCTGTGTCAAAAGGTTTGGTGAAGAAATAGGGTCACCATAAATATATTCCAAGAGGGTACGAAGGGTTTTTCAAAGACATGGCTCTCAAACTCATTTTTCTCAGCGGGTCCGTAGGACTGTGCCATCACAGGAGGAAGTCCCTGGTGGTCAGGAGAAGGTTTGCGTAGCAGGCATTTCACAAGGACCACAAAGATGCTGTTTGTTTTGAAGCCACCAAGCACCTACTGGATTGGGCTTTTCATACGGTATAAACACACAGGGAGAGAACTCACTGCGCATATTTCTAGCTAGGTGACTTTAGTCTAGTTGTCTTAGGTCTGAGCTTTATCTTCATCATCTTCAAACACAGTTCCTCATAAGCGAAGTACGGTGCCTGATGCGTGGTAGGTTAAGGGAGGCAAACAGAGGGTGACCGTCATGGGTAAACAACTGAATAGATCGCTAAGCTTCTATGAGTAAAAATCTTCAGAGTCACTAAAGGCCGTCCAGTGAGTGTGCTTTAAGGCTGCCCCTACATTTAGACTTTTAAGATCAAAGCATTTTTTCTTCTAAGATTTTTCCAGAAAGCTTCTCCATACCCATCCCCAACTTCCATCAACCCCCAATATCATTCTCTCTGTAACCAGTGCCCTACCTGCCCAGATACTCCCACAAAAACCCGGTCACCCCAACCCCCTCCCTTCCCTTAAACCTCCCCTCTAGGCCGGCCACTCACAAATCCACCAGGGGCATCTTCAAAATATCAGTTCCACCTCCTGAAATTTACCAGGTTTAGAATCAAGCCGCTACACCCTCGTTCACGGGTGAGGGTCATTTTAAAGCAGCTAAAATGTACCACCTTTGGATTGCTTAATTTTTAAGAGAAGCTCAGAGTCCCCCAACCTCCCTTCCTCTGGGCAGTTGTCGCCGCGTTTCCGTGAGCAATGGCTTACTCAGGAGAGGTACGAGGGAGCTGGCTTGGTGGGTCGTAGAAGGTCACTCAAGAAATTTGGTGGAGGAAGTACTTTTCAAATGGAGTGTAGGATGGAGAAGGAATTCTATTCCCAATTCCCTGCCCAGACAGTCTAGAACATTACCTCCTCGGGACACTGTTTAGATAGTAAAGATAGACATCTCAGGGTCTGTTTGGAGTCCATTTGGTCTTCTAAATGGGGGATAGAGACTTGGCAGGAATCTTGGCTGGTTCCATGCTGGTCTCCAGCACAATGTGTATGACCCATCAGAGAGAATGATGAACTCACGCTGAGGATATAATGAGCAGGAGGAAGAGTTTGGATTTGGAGACCCCGTTTCCATGGGGAGGGTTTTATTATGGGTGTGCAGACAGGTGAAACCATTTGTAAATATCCTGTCTCTGAGTATCAAAAAGAGATGTCTTTTTTTTAAATTTATTTATTTGAGAAAGGGCAGTGCACAAGTGCGTGTGCAAGTGTGTGCACAAGCTGGGGAAGGGGCAGAGGGAGAGGGAGAGAGACAATCCTCAAGCAGACTTCCTGCTGAGCATGAAGCCCAACAAGGGGCTTTATCCCAGGACCCTGAGATCATGACCTGAGCCAAAATCAAGAGTTGGCCCCTTAACCAACTGAGCCCCCTGGTGCCCCCAAGATGTCTATCTTTTGAAATACCCAAGCACTGCTAACTTGTTGGGCTCTATCCTATTCCCAGGCTGAATCTGCACTGAAGAGATTTTTATTGATTGGTATTTCAGTTACCAATGTTTTAGATGATTTTTGGAACACACATAAATACAAGAAGAATGAAATTACTCCCGTAGGACTGATACATAAAGTCAAATTTTCACGTCCACCTGTATGGATGTAACTTGTCATTTTTAAAGCTCTACTGGAATTCTCTTCCAGAAAACAACAAGTTTCTATGGAACCTGGTTTCGTTTCCGGAAAATATCCGATGTGTAACATAGGATTTGTTTGTTCGAGGTCAAAAAGAGCTTTAGAGGATGACTCAGGCCTTGAAGCCCTTTGGCTTCATTCTGCCCCATTGGCGCAGTGTCCTCTCAGAGATATGAATAGTCCTAATGGCTGCCCTTTGGAAAACTTGACTCCCTGAAGGTGAGCCGACAAGGCCTCCTCCTCTCTAATGTATGGAAGGGTCACCAGGAAAAAGCACCTGCTGGGCAGGAAGCCAGCTTTGGGAGAACTAGAGAAATGAGATGGGAGAAGGCCGTGAAGGGTGCTTCCAGTGACATGGTCTGGCTATGGGGAAAGCGTAGATAAGTTAGTACAGGGCCAAGAAGGGCTAGGACCCATCTGGGGGGGGGGGGGCGGGTTCAGAGGCTGAACTCGAAGGCAGAAACTTTGGCTGTCTTGGCATCCGGTACAGCCCTAGGGTCTGGAACAATTCTCACAATATGTTATGAGACACAAAACTTATCTGTTGGATGAATGAATGGAGCGTTCGCGCATAGCACAAGCACATTGCTTGATGAGAAAGTCCTAAATAACACCTCATTCAAAGCAGCGCTGATGTCACTCGAGGCTTACTTCCGCCCCTTTTTGCAGACAGCTAGCTCAGCTGGTCTAAGTCAGTCAACACAAAACAGGCTGATGTCAGTTGCTAAAGCCTCGGACGCTTCCCCCTTTTACAAGACCACTTCCTGAACAGGAAGTTTTCAGGATTCCATAATTGTCCCACTGTGTCCATTTGGCCTATAAAGTGAAGGGTGCTACAAGGGTGTGGTGCTTCTGGGAACTTCCGCAACCTTTCCACCCGCAGGTGCTCTGTCTGTAGTTAATAATAAGCATAACCGTACATTTATACCTTGAGAGGCTTTAGTGGTGGGTGGTGTATGTCCATGGGCACAACAGCGGCCCCATTCAGATCCTACCCGCCCCAGAAGGCTGTCTGGCAAGACAGCTCCTGAGTCTACCTAGATAGAACTCGAGACGAGAAGAGGGAAGGATATGAAGAAGGCAGAGGACAAAACTGAGGAAAGTAAGACAGAGGAGAAGGATGGTATAGTCCTCTGGAAAGACTCTTGCACTAGGACTTAGAAGAATTCCTTCTTGACCCGTTCATCTGACTGACATGCTGGCCAAATTCATTTAGTTTGATTACTACAATGACTACACCAACCGGGAGCAGGACTTCGAGCCGCGGGAAGAGAAGCCGGTCTGCAGTACTGACCACAGCCATGGCCTCCAGGGTCCTGGAGACTGCCAGTGGAACAAATCCCACCAAACGGTCAGAGATTTCCACCTGCGGAAGCCAGGTGGCTTTCTCCTTAGTGTCTGTATTGACTGCTCCTCTTGGCCCGAGGGATGAATCTGGGTTTGGCAGAAAGCAGTAGCAACTGTAGCCTCCCCATCAGCATTCAAGGAAGAAGTCTAGGGAGGATCCATCATCCAGACCAGCCCTGAGTATGTTCCAGAGCCAAGGCAGAACCACTGATCACGTCAATGAAAGTCAGGGACAGATTTCATACCGCATCAAGATGGTACTCAAACCCAAATCAAGACGACAGTCTCCCAAAGA
This sequence comes from Ursus americanus, assembly GCF_024610735.1. Classification (NCBI taxonomy): domain Eukaryota; kingdom Metazoa; phylum Chordata; class Mammalia; order Carnivora; family Ursidae; genus Ursus; species Ursus americanus. The sequence continues at coordinate 41,406,306 of NC_142140.1, read as the reverse complement.
AAACGACCTTCCTGGCTTATCGAGACCCACCGGGGATGGCTCCAGCCTGCACAGGTCTATGCTTCTCTGTCCCTATGGCTGTGGTCCCTGGGGTCTCTGTGAAGCACCAAGACATCCCCTTTGTCAAGGCCAACAGCCAGCTCTCGGCTACATCCTCTCACCTCCTTTTGCCTGTGCTTCCCCTGTTCCTTCCTCTTCATTGGTCCTCCCAACAAAGGCATCTACGGACTTCAACAAATGACGTTTGCATTCGTGTTCCCTGTGGCTACTTCCACTGTTTTGGCAAAAATCATCACTGTGGTTTTGGCTTTCAAGACAACGGTGCCAAGGAAGAGCCTGAGGCAGGGTTGTTATCAGGAGCACCTGTCATTCCCTCGATCCAAGTCACTATCTGTGGAATCTGGTTGGGACCTCTTCCTCCTTTCATTGAAATGAACACACACGCTGTGTCTACACACATCATCACTGGATACAGTGAGGGCTCTGTCTCTGCCTTCGACTATGTCCAGGGATCCCCGGGATTCTTGGCTCTGGGGAGCATCGCTGCGGCTTTCCTGGCCAGGAGTCTGTCTGTCGCCTTCGATGAAGCCAAGTTCAGGCTTGCTGGTCTCCCGCAGTGCCTGGATCACCTTCCTCCCTGTCCGTCAAGTCAACAAGGCCATGGAGATCCTTTCTATCTTGGCCTCGAGTGCCAAGCTACTAGGCTGCCTCTTTGCCCCCAGGTGCTACATTATTCTTCTTCCCAGGCCTGATAAGAACAGCCTGCGAGGGAGAAGGAACAAAACACATCCTAGAGTCAATAAACACTGCAAAGATTTACCTCCCAGCTTTCAAATAGATAACAGACGCATGAAAATAAATCACCTTTTTTTTTAATGGAGACAGTGGTTCAAAGCTAAATTTATAATTCCTTTCTCCATCGACACAGTTTTCTATGTTGTTTAGTGTATCAGGGCAAAGCCACCCTCAGTCAACAAACGGTTCCTGAAACTTTAAAGCTATCTTGGATATTCTGCTCACCAACACCAAGTCTATTATTTATTTACATGCACGGGGACTTCATTTTACCCTCCACTTCTGAATGGGTTTTCTAGCCCATGCTCTGATAGGTGGTACGGCCGGCCAGGTCGTCCACTGTTTTAACTTTGCCCAAAGAACCTTTAGGCAGCAGCAACAGGAGTTGACGCTTGTCCGTAGATAACGCAGTCTTTCACATCCTAATTGGGGAACTTACTCTCCTGGTTTTTTTTTTTTTTTAATTTTCTTAGAGTTTTATTTTTACCTTCTAACTCTTCATCACATATTCATTTTTGTGAAGGTTTTTGGAGGAAGCGACACCACTCCTTTTTAAGAGAGAGAACTGGAGGGGGTTTGGTTTGTCACCTGCCCTGAGTGCACGGGGTCCACATGACCAGAAAGGCCTTGTAGGGGGTTTAGAGCCCGAAACCCCCACTTTGAGGAGGCCCTACACAGTGACAGGGGAATACATGAGCTGAAGGTGTTACAAGCAAGGAGGGGACAGATTCTTGGCTCCCTGGGACCCTTGAATCCTGGGGACTCTGTGCCATCCCTGGGCCAGCGACAGGAAGTGCAAGGTCAAAGACATCAGAGGGAAGAACTTCCTGAGAGTCACAGCCTGCCAGCCCCCAGGGGTGGAGGCGGGAGAAGGGGGGTCTGCCCACCATCTGGAGTGAGAGGGCGCAGGCAGGACTTGAGGCATTGGAAGGGAGTGTGTGTCCCCAGGGTGGGGAAGGATGACCACCTGTGACTGACTGAGAACTTCATACGGGAGTGTTAACCAGTGTGTGTTTTCTATTGCTGGTATAGCAAATCATCACACATTTAGGGGCTGAAAACAACACAAACTCTTCATCTTGCAGTTCTGGAGGCTAGAAATGTGGCATGGCCCTCATTGGGCAGCACTCCTTTCTAGAAGCTCTCTAGCACAGAATCCACTTCCTCGCCTCTTGCAGCTTCTAGAGGCTTTCCGTCCCGTTCCCCATCACTCAGGCCATTTCTCCCAGTCACATCTCCCTCTGGTTTTCTTCTGTCTTCCACTTCTAAGGACCCTTGTGATTAGACTGGACCCACCCAGGTAATCCAGGATAATCTCCCTATTACAAGACCCTTAATCACAGCTACAGAGTCCCTTTGGCCAGTAAGGTGACTAATTCACAGGCTCTGGGGATTAGGTCCCGGATATCTTGGGACGACAGTGATGCCGACAGTGACGCCGCCTACCGCAGCCAGCAACTGAAGAACCGAGAAGGCAAAGCAGGACTTCTCAAAGAATTACAGAAAGCAGCCCCTCTCCCTAGGGCTGGAGGGAGAAAGGGAAGAGGCCAAAAATAGTGACGCTTAGGAGCCTGGAAGATGGGTCCCCTGGGGCAGGAGCCCGGAACCCTGAGAAAGGGGTGCATCTCAGCTTGTGGTGGGGCTTAAAGGGGGCTCGGAAACGGGTTCTGGTGAGTGCCAGGAAGCCGCCAGTAGGACTCAGCTCCACCCCGGGGAGAGGTGGGCGGGAAGGCCACTATCCAGTAGGGAGAAACTGATCACGTAGTTCCGTTTCCTGTGTTGCTTTCTACAATTGTCTTCCACTTATTGCCATTGATGATGGACTTCTACGTACAATGGCGCTACGAAGCTTCCCATCTTAATAAATTCCAGTTTTAAAAAGGAAACATATAAAAGTGTTTTTAATGAAAGGAGGGGTAGTGGATAATGGAGAAAGGACGGTTCCACGTGTCTGCTGCTACGTCAGAAAGATACCCCAAACAGCGGCTTGAAACACCAGCAGTTATGTGGTTTGCTCCTGATGCTGGGGTGACTGGCTCGGCTAGGCAGCTGTTGCCTGGGGTGGGGGTTCCAGACACTGGCCAAGGCTGCAGTCACCCCAAAAGTGTTCTCATTCACATGCTCAGGGTCTGGGCTGGGAGACCGGAGCAACTGGATCCCAGATGAGCTGGGTCAACCGGGCATCCCTTTCTCTCTCTCTTTCTCTGTCTGTGGTGTCCCTACATGGCTGCTCAGGGTGGCCCGCTTCTCAGTGCTGAAATGCTCCCAGCACGAGCGTCCAGGAGAACCGGCAGAGGGCGTGGGCGCTTTTGGAACCCAGCTTCCGAAGGCCAAGGTTGAAGGGGAGGGGCTGTCGCCTCCGTACCTTGCTGGGAGGAGGGAGAGAAAATCGGTTGGTGTTTGACAACCCCGTCGGGACAGAGGACCACAGCGTGGGAGGCTGAAAATCAGGAAATGCGAGCACAGGCCCCCACCGGTTTTGCAAGCCTCTCTCACTGTGGGTTTACCTGACCTCTCCTTGGCTCGTTCCCAGTCCTCCGCATTCAGGGAAAGCCGGGCCCTTCCCCACTTCCCGGCCTTTGTCCCTGCCTTTCCCTCTTGCTGGGCAGGCCATCCCTCCATGTGGCCAATTCACTCCTCGAGGTCCAGTGTCACAGTGCCATCTGCCAGGACACAGCCCTCCCGTCCTGCCCTGACCACACAGACGGCGAGTGTCGTTTGGGCTCTTTCTCCAGCAGGGAGCAGCCCCCCAGTCACCGAGGTCACCTCTCCTCGGAGGCACTGGCAAGGTTCACTGTGTAAGTACACGGCTCCTCTCAGCTCATCTGCTGTCACCTCTGCTTATCCCTGGGGATGCCTGTAGGCTGGTACGGAGCCTTGGCCAAACCTGAATGGAAGGCATGAACTAGTGATTCACAGGGTCCTGCGAAGGTGTCCGGGACAGCTCCAAGGTGACCTGCAATGGCTGTCTGCACCGTGTACAGAGCGCGTACCAACCGATGGCTTGTCCCTGGTTTCTCCCATGTTCTTTGCGTTTCTGAAACTGAGCCTGGTGTGGCCGCATAACCAGCCTTCCTTTGTATGAAGCAGGGGCTCCCTGAGACCCCGGTCACTCCAGCCCCGCACTTCTCACGAGGACTGCAGCCCTTGAATGGGGGGGGGGAGGCACTTGACTCTGAAGGCAGGCCTGGGAGTGACAGCTCAAGGACTGCATAGGACGTAGCAGGAAGGCTGGCCCCTTCTCGAAGGTCCTCACCCCTTCCCCACACACAGACCCAGAGCACCCCGCCCCCTGCAGTGGGCACAGCTGCCCCGGCTTCAGGCCACCACCCCGTGGGATCAGCAGCAGGAGGCTGCGGAGCGCCCTGTGCCTCGGGACACAGAGGAAGAGCCTTGGTGCCGCTCTGGGCTGACCAAGCTCCTGCAGGTCCTTTCCAGCCAGCAGAGCGAGGGAAGGCGTCACTGTCTCAGGGAAAAGCCAGGTGGGACTCATCTGTTCCCCAGCCACCAGCAGCTTTCACCCACGGTGTCCCCAGACACCGGACCCTCCCCAACACAGGGGGCCAGCAGGTCTTACTCCCATGGGTTTGGAGGCCCTGCCACAGTCTCCCCGCTGCCCCGCCTCACGGAATAATGTTTCTGTTTCAAATCGCAGCAGGATACGGAGAGGGCCGGGACGTAGCCCCCAGCCTCAGGTGTGTCGTGAGTCCCATTCTGCAGCCCAATCAAACCCTTCCCTCTATGGGCACAGAGCACCACACCTGGAAGGGGTTGCGACACGGGGTCCTCCACAGCACCACGGTCCCAGCTCTATCTCTTGCCTGCTTTCCCTCTCCTTCCCTGGACGGCAGAACAGCGGTCTGGCCCAGCGACTGTTCTCGCAGACGGCACACAAGACCCAGCGAGGGGAAGGACTGGGCCACAGTCACAGGGAAACCAAGGTCTTGGCTGCCCGGCCCCCACCCTCTGGTTCCTGCCCACAGCCAAGAGGAATAAAAGTCAGAACTCACGTCTGCACAATCCTGGACAAGGCCAACCAGGAAAGTCCCGACCTGGACCACGACCCTGAACTGACCAGAACATGACTTTTGCCCTCACTCTAACCTTGACCCTCACTCCAACCTTGACCCTCACTCCTTCTAAACTCTCGCCCTCACTCCAATCCTAACCCCTAACCCTAACCTGACACTGACCCTGCTTCTGACCTTAACCTTAATCCCTAATATTGACCTTGACCCAAACCCTGAACTTATCCCTTCCCCAGTGCCCAGTCCTCCCTCTGGGAGAGCTGACAGCTGATGCCAGGGGGCTCTCACTCGGGACCCCTGCTTAGCGTTTACTCACAGGATTGCTGAGGCTTCTCCAGCAACCCTGCGCCCTCTGGCTGCCCCTCACACACTCTCACTCCCTCCAGCCTTCTCCGAGGCTGCAGTGGGCAAGGGATTTGTCTGGGCCATGCCCTGGCTCCCAGCACCCTCAGGGGTGATCTGAATGGAGGCCTGGTCAGAACTTGGGACCCTCTAGTCGCCCGCCAGCTCCTACTCTGGAGTAGCCGTGGACTCGGCTTCTCTGGCTTCTTCCTTCTGCCGCTGGCACCCTTTCTGGGAGGAGAGCCAGCCCTCCCCACATGTTCCATGGTCCAGACGGTACCCCATGCAGGGAAGAGGGCTGGCATCCAAGAGGGCCCTGGTAAGGCTCGCTGAGTGGGGGAGGCAGGGGACTTGATGGGGCCCCTCTGCACCCCAATCCCCTTCAGGAGGACACCATCTCCCCCAACCACAACCATCCAACAGCTGTAACCTGGCCACCCCTTGGCATTTCCTGCAGTGGGAGCTCAACCCCGCAACAGATTAGTGCATGGAGACACCTGTTGGACCGGCCACATTGCTGCCAGGTGAGGTCGAGCTGAGCCCTGAGGACAGAAAGAGCGTCTGTCCTTTCCTCCCTTTTTCTAGGGCTTTGGCATCGACCTCCTGTCTGCTCCTGGCCTGAGCTTGGCCAGGTCTCCGTTCCACGGTGGGCCCCTGCCTGTGCTGGTTACACCTGAAGGGCTTCTGTCTTCACAGATGCTACCCTAGCCAGTCCTGAGCCCTGGGGTCTGCAACCCTTCCCGGTCTGACTTTTCCTGAGTCAACCGGTTTCCACCCTCAGCGCCCACGGTCATCGGTGCCAGCCCAGGGAGAGGCGGTGGGCACTGCACCTGGGGGACGGGGCCAGGGGAACAGGCACCCACCTGTCATGCCCCAGGAACATGACGGGGGCAGGGAATGGGCCCTAGAGAGAAGCTGGGAGGCTCCTTCCTTGGGACACAAGGGCCTCACAGGAGCTGGGCCAGTGGGCTGGAGGAGGGCCCGTCTGGGGCACAGAACAAGGGGCAGGAGCTGGAGAGCAGGCGGGGGCAGACGGGACGTGGAGGTGTACAGGGGAAGCAGGGACTGAGAGGTGGCATGAGAGGCTGCGGGCAGGGCCCGGGGTTCAGTGGGAGGGAAGGGGGGGTTCAGGCTGCGAGACTCAGGAACATCTGCTCATGGAGACGTCATTTCATCTCTCCGGTGTCTTAGCCCCAAATCCATGCCCCCGAGGGTAGGGCTGGGGTGGCCCTGTGCCACCAGCGGTCAGTAAACGGGTGCTCCTGGCCTCTCGCCTCTCTGGCCCAGGTGATCACGAGGTTCAGTTATAATGAATTTCGCTGCCTTGTCACCATCACTGTCGGAAGGAGAATCCTCGTCTTGGGAGACAAGATGGGGACCAGACAGAGGGCAGACGGGACCCGAGCCAGGCCCCACCAGGCCGCTTTGGATGTTGGCCAAGTCACCAAGGTGCTGGAGTCCCTGGCTGCAGCCTGACCTTCCCAGTAGATGCTAGCATATTCTCCCTGCAGCCAAGGGGCTCCTGCAGCAGGTGGGACAGGTCGTTGCTGGGGTCCCTGCAGGTGACCCATCCCCGTCGGCCTCCCTGAGGCACCTACACGGCTGGTTCCAAGTGTCTCTTCTGCAAATGAACACTGACCCCAGCGTCAACATCCATGTCTTCACCAGCTGTGGTTCGGCGGTAAGGGTCTGCTATAGCCCCCCCGCCCGCAGGGTCTCCCAAGGCCCTGTCCTGGGGTTCCAGCTCAGCTGGTGGTAGACGAGCCTCAGCGACAGGGAGGGTGGAGGGGTCCTGGTGAGCCTGAACTACCGGGAGAGCTCACGGGTCCCGAAGGAGTGGGGCTAGAGTTGCGCCAAGGGACAAGAACTCGATGCTGACCACCGAAGAGGATTCAAGTCCCACTGGGCAGCCAGAATCCTGGGGAAGCACGAACGCCCACCACATCTGGATATCCTGTCTCCATCAGTTCCACCCCCTTCCAGGGACCTTCGTGGGGGCCGACCAGCCGGAGAAAGCTTTACCCCCACCCCACAGCCCTACATCATCTGAGGGTGTGTGGGTGCCCCCCCCGGCCACCAGCAGCCCCCCAACCCCGAGGCTCCCGGTGGGGATTCAGCCTTGGGCTCAGGTGTGACTGGGCTTTCTCAGAGCCTCCCTCACAGGCCTCGAGGTCAGTGCTTCTGTTATGGAAAGCACAGCCAAGAACAGTGACCTGATTCGGTTACAACCCAGGGCATGGTGGCCGGGTGGCCGTGGTGCCGGAGCCAAGCTTGCCCTCTGGGGCCACGTCCCTGCATAAATTCACCCTCCCCCACGCTTTGCCCCTGGACCCCTTCAGAACACAGTCACCCTGCCTACTGTCACACATCTCCTGTTAGGACAGGGGGAGTCCCTCCAGGTCAGCTGGTCCAAGCCCCTCAGTGTGGGGAGGAGAAACTGAGGCCAGGCAGGGATGAAGCTGCCCCAAGCCCTTGTTCCTGTGTCTTTCAGTCCCACACAAGAACCACCATGGGAACAAAGTCCTCCCCTCCCAAAGGCACCGGAGCTCCCCCCGGCCTCCCCCCACCCCTGCAGGGTCCTGAGCCTGGACAGGGCACAGATGGCCCCGTGCCCCTGCTGTCCTCCTGCACACAGGCCCGTGGGCTACAGGTGTGCAGTTTGCAGGTACTTGGGGACCTCGGGAGGCAAGGCAAACGAGGCGAGTGTCCCCACCCTGCCCGGCAGCTTGCTCCCGCGCCCCCATGTACCCCACAGACCTCCAAGCCCCTGCTCGATCGCATGCCGCCAAGGGGAATGGCCTGGCCAGAGGCCACCCCGCAGGTCAGGTGGCCTGGGAGTCTGTTCAGCCTTGCCTCCCTGAGAGGCCAGCTCAGCCCTGGAGCAGAGTAGGGAAGGAGGCAGGTCCCTGGGAAGCCACTCGTGGACAAGAGTTTCAATACACACAGAGGTCACTAGCCACTTGGAGCCTCTGACCAAGAGTGGAGAACAGGGAATAACACAGACAATGATGCAAGGATTTCAGCCCAGCCGACAAACGGCAAACTTTCAGAAGGACTCTGGAATCCAGCAAGATGAGTGGAACGTCCATCACGGACCATCTAGACCATTGGGATACAGACAGCAACGCTGAGGCCTGGGGAGGCTCGGGTGAAAAAAAGCCTGTGAGCCGCGGCAGGTCAAGGAGGTCATCCGATACTGACCTAGTGGCCAGGCGAGGGGGAGGGGAAGCCCCCGGCTTCAGGGTCACAGCTGTCAGCGTTCAGGACAGCAGCAGCAGCGTCTCCCCGGGGAAGTCCGTGGCGGCCCCTCTCCGCTCGGCAGTGGGCCCGGGGTGGTCGAGCTACCAGTGCTCCCTGGAGTCCCAGCGGCCAGGAAAGCGGTGCAGCCTCATATCTTCCTTCTGGATGTGCTCGTAACAAGACTGGCAGGAAAGAGGCGAGGCTGAGGGGGAGATGCCCTGACTGCCCCCGGCCCCGCGCATAGTCGGCCCAATACCCGGGTACACCGTCCCCCCGCCTGGACCACCCCGTCTCCAACTCAGCCTCAGCCCCAGTCTGCAAGAACAGGGGCCTCCCCTCTCCTGTGATGCTCAGAGATGTAGCCTGGAACATGCTCGGGGCCCCAGGGACCCAAGGGCTTGGGTGAAGTAAGGGGCCCTTCCCCAGCTCCTTTAACAAGGGCAGGACCAGGGACTCCGTGCAGACCTTCCCACGGAAGCACATACGAGCAGTGACTCTGGGTTCACCCGCACAACAGTGTCCAGGGCAGGGAAGGCGTCTGCCCCACTGGCCAGAGTATTTTTGCCTCCGTCCACCACCTCCGTCCCTCACCTCCAGGGCCGTGAGCAAGAAGTCATACAGTCCCCCGGTGTGGGTGGGGTCCATCATGTCACGAATCAGGTGGATCTCGGCTCCCAGGTGCTGGATTCTGGAGAACGCCCACCCCCACAGTGAGAAGGAGAAGGCAGCCCACTGGGGAAAGGCACCAAGCAGCCGGGGAAGGAGCCTTGGCCTGGGTGGCTGGACACCTGGGCTGTGGTCCCCACTCTGCTCCTGGCCCCCACGGGACCCTAGGTGGGACCTCTCTGAGCCTCAGAGCCCCACTCCGTACCAAGAAAAGCTGTGTCCATAAGCCCCGATGTTCCAAGACTCCCGAGTGAGTCTGGGCTGGGGGTCAGGGCAGGATGGGAAGGGGTCCTCCCGCAGCCCCCCACAGCCCCCGGCCCTGCTGGGGCTCACCGGGCACGTGACACCACATAGATGAGCAGCGGCAGCAGGTCGTCCATGGGCAGCTTGTGCTCCTGGCCCAGCACACGTGACACGGTGGCCTCGATTTCCCCGTACGTCCTCTCCAGCACCTCCAGCTTCTCCCGGGGGTCCACCGTGGTGCTGCAAGGGCAGCGGGCTCCAGATCAAGGCCCTCGGGTTCAGCCCCAAGCAGGGGCCCCCATCCTCCTGCCCCCCGCCCCCCACCCTGCCCAGGGCGTGGACTCACATGATCTTCTGCAGACACTCAGTGGCTGACAGGAAGCACTTGTCCCTGACCAGGGAGAGTCTCTGCGGGAGATGGGGGGCAGATGGATGAGGCCACGGTTCCCCCCGCCCTGTCATCCCTCCCTTCCAGGGCCAGAGCTCTTGCCATCCACCGTTCCCCATCACTGGCTCTAGAAGAGCCCCACCCAGAGGCTTGAGTGACCCAGGGCGAGTCCGTGAGCCTCAGTTTACCCAACTGTAAAGTGGGATAATGGTCTCCAGAGGTTGGGAAGGAAGATAATGACCCCAAAGGCCACTGGGTGCCGCCCAGGGTGGGTACTACGTCAGCGGCTCTCCAACCCAAGGGCTTGTTGAAACACAGAATCCAGGTCCACTGTCTGAGCCTGACTCAGGATGTCTGGGATGGATCCAAGAATCTGCTTTTCTAACAGCTCCCCAGATGCCATGGGCCCAGCACGCACACCTTCAGAGCCACCGCCTGGTGTGTAGCAGCCCACCACCCCCTCCGACACTCTCAGGAGGGGGGTACCAATACTGCAGCAGGGAGTACTCCCACCAAGCGGGAACCGAGGCTCTGAGTGAAGTATCCCACCCACGGCCGGACAGCCAGGAAAAGGGGTGGAGCCTGGTTTTGCACCTGCTCCCGGCGGGCCAGGAGATCAGAACAACCCAGAAAGCCGGGTGTCTCCCCCCACACCTGCTGGCCAGCGCTGCCCGGGCTCCTCTGCAGCAGGGAGGCGGGGGGCTGCTCAGGAGGCTGAGCAAACTCTGGGGGCCCAGCTCAAGGCTCAGGCCTCCCCCCACCTGCGGCAGGTAATGGACCCACCTTCTCACCTGATTGGTTGTCAGCGTGAGGTCCTTGAGGGGCCACAGGTGCCTGAAACGAAAGAAGTGTGACACAGAGCCTTTCCCAGGAGGAGGGGGCAGGGTCTGAGGTCAGAGGGCAAATTCCCTGTACACCATGTCCCACAGCAAGGCTGGGCACAGGAAGGGGGGTCCACGATGGTCTCCAGGAGTGCTTGCATGGAGCCCAGGGCAAGGGGAGGCTGGGAGAGATTCCTGAAGAAGACAGCACCCCAAAACTTGGATAGGGGTGAGGGGCAGCAGTACAGGCCAAGGGACCCTGTGAACAAATCCCGGGGCTGGGCCAGAGAATGACAGTGGAAGAGACTGTTCTGGAGGCTTGATGAGCCAGGGCAGGCTGGTGAACGGGGAGGGATGCGGGTGCCATGAGATGCCGCAAAGCGCAGGGACTTGGGGAGACAATGCAGCAGGGAGGCCAGCATGGAGGAAGCAGCATGGAGGCAGCAGGAGGGGGTGGGGACGAGGGACACTGGGGAAGCTATTGGGACCCAGGTCTCTGGGCTGGTGACGAGTCAGCTGCAGGAGACATTCACGATGGAAGGGGAAACGGGGTTTCAGAGGGGGTGGGTGGGAAGCACCATGACTGTGTGACAAGGGAGACCAGATGTGGGGAGACAGAGAGCACCCATGCCCTCCACCAGGCGTCAGAGCATCAGAAGGGGCACTGAGCAGAAAGGACGTTTTAGCAACTAAGGGTAAAAGGGACCTGCTCCCAGAATAGTCCTCAGTTTCCCCTTGGGGACCTCCCCTCCCCTACTCTCAGTCCAGTGGCTGAGAGCAGGACACCTCGCCCCAGCCCCAGTAGTAGATGTTGAGCTAGACTGGCCAATGTGGGCCACAGCCAGCCTTCAGGGGCAGGCTCAAGACCCAAGCCAAGCCAGTGAGGGACTTCAGGGGCCCTGCTGGAGCTGTTGGGAAGGGGACACCAGCTCCCTGGGGCGCAGTGGGGGATGGAGCTGGTAGAGTATAAACTTTGAGTGGCCGGTACCATGTTTGGCACCATAAATGGGAGCCAGAGATAGATCAAGAGAGAAAGAAAAGTTGCTTCCCTTCACCATGCAGTTAAGCAGCTAGATCCAGCCACGCCTGAAACCCGCAACACCACCATAATCCTGGAACTTCGTGGGTACGTGAGCCAACGACCACCACCCCCTTTCCTGCTAAAGATCACTGAACTCCATGTGTACCCTCTGTGTACACGGGCCCTGGCAAACACGGCAAGGAGGGAAGGCTTACTTCTGCACGTCCAGAAACTCGAGCAGCTTGGTGTCGGGGAAGAGGCTCAGGTTGGCGATGCCCTGGCTGTAGAGACTGTCCTCTGTCTCATGAAGAAGCAGGTAGAGAGTGAAGAGCTCTGAGTAGAAGCTGGGCAGCATAAGGGGCAGCACGAGGCCATGCACCTGCAGGTCCCTGAGTGACAGCGGCAGGACAGGTTGGAGCCAGCAGGGTGGGAACCCCCCCGGGGGGGAGGGATCCCTACTTGGGCTGCCCCTCAAAGAGCCCATAGAGCTCCTTGGCCCATAGCAAACAGCGTCCCTGCCTCCTCCATTGTCTAGAAAACGCTTCCAAAGCCTATTCTCAGTCCTTCGCTGCCTCGGTTGAAATCCATGGCCCCCTGGTCCTCTCACTGGATGCTGAGAACCACTATGGCAGCTGGGGTGGGATTTGCTCCCCCTGAGACTGAAAGCAGAACCCGGCCCCGGACAGACAAGGGACTTGCAGCAAAGCACTCAGCAGCCACGCCAGGTGGTCCAGGGCTGCCTCATTTCCTGGGCTTCCTGGGACTCCAGGGGGAAGTTCTACCTAATGTCTAACCCCACCTCTCACATCTCCTGCAACGCGGTGACAGGCCTCCCTGATTGGGCTCTCTGGGCCTGAAAGCTGAAGGCGAACTGTAAGGTTTGGTCTTCGGGAACGGAGGGAGACAGAGGACGGAGGCCCACTCTGTGTAGCCTCAGGCTCCGCCCCTGCCAGGCCTCAGCTTCCCCATCTGTGTGCAGGGGGAGGGTGCCTGGGGCGGTGGCTCACCCTCTGTGAGCCTGAGAGGGGACACTGGGGTACAGCACCTTTACAACTAAGATGCACCCAATACACTGTGCCGGCGCCCCCGCCCAGGTGCCCCAAGGAAGAGGTCATGCGTGGTTCTGACCCTCAAATGGTCAACAAACAACGCCTGGTCAGTAGCATGAGCCCCCAACACTTCCCCGGAAGTACGCCATCCCCCAAGCGAGGCTCCAGGAGCAAAGGTGGGCAGCCTCCCTGGTCCTGAGCCCGGCTGCCCCCTGGGGCGGGGACCCTGCCGACCCCAGGGGAGCGTTCACCTTGTCTCCGTATCCTCGTCCTCCTCGGGAGCCTGGCCCTTGCGCTGTAAGGCCACCTGCAGCAGACCCCTGCAGAACGATGAGAGGGACTGCACAGCTGCCACTTCCTCCAGAACCTGAGTCCCCGGAGACCGGGGCAGAGGGCTCCACCCCTCCTCCGAGCCATGGAGTATGAGGAGCCCAGCCTCCCAGACCTCTGTAGTTAGGAGGCTGGCAGCACAGGACCTCAGCCCGAGAGTGCTGGAACCCCACAAGAGAAGGACTGCAGCACCTGGGGCCCCCACTGGTCACGTTAGATGGGGTCTCGGCTCAGCCAGGACTGCAGATGGGGTCTGAGTCCAGAGTCAGGCTCAGCCTGCAGAGGCCGAGGGCTCCCCTGGGGTCAGGGGTCAGCCCAGGGCCTGGTCGAGGCTTGGACTCTGGCTACAGGCAGTCCTTGCTCTCATCTCCTACTTTCTAACCCCTCTGCTCACCAGCTGGACACTTACCGACCCACTCTCTGGTTCCTTCTCAATCCAGACGCACCATTCCCGCCCTGCGTGCCAGGCAGAGCATCTGATATCGGGAAAGGGCAGAGCCCCACCTGCCTGCGGTTGCCCCATGTGCCCCCAGCTCACCTGTAGGCAGCCCAGAGCTCGCGGGCGTGCTGCTTCACCTCCTCCTGGGCCAGCGCCTGCAGATGCTTGCTGGCCCCGATGCCCGCGTACGTGGCCTGGAAGGTCAGCATCAGCGTCCGGAGCAGCTTTCCCAGGGGGTGCAGGGAGTTGCTCAGAGCCTGGCAGGTGCAAAGGCCACAGAGAGGGGTTCGGGGCCAGGCGCCGGAGCACAGCATGCCCCAACAGGGCTTCCAAGGCTGCTCCCATTTCACAGGCGGGAGCACTGAGGCTCTCTGAGGAGATGTGGTCCACAGGCCTGGGCCCTCGGGGCAGCACCGGGGGCAGCGAGAAGGCCTCCCTCCCCGCAGACCCCTCTGCCCTAGGGCCCTCACCTTCCTGAGGCACTCCCGCAGGGCCGGGGGCTCCTGGTGCAGCAGCAGCTCATCCAAGACGTCTTCCATTCTGTCCGCACAGGGCTCGGGCTGGGCCCTGGGGCACCGGGCACACGCGTCTCTCACCCACGCCTGGGCCCTGGCCCGCCCCCTCCAGGAAGCCTTCCTCCCCAGCCCACGTGGAGCCCCACGGAGCCCCACCCTGGCCCTCTGGATGCCCCCGTGGGTACCCCCGTGCGCGCGTGCACACACACACACACACACACACACACACGTGCATGCCTGCACCTCACCTCTCACAACACAGGTACTCCTGGGACTTGCGTAGCTCCCTCGAGTTCTGCACGTGGAAGCCCAGCAGGGTCTCCTGCTCATCTCCAGGACAGCCGGCACTAACGAAGTCCCGGAAGGGGCCATAGACGCCCTGCCAGCGGCTCTCCACGGGGAAGGCACCCACACCTAGCTGCCTGCAATAGAGGCAGTGGGGGGTGGGGTAGGGATGGGGCTGTGGTGGGCAGGACCCAATCCAGGCCCTTGGAGAGATGGGGACGTCCCTTCTGGCCCCAAGTCAGGGCCCAGGAAGGGTGGGTGGACTGGGGGGTGCTAACCTCCAAGGCTCCAGGAGAAGAAAGGAGAGGCAGAGAGAAGGACAGAGAGAATCTACTCCACAGTAGAGAAGAAAGGGATACGCGGAGCCCTGGAAAGGAGACAGAAAGATCTGGAGAGCTGGAGGCCGAGTCCAGACAGCGGGGTCTTGGCCTAAGAGAGAACAGGGCCCGAAGTCCAGGATCCTCCTGCCCGAAGAGCCCACTCTCCCTCCCACCACACCTGATTCCTTCCTGAGCTGGATCCTGTCTTGGCCAGCAGGCCTGGGGGTCTGGCTGTGTGTGCACCTAATGGAGCCCCGCCCTCCAATGTCAAGTTCACAGATTTTCCTACATCTGCATCCCACCCAGGCTTGGTCACGCCTCTGGGGTTTGCTGTCTACTCTCAGCTCCTGCTGTCGGGGAGAAGCATGCAAGGATGAAGCATCTAGTAATCAACTCTACTCCCTCCCCACACCTGAGATGCAGCCTGGGACTATTAGAACTACCAACCGCACCTCAACAGACATGGCAAAAGTCACCACTCGAACTACAGTTTTCCAAGGAAGACCTCTGTCCCCATGGGGAAGAAGTCTATCCCCTTCTCGAAGACCCCATGATAGTGACAATGAGTCTACTTAGCAAGTTTCCTTCTTCACCTTGGCTGCCAGGAAACTCAGAGCCAGGTTCATGCTCAGTCACAACCATCATAGGACTTATTTGTCCCTTCCTTTCCTTTAAGTTCAACTCATACTTTTGTTTTCCATTTTATTCTTGTTTATTTGTGTCATTTTTATAAACTGCCTTGTACCCTTCCCAGAAAAAAAGCAGGGTCTAAGCAAAGCCTATGTACAATGTTCTCCTCTGGTTTTGTGGTGTGTGAAATTATGCCATAGCCCTTGATACCAAGAGTCTCTGACTTGAGGGCTGTGTGACCTGAGCTCTCTGAAGTCTCCAAAGAGCTAAGAGGAAGTACAGAAAAGCTCCTCTGAGGAGGACTGCGTCCCTGGGGCAGAAACACAGACATAGACACAGATACACACACACACACACACACGTCAGGCTCCAGAATGCATAGGCCAGGGGGCCAGCCAGTCTCTCACCTCTTTCGGGTGCTGCTCGGATCTGGCGGGAAGGCAGCTGTGTCCAGCACACCCTGGGTATGCAGTCCTTTCCCTGCCCCGCTGCCAAAGGAGCCCTCCAGGGTGAAGCCATTGGGGAAGGTGACCTTGCCCTGTACACCAGGGAAAGGAAGCAGGGATGCCTGTCTGTCTGTCCAGCTGCCCTTCCCGCCAACCATGACAGGCCTCGTGCCTGTCCATCCTGGGTCACGGAGGCTAGGGACTAATAGGTCGCCTTCCCACTACCCAGCCTGAGGGGCTCATAACCCTCCACGTCCGCAGGCCCCGACCAAGGGCTGTGCCAACAGCCCAGGGGCTCACGTCCGAGGCAGGAGACTGGAAGGGAGAGAGGAAGGGACTCTCGGGTCAGAGCAGGAGAACCACCGCTGTGGGACTTGGGGAGGGGTGGGGCTCGGGATAAGACCAGAAGTAGGAAGAGGCCTGGGGAAGGCAGGAGGTGTGCTGGCCTGGGTAGGGGCAGCGGCCGCTGCACGGCTGTCCCACTCAGAGCACTCCTGGCCTCCCTGCTTTAGATGTCACAGTGCCCCCCAGTCATTAGGAGACTGAAACAGCCCCCACATTTCCAAAGGCCCAAGCAGGGCCCAACTGCTTTCTGCTGGGTCAGCTCAGGCAGGACCGTGCTGAAGGACAGTCACTGCAGGGGCCCCTGCCCAAGGCACTGATGCCAGGAGAGGGGGTGGATTCCCACCCAGGGGCCTGTCGGGAGACACAGACCAGCCACCAGCACACTGCAAACCCAAGGTAAATCCGCCTGTCACCTCTTGCCTCCCACCAGGATCGAATCACAACTCCACAGCAGGAGGGGGTCACAGCGCCCACCCTCTGGATGCCGTGGACATGGGAGAGGCCCTCCCCCCACTGCCCACACCCTCAGCCCTGGGTCCAAGTGGAGAGATTACAGGCTCCACCTGAGGCCTCGGCAGGAGTGGAGTGGGTCTCGGCGGTCCTCACCTTCCCCACAAGGGTCAGGTCCCTGGTGAAGGTGCCCTCATACAGGGAGTCATCTTCAGACAGGAGGATCCCGGGGCCCTAGGGAAGGAAGCCGGAGTAGAAGCAGTGGAAGGGCCAGGAGACTGGGGATGGGGAGGGGACGGCAGGAAGACAGAAAGTAGGTAACCCAGGGGCAGAACGGTCTCGAGCCCTGTCATACCTCCCAGGACTGTGCTGAGGTGGGATGCCAGCCCTTGGCCTGTTGAGTACTGAGCACCTGCCCCATGGACCTCATTCCTGGGTTACCCCGAACGACTGCCTGGGACTTGGCTCCTTCCCTCCAGCAGCCTCTCTCAGGAAGCCTCTTGGGGGCCCTTCCTTTGCCACCTATGGCTCAATGCTGGGCTTCTCCTCAGCCACCCCCACTTCCCTGTCACTGATCCTCGGTGACAGTGGAGCAGACCAGGCTCCCTTGTTGCATTGGCTGCCAGGAAGTTCAGAGCCCAATGGGATATAAATGTGTGTCCTACTTGAATCTATTCTGTGTCTATTCTTATCTTTTTTTCCTCTTTCAATCCCTTCCAGAACAAAGTGGAGCATAAGCCAATGTACAAGCCATAATAACAAGCAGAGTCACCAGGCCAGAGCCCTACTATGTGCCCGTGCATCTGGCCAGGTGTGGGTGAGGCAGGAGGCCGGTGCTGGTGTGCCTGGGCTCAAGAGACCTGGGTGTGAGTCTCAGCCCTGCCACTGAATAGAATGTGACACCAGGCAGGTTCTCTGACCTCTCTGAGCTTCACATGTGTCACTCATCCACTGGGGACAGTGACATGATCCACAGGGTTCCTGGGAGGATCCCATGAGATCGTGCCGGGAGGTTGAGCTCAGGCTGGGCCTCTGTCCATTGCAGAAGGTGCTAGCATCATCGTTACTGTGCACTTCACTCTTGCCAATTTCCCTGTTTACAGTAAGTAGTGAACCTGAGTTGCTGATGGGGAAACTGAGGCTGGGAGGGCCAAGGCCAGGGCGGGTGGCAGAACTGCATTCCTGCTGAGGTTCTGGCTCCCTCTAGCACCTAGGAACCCAGCTTCCTGCCCCATCCACCCCTGCCCAGCCTCTGCTCAGCGTCGGGGCCCTCAGAGCAGGGGGGGCTCCAGAATTCAGCCCCAGCGCAAGGAGAGGGTAGCTCAGGGCACACACGGGTCACCCCACTCACCACCATCTTGTCTGCCTGGAAGGTCCCCTGGTAGCAGACACCAGCCTGGGTGACCATGACCCCTGGGCCGTGGCGCTGGTCGGCCTGCCACATGCCAATATAGCGCTCACCCCTGGGGAGGAGCCAGAGAGGGATCAGATTGTTCCTGGGCATTTCTGTGTGCTCTGCTAGCACGGTTGGGGTGGGGGTGGAGAGCAGGTAAGGAGCAATGATAGCGCCTGAATCCACTCAACTCACACACAGGGCGAGAGAGGTCAGGACCTCCAAGAGGTAGAGAGGGTGGAGGGAGGGAGGGAGCATGCCAGAGGGAGGGTATCCTGGCAGGCTTCCTGGGGGAGGTGGCAGGAAGGGCAGATGGCATGCAAAGCCACGGAGGTAGGAGCCTACAACAGATACAACAGGTATGAGGGGACATTCAGTGGTCTAGAAGACTGGAGGGGTGCACGGGTGGCACAGCAGGGGTGAGGTCAGAGAAACAGGCAAGCCTTGAATGCCAGGCCAAGGGCCCTGGGCTTTGTTTCACAGCACAGAGAGCCAGGAAGGGCTGCAGTCCTTACGTGGGACTGGACTAGGGGTCAGAAACTCCTCCCAGACAGCACAAGGAGGGGCCAGACTGGGGAGGCTCCTCAGTCAGGGAGCTCAGGGCCCCTCGTTCTGAGCCTCAGCATCAACCAAGGTCGTGGACGGGAAGTGAGGGGCTTCCGGGGGACTCTGGGGAGCACAGATGGACTGGACCCACTGATGACGGGCCCCGCGCCCCGGGGCACCCTAGTCTGTAGGGTCCTCTCTGCCCCCCTTCCACCCGCGGGGGCGGCGCCAGGGCACTCACCTGTCACCGTCCTCCTCGACGCCGTACCCGCTCCGCTGGCCCCTCTCCCAGTGGCCCGTGTACTTGAAGGGCTGCGGGGCCTGCGGGGCGCTCTCGAGGACCCCAAATCCGTGCCGCAGGCCCGCCCGGAAGTAGCCTTTGTACACCTCGTCGGTGCCGTACCTGCAGAGAGTCACTGGCAGCTGGCCCGGCCTCCCTGAGCTCAGCCGGGGGACGCCGCCGCCCCAAGAGCCCGCCCCGCCGCCGGCCGAGGGTCACTTACTCACAGATGCCGTAGCCACACATGCTGCCTTCCCGCCAGTGGCACTTGTAACAGTCAAATTTGTCCTCTGAGGCCTGAGGCACCAGGCGGATACCGAAGCTGTCAGTGTGGGGCGTGGGGAGGCAGTCGGCACCGGGGCTGTCACCTTGACCCAAGACACCCCACGACACCCCTCCTTGCCACCCCAGAGTGTCCCTGCCTCCGAGGGGCCTTCTCAGACAACGGGGGAGAATCTCCCAGGTGCCCAGGCGTCTTTTCTTCCCAAGGCCACTCTCAGGATACCCCCCTGTCCCACCCCCCGGCCCCTCATGCGCCCTGGGAGCACCTTCGGGCACTGACCACTCCCTCCATGACCTGCCCCCTCCTCTGGGATTTCCCTCTTGTGCAACAAGGGGAGCTGGACCAAATGGCCTTAAGTCCCTTCGTGAGGTTTGGGACTCGAGGAGGGGGCTAGGCTGGTGACAGGGGCGGGGGCGAAAGCCACTCACCGGCCCACCACCCGCTCCTGCAGCATCCCCAGCCTTACCCGTGCTCCAGGCCCTGGCAAAAACTCCCCACGTGATTCCGGCCATCGGGCCACTTCAGGGTGCCCCTGGAAGACAGTAGAGGTCCACACACATAAGGCCCGTCAGAACCATCCTTCAACACACACAGGCCCCCCAGCCGACCTCCACCACACACTCTCTCCAAGGCCCAGGTTCCCCTTGGACTGGACCCTCTGCCTCCAGCCAGCCCTCTTCTCTGACCCACAGGGGCTCTCAGCCCTTCCTGACTCCTGGCACACCTGCCCCAGCAGCCTCCAGCACACCCACCGCACCCCCCAGGGAAACATCCAGGTTCCCTTTTTCCCTTGACCAACAGGAAGCTCCGAGCTAAACTTCATGCTTAAGTCAAATGCTAGTCAGTGGTTTCTAGCATCCACCTCTCCTCTTCTGACGTGGCATTGTTTTTTGTTTTGCGGTTTTTTGGTTCCTTTGCTTCCTCAAGCCCTTTCTGGAAGCAGGCAAGGTATCAGAAACTAACGTGCTTGTGAGCGTCACCTTGGCAAGTGCCTTCTACTTTCTGGGGCGTGGCTTTCCCAGCTGTAGCATGGGCGGGGGTGCACATTCTTCCAAAGCCCTCCCGCTTGTGGGGTCACGCAGACCTGCGGCTGAAGCCGGACTCACCTAGAACCTGCCCGAAGGTGTTAGGTAAGTCATGCCAATCTCTGGCTTCAGTTTCTACACCTACGGAACGGGCGGTAACACTCCCCCAGAGCGTTCTTGTGAAGACTGGTGGAGACAGGAGGTCTGCAAACCATTTCCACTACCACCTCGTGCTACATGGACATGAGAATTATCCTTCCGCCCTCCCGAGAACAGTAACTGCAGACCTGAAGTCTGTCCCATGCGCTCTGGGCTCATTACCATCATCCGGACTCTACCCGGCACAGACCTACTATGGGCCATGTCCTATTCAACGGGGCTTAAGACAGACTGGGAAACAGAGTTGACCGACTGACGCAGGAAGAAAAAGCCTTTGGTTGGTGCCCGGAGGTGACTGGGTCCTGTCTACCTCTCAGACTCCCAGGAGGAGCCCTCCCTTGCTGGGCCTGGAGCCCCAATCACTCACCTGCCATGGGGCCTGCCCCGACACCACTCGCCCTCGTAGGTGGCCTGGCAGAGCTGGCCCTCCGCATGGAAGGTGTATGCCACGCAGCGGCAGGTGGGGGGCTCGGAGGGCTCCAGGCCTGCCCCCAGCACAGGGAAGTCCTTCTTCCCACGCAGGGCCTGGCACACAGCCTGAGTCACTTTCCACTGCCAGACCATCTGGTGGGGACAGGGGATAGGTCACTGCTGTGCCAGAGGCCCCTCTAGGAAGCCTTGTGGGGTAGCTCCCGACAGTACCCCCCTCCCCCACCCCCCGACCCTGTTCTGGCACTTGGGGGAAACTCCAACCCCACCCTGCTCCCTCGGGCCCCGCATCCAGACCCGAGATCCTGGTGTGCAGTTTTGGGGCCTGCCCAGAGGGGCCAGACTGAACCACCAGAACCAACACAGGCCCCGGTCCCGGCTTCCTAGGGAAAAATGCCCTGTGCTCTGTGGCATTCTGATGCCTGACCCCAGCTGACCACTGCCTCGCTCTGACCGTGACCCCAGTGGCCTGGCCACTCCCACGGAGCCTCCAGGGTGGTACACCTCCCCCTCCTCTCCTGCTGTGTCCGCTCACTCCTCTCAACCCACCACCCCGATTCACAGCTCACCCACACTCACCCGGTCTTGGGGGTCCTTGGAGCAAAAGGAGAGCTCTTCCTCAGGTGTGAGGAGGTGAAAGGTGCACCTAGACAGATGGAGGTGACGAGTAGGCCCCAGCTCTGTCCAGGACGCTGTTCCGGGAGGCCCCAGCCCTGGGGTGCGGGCAGTTTCATGAGGGTGGAGGGACAGAAGGCCCAGGGTGTCATTGGAGGGGGCTGCTCACCCGTCCTGCCCAGGATCCAGCCACACCAGCTTCAGATCAAAGGTGTGGACACTGTGACCCTGGAAGATGGGGTACCGGGGTCACCCAGGGCCCAGCCCAGACGCTCCCCCACTGCTCTGGCCCAGGCTTGCTCCAGGCACCAACCTGCAGCCACACCACTGGGTGTCCCCTGGCTGCTCGGTCCGGAAGGCCCAGCACTGAGCCTGCTCCCCACCTCCAGGGTGGCCCCTCTGTCTCCCTTCCCATCTGAGGGCCTGGCAGGAACCCAGGAGCAGCTTCCCCTGCCCCCACATCCTGCTCCAACATGGCCGCAGCTTGGACACCATAGGCCCCTGCTAGAAACCTCTCTTAGGCTCCTACCGCCTGGGGGATGGAGACCTCACTGCTGAGCCAGACCCCTGAGACCACACAGACTGATCCCGGCTCACAGGTCCCCACTCCTCACCCCTTCACACCAAGTTGCCACGGCCCTTCCACACTCACACCTTCTCAAGCTTGCCCCCAAACCTCCCTCAATCTGACCCTTTGCTCACGCTGCTCCTTCTACCTGGAAAGCCATCCCTGCTCTGAGAGCTGATGAACATCCCTTCCTCTAAGAGATTTCACGTAGCGACCTCCTGACCTGGCCTAGGCAGGCCAGTCACTGCCTCACTGCCCCAGGAGGAGGGGGGCCAGGCCCAGACCCGAAGGGCAGGAGGAAGGTGCCAGACACAGGCAGGGACAAGGGTGGGCCTGGCACAGGACATGCAAAGGTCCAGAGGTAGGGAAGGGCACAGAGCATTTAAGTGACAGCATGTCATCAGTGTACCTGGAGCACAGAACGCGAAGTCGGGAGTGGAGGGGAAGTCAAACTGAATCAGAACCCCAAAACCAGGTTTCAGGAGACACAGGTCTGGGCAAGTAGCCTCCCTGCCAGGCCTCAGCCTCCCTGTCTGCAGGGGAGTCCCAGACTGACATTCTGAGGGGACAGAGAAGACAGTGCTCTGGCTATCACGAGGGCAGTCTGAGGTCAGGGGGGAACTAGGCACAGTCAAGTTTACAGGCCAGGGAACAATCCCAAACCCCCGGCCTGGCTCCCCCTTTGACTTTGCTGATGTCCAGAGCCCAGGCACTGCTTCCACGTGGCACTTTCCTCTGGAAGCTTCGTGTGTGCCCCGAGTGATTCATCCAGCCCTCCTCAGCCACCAAGAGCCACCCAGGACCTCCCATCTGGGGCTCCTCTCCCACATAAGGAAGAGAACTAAGAGTTGTCCGGCACCCGTGGAAGGACAAACTCACGAGCATCCCATTTTCCAGATGAGGAGACCGAGGTGATGTTGAGCAGGGCTGCTGCCTGGCAAGGGCTGAGGCTGGGTGGCACCTGGAGCAGCCTTGCCCAAAGGCGCCCCGCTCCTGCAGGGATGACGCCACCTGCCACCCCCACCCCGGCACTGCCTGCTTCTCAGGCCCCTACCCCTCCCTTCCCCATGAGCCCGAGTTTTCGCTCCCAGCTGTCTCCTTCCCTTTGCTTTCTCAGCCAGGCCCCAGACTCCCACCGCGGCCCCAGGACCTCTGCTCAGCCCCACCCCAACCTGCAGCAAGACGAGGACATCATCAAAGAGCAGCACGCGCTCTGCCCGCAGCGGGGTCACCGTCACCGGTACGTCCTGGCTGTCCTGCAAGAGTCGGCGTGCAGGGGTGCAGAGCACATCCTGGGGAAGGAGAGCAGGGAGGCACGGGGCTCAGGCACCCCCATCCCAGTGGCTGTACCCGCTCCTCTGCCTGCCTCTGCCGGGAGCACCAGCGCCTGCAGTCCAAGCATCTCCTGGAGGCCCCCAGCTCAGCGATGGACACCGGGGCGCCCAGTCTGGAGGGGCAGCCCAACTTGCCTTGAAGCTTCGCTTTGACGCCCACCCCGCCTCGAGCCACCGTCCCCGCCAAGCCCCCAACAACACTCACAGGGGCTCTGCAGTCCCTGCTTCTAGCTGGGCCCCAGGCCTGTCACACCCTCTCAGGGCACAGGGGGCTTTCCCCCCAGCGGGGGCAGTGCATGCCACGGCAGGCAGTGACAGGAGGATGGGATCGTTTGGTGGCATCCCAGGACAGGGGGCCAGCTCTGACTGCTCTTCCCCAGAGCCAGCTCACCGCCTGGCCCGGGAGGTGCTCCACAAGCAGCCGAGGAGGGCTACACAGATGGACCTGCCAGCCACCTGGCTCGGCCACCGCTCCCACTTCCAGACGGGGAAGCAGACATTCGGGGAGTCCAACAGGCCCCTTCCCTCCACCCGTTGGGCCTCACACTCACTCTCAGCCGGCTGCTCAGGGAGTGCCGGAGAGCCTGCGTGGCCAGGGCCTGATCCAGCGCCTGCCTCATGAAGGACTGCAGGTTCCCGAAGAGGGTGGCCGCGTGCACCACCAGCTCCCGCGTGGGGTGAGGCTGCGGGGACACAGAGCAGCTGGTGGGGGGGCGGGGGCTTGCCAGAACCTCCCCCCACCCCGTGATGCTTCCCCAGCCCTGGCCTGGCCCCGGCTGCTCAGAAGGTCTGGATCAAAGCCAAAGTCTGTCCCTTTCCCCCTGCCAGCCCTTCCTTCAGGGAGAGGCCAGCGCGAAGGTGCTTCCAGAAGGCTGCTGGGCCTGGGTCAGCTGTCCTCACACCCAGTACACAACTCTCCAGCTGCTCCCGGGTCTCTGCCCGGCTCCACTAGGGCACAGCCATGTACCTCAGACAGGATGGGGCAAGGACAGGCCCCGTCAAACCACCCCCCACCCCAGTCGGAACACGGCTCTAACCCCAAAGCCCGGCTGGGTCCTTCTCAAACTGGGGTTCCTGGGTCAGGTGAGTCCCTGGAGCCGGGGCCCAGTGAGCGGCCCCCAGCCCCCCGACATCCCTACTACTTACGTCCGCAGTGCTGTCCCCAAGGCCCAGCAGGAGGACCACATACTGCTGCACGTGATGGGCCAGCGGCTGGTGGAGGGCCTGGGCCAGCGCCGTGCCCACAGAGGCCTCGGAGCTCACGCCCGACAGCAGCTGCCACAGGGCCTTCCGCTGGCCCCGCCAGAACTCCCTGGAGGAGGGAGGGCCACACACCACCTTCTCTCCCCTCCTCCATTCCTGAACCCACCGCCTTCGCCCTCCGCCCCACCCCAGCTAAGCCCCCAGATCCCAGGAGCAGTCCCAGACCCCAAACTTCTCTCCTATCAGATAAACGCAGTTTATCTGCACAGTCCGTGGCAATATCTCCGTGTAAAGGGCTCGTTGAGTCCAACCGTGCACCCTGAACAGGACCGCCCCTCCTTCCCCTTCCCAGGGCCAAGCTGAGCTAGTGGATATCTGGACTGTGCTCACAGCCCCCCCCCGCCCCCCCAGACTTCTTCCCTCTCTTCCGGTGTGGAGTGGTGTGGAATTGTTAGAACCAGCAGTGCTCGGGGTGAGTCATGGGCTGTGACACTTGCTGCTCTGGGGATGGGACTTCCCCGACCTTCCCTCCCGGACACCCCCGCCCGCCCTCTGAGCGCCCTGCAGCATCCTGGGCTCACCTCCTCTTCTTTGCTGCCTTCTGAAAGGCCTGCACCGCCACGCAGCTCGCGTAGGACTCGATGTACCTGCCGGCAACACAAGAGACAGCCTGCAGGCCCAGCCCACGGCTTCCCCCCCAAACCCCTGCCCTGCCGGGGTCCCTGGATCCCACTTGCTGAGTGCCCTGCCCCAACCAGATAATTCCAACTCAGTCTTTCTCCCCTGGGAGGCCCCAAAGCTCAGGTCTGGGGTGTCTGAACCAGCGCCTCGTGGCAGCCCAAGCCCCAAAGGCCAACCCCAGGTGAGCCTCCCACAGACTGAACCCAAACCTCGGCCTCAGCCTGACCCCGGTGAGCCCTGGTGTCCGGTGGTGGGCACGCTGATGCCCAGGCCAAGCCCCAGCCTTCCTTGCTGTCTTACTCCACATGGACTTGTAGCACGCGGTCGGCGTCGCGCAGCAACAGCAGGGACTCCAGGCCCACGGTGTCCTGGTGGCCCAGCCTCTCCTGCAACGAGTGCAGGCTCTCCTCCGTCACTTCCCAGAGCCGCTGGGAGCTCTGGTGCAGCTGCTGCAGGAGCCGCAGGCCCTCTCTGCCCTGGGCATCCGAGGGCTCTGGGGCTGGGGCGGGGGGCACAACAGTAATGTGAGGGGGCGGCGCCCCACAGCCCAGGAGCTGCAGCCAAAGTCCTGCATCCTCAGGGTCCTTGGGCCGGGACAGGAAGCTGACGTGGCACCCTGAGCTCAGCAGGGACAGGCAGGCTGGAGCGCGGGGCAGCACCCGTGAGGGGTCGGGGGGGGCATATATCCACCCCCTCACGAAACAGGGACAGCACGCATGACCTGGGGCACCAAGTACACTAAGTCCCCTGAGTCTCTGGGCTTTCTCAGGTCTGGGGTATGGGGTCCGTAAGATCCCGTGGTCCCCTGGCACCCACAGATGCACGGACAAAGCCCCCAAGTGGGAGGCACCTGACCAAGGTCATTTCACAAGTGAGACCCCACCTGGGTCATGCCCTGGGTGAGAGCGGGATGAGAATCCTGGCAGAGAATCAGTCCCGTGCCCTGGAAGAGGTGGGATTTTGATTCTATGTACAGCTGGGTCTAGGCCAGGGGTTCATGGCCTGGCCCTTCGGGGTGCCTCGGAGAAGAGAGCAGCCAGTGGCTGGAGGCAGAGCCCCGGTCCCATCAGAAGATGCCGATACCAAGTGTCCCCACTCCCGTCTGAGGCTGAGAATGCTGTGCCTCAGAAGGTCTAACAAGGTAAGACTCGGATCCCCAGGATGGTTCCTGTGTCCCCCACCCTCGCCGCTGCCAAGCCGAGACTCACTGGTTTCAAGCAGGGGCTGGAGGACAAGGCTGTTGATGCGGGCGAGGGTAGCCGAGAAGACCTCCTCCAGCCGCAGCAGGGCCTCCTCCTCCGGGCTGCACATGGCCGGAGCGCTGCCCTCAGAGCCTGTGGACGGGGCACAGGCCAGAGTGAGGGCACCAGCCAGAGCAGGGTCAGTGCCATGCCTTCCGTCCGTGTGCCCGGGACCACCCGCGACGGATGTGAGCTATCAGCCCGGGTGGCCTCAAAGGGGAATTTCTGGACTAGCCGCCAACCCCTGCCCTGCTCTGCCTCGGGGGCCCAGCTGAGGGGACCTGCCCGAGTAGGAGGGAGGCCTCAGAAGTGCCCAGGAAGCATCCCTTTTTAGCCAAAAAGGCAGGTGCTCCTCAAGCCCCGTTCTGGCCTGCTCATTCCCCTGCTCAAATATCCACTGTGGCTCCCAAAGGCTCAGAGTGATATCTGAGGGTGTTCTGACCTCGCTCCCTCCCCTCCGAGCCTCTGGAAGTGTGGACCTACTGCCAGAGGAACCCAGCCTTTTTCTCAAGGCCATGGCTCAGGACCCCTGTCACCCATAAAGGCTACGTAAGCAAGGAGAGGTCTGGGGGAATAGGGAGCCATGGAGGATCTCAGGGCAAGGAAATGGTAGGACCCAAAGTCAGACTTCTGGAGATGGGCGTGATGACAGCTGCAGAAGAGATGGTGCCGAGCAGTGGGAGGTTGAAGTCAGCGTGGGTGACAGCTAGACCCTCCGTGCCCCCCAACCTGCTGACCCTCCTGTGCCTGGAGGAAAGAGGAAGGGGCTGCAGGGGTGGGCAGGTGGGCTTGAGTTTTTGGACTTCCCACCCTGGAGTGAAGGACCCACCACACAGGCAGGGGATCCCCTGGGAATGTGGCTTTCTGATGAGAAGGAGGGGCAGCGAGGGGCCTGGGCTCCAACCCACCCCCACAGCCAGGCTGCAGCCTCCAAGCAAACATAGCCCTCTCCCACCAGAGCTGGGTGCCCTCACCAAGCAAAGTTCATCTGCCCAAATGACCCGACCAGACATCGCAGGGTTGAGAGCTGGAGGGTTTTTTAGCCCTAGACCCTCGCACTGCCCCTCCCTGGCTCTGACACTGAGGCTCTGCAGTTAGCTGACCTGGGTGGGGTGGGAGACAGAATCGAAGCCGCTGGAATGGGCAGGCGACACAGACAGACCCAAAAGGGCAGACGGGAAGGGGTCTCATCCCTGCCAACCCAGCCCCAGTGGCACCAGAGGGCATTCCGGCTCCCTGGCAAAATGTACAACTTCCAGGGAAGAGGCTCTGGGGGAGCGGGGCGGCTGCCTCCGAACTCTGGCCAAGGGCCCAGGCCCAGGCATTCCTGCCCCACCTTTCCTGCCTCTGCTGCTTCAGGAGGGCGAGGCCTTGGGAGGGACAGGCAGGAAGGGGAAGCAGCTAGACACCCAGCTGTGGCCTGCTCTCTCTGTGGGCCCCTGCGGCAGCCCCGGGGACTCCCCCCCCACCATGCCCCCTTCCCTGACCTGGGGCACCAGAGCATGTCACTCCAGGTCAACTCAGGCAGTCCAGCAGAGCCCAGCCAGAGGGCCAAGGTACAGCAAGTGTGGTCCGCCTGACCCTCTCCCCCATTATCTCCACAAATAGATGGAATGGAAAGGCCCTTTGGGGGGTGCCTTTTCCATCCTCAGCTGGCAGCCAGTCAGTCAGGGTCTGAACTGAGAGGTGAGGACACAGGCTAAAGGTAGAGGAAGAGGGTGCAGCCAGCACAGAAGGTGCGGACTGGGAACCAGATCAGGGCGAGTGTGGACCTGCCAGTCAAAGGCCTGGGACTGGGAGGTCCTGAATACCAAGCATCCCCCACACTCACAGTGACCTGGAACCCACCCCAGCCACCCCGCACCCAGGACACGGAGCTCCCTGTCCCTCTCCACCTCAGGCTACCCCCTCTCCCCTGCACAGAGCTGGCGGCCACCCCTACCCTGCCTGCACCTGTGGCCCCCACCCCAACGGCTCCCACGGGACTCCCTGCTGACCGCCCGACCCACTGCTCAGTCCTGGTCATGTTCCAGCTTATCCAGAGCCCTACTCCTCTCTCGGCCTCAATCACCTCCTCTACGAAATGGGGGTCTGCTTAGCTCAGAGCTTTTGAACTACATAAGCCCTCCCTAGAAAGGACAAACTGGTGGGGGGAGCTGCTCTGGGCCTAGAGACCTGGTCCTCAGGCTCCCTCCCCGCTCAAAGCAGCCTGGGCCCCTTAGGATGAGTCTTACAGATACGGACTGGCAGACACAACTCTAGGACCCTTTCAGATCTGTGGCCCCAAAGCGATGTCTACCCCTACGGAACTGAGGCACACTGCCCACAGGAAAGGCCAGAAGTTAAACATGGCCGGTGAGGTGCTGGGTGGGGGGTAAGGCTGCAGACAAGGTTGGGGATCTGGCCCATTGGGCCCTGCTCCTTGGCTAGGAAGCTTGGGGCTTCATCCTGGAGGCAACCAAGGGTGTGAGAGCAGGGAGCAGACCAGGCATGAGTGTGTTTGGGAGTGGGGGGAGGGCTAAGCTACAACATGAGAGCAACCCAGCAGGCGTAATCCCTGCTCAAACCCGTCATACCCCCAACCCACCCAGCTCTGGTCAAGGGCATGGCCTCCTTACCCTCGTCCTGCACCCAGGTCTAAGGTTCCTTAGTGGTAGGCTGCACGTGACGTACCTATGGAGAAACTGAGCCCCAGGACGGAACTGGAGGGTCAAGACACTACGTGCAGAGCGTGTGCAGGGCTCAGACCCAGGCCTCTGGCTGCCTGTCCCACCAGGCTCACCTGAGCTAGGGGTTCAGAAAGGCTGGGTGACTCGCCTCAGGGCACACAGCAAATTCCCAGCAGGGCCCAGCCTCCTACCTCCTCAGGCAGCCTTGGTGCTCCCTGTGGGGCGGGGTGAGGACAGAACTGGCTAGTCCCGGCGTGCCCAGGTGAGTCAGCTGCCCGTCCCGTGTCAATCCAACCAGCAGCCAGACCTGCTCTCTCCCCTGCATTCCTGGCCTCTGTCCACGCCAGGTTGCTCTCAGGCAGGGTCACTGAGGCCTCCCCTACCCTCTCCAAGGCCCCTCTGGCCCCTCAGGCCCCTGGGCCACACCCTGTCATGGCACCCATGCTGGTATTTCCTGGTCTGGACAGGCAAGGAAGTCTTGCTTGCCGTGGAGACTTTTTCCTGGGCTGCTCCAGAGTCCCCTAAAACAACCAGCAAGCGCAGTGGTAAACAGAGCAGAGAGGGGCTGCCCAAGGGAGGGGGCACTCAACTGCCACAGCTGACCCCTCAGTCTTCACTTTGGCCTCTCCCCCAGCACCCCTTCTCTGACCGTCCATGGCTCTGAGCTTCTTGTCCTAGACACACACACCCCCAACTCCCAGTCTCTCACAGCTCCCCTGCCCCTCCCTGGCCCGGCACACGCAGTCCCCAGAGTTTCCCAAACATGGGATCCTGTTCCAGCCACTAGGCGTTTGCCCATGCCGGTCTCACTGAGGGCGTCACCTCCTCCTGGCAGTCTCCCAGGCTGGGCGAGGTCCAGGGGGCGGCCCTCGCACCCCAGCCAGGGGGTGCGGAGGCTATCCCTGCGCTGCCCCTAAACCCGAGCCGGGTGACCACGGGGCAGGGACGACGAGGTCGAAGCCCGCTGGCACGGAGGGAGCCTTGGGACAAACTCAGACGGCCCCGGTGTGAGTGCCGCCTGGGACCGAGGAGTCGTGGAGGGACGGTGACGCGCCGGCCCAAGGGGGCGCTAGGAAGGTCCCACCTGGAGTGAGGGGAACGCGGAGCACAGGAGCCCGCCCACAGACGCGCGACCTCCGGCTCGCCCTTACCTGTGCGGTGCCGGTGCCGGGAGCGGGGAGAGTCGCCGCGGCCACTCGCTCCCCGCCGCCCGCACGCCGCCCCCCGCAGTCCCGGCGCCCGCCACGCCCCCGCCACGCCCCCGGCGTTCGCCCCGCCCCGCCTCCGGGAGTTGTTAGTGGAAGTTGGGGCGGGCGCCGACGGACTCGCCAGGCAGGAGGTGGGACGGACGCGGCCTCGGTCAGCCCCCCGCCCGACGTCTACTCTTAAGGCCTTTCACGGGAGTCCTCCGGGGTCCGAAGGCTCCTGGGACCCACGGGGAGTGTGAGGAGGAGGACTGACTCCTCCGCCCCCTGAAACACACACACACTCGCTCGTTCGCTCACTCACACTCTCACTCAGGCCCAGCCTGGCCTGGTTTCCTGGGGAAAGGCTCCCAGAACAGCAGGCAGTGCCCGGGAAGCAGCCTGGCTTTCTTGGCCCTGGCGGGGCCCTCCCGGTGCACTCGCCCCTATTCTGACACTCTGGGGCCTGGGTGCAGCCCGGTGACCTCCTCCACCGGTACAGAATCACAGGAAACTTGAAGCCAAGAGTGGGGGAAACCGAGGCTGCCCTGCGGCCCCTTGGGCCAGATGTGTACGGCCAGTCGCCACTTCTTTCTGTGTGGCCTTGGGGAAGTCCGCCCGTCCGCCCCCACTCCTGGGTCTTCACATGGCCCAGTAGAGCGAGAAGCCAGTGCTTGTCTGCTCCAGGGCCTGTGACCTTGGAAAGGGTGGTGGAAGCCTAATCCCAGGAGGGGGAGGACAATGGTTCAGCCTGTAACAAAGGAGCCTGCTGTCTGCTGCCTGGTCCCCCTCCAGCAGCCACACCAGCCTCCCCCCCCATCACTTCCCGTGGAACACGGGTTCCAGGGGATGACAGGAGTCATTGCCCCTTTCATGGCTGACAACACTGAGGCCAACAGGCAGTGGAAGAGCAGAAAGGTAGCCCACCAACCCCCTACTCAAGTCTGAGGGGTTGGGAGTCATGCCCCATTCTGCCAAGCTAAAGAGAGATTCCCCCAGTGGAGGGGGCACATGATGGGTGGAGGGGGCACATGATGGTTCGAGGGGTTCCTTCCCAGGGGAGCAGGGTCTCGGTGGGTTTGTGGGTCCCTTGGCACATGGGAGTGGTCACGCAAGGGGTTTCTGGGGCTTGGAAGGAAGGGACAAGGCCACATGTAGAGAGAACAAGGCTGTCTAAGAGTGTGCGTTCTCACTATGTGTGACAAGCACGGCAGGCGGGACAGAGTCCGGAGCAGAAGGAAGCTGATTTTATGTTTGGCTTCTCTGGGCCAGCCCTTCCCCTCTTGGGTCTCAGTGTCCTCATCTGTACCTGTAGCCGAGGGAGGGCAGTGCTGCCTGGGCTGGAGCAGGAAAGGACAGGCCCCCTCCGCTTCCTCCCTACGGGGCCCAGACTTCCTGTTCAGCCACATCTAGGGGAATTGGAAGGGGGCCTGGTCTTCCCTTCACCACCCTCAGGCTGGGTGACCTCACCAGCATTGCCGAGCCCCAGTTTGATTATCTGCCAAATGGGGCAAAACCTGCCAAGCCTCTCTACCCCTCTCTCTCTTGGATAGGGCCAAGTCATTTTGTAATGCCCCCAGTAGTGCCCAAAGGACAGCCTCCCCTGGGTCCACCTGCCCTTGGTCCCCCGCAACATGGCCAAGGGCCCCTGCCCAGTCCCATCACAGATCTGCACACACCCACCCACACCACTCCCACGCCCCCTACACACATGTATGATTCCACAGCCACAGGCATGTGTGGTGTGCACACTTATGTGTGCACACGGACCCATCTACTACTGAACGCACTGGCAGGACTCCCATGTAACACATCTCAGGAGGCAGCCCTGTGCGTGGGCCCATGCAGACCACGTGCCCATCCCCACGGACACAGACTTACATAACGCGCCACAGAACACACACTAAGACTCGCACTCAGACCCACAGAGAGGCGAGTGCAGAGTGCGCCTGCACGCCTGTGTACATGAGTGCCCTGGGACAAGAGCAAGTGCTTCTGTACACACAAGTCTCACCAGGCCCGCCCCAGCCCCACAGCTATTCTGGGCCAGGCCTGGGGCCAACAAGGTCAGAGACAGCCAGCTCCCAGCAGGCCCCAGTCACTGTGTCACAGGCCTAGGCAGCCCAGTTCCTTGCACCCCACCCTCTCCCCCCAGCCCGGGCAAAGTCCAAGATGTCCTGGATCCCAGCCTGGCTCTGTGACTGGGAGGATACCCACTCCCAACCCTCTGCTTCACCAGAGCTGAGCCTTGAGTCCTGGCATTTCTGGCTCCAAGAGAGAACGGTCACAGTTTCCCCTGGCCACTATCAATTGACCCTTCCCATGGCTTCCAACCCAGAGGCCCAGGAGACTGAACCGGGTCCCTACCGGAAACCCACAGGAGCTCAAAATAGCACACAAAGGACAAACAGTGTTCCGCAGGCCAGCATTCATGCCACCATGCATGGAGGGGACACTGTCTTCCAGAGGAGCCTGGCAGGGGAGCCTGAGAGTCTAGAGTGCTGCCACCCCAGACTTGATGGGCCCTACTGGTAGTAGGGTGCAGGGGGATCTGGGGACCTCATAAGAAATAGAAATAGTACTGGAAAGGGGGCAGAACCCTGGGTTAGGGGCAGTTTCTGTGTGACCTGACGCAGGGCACAACCCCTCTCTGGCCCTCAATTCCTCCTAAGTACACAGAGGAGAGGAAGAAGAGACTTCAAAGATGGAAAAGCCTTTAGCTTTCAGGAAGTTTCTCTCACCGTGGTGTTTCACATTTTGGAGAATTGGGAAAAATGCAAATGTTTGACAAAGGGCCTTGAACGAGGTGCTGCTGGGTTTGACTACCGAGTACTAGCACGACTGCCTTTCCCCACAAGAACCACAACAGTCAGAAGGACTAGCATTGCCTGAAGGCCTGTGATGTGCAGGTGCCATGATACTGTCCTTATACCCATTTTACAGATGAGGGATTGAAGCTCAGAGAGGTTAAGTAGCCCACTGAGGCCTCACAGCCGTCAAGATGATCACGCCCCAGGAGTCTTGGTTTCAAGCTTTATTAACTTTAGTTGTTATAAAGTGTAAAGCTATAAATCTATAAGAAACATAATTTGCAAGTTTCATTACTTCAATTTTCTTTATGCTACTTTAGTTTTGTGAACTTTGGATAATAATTTCAGTTTATTCAGTGAACTTTTGCCATCCCTACGGGGCAAAAAAAGAAATGTAAATAAACTTCCAAATTGTGATTCTTGTAAATCTGGAGCTTTATAAAAGTTATAAAAGCTTAAAACTGTCTTGTTTCAGGACACCCTGTTCTTTTAAGTCAGTTTGACTTCAAAGCCTGTGTGACAGTATTTGACAGTGCCTTGGGGGACGTGGGGATCTAGGATTCTCGTGTTGGGTAAAAACTCTGGGTAAAAAGGTATAGCATACAGCGAGATCTCAACTATGTTCAAGAGCCAGCAGAGAAATGGAACCCGTGTGGAACAATGGCCATCTCAGGGGACAATAGGGACACACATGAATGTATTGCCTTTCAGATTTCTTCATTGAGCTTGCCCTGCTTCTGGAATGGAAAGACTGAACTTTACAGGAAACAGTGGCATCCCACCTCTCCTGGACTGAGCCCTCCTATGCTCAGCATTCCCATAATCCTTAGTTCAATATAATCCTCCCAACAGCCCCTTGATGAGAGTCTTGTCCTTTCCATTCCACAGATGAGGAATTCAAAGCAGAGAAGAGTAATGGCTCGCCCAAGGCCACTGTCAGGCCCACTAACCTCAGCCCAGTCCAGCCAAGGCCTCTCTGACCCTGTGTCCCAAGGGTGACCTCCCTGGCTGGTGAGTGTGGCTTTCCTTAGCCTGGCCCATGACAGATGGCATGAGGGGGTGGGAGCTTCAGCAAGTGACTTGGGCTTTAGTAGAATTCCTGTTTGCTTGGCTAGGGCAAGCCTGGGGAGGATGGGGTGGCCCGGCCCAGCCCACCCAGCCCCCAGACTTGGCCACCCACTGTCGAGAATCCCTTGGGCCAGCTGTCCTTTGCCAGTGGCTCTCCTGTTTTTCTGCCTGCCTTGTGATCCCCCAGCCCTGTCACCTGTGGATGTCCACAGCTGGCCCTCTGCTCTCTGCTGTCACTCGCCTTGGTCCTTGCCCATCTGCTGCACCTCCGGGCTCTGAATCTAAGGGTCCCTAATTCTGAGGGTGGGCCTAATGCCCAAAGCACTTCAGCCTGCTCCACTGGTGTCCATGGTGATGAAGAATGCAGGGGTCCAACAGCTGGGCTGCTTCTCCAGCACTCGGCATGCAGGAGACAATTAACAAAGGAAGGAAGGGAGGAAGGGAGGAAGGGAGGAAGGAAGGACGGAAGGAAGGAAGAGGAGAGGAAGAAGAATGAACCAGAGAAGTCTCCCCACCCCAGACCTCCCTCCTCCTCCTCCAGAGCCCTCCTGGTCTCCACAGCTTCTCAGATCCACCCTCCCTCCATCCCTGGGTTGTCAAGGCTCATCCTGGGGTGAGGACCAGAGTGCATGTGGGCCAGGTTCAGTGTGAGGTCAGGATCATGGCTCAGACTGGAGTGAAAATTGGGGCTCAGACTCGGGCAGAGGCTCAGGGTCAGCCAGAGTCAGGAAAATGGCCCTCCAGCCCTTCCCGGTGGAGACTTCCCTGTCCCATGGGGCAGCAGATGCTGGCTTCTTCAGGAACCTTCCATAGTACCCGCAACTGGAGACTCTGACCATACCATCCCCTCATCCCCATCCCCCGCTCTAGCTCTGGTGTCCAGAGTGACCAGAGCCGTTTCCGGGCAGGAAGCCAGCCCAGAAAGCCCAGGACATCCCTGAGCGCCTGTCCCTATGGCAACCTGCCTGCCAACCCTCACCCCCACCCCCACAACCACCACTACCACCACCAGCCTGGGTCCAGTACGGTTTTTCAAATTCAGAACGTCAGACTGGGAAGGGCCTCCTACATCAGCAGATGCTAGCCCCTCCCCTTGCCCCAGATGGAGAAACTGAGGCCCGAATGCGGCAGGGAAGGTGGGACCTGTTGTTCAAGGACCCGCCCCTAGTCCGTCCTCTCCCTCCCACCCACTCCCATCCCTCGGCCCGGGCTAGATCGGGTTAGGGGAGGGGGATCCGGACTCTGATCCCCCGGGAGGGGGGCGGGCCCTCCACCCGCCGCGAGGTGGGGTCGGGCGGCACTGGAACGAGACACCGGCGATGAATAAATGATGCCCACGCGCGGCCTGCGTCCAGATCCGCACCGCGAGCGCCGGCTGGCGGGGCAGTCACCGGGCCAACGGCGCCCGGCCCCGCGCGGCCGGCTCCCCCCACCTGCGGCCGCGGGCGCGGAGCTGCGGGCGTGGAGATGGCGGGGCGGCGGCGGGGCGCGGGGCCCCTCTGGGCGCTGGGCGGCGCCGCGCTGGGGCTCTGCCTCGCGAGGGTCGCCGGGCAGCTGGTGGAGGTAAGGCGGGGGGGGGGGGGGGGCGCGGAGGGGCCGGGGAGGGGGAGGGGGGAGGCTGTGAGCGGCTGAGCAGAGGCTTTAGGGGACGCCCTTCTGACTGGGAGCTAGCTTTTTCCCTTCCAACTGCCCCAGCAGACCTGGATTCATGGGGTGACACGGCCCTGCCCACAGCGCTGGGGTGGGAGACGCAGCCCCCAACCCCAGGGTCCCCAGTCTGATGGGAGGGCACAGCCCCAGATTTCAGGAACATGAGTCCGGTCAGGGAGACTCACCCTGATCATAAGGATTCCCGGTCTGATTGGGGATAGAGCTTTGCTCAGCCCTTATGTCTTGCCTTTGGTCTAATGGGGTTCGGGGAGGGGTGGGGGAGGCATAAGTTCTTGGCTTCGATGACCTCTAGTCTGATAGAGGATATCTAGTCCCTGATCTTAGGGTCTGCTGGAGGAAAAAGCTTCTGCTTCGAGAAATCCTTCAGGGTCCCCTGCCTGATGGGGGAGACATAGCCTTGGGAAGGAGGTGAGGGCTTTTCCAAGCTGGAGGCTGGGGGCAGGAAGATGAGGAGACCCTTTATAGAGCAGCCATGTGTTGAGTGCAGCTCCCTGTGGAGCTCTTGGCCCTGGAGGGGAGGTGCAGGCAGGGCAGGACCCAGGCCTCTGGGGTCTTACTTCGTCCCGGGTGATAACGGAGAGCCGGCAAGGTCTCTGAGCAGGGGAGAGTCGTGGATGAGTCCTGGTACGGAAGGAGGAGGATAAATTGGAAAAGGGCACATAGTTGGGAGAGCTGGGGGAGCTGCTAAAATAACCCAGCAAGAGGTAAGGAGGGTGGCTGGGGTGGTTGGCCAGGAGCTTGCCCAGGACCTGGGAGGGCTGGGAGGGGAAGAGTGGGGGCCATTGCAGCCTCCCCGTCCTCTCTGTCCCTCATTCCTGCTGAGCAATGAAGGGGAGTCAAAGTGGCAGACCAGAACCAGAATTCTGGCACACAAGGCCAGAGGGAGAAGGCCCAGGAGGCAGGGCCAGGAGAAGCAGAGTTCAGAGCCTGTGCAAGGAACAGAGAGGAGAGGGCAGAGAGACAGAAGGGCAAGAGACAGCAAGGCACCCAGGAGAGCCCTTGAGGGCGGGTACCAGGGGACAGGATGGGAGAGGGAGGACAAGAGTCTTATCCTGAGGACCTAACAGGACACAGCCCCGAACCTGAAGGTCCAAGAGACAAGAAGACAGAGCCCTGTACCCCGATATTATCCTGTCTGTGCTGCTGACCAGAGGATGTAATCAAAAGGCTGGCCTGGAGTCAGATGTCAGCTCCAGTGTCCCTGTAAGGGGAGCCAGGCTGGCTTGAGCCCCACAGAGTGTACCTGGGCCCCTATTGGCTGCCCCGAGGCCTCAGGTGCAGAAACTGAGCTGGCCTGGGTGTGGGAGAAGGCTGAGGGTGGGGGTCATGTCAGTTCTGAGCCAAGGACTCTTCCCCTCACCCCCAGGAGCACATCTTCTCCCTGCTCATCAAGGGAAATTGCCTTTGGAGTCCATCTGCCTGCCATCTGCCTACAGCCTAAGCAAGGGCCTGGCTGAGCCCAGGGGATCCAGGGAAGCACCAGAAGGATGGGTAGGGCTGGCGTCCACAGCACCACCCAAGACAGCCCCTACGGGCATCATTCTCCATCTGATGGAGGCCGGGGCTCCCAAGCTTTAGAGTTTAGACCTCCAGCAGTGCCCACCACACAGATGCCCGACTCTTACCTGTTACCCTCTACCCAAGATCCCTATCGGGGTGAGATCATAAGCTCAATTGCACCCGGAACAAGGCTAGAAGGAGAAGTTGTCAGAAGTGGGCTCTCAGCTGCCTGAGTTCAGAATCTGAGATCTTTTCTCTGGACCTGAGCGTCTTCCAGCCATACAGCCCAGCCGGACCAAGCACACAGAGCCTTAGGGTAGGGAACCCCGCCACTGCCCAGACCCTGGCCCTCACGCTACAGACATGTGTCTGCCCGCACATGCGTACTCCGACCACACGTGTGCCCTGTACCCACAAATATGTGCCCAGCCCCACACACATGTGCCCTGAACCCACAGATGTGCCCGATCCCACACACATGTTCCTTGACCCCACATACATGTGCCTGACCCTGCAAATGGATCCAGGCCCTGGGATGACGCTGAGGAGGGGTATCTTCTCATCATGTTACCATTCTGATTGGGTAGAGAGAGCTTCCCAGAGAGCCCTGGAACCGCCCCCACTCAAGGTACAGACAGAAATTGAGGCCTAGAGGTAAGAAGTCGCCCAGCCCAGTGTACCCTGGTTAAGCGAAAAGAGCTGGGGAATCATGTACCAATCCCAAGCACAGAGATTACCTGGGATATGCTGAAGGGCAGCCTTCTTTAGACGAGGAAGCACCTGACTTGTGGTAGGTGCCCAGTCCATGCACACGGAATCAGGGGAAAGACCGGATGGATGGTTGAGCTGTGAGTTGCCTTTCCTTCCCAGAAAGCCCGAAGAGACTCCACGTCTGTCCTTATTCGGTTAATCAGGAGACAGTGAATTCCCCAGATGCCCCAGGGTCCTCTCTCCCTCAGCATTAACCACCACCCCCCATCCCCCAGCCAAACTTGGTGACAGAGGTAGGGTCATCTCCCTCTCAGCTCCTCAGGTTAGGGACAGGTCCTGCCCAGACCCACCGGGCAGGCTCTTGTTCCCTCAGTCCCCCAGGGCAGGGCCATGTCCCCTAGACTCCCAGAGCAAGGGGCCGACCCCACTGGGATGGTGGGAGGTGGTAGGCTGTGCTCTGCTTGGGCGTTGTTCCAGCCATGCTTACAATGTTTGGCCTCTAGGTGTCGCTGCCGCATTGCAGACTAATTATCTGGTCCTGTACTGGGAGGACTCTGGCCTAGCCGCTGGTCAGAAGAGGTGACTCTGGCAGGGTAGGCAGCTGTTGAGGTCACCCAGTGGGGGTCCTGGCCAGGCAGCAGAGCCACGGGCCCTGAGTCCAGCTCTACACCCCACCCCACACTGAGAATGCTTGGGAGCAAATTCCCCCAGGACGGTACCGGCCTCGCCTTGTCTCTGGCCTTGGTCCTGAGACCCCATCTGCCTGTGGGGCCCAGGACTGGAGCAGGTGGTAAGACCAGGCTGCCCAAAGGGGACTTGAATCTGATTGGGACAAGCCATCCACCTTTGCCCCTTCAGGCCTTGGTGTCCCCAAGCATCCCCAGGCACCCCGGTACCCCAAGTCTCCCTGGCTCCATGGTCCTGGGGCTGGGCTTTCTTCTCTTGCTCTAAATCTGGAAACTCCCAAGGTCCAGGGCGTTGGCTGTGACTACCCAAGACACTTGATTCTAGGAGATTCTGGAACGCTCGGGCTGAGTCCTTGCTGAAACCTGGGCCTCTCTCGGCCCAGCCACAGCCCCTGGCCTCTGCCTGGCTTCACTTCCCTCTCTCCCAACCTGCAGCCCAGCACGGCCCCGCCCAAGCCCAAGCCGCCCCCGCTGACCAAGGAGACAGTGGTGTTCTGGGACATGCGCCTCTGGCACGTGGTGGGCATCTTCTCGCTCTTCGTGTTGTCCATCAGTGAGTAGCTGCTCCCCGCCCTCCCCCCAGGCCGCTGCAGGAGCACAGCACCCCCTGCCTCCCGTCCCCCCCGCTCCCCGCCTCCACCAGCACCACCCCCCAGGGGCTCAGAGCAGCAATTCCGGGCAGCGCAAGCAGGCCAGTCGCCCGCAGGAGGCCCACTGTGGTTTCTGGCACCCCCTGATCTACACAAAGTCCCTGTGGAGGGCTGACAGGCTGGTGGTGACCTGAAGTATTCTGCCCAACTGGGACACAGCCACATGGCAATTACAGTAATTACAGGGGACTCCACTGAACCAGGATGAGGACGTGTCATTTTTCCCTATCGCTGGCCTCCTGATGCTTTTCCTGCAGTTTGGCCCGCTTAAAGGGCCCACGCCCAGAGGCTCCAGCAAGGCCATCCTTGGCCGCAGCTCTGCCTAGAGGCTCCCCAGACACCCGGCAAATGTGGCTCCCAGGCTTCAGACCATGCCTTGTCAACTCCTGTTCCCCTGGAATGACTCACACCCCCCTCAATTAAAAGCAGGAGACCCCTTCCTCTCCTGGGACTGGGAGTTGCTGGAGCAAACTCACAACAGAAACGGGCTTGGCATGCTCCTTTCAGCCCTTCCAGAGCAGGGGTCTGCAACTGGGGAAAGGCGGGGCAGAGAAATGCCAACGGGATGGGGGGAGGCCACTGGGTACAACGTAGAGTCTGACGAAGGTTCCTACACACAAAAGGATCGGGGGAGACTCAGGCAAGGAAGGGAAAGAAAACCCCACTCCCCCTGCACAAGCTTGCTAGAGGAGGGTCCTCTTGGCTGTACCTCATGGGAGGACGCGTGAGGTTTTGCCAGGTGGGCAGCTGGAAAAGCATTCCAGGCAGAGAAGATGGGGTAGGCAGAGGTGGGAGGAAACGGCCCCCACGCAAGGTCTGCGATAACCCCTCTAGCATTTTCACTGCGTGCACCCCCGGTCCGGGCAGCGAGGGCGGCATTTAAGTTCTAGCTGGAGCTGTCCCAGGATGAGGTCCCCCTGGAGGGCAGCGCCCCCACAGACGGCCCACCCAGATGTAAGGACTCCAAGGGAGACAAGGACATCTGACTTGCATGTGCCTCTCTTGGCACTGGAAAGGGCCTCCTTGTGGGAAAATATCCACACCCCACCATCACTGTTTCTTCGGGGCTGGGGTGGGAGCGGGATCCGAGCAAGAGGCTGCATTTCACTCCTAGCCAAGGCAAGGACTAGTCAGGCCTCTTGGTGGAGGCCCTGCTGACAGCCGGTTGTGGCTGCAGCCCCAGCCCATGTGTCCAGAGAAGGAACCGTGGCCCCTCTCCCCCTCCCCCTGCATGTCCCCTTCCCCCCCTCCCCCCACACTCCAGCACCAAGAGGCAGTGTTCAGGGAGGCGTCTGCCTGCAGGAACAGTGTAGCGTTCGGGCCCAGGGAGCCACTTTGGGGCACTCCAGGGAGCAGGAGTGAGGGCACCAAGGGGCCTCTAAACACAGAATGGCCTCTCTGGGCTCTGCTTGGCCCGAGACGGTGGCGGTGCCTAGGGCCACACAAGACAGTTGCAGTGTCTGACCCAAAGAGGCCCTTGGACCTGAAGCCCGCAGACCAGCTCCTACGCCTCACCCTGCTTCCTAGAAAAGACTAAGGGAGAGTCCCAAGGCCTCTGAGCAGCTGGTCACCACTTGCCACCTTCCGTGCAGGGCCCTAGGGAGTAGGGATGGCACAGCCCCATCTCCTGGGGACGAAGCCTCTTTCCTGCCGCCCAGTCCACTTGGGCTTACGTGGCACCTCTGTCTGTGGCGTGTCACCCCAGAACCTTGTGCAGAGGGGCTGGGCTTGGATGGGGCGCCTCTGGAGTTCCCTCCAGCCTGGGGACTCACATTCCAAGCCCCTGTCTGGGCCCTGGAACTCCATCCGAGACACGTTCTTTTTTTCCTTCTTTGACGAGAAGTGACCAGGCCAGGCTGGGTGGGGCAGGCCTGGAGCGAGGGGCGGTGTCTTCATCCCGCTCCAGGTGCCCATAGCTGAGCTCCCTTCGAAGCCCAGGCCTCTGTGGAGGGGGGGGGGGCTGGAAGAGGTGGCCCAAGCCAGTAGGATCGGGGCCGTAGGCATACACACCCAGGGCCTGGAGAAGACCAGAACCTAGCTCTTTGGGTAAGAAAGGCTTGCTGTTTGCCCCTGGACAGCACTGAACAGTCAGACCTACTGCTGGGGTCTCATGCAGCGCCCCCAGCTCCCCCGTCTGTCTATTCGGTTCTGTCCTCAGGAGCAAAGGCTTTGAGACCATCTCACGCATTCACTCATTCATTCATTCATTCTTTTTTTCATTCTGGGAATCTGGGTGAAACAGTGAGGCCACAGAAGATTTGGCTGAAGGGGTTGCACAAGCTGACCCCATAATGTGCTCCAGCCCCCGCTACGTGGGTCTGATCCATTTTCCCTAAAATAGGCCTGGCTTGTCCTGCTTGGCCGTCCTGCCCCCAGGAGTCTGCCAGGAAGCTAAGTCTTGTCATCCGACTTATAATAGGAAGCAGCCCGGTCCCCTCCCCTGAGGCCCGGGCCAAGGTGGTCAGACTGTGGGGCCTTAGAAAAATAAACTCAGTCCAGCCCGGTCCTGGCAGCCCTGCCCTGCCCTGTCTGTCACTAGACAGGCCAGCTCCGTTCCCTGGCCCAGCTCGCGTGGGCGCAGCTGCCTTCAGCCGGAAAACCGCTCCTGGAGTTGACTGTCTGAGGTGAACACCCCAGGGCAGGGTCTGTGCCCTCTGGTGGGCCCTCGAGGCCGGGAGAAGCCCCGGCTTGTCCTCAAGGAGGTCGAGGAGCACACGGCCACAGCCTCCAGTGTCTGAGGTCCTCTCAGGGGCCTGGGGAGGAAGCACCAGGAGCCGAGAGGCCCAGGTGGGAACACGGGACAGCCTCGGGGCGGCTGCCGCTTGAGTCACCGGTGCAGGCCTCTGCCCTGCCCTCCAGGGGCCTCGGTCTAGTCAGAAGGCGAGACCAGCAGCAGGACTTAGGGGCCAGTGCAGAATGAAAGTATGAGACCCCAGAAATCGTTAGGAGCAGTGACAGCAGCACATGCAGCCCAGCGCCAGGCCCTTCTGAGAGTGGCCCCTGGGGCCTGCCTGAAAAGAGAGTCGGCCCCGCTCGGAAAAGAGATCGTGTCAAGGATCCAGAGCCCACAGGGGTCCCGTCTAAACGCAGAGCCTTCTGCCAGAGGCTCCTGGGTGAGACGCACGTAAGCAGGTGAGGGCAGGTCGGAAATGTGGGGACCGTTCGTGGGTGTCTGAGCGCCAGCCTCGGCCAAGCCTGCTCTGTGCCCCCCACAGTCATCACGCTCTGCTGCGTCTTCAACTGCCGCGTGCCCCGGACCCGGAAGGAGATCGAAGCCCGTTACCTGCAGCGGAAGGCAGCCAAGATGTACACGGACAAACTGGAGACCGTGCCCCCCCTCAACGAGCTCACAGAGATCCCCGGAGGTGAGCAGGCCGGGGCCCCCTGCCCCCCTCCGCCACCTGTCCCAGCTGACCCAGCCACCTCCTCCGTCCTGCCACCCAGAGTGGCCCCGCTCCTCCCCTCTGCC
Organism: Ursus americanus; assembly: GCF_024610735.1. Taxonomy (NCBI): domain Eukaryota; kingdom Metazoa; phylum Chordata; class Mammalia; order Carnivora; family Ursidae; genus Ursus; species Ursus americanus. The sequence continues at coordinate 41,363,778 of NC_142140.1, read as the reverse complement.
CGAGTTAGGTTCTGGTGCCTAGAGCCCAGAGCCCGAAACGGGCCCGAGTGAGGCAGGTAACACAAGGAGCTCTTATGCAGGTGGAAGAGGTTTGGAAGGAAGCAGTGAAGGGCTGGGTGTGGGAGGCTCTGGTGTGGGCCCTAGGATCCCCTGCCTCACTCCTGCCACCCGCCTCTCCTCTACCCCACAGAGGATAAGAAGAAAAAGAAGAAGAAGGACAGTGTGGACACAGTGGCCATCAAGGTAGAGGAGGATGAGAAGAATGAGGCCAAGAAGAAGAAAGGGGAGAAATGAGGAGGGCTTCCTGGAGGTGGCAGCTGGGGCTGGCTAGCCCTGGGGTTCAAGTCCTGGCCAGGGTCCAGGCATCTGGGATTCCAAGCTTGTCTATGGACCATAGAGTTTGCAGAACACCCTCTTCTTGGCTCTGAGGGGGCTGCTGAGGCTCCATCCTGACAGCCCACTGGGGGACAGGGACCAGACTGCACCTGGTGTCCTGCCTCCCAGCCTGGACTCCGTTCCTTTCACCTCACCCCCATGGCCGCTCAGCAAAGGCAGTCTTGTGCCACTGTCCCCCTACAGATCCGGAGTGGAGTGGCCTCACACCCACCGAGACATGCCTCTGTCCCTTCTGCCAGGAACAGCAGTGGCTCTACAGGGGTGACGGGACGTGGCTTGCCTCTTGGAAGGAGATGGCTGAACTGGACGGGCTGGCATGTGAGGCCACACCCAGGCTGGCCACGAGGAAGACGAGGGTCACTAGGGGAAGCTCTGGCAGCATGAGGCTCTCAGACTTCTCTAGATAGCAGCCCTGGTGGCCAGGGAACTCCTCCAGGCCCAGCAGGTGTCAGGGCCGGGGAGATGAATAGAGCCGACGGCAGGGGAACTCCAGCCCAGCAGACACCATGTGCCAGGCAGCCGCACTGGAGCTGAGGCCGAGGCCTGGGGGTTCGGGGCTGGGGGCTGCAGCGGTGGGTCGGGGGTGCAGAAGGCTGAGGCCAGCGGGGCAAAGGGAGAAGGGAAGGAAGCTGGTAGCAGGGCCCCATCTTGGGGACCCAGAGAGTCCTGGAGAAGCCAAGGGGAGTGTTGGGCTGAGCCGGTGGTCCTTTCTAGGTGGTGGGGGATGTCAGGGCCCTAGGGGGTCACCACAGAGGGCCTTCCGCCCCCTGAGCAGAACGACACACAGCTTCCTCTACCATGTCGACTGTAGCGCCTCAAAGAATTACTTCTGACCAGAGGGTGAAGGCCCAACACCCCCCTGAGACAAAATCTTTGGGGAGGGGACCTGCAGAGGGGTTTCCAGATGGTGGCAGACCTCCTCGGGGGTGTGCACATCTGGGCCTGGAAACTAAGCAGACACGGGAGGTTCCTGGGGAGGGGGGGCTTGGCAGCCCACGGAGATGTGTAAATAAAGCTGAGTGCCTTCTCGGACCCTGAGGAGGTCCTGTCCCTGGAGCATAGATGTGGAGGGTGATGCCGCTGTGACAGGTGGCACCCGCCAAGCAGAAGCGTCCTCCGCTGACTTTTCTCCCAGCCTGAACTGGGAGGAGCCGGAGGGAGAGGCGGTGGCTGAGAGGCAGAGGGGCAGCGGCAGCCTCGCTGGGCATCGAGACCTGGGAGGAAGCCCCCCCTCTCCACCCCGCTCGCCTCCACTCTGTGGCCTGCAGTAGGCCTACCATGGCCTGGGCCCGGCACTGGGGACACAAGAGGGGTCGAGTCTGGATCCTGACCCAGAACAGGATCACCGTGATACAAGGAGGGGGATCCAGGCGACATGGGTCATGGAGCTGCGGGCGGGCAGAGAAACGCCGGAGGCCCTGCTAGGGGCTCTGAGTGCTCACCCTGCCAGGTAGGAACCCAGACTCTGGCCTCACGGTCCAGCCTGTGGGCTTCTCACGCAGAAGGTTGAGGTTGTGGCAAAGGTCACACTACGCATACAGGCCAGAGTGTTCCTGTGTGGCCCAGAGGGGCAGGGGCCCCCTGAAGTCCAACAGAGAAGCAGCTGGTAAAGCCTGGGGGAAGTCCAGGCCTGGGCTGCATCGGCCCTGCTCCCTGGCCTCTGACCTGGGGCCTCTACTAGTCTTTTCTGGACAGGCCTGGCTGCTGATGGACGACGTGTGATCCCAGTGGGCACCTGCCTGAAGTTCTGGGCAGGGTGCAGGGCTGGAAGGTCAAAGTTCACTACAGTGCTGCAGGGCAATGAAGGGTGTGTTCCAGCCGCTGGCCGGGAGACAGGCCAGAGTCAAGGAGAGCCTGACTCCCACGAAAGCATCACAGAAAACACGCTCCTCTCCCCAGCCCAGACAGAACTGCCCTTCGCCCCAGCCTCACACTGTGTCCCAGCAGCCCAGCTTCAGCCTGGATGGTACATTCTAGACCCCAGCATCATCCCTATACACTCCCTCCACTTTCTGCGGGAGTCACCCCAAACCTAGAGATGGAGGCAGGCCGGGCACCTCTGTACCTTTCAGTAGAGACAGTCTGGAGTTCCCCCTCCCACCCCCATCTGGCTCGCTCACCTCCCACTCAGGCCCAGGAAGGAGGCAGCTTGGGCAAGAGAAGCGTTTAATTGAGCACCTCATCTCTGCCCTGCCCTGCCCTGCGGGGCTGGAAGAGCAACCCCCGCAGCATTCTGGGCACAGAGGGTGAGGATGGCAACCCCAGGGGGCAGCACGAGGGTGTCAGAGGGCAGCAAGGAGGCCGAGGGGCAGTGGTAGCAGCAGGAGCAGGGCCCTGGATGGTGCTGGCAGGGCCTGCCCATTGACACGTTCCCAGATCCAGCGCTGGTAGGCGGCGACCTGCAGGTAGATGGGCGGGGCCTCACTCTTCCCGCAGCCTGGGCCCCAGCTCACCAGTCCCACCAGGTACCACGTGGTGTCCACAGAACAGGCCAAGGGCTCTCCACTTATCTCCTGTGGGGAGGGGTGTGGAACAAAATGGGTCAGGGGGGCCGGGTGTGGCCGGAGGGGGACATGCCCCAGCTCGAGGACAAAGCAGGGAGCCCTCGCACCACCTCTCTCTCACCAACCCAGGGGTCACCTAGCTGAGAGGGGCCCTTGAGGTCCAGACCCAGGAGACCTCCCTCAGAGGGGCTCATCTCCCCTCTCTCATGCCAGGCTCCCAGCCCCCTTCCTCCCACCGCCCCCTCTTCTCTCTCATCTCCCATCTTCCTCTCCCATCTCCCCCTCCATCCTCCCCTCCCCTCCCCTCTCCATTGAGCCGGGCTGCCCTGCGCCCCCCCACCCCATTCCTGCACCATTCCAGGTGCCCCTGGAGGTGAGGGGGCAAGGAGGGAGGTGCTTACGTAGCAGAAAGCCTCCCTGTCCAGGTCCTCCGCACAGATCATCCGGGAGTCCACGACCCGAACCAGAGAGGGGATTTTGGAGACCTTGTGGTATAACTTGTCACACTCCTTGCTGTTCAGGATGACGACTCCCTTCTCGTGAATCGTCCGGAACTGGGGCCACACGCCTGCGGGGACAGGTCCCCCACCATTCAGGCGTGGCGCTCTCCCTGCCGCCAGCCCGGTGGCTGTCCTCTCTGTTCCTGGCCTGCTCCTCCGGCCTCTGAAGAGCCACTCCTCGAGATTTTGGAGCAGGCTGCCCTCAGCCCAGCCTCGCCGGGCCTGGCCGCACCCGTAACAGAGTCGGACCCGCGGGCTCTGTTCCTACCTCGGCAGCTTGGCTTCTGCCCTTCCCTCTCGGAGGCCTGCCCAGCCCCGCTCAGGTCCAAATCCCTCCTTCGTCAAGGCTTCCCCAAGGCCTCCTCCACCCTAGCTAGCCCAGACCCCCCTCTGTGGGCCCCAGGCGCTGCGTCCTCCCCTCCTCTCCTCCCTCTCTCCTGTGTGACTCTGTCTCTAGCCGGAGCCCCTGGAGGACAGACTTCCAACCATCCCCAGCCATTCCCCAGACAGGCCATGGCAGGAAAGACCAACAGCTACCCCCACCCCCAGGCTGGAGCCGCTGCGGGCTGCTTTTAGGCAAGATGGCTCTGTGAAGCCAAAAGGAAGAGCACCTGTCTTGTGAAAAAGAGGGACTGGGCCTTCCTAAAGCTCGTGAGGAAATGCCCCCTGGATGGGCCTGCAATGACACTCCTGCTTTTGGGCCTTGCTCCATCCCTGGGGCTGATAAAGGGCTTGAGGTCCACTGGGGGCAGGGGGCTCCCAAACTCGGGGTGCAGACTGCCCGGAGCCTACCATGTGGGGTCTTTGGGGAAACTTCTTACAGTCACAGAACCCTGCTCCTCCCACTGCAAGATGTTCTGCTTGAAATCCTGGACGTCCTGGATTGCGTGCACACAGCAAGCTATTACGCTGTGCCCCTCTGCCTTCCAGAAAGTTCTGTGTACAGGCCCTGGCCTGGGGCTGAGGGCTCATGGCAATCTGGGACCCCTAAGGCTTAGACGGCCATGACACACTCACTGCCACGACCCCCAAGGGGAAGGAGACCAGGGCCGGACAGGAAGATGTCTCAGAAACAGCTGTCCATGGGAGACCCTGGCCTGGACCGGGGCCTCCCCCCCTCCCCCCCCCCCGATCTGGGGAGGCTCTGACTCACCGTCAAACCTGGGGAGTCCCCAGCCTGTTACGGTGCAGAGGGCGCCGTCCTTCACCTCGAAGTCCAAGCCCGGCAGGCAGATGGGCCAGACGTACTTGTTGTACTTAAGCGGCCACATGAGCTTGAGGAGGGCAATGTCGTGGGCCCGGCCCACCCAGGACCAGTACCGATGGGACCGGTACCGCTTGTTCAGGATGACCTGGGGTGCCGGCACGTCGGAGGTAGTCGGAGACATCTGGTCAATCCTTGGGCTCCCCAGCCGCACTGAATAGGTAAAATTATCCCTGGGGGAAGCACGAGGGGAGTCTGTCATCACTCCAGGCACCCCACCCCAGCCTCCACCCCACTGTTGCACTCCGAGTCAATCCAGGCAGGTCACCAACCTACTTCAAGCGTCCCCCCCCCCCCAGCCCCTCTCTCCCAACAGATGTGAACAGGGCCCTGCAACTGCACTGTGTGGTCCCGCCTTTCCAACAACCCTTTACTTTATGGAGAGGAAAACCAAGGCTCAGAGAAGTCCAGCAAACAGCTCAAGGCCGAACAGCTAGGAAGTGGCAGAGCTGGGACATGGACCCAGTCCTCTCTGGTTCCAAACTCTGGACTCTGCCTGGCACCCCATGCCAGGCCCTGGAAGTGACAGAGGCCGGGCGCAGGCCATCAGCCACGGCCTCGTCCTCCAGCCTCCTTTCCCAGCATGGCCCTCAAGTCTCCTGGTCGGCCCTTACGCTGGGAGCACGCTTTTCCACAGCAGCGCGAATGCTGCCCGCAGGCCGCTGCCCTGGCCCCGGCACGTGGGCGTGCCCTCTCTCTTGTCCCCACACTGCCCAGACTCCCCTGTGAGCACCTGTCTTCTCATCTATCTTCCCCAGCAACCCAAGAGGAGTGATGTGTTCCCTCTCTGCCCCTAGGACCCAGCCCAGGGCCTGACTTCAAAGGAGTGTGAAAGGCTGCAGGTCAAAGGAAGGAAAGAAGGAGTAAGTGAAGCAAAGGGTGTGGAATGAAAGAATTAGGATCGTCTTTCTGTGGCTGGGAAGAAGGAGGCCCGACCAGTGGCTTCCAAGCCCCCACCGCCTATTGGCAGCACAACTGCTGAAGACTGGGGAGCCAGGTGAGGGAGCAGGACTCGGCCTCCACCTGCTGAGAGCGTAAGGGAAGCTGGGGCTGGGACCACAGCGCTCTGCAGAGGGCGCGGCTGCTGCTGGAAGGACCAGCTGGCAGGATGAGCTCCCAACAACTTTCCACCCGCCCGCCCAGGCCCCGACTCACTGGATCACGCAGTGGGCAGCCGTCAGCACCCACCGGGAGGCAATGAGGGTACCTGCGCAGACATGGGTGCCATTGGCCTGCACGCTGACCATCCACGGCCACCGCCGAGCCATGGCCTCTGGGTCCCTGAGGGTGGGGTCCTGCTCGTGGGAAGAGCCGCAGGCTGAGGAGGAAGGTGAGAGCTTGATGTGGGATGGGACCTTGCAGCCCCATCGCAAGGCGCCTTCCCTCGCCCTCCCCTCAGCCCCGTCTCCTGCCCCTCCAGCTGTGGCCCACATCCCTGCAGCGATTCTCTCTGCCCACAGGGATTTCTCTTTTTCCACATGAAGACTGAGGTCTGCAGCCTCCAAAGGGCCTCAGCTCTCCCCAGGTATCCCTCCACCTGCTCCCACAGCCCAGGGCCCTAGAGCATTCCCAGCCACCAGCCCTGGGCTGATGCACCGGCCCTGGGCTCTGACCAGATCCTTCAGAAGCTCATTCATGTTTCCATCTGCCACCCCCCCACACCCCGACTTCGGCCAAGGCAGACCACTCTCCCTCCTCTGGGAATCTTCCTGTGATGCAGTGAGACAACCCAAGAGAAAAATGGGCCGTGGGCAGGAACAGACACACCCCAAGGGTGACACCCCAGCAGTGAGCCCACACCAAAGCTGCCGAGCGCCCCAGTCCTCGGGGAAGGGCAGACTTGCAGCAGCACAGGGAGGCTCTGCTCCACGCACCTGCCAGGCAAAATTCAGTGGCCCTGACCCCAAGTATGGGTGAGGGTTCCCAGCTGGAGGAAGTGTCTGCGGGTACAGCCACTTTGGAAAAGTTCTCAGACTGAAGATGCACGTATCCAGCCTCACAGCAGCCCACTCCCAGTGGCTTCCCAGGGTGGGTTAGCAGAGTGTGAGATCAGTGCGCATGCGCCAGCGCCAGGGTGTGTCAAGCCCCACACAAGAGAGGGGGTGTCTGCGCGCACTAGGTCGTGTGTGAGAGGCTTTCTGTGGCAGCTAAATTGTGGGCACTGAGTTCCAGGATAAGAAGTAATTCTGTGGGTCTTCGTTCGACATGCTAGAAAGCCACTGCTGGGCAGAAGGTGGGGGGCCCCCCGAGACACCCACGGGAAGGCCCCCTGAAAGCTGTGCTGGAGATCCCCTAAGTCCTGGGCTGGGAGCCTGGGTCAGTTCAGAGAGGCGGGAACATGCAGCCCACCCCAGACCTCTTCTCACGCCTCCCTGCCCCCTTCCTCCTCCGTTCCCCCCTCGGTCCCCAGGGGTCAGAGGTCCTTCAGACTGCTCCCCACCCTCCTCCCCCAGGGAGTCCATGGTACTCACTGAGAAAGCCGGCGTCACCGCCGTTAGCAGCAGACACCGTCTGGGTCTGGAGGGTCACGGGCTGCGACGGGTCGGTGGGGGACTGGAGGGGGAGGCGAGGCCCGTCTGAGGGACAGGTGGCACTGGGCGCACACGGGACCCCAGGGTCGACGGAAGCAGGCTGAGACGGTGCCCCTGGCGCTTGGCCCGCCAGACAGCCTGCGGAAGGACGCAGAGGGCTTCAGACGAGGCCCGGCGAGAGCCTAGGGTGGGGGGTGGGGGGTGCGGGGCGGGGGGCGGGACTCACCCGTGGGCCTCGGAGGCAGCAGCACCAGCAGCAGCAGCAGCAGCAGCGGAAAGGCAGACGCCCCGGGGCCCTGGGGGCCCTGCCTGCGGGCCGGCGTCCTGCACCCCCTGGGCTCCATTCGGGAGTAGCAGCCAAGGCGCCGCGGTGCTCCTCTCGCGACGGCGCCCCCCATCGGCCGCCCGCGCCGGCGTCCGCCGCGTGGGGAATGCGGGCGCCCCTGCCCCGGCCGCGCGGGCGCCCCCCAGTGGCCGCCCACGGGGCGCTCCCCGTGCCCCCCCACCCCGCCCAGGCGCCCCCACGGACTTGGCCTCCCTTCTGCCCGCACCACCACGCCTCTGCCTCTGTGGCCCGTCGGTCTCGCTCCCCGCGCCTGGCCAGGCACTTCCCGCAGTCCCTCAGGCTAGCGCGGCAGTTCCTGCACCTCCTCGCTCCTACTGCCCCCTGCCCTGGGCCGGGTTCCTGCTTTCATCCTGCCCCAGGTGAGATGGGACCCAACCCCTGGGGCTGGCCTCCGGGATTTCCAAGCCGCCCACCTTCCCCGCCCCCCAGCCTGATAACTACACTGGGGCTTTGCCCCAGAGCACTGAAATTGAGTGGCTGGAAAGGTTTTCAAGATGTTTGAAGATTGCATAATTTTAAGCAGCACCCTACCCCACCCCCACCCCCACCTCCTTTCAGCAGATGCTCTTCTCTGACAGAGCCATCTGCTTGGGAAAGACTGTGTAGGTGAGGTTCCTGGCCACAGAGGAAGAGTGATGGTAGCCAGCAGACCCTTCTGGGAGCAGAAGGCCACTTTAAGGTACGTTGGAATTGGGGGAACATTTTGATGGCTCAATGACAGACAGACAACACATTTAATAAGCAGTGTGGGGAAATCCTATGAGCAGCTTTGGTTGAAAGCTCTTGGGAAATTCTAGGTGAATGTGAAATCAAGTCAGGACACTCTACCTTTTGCCAGGACCTGCTGTCTTGGGAGACACTCAGGCTGGCCATTCAGCGCTCCAGTCTCTGCGAAGACAGCAAATCATACCCAGTATGCTTGCGGCCCCGGAAGGACAAGGGCTCTGAACCTGAGGACAACCAGGTCGGAGTTGCCCCCCAGGCTGCCTCCACTCTGGCTCTGGCTCCCTTGGGCCAGCCCGGCCTTGCCCTCCAGAGCCTGATGGAGGTCACTGAGGCAGCTTGGGAGCTCAGGGTGCCATCACCGCCCACGATTCATCCCAGCAAGCACTCTGCCTTGGCCCCTTTTTCTCCCCCCATCAACATCATCTTCCGCCAGGGAGGGAAAAGGAACTGGTCCGGTTCTGTAGACCCTTAGGGGGATCTGAAGGGTTGGGAGAGGCTCACAGGCTCTGGAACGAAGTCCAAAAATGTAGGTCCAGTCATCAAGTTTCTTGGGAAGAGGACAAATTCTCTTAGGAAGGCCAGAGGAGACTGCTGGTTAGAGACCCAGGGGAGGGCCATGGGGCCTGGGGTTGCTGGGGTGCTGAGATGATTAAGCAGGGACTAGGGGTCACAGAGTCCCACCCGGTATTTGGCAGAAGAGGAAACCGCAGCCCAGAGGGGGGAACATGGCAAGCGCTGGCACAGGGAGGCCCCCTCAGGGAAGGCTCCCCTTGAGAGGACAGACGGGCCTCCGGGGGCTGCGGAGGCTCTGAAGGATTCTGGCCACGGTCGAGAAGAAAGATCACTTCTGTGGCACAAAACTCAAGAGCATCTTCATTGAACAACTTAAAAACCAGTGGCTCTGGGACCCTCCCCCGAGGGTGTGCTGTCCTGATGTCACGTGCTCCCTGGGTCTGCACGTCTTCTGAGCACAGACAGAGGGAGGAAGAAGCAGCCTCTGGGAGTGCTTGCCCCAGAAACACCACTCACAGGAGCCACAGGGAGCCCAAGGACACCAGCAGAATGTAGCCAGTCAGGGCGACGGGGCTCAGGAAGGCAGGGCCAGCCCTGCTCATGAACCTCATGTCGGAGATCTGCCTCTTGATCCAGTGGGTGAAGTGGGAGGTGCTGGTGTAGATGCCTGGGAAGCGGTGCTGGTTACAGCTCAGGCTCCAGCTCACCACCCCCATCTGAATCCAGGAGTTGTTCACCTGGCAGACGAGGGAGCTGCCGGAGTTGTCCTGTGCAGGGGAGGAGGGCACGCATGAGGGAGGCAGCAGGAGGACCTCGCTGCAGGCTCTGCGGAAATTCGCCCGTCTTGAGCCAGATCCCTCACGAGAGCTGCTTAGGCTTGTGCTGCCCCTGACAGTGAGGCCTGGCTATGAACCTGCTCCGTGGCCTGGAAGCTCTGCCCTGGGGCCCCAGCTTAGGATCGCACTGGCCTCTCTCCTCATTCCCCTGCTAAGTCTCTGACCAGAACCCCCGGGGCCCCACCTCTGTCCTCCCTTAAATCCTGGCGGGCTTCCAAGGTGCCACCCTTGACCACCTTCTTTCCTACAGTCCTGCTTGCAGAGTGACTCTTTGAAATGCAAACCAGCCCCCTCTTTCTGTGCAAAGCAGGTGCGTGGATAAGAATAATGTTTATAGGGGTGCCTGGGTGGCACAGTGGTTGAGCGTCTGCCTTCGGCTCAGGGCGTGATCCCAGCGTTATGGGATCGAGCCCCACATCAGGCTCCTCCGCTAGGAGCCTGCTTCTTCCTCTCCCACTCCCCCTGCTTGTGTTCCCTCTCTCACTGGCTGTCTCTATCTCTGTCGAATAAATAAATAAATAAATAAATTAATTAATTAATTAATCTTTAAAAAAAAGAATAATGTTTATAACAGCATGCATCAGAAAGTCATAACTGTTAGGTCTGCTGATGATGGGTTTATGATTTTGTTAAACTTCTATACTCTTCTGTATTGTTGAAAAGCTGTATAAGTCAGAAAAACAGCTTTCTATTTATATTTATATACATAGATACATTTTTAATGTAATTCAAACTAAGACTTAAAGAACATAATCGCTTAAAACACATAAACACGTAAATCACATAAAACACATAAACCCTTAAGGAAAAAAATAAGAAAACTATACCTAAGAATTAAATGAAGACTTACATCAAGGTAAAGATATAGTTTGGTTCTTAGGTGAGGCGACTGAAAACAACATAAAAATGCCAGTGTTCAGCATTTGGCTTCCTGCAGTAGGAGGGCCAGATACCCTGCCTGACCTTGCTGTAGATAACTAAATGTGCGTGATGTTAAAAACTTCTCTTTTCAAATGCAGAGATGAGCTGGCAAGAAAATAAAGACTCTTCAGAGTCCAAAGCCCAAGGGAGGCCTAACACCCAGAGAGGTCAGCAAAACCCACATGGCTTTCGTCCCAAAGCTATTTGCCAAACCCGGCGAAACTGAGCTTCCGTTTTTCACAGCATCATTCATCGGTGAAGGAGATAAAAGGTAAAACCCAGGGCCTGCGCAAGGAGGGGAGCCTGCAAAAAGCTACACCTCCCAAAAAAGGACCATGCCCTCGGAAGAAGGATAAACTGGGAGCACCTACCCTCATGGGAACTTGCAATTTGAATTCACACTATGTGGGTGGTTCTGGAAACCCAAGCCAAGGATGTCATTCAGAGTGGTCCTGGGTTAGTCATGTGCCCAGAGAATTCTCACAGAGAACACCCTAAAGAACCTTTCCTCACTCTTTAAAGCATCACCCCACACACAGGGAAGTTGAGATACCATGAGCAAATGCCAACCAGCAGGAAAAAAACGAGAGCGTAATTAGAGCCCTCACAGCTTGGGACTCAGGGATTATCACACATGGAAGGTTCAGAGTTTCTGGTAATGCGGCACTATTTCATAGGCTTGGGAGGGAGGTAATGGTGTTGGTTTTGTTATTCTTTGTTCTCCATACATGTTTTATAAATATTCTTTTTTCTCTTCAATAGAGTAAAAACAATTTTAAAAGATAACAGTGTCAGTCCTCCTTATGTTAATCTCTAAAGCTCAAGCAATTCCAAATAAAATGCCAGGTGGACTTTTTTCTCAGGACCTTGACAATCTGATTCTAAAATTGATATTGAAGGATCACAGCCCATGAATTCTATGACGGGCCTGAGAAGGAAGAGCAAATGGGAGAGTCAGGCTGGGGGCAGATATGACCTACCGGAAAGTTAGATATATTCCAAAGCTGTAATTACAGAAACTGTGGTGCTGGCATAAAAACAGGAAAACAGACCAGTCATTCATCCGAGAGCCAACCTGATGCCCGCGCGTGAGGAGACGTAACACACGCTCCAGAAAGTTCTGGGAAAGGAGATCTCTGTTGTCATGGTGGGAAACCGATGAAGAAAAATGAAGTTGGATACTACCTTACAAAACTCCAGCGGAATGAACACTCTCAATGTGAGAAGTTAAAGATAGAGCTCATTAAAAACATGCAGGACTCCGACTTGAGATGAAGCCTACATTGTAAAATAAGACTCGAAGCCCACAAACTTGAAGAAGGGAGATGTGTTGGGCTTAATTCCATCAAAATTATGACTGTTCAGTGAAGGGCACCGAATCGCATTGAAGGTAGATGATGAATGAAGATAGGGCATTTTCTCTGTCTACAACACCAACTGGAGGTCGATATATAGCATATGACACCCTGAACATTAACAAGCAGAGAAAAAGAGTTGAGAGACTTCTGGGGAAGATGCAGAGAAGGAGGATCCTGGGCTCACCTCGTCCTGTGGATACACTTAGAAATCACCCACATCAGAGTAAATGCGCCAGAAAACGACCCAAAGCCTGGCGGAGCAGACTCACCGCCGCTCAATGAAGAGAAGAGGCCCCATCGAAGAGGGTAGGAAGGGTGGAAACCCAATCAGGAGTCACACTGACCTGTAATACTGTCTGTGGGAGGGTGGGATGCCACAGGAGCAGGGAGGAGAGAGGAGCGGACCCCACCCCAGGCGCAGAGGATCCCCTCTGGGAAGACAAATGCCCCTATCATTTGGCTTTGAAAAGCGGAGGTGCCTAACCTTGTGAGTACTTACAATTGGTGGAGCTTAACACCCGGAACTTTAAAAATCAGTGGCTCAGCTCTGAGAGAGCCAGAGGGTGATAGGAGATTGAGCCCCTGCTCTGAAAGAGACAGCATAACAAACAGCCGTGGAGATACAGCACAGAAGTAGCAGTTTAAAAAAACACCTAGGGTATATGAGAAGGAGATTTATTTACTAATCGCAGAGTGTGTGCCGGAGGGGCGGGGATCTTTGGGAGACTTCTCCAGGAACAAAAGAGCCAGCAGGTGCATTTCCCACCCCTACCCTCCCAGCCTAGATACACGGACACCTGCAGGAACCAGCCCCTTGAAACACACTCCACTTAGTTTGCTAACAGTGCATCTCACCCCCACGTTCTCCTATGGATGTGCCCCTTCCCTCCCAGCTGTCCTCAGAGTTTTCCCAGGCAGCTGCAGGTCCTCTTCCTGCAGTGAACCAGCACAGATCTTGTTGGCACTATGCATCCTGCACCACATTCTCTTGCAGACACACCCCCTCCAACACACCCTCGACAGGAGGCCATCCAAAGCAGTGCCACAAGCCTGGCAGGGTGCAAGCAGCCCCAACAGGCACCAGCATCACTCCAAAGTGACTCTTGCCCTGGGGAGAGGGGAAGATAAGCACACACACCAGTCCAACTGCAGCCCCAGCAGTGGACTGGAGGCAGACATCTGGACTGACTGCAGGCTCCACCCACCAATGAAAGTTTTCAGGGGACAGCACCTAAAAAGAACACCCTGATGTTCAGTGCTACCACAGTTCTTGCAAATACCTGTCTGGCTCAACTCAAGTCCACGGCAGCCCCAGACTGACCCACTGACAGCATAGGTACCAAAGCCTGCCCACAACAGGCAAAGAGAGCCATTGCAGATGACTGGACTGGAGGCAAACATGGCTCAGCCACAGTGGTAGGGTGCACCCAGCACACATAGGAGACACCCCTGAAATGCCAGATTCTGGTGAACAGGGAACATTGCACTGCGGGACACTACAAAGCCTCTTCTTTGTAAGTCTCCTACTTGCAATAGCAAGAGATGTAGCTGACTTTCCTAATACATAGACACAGACACAGAGAGTTAGACAAAATGAGGAGACAGAGGAATATGTCCCGAGTGAAAGAACAGGACAGAATTACAGCAAGAGAGCTAAACAAAATGGCTATAATATGTCTGATAGAGAATTTAAAGTACTGGTCATAATGGAGCACCTGGGTGACTCAATTGGCTGAGCACCAACTCTTGATTTCAGCTCCGGTCATGATCTCAGGGTCATGGGATTGAGCCCCGTGTCAGTCTCTGTGCTCAGCAGGGCAGTGAGGAGTCTGCTTGAGATTCTTTCCCTCTGCCTTACCCCTCTTCCCCTGCCCCACTCATGTGCTCTCTGTCTTTCTCAAAATAAATAAATAAATCTTTAAAAAAATAATAATAGGGATGCCTGGGTGGCTCAGTCAATTAAGTGTCTGCCTTCGGCTCAGGTCATGACCCCAGGGTCCTGGGATCGAGTCCTGCATCAGGCTTCTTGCTCAGCAAGGAGTCTGCTTCTCCCTCCCTCTCTCCACCTTCCCCATTCATGCTCTCTTTCTCTCTGTCAAATAAATAAATATAATCTTTTTTAAAAATATAAAAAATAATAATAAAGGAATGGTCATAAAGATACTCACTGGACTTGAGAAAAGAGTGGAGGACCCCAGTGAATCCCTCAACAAGGAGATAGAAAATATAAAAAAGAATCAATCAGAGATAAAGAACTCAGTAACTGAAATTAAAAATACACTAGATGGAATTAATAGTATATTAGAGGAAGCAGAAGAATGGATCAGTGACCTGGAGGACAGAGTAATGGCAAGCAATCAAGCTGAACAGGAGAAAGAAAAATAATAATAATAAATTAAAATAGATTAAGGGAACTCGGTGACACCATTAAGTGTAATAACATTCACATTATAGGGATCCAAGAAGGAGAAGAGAGGGAAAGGGGGGACAGAAAATGTATTTGAAGAAATAATAGCTGAAGACCTCCCTAATCTATGGGAAGGAAACAGAAATCCAGATCCAGGAGGCATGAAGAGCCCCCAGTAAAATCCACAAGACATATAGTAATGAAAATGGCAAAAAGTAGTAGAAAAGAGAAAATTTAAAAAGCAGCCAGAGAAAAGAAAACAATTACACACAAAGGAAACCCCATAAAGCTGTCAGCTGATTTTTCAGCAGAAACTTTGCAGGACAAAAGAAAGTGGCATGATATATTCAAAGCGCTGAAAGGAAAAAAATTGACAGCCAACAATACTCTATCCAGCAAGGCTACCACTCAGAATAAAAGGAGAGATAAAGAGCTTCCCAAACAAACAAAAATTAAGGAATTCATGACCACTAAACCAAGAAATGTTAAAGGGGACACTTTGGTGGAAAGGAAAGACCATAAGCAGGAGTAAGAAAAGTAGGAAGCACAAAAGCAGTAAAAATAACTGTATCTATAAAAATCAGTCCAGGGACTCACAAAATAAGAGGATGTAAAGTATGACACCATATATCTAAAACATTGGGTCAGGGGAAGAGGAGTAAAGAATGGGTCCAAACTTAAGTGACCATCAACTTAATAGAGGCTGTTGTATGCAGAAGATGTTATTTACAAATCTAATGGTAAGTACAAACAAAAAACTGATACTAGATATGCAAAAAATAAAGAGAAAGAAATCCAAGCATATCACTAAAGAAAGCCGGCAAACTGTGAGAGAGCAAGAGAAGCAAGGAACAGAGGAGAACTACAAAAACCACCATAAAACAAGTAACAAAATGGCAATGAGTACATAACTATCAATAATGACTTTCAATGTAAATGGACTAAATGCTCCAATCAAAGACCTATGGCGACGGAACAGAGGAAAAAGCAAGAATTATCTCTACGCTGCCTACAGGAGACTACTTTCAGATTTAAAGACACGTGCAGATTGAAAGTGAGGGGATGGAGAAGCACTGACCGTGCAAATGGAAGTGAAAAGGAAGCTGGGGTAGAAAGAGAGTTAAGGGAGACTCCAGAGTGTCCACCCCGGTCGCCAGATCCCTGACAGTTTGGCAAGGTGGGGACCTCCCCCTTTCCAGAAGCACTGAAGGAGAGAGACGTGGCAGGGCTTGGCAAGGTTTAAATCAGATCAATTTAAATCTAGACTTGTAATCAGACAGGGCATGTGATAGCTGAAAGTGACTGCCCAAAATGATGTTCGAGGGAGGGAAGAAGCTTTGACAGAGGTCATGGGGGGGGGGGGTGCGGGGAGCAGGGACTTAAAAGAACAAAGCCATTTAATGTGTACTCTCTAACAAATTGAGTCTCCTCAACAAACAAATACAGGCGGGAAGAAGTAGCACTACATCATTCATGCACGTGAAATACACAGGCGGCGACACTCTGCCTTTTTCAAAGATACAGACGTCTTCAAAGATATGTAATAAACAGACTTGAGTAGGTGCCTTTGCGGGGAGAGAAGGGGGAAAATCAAGACAGTGATAATCAAGCCAATGATGATAATGTGAGGACCCTGACCTGAGAGAGAAGATTAACTGGACTCCGGGGGCCCAGAGAAAAAGAGAACTCAGAGAGAATAATGGGGAGAGAGAAAGATCTCAAACGTGGACATTCTCTTACCACAAGGAAATAGAACCAGAGCCCATGACAAAATGTGAACTACCCGATCAAAGGAAAAGAAATTAACTTTCAAAAATGTTAAAGTGAGGGGCGCCTGGGTGGCTCAGCCGTTAAGCGTCTGCCTTCGGCTCAGGGCGTGATCCCGGCGTTCTGGGATCGAGCCCCACATCGGGCTCCTCTGCTGGGAGCCTGCTTCTTCCTCTCCCACTCCCCCTGCTTGTGTTCCCTCTCTCGCTCGCTCTGTCTCTCTCTCTGTCAAATAAAAAAAAAAATCTTAAAAAAAATGTTAAAGTGAAAACAGAATTAAAATCTACGCTTGCTGTGTGGAGCGATAAGAATAGCACATGTGGCCAAGCCCTTGGGATATGGGCTTGAATTGCACATAGAACAGTCCCGGTCTACATATTTTCATCAAACAAGAGAGAATGAAAATAAGTTAGTCATTGTCCTCAGTGATGTATTACCACGCATTCAGCTCAATTGAAAAGGAATTAATAAAAACAAAAAAGGGATAACCCGTGCATTAGAAAGCACAAAATCACAGCCTCGAGAAATGAAATCAATCGCTTGTTCTTAAAAAGACAACAGAATAGGTAAGCACCTTGTAAATCTTACCAAGAGAAAACAGAAAGAGAAGGAAAATGCAAATACTTCATGGTGTGAGTAGAAAAGAGACAAGAACCGCATCCTGGGAAAATACGCTTCTTCAGAATCTGAAGAATGTTTGTAACCTCCTCTTTGTGGATTTAAAGAATGGCAAAAATAGACAAGGCAAGAAACAACAATTGTTGGAGAGGATGTGGAGAAAGGGGATCCCTCCTACATTGTTGGTGGGAATGCAAGTTGGTACAGCCACTCTGGAAAACCGTGTGGAGGTCCCTTAAAAAGTTAAAAATTGAGCTACCCTATGATCCAGCCATTGCACTACTGGGTGTTTACCCCAAAGATACAGACGTAGTGAAGAGAAGGGCCATATGCACCCCAATGTTCATAGCAGCAATGTCCACAATAGCTAAATCGTGGAAGGAGCCGAGATGCCCTGCAACAGATGACTGGATTAAGAAGTTGTGGTCCATATATACAATGGAATATTACTCAGCAATCAGAAAGAATGAGTTCTCAACATTTGCTACAACATGGACGGCACTGGAGGAGATAATGCTTAGTGAAATAAGTCAAGCAGAGAAAGACAACTATCATATGATTTCTCTCATCTATGGAACATAAGAACTAGGATGATCAGTAGGGGAAGAAAGGGATAAAGAAAGGGGGGGTAATCAGAAGGGGGAATGAAACATGAGAGACTATGGACTATGAGAAACAAACTGAGGGCCTCAGAGGGGAGGGGGGTGGGGGAATGGGATAGACCGGTGATGGGTAGTAAGGAGGGCACGTATTGCATGGTGCACTGGGTGTTATACACAACTAATGAATCATCGAGCCTTACATCGAAAACCGGGGATGTACTGTATGGTGACTAACATAATATAATAAAAAATCATTATTAAAAAAAATAAAATAAAATAAATTCTGGATGAAATGAGTAAATTCTGAGAAAATGCAAATCACATAAGTCCAATAACTATGGGCAAAACAACTTAGAATGTGGCCCACAGCCTACCCCTCAAAGGAAAACAGGCCCACGTGGTTTCATAGGCAACTTCTACCCAGCATGCAAGGAGCAGATCGTTTATATTGCGTCAAATGTTCCAGAACAGAGGCTAACATTTTTCAAGTGAAGTACTAGTGATTCTCTATCTTGATACGGGGGGCTCCTGCCTCAGCATGCCTTACAAAGGAGCCCAGCCTCATTGGAGGAAGAAAACAAAACCCAAAGGCCAGGTGGGTCATGCTGCATGGACGGTTCATGCGGGACACTTCCTTCCCAGGCCGGTACCTTTCCTGAGCCCTGCACCCACACGGCCCTGTGCCTGGCCCAGGGCCCAGCACGGGCCGTCTGTTGGATGAATAAATAAATTAAACATGTTCTAAAAAAAGATATTATAAATCTGAATCTGACAGATGAATGAAGCAGAAGGACACGGTGAGCAGGGAAAGACGATCCTGGCACGCAGGCTAGGCGGACATGAGGAGTCTGTTCTCAGGGCTGACTCGGCACATCTAATCGGAGCGTGGAGTCATCTTGAGAGCTGCAGAAAACACATTTTTTTCACTTCTGAAATAACATGCTGTTGCAGAACAGGAAGGAACAGCTCTCTCCCTGATAGACGATCTATGCCAGATTAACACCGAGCTTCATGATGAAGGTAAAGGAGCAGATCCGTGAAGGCCAGCAACAAGAAAAGGCCCAGCTACAAATTCCAGGTGCTTTGGGGGAGGCGTGCCCAAGAGAATGAAGAAAGCAAGCATCGTGAAAACCCACGAGGCAAAATCGTTACTAATTACAGCTCATAGGAGTGTAGGCCTGCAAAGCCCAAGAGAGTCAACTAAAAACCCTGGATATAATCAGAGAGTTCAGCTGGCTCTTTTCAACAAGATATTTTCAACAAGTGGATGAGTCTGGGGGAAGGAAATGAACAAAGTAAAAATGAAGGAAGGTCTTGTCCTGCCGAGGAGGAAGCTATAGACGCTGGTTAACTATTTGTTCATTCAGGTCTCGATATGTGTGTGGAAAATATAAGTAGCAGCATGAGATTGAGACATGACAACTTCTAAACCATTACAGCGGAAGAGTAGAGTGGGGGGGAATCAACCCAACACGTAAGGAGGGGGAACAAAAAGAAACATTCTTCCTGGTGAATGGATTAAAGGATATTCTCCCAGATATGCTGAGAAAACCAGCATCCAGCTTTATGCCCTTTAACAAGAGACACACTTAAAACAGAATGGCACCGTGGCTCCTGGAAGACAGAGCAATTGCTCTAGAATATAGTTCTTGCACTGCAATAGACAAGAAAAACAAGAAGCATACACCTCGAAAAGAAGGAGGTAGCCTGGTGATGGGTAGTAAGGAGGGCACATATCGCATGGTGCACTGGGTGTTATACGCAGCTAATGAATCATCGAACCTTTCATCAGAAACCAGGGATGTACTGTATGGTGACTAACATAATGTAATAAAAAACATTAAAAAATAATAATAAAAATTAAATTAAATTAAATTAAAAAAAAGAAAGTGATCCTTTCATCAGAAAAAAAAAAAAGAAAGAAGGAGGTAAATTGATCACTGTTTGCAGATGATAATGTGTCTGGACTTGCAAAATTAAGGAGAATAAACCAGATCCAATTTTTAAACAAGGATGCTTGTTACACACACACACACACACGCACACACATGCATGCACGCAAACCAAATAGATAATTCAAGCAGAAAATACAATGGAAGAAAACATACTGCTCCCAGCAGAGATTTAAATCACGTAGGCATATTCTTAAGCAGCAGCATGCAGTAACCTTGTAGAGGAAGCCGTAAACTCCTTGCTCTGGACAGAAAGAAATAGAACAAAATAGTCTATTTTCCTCTAAGTTAATCTCTTAATTTCCACCAAAATCGCCACATGATTTTCTCTTTGACATTCTACTGAGATTGTTCAGTTGGAATGAACATGGGAGAAGAGCCAGGCAAATTCTTTAAAAGGAGAATAATGAAGGAGGACTTGCCTGACCACGTTAAAAAAAAAAAAAAAAGAATTAAAGAGCTACAATAACTTAAGAGTGGTGTTGGCAGAGGAATGAGACTGCAAGAGTCAGAGACAGACCAAAATAAGATGGGAATGTAGAATATAATAAAGGAGATATTTCTTTTTTTTTTTAAGATTTTATTTTTAAGAATGCCCTACACCCAATGTGGGGCTTGAACTCACAGCCCCAAGATCAAGAGGCACACACCCCACCAACAGAGCCAGCCAGGCAGTCCCTAAAAGGGGCATTTCTAATTCATTCCCAAAAAACCATTAAGTAGTCAATAAAAGATTATTTACGTAACTGGCTATATTTGGAGGAAAATAAAGCAGATTCCTTCTCTCAACCTTCCCGATGAATCAAAATTAAAATATTCAAAGAAAAGAATGAAGAACAGGTAGGAGTGAATAATTTTATAATCTTAGAGTGGGAAAGATACTTCCAAGCACAGCACAAAAACACTGTCATCAAGGGAAATCATGATAAATCAAATTTTTAAGTAACTCTATGGAAAAAAGTCCACACCGAAAAAAGGCAAATGATGGGCAAATAGGGTAAAATATTGTAAAGCATTTTATAAAGGGTTAAAACTCCCAGTTCCCAAAGTTTTTAATAACTTTTTATTTTGAAATAGTTTGAGACTCACAAAGAAGTCGCAAGTATATTTTTACCCAGATCTACTAATTGTTAATGTTTTACCATATTTGTTTTATATTCTCTCTCCATATATATTTGTGTATATGTGTGTGCGTGTTTATGTAAAAAGTATATATATTTATAAGTCATTTTAAATTAAATTGAAAAAGACATGGTGTTCCTTCACCAATAATTACTACAGGATGTAATATCCAGAGTTTTTACAAATCAATAAAAACAAAAGTAGTTTAATAGAAAATCAAGAGCAAAGGACAGAGAAAGGTGTAAATGGTCCACTGAACACCTCAAGCATCTTAATCTGGACTCCCTTTGTTCTTTTACAATTTATTTGGAAGTTGAGTTCTTTCCCTGACCCTGGGTTAAGAACTTGGACAGAACCATGGGGCGCCTGGGTGGCGCAGTCGTTAAGCGTCTGCCTTTGGCTCAGGGCGTCATCCCGGCGTTCTGGGATCGAGCCCCGCATCAGGCTCCTGAGTTGGGAGCCTGCTTCTTCCTCTCCCACTCCCCCTGCTTGTGTTCCCTCTCTTGCTGGCTGTCTCTCTGTCTTTCAAATAAATAAATAAAATCTTTAATAAAAAAAAAAGAACTTGGGCAGAACCAGAAGGCTTTGCTCCCTGTGATTAATGTGATCATGGTCGCTAAGATGACACAGTCACTCGGTTCAGACATCAGAATATCCATTCCCGGGGCGCCTGGGTGGCACAGCGGTTAAGCGTCTGCCTTCGGCTCAGGGCGTGATCCCCACGTTCTGGGATCGAGCCCCACATCAGGCTCCTCTGCTATAAGCCTGCTTCTTCCTCTCCCATTCCCCCTGCTTGTGTTCCCTCTCTCGCTGGCTGTCTCTGTCAAATAAATAAAATCTTTAAAAAAAAAAAAAAGAATATCCATTCCCACACAACAATCTCAATGCCAGACTTGATTTAAAGTAAAACTTCTCCCCACTGCTGTCTAGGGCTTTTGGTAAGCAGAAGGCCTGGGAAGGAGGAAGCCAGGTCTGCTTTCCCTGTTCCTTTCCTTCGGCACCCCCTCCAACCCCAGTTTTCTAACCTGCCAAGGTTAAAGCAGGGGGGTGAGGAGGCAAGGGAGCCAGTTCATCCCCCAGGCAGTTCCTGCTGTCTGGATCTTGGGGACACGGACAGCCGACTCTGCCCCCGAGTGGGTGAACACCATACTGTCTGAGTGATTTTGTTGAAACCCCTCCCAGGAGATCTGAGGGTGGGACAGGCATCCCCCCAGCCCTTAGGGGGGGAAGAGTGAGCTCTCTCCTGAGAAATCCTCCACATAAAATCACTCTACCCCTCTTGACCCTTTGATACACACACATTGTGGAATGTCAGTCACACAACTTCCTCTGAATCCTGATACACAGTGTATGTAATGACTTAGTTGAGACTTCCTATTTAATTTTACAAAATTTACAAAAATTGCCCCAGTTCATAAAATTAAGGCAGGAATAAAAATTTTAGTCTACCAGAGGAACAAGAAGTTAAAATAAAAATAATAATGCCTAATGCTGGTGATGACTTGGAGAAAGGAGTGCTCATATACTGCTGGTATTGATATAAATGGATCAAATATTAGGGAAGGCTAATTTGTCAATATCTGTTAAGATTTTAAATATGCATACAACTCATCTTGTAATTACACTTCTAAAAATTTATTTTAGAGAAATATTTGAACAAATGTGCAAAGATCTATGAAAAAAGATTTTTACTCTGGCGTGGAAGAAAAATACTGAAATGAGTTCAGATGTCTATCACTAAGAGAACAGTTAAATAGATTATGACATAACAGTACGAGAGAATTGTTGTTCAGTATTCAAGGAGAATGGAATGTATTTATATAGATAGTCCAAGATAGTGCAAGATCTATTTCAAGTGAAAGTAAAAAATTTGGAGAATAAAAGTATAGTACAGCCTTTCACTATAGATAAAAACTGAAAAAAAAAAACCTAAAACTGTTTTAGAATTTCATATTGTATAGAAAGAAGTGTTGAGGATAGAAACTAAACAACTTAGAGCAGAAATTTCTAGGTAGTTTGATTATAAGAAAGTTTCATTTTCCAATATTTACATTTATGTACTACTTTTTTAAGGAAATGCATGCATTTCCTTTCAAATCACACTATATATTTTTAAAAATAAGGTAGTCACAAGGGAATCACAACAGTACAAAATTTAAGAGATGAAACCACGTTTAATTAAAAGATGATTTCATGGTTTTAAAAACTTCAAACACGAAACTAGAAAGAATAAATCTTCTTGCTCAAAAAGACAGAAAAAGAAAACCAAATCAAGCCCAAGGGAAGCAGAAGAAAAATTAAGAGAAATAGAAAACAATGAAATAAATATTAAAAACTTAACCACATACCAGGCCACTAGGCAAGTTGCAACATATTCCCTATCACTGGTATTGCCGTAGAGCCAATTTTCTTACCACACGACAACTGGGTCGGAAATCATTAATAAAACAAACAAGCACACATGTATTTGGAAATGAAAAATAAAACCTTCTAAATAAGTCATGGGTCAAAACGAAATAAGAATAGGAATTATAGAAAATATTTAGAACTGGATAACAGTAAAAATGCCACATATTAAAATATATGGCATTTGGCTAAAGCAGTATTTAGAGGGAAATGTGTAGCCTTAAACACCTTTATTAGAAAAGAAAAAAGTCCAGGGCCACCTGGGTGGCACAGTGGTTAAGCATCTGCTTTCGGCTCAGGGCGTGATCCTGTCGTTATGGGATCGAGCCCCACATCAGGCTCTTCCACTATGAGCCTGCTTCTTCCTCTCCCACTCCCCCTGCTTGTGTTCCCTCTCTCGCTGGCTGTCTCTCTCTCTGTCGAATAAATAAATAAAATCTTAAAAAAAAAAGAAAAGAAAAGAAAAGAAAAAAGTCCAAAAACACAGTGGAGGTCTTTTTTATCCACTCATCTATCTATGGACACCTGGGCTGCTTCCATAACTTGGCTGTTGTAAATAAGACAATAAACGTAGGGATGCGTGTATGTTTTCAAATTAACATTTTCATTTTCTTCAGGTAAATGCCCAGCAGTGGGATTATTGGATCATAGAGTGGTCCTACTTTTTAACTTTTTTAGGAAATTCCACACTGTTTTCGACAGTGGCAACACCAGTTCGCATTCCCACCAACAGTGCAAGAGGTTCCCTTTTCTCCACATCCTCACCGAAGCCTGGTTTCTTGCGTAGTTAATTTTAGCCATCCTGACAGGCGTGAGGTGATACCTCGTTGTGGTTTTGATTTGCATTTCCCTGATGCTGAGTGATGAGCATCTTCTCCTGTGTCCATTGGCCATCTGGAGGTCTTCTTTGGAAGAAATGTCTTTTCAGGTCCTCTCCTCATTTTTAAATCAGATTGTTGGGGTTTTTTTTGTTTGTTTGGGGTGTTTTTTGATATTGAGTTGTATGGGTTCTTTACATATTTTGAATATTCACCCATTACCGAAAATATCATTTGCAAAAACTTTCTCCCATTCCGTAGGTTGCCTTTTCATTTTGTTGATGGTTTCCTTTACTGTGCAGAAGCTTTTCAGTTTGATGTAGTCCCAATTGTATTGTTTTTGTTTTAGCTTTGCTTTTGTTGGCCTCGCCTGAGGAGACAGATTCAAAAACATATTGCTAAGACTGATGTGCAAGAGTTTACTGCCTGTGTTTTCTTTTAGGAGATTTATGGTTTGAGGTCTTACATTTAGGTCTTTAATCCAGTTTGAGTTTATTTTTGTGTATGGTGTAAGAAAGTGGTCGGGTTTCATTCTTTCGCATATAGCTGTTTGGTTTTCCCAACATTATTTATCGAAGAGATAGTCTTTTCTTCGTGGTGTATTCTTGCCTCCTTTGTGACAGATTAATTAACCATGCAAGCATGGGTTTGTTTGGGGGCTCTCTGTTCCGTTCCATTGATCTGCGTCTATTTTTGTGCAGGTACCATACCATTTTCAGTACTCTGGCTTTGTAGTATAGCTTGAAATCTGGGACCATGATACCTCCAACTTCGTTCTTTCTCAAGATTGCTTTGTCTATTCTGGGTCCTTTGTGGTTTTATAAAAATGTCAGGATTTTTTTTCTAGTTCTGTCAAAATTACTGCTGGTATTTTGATCGGGATTGAGCTGAATCTGTAGCTTGTGTTGGATAGTACGGACACTTTAACGATGAATTCTTCCAAACCATGAACATGGTATGTCTTTCCATTTATTTGTGTTGTCTTCAATTTCTTATAGTTTTCAGAGTACACGTCTGTCACTTCCTTGATTAAATCTATTCCTAGGTATTTTATTCTTTTTGATGCAATCGTAAATGGAGTTGTTTTCTTAATTTCTTTCTGCTATTTCATTATTAGTGTATAGAAATGCAACAGATTTCTGTATATTCATTTTGTACCCTGCAACTTCAATGCATTCCTTTATTAGTTCTGTTAGTTTTTGGAGTCTTTAGTGTTTTCTATATATAGTACCATGTCATCTGCAAATAGTGACAGTTTTACTTCTTCCTCACCAGTTTGGATGCCTTTTATATCTTTTGTTTGTCTGATGGTGGTGGCTAAAACTTCAGTACTATGTTGAATAAAAGTGGCAAGAGTGAACACCTTATCTCATTCTTGATCTTAGAGGAAAAGCTTTCAGTTTTTCACCATTGAATATTATGTGCTATGGGATTGTCATATATGGCCTCTGGTATGTTGGGGTATCGTCCCTCTAAACACACTTTGCTGAGAGATTTTTCTATGAATGGATGTTGAATTTTGTCAAATGCTTTTTCCACATCTAATGAGATGATCGTATGATCTTTATCCTTTTGTTAATGTGGTGTATCATGTTGATTGATTTGCAGATATTGAACCATCTTTGCATCCTGGAACAAATCCCATTTGATCATAGTGAATGATCCTTTTAATCTATTGTTGAATTCAGTTCGTTAATATTCTGTTGGGGATTTTTGCTTCTGTGTTCATTAGGGATATTGGTCTGTAATTTTCTTTTTGTGTAATGTCTTTGTCTGGTTTTAGTATCAGGGTAGTGCCGGCCTCATAGAATAGATTTGGAATCATTCTTTCCTTTTCAATTTTTTGGAATAGTTTGAGAAGAATAGGTAATAACTCTTCTTCAAATATTCGGTAGAATTCACCTGTGAAGCCGTCTGGTCCTGGACTTTTGTTTGTTGGGAGAATTTTGATTCCTGATTCCCTTTCATGACTAGTAATCAGCCTGTTCCAAATTTCGATATCTTCCTGATTAATTCTGGGAAAAGTGTATGTTTCTAGGAATTTATCTATTTCTTCTAGTTGTCCAATTTTTTAGTGTTTTATTTTTCTACAGTTGTCTCTTATAATTCTTTGTATTTCTGTGGTGTTAGTTGAACTTCTCCTTCATTTCTGATTCTGTTTGAGCCCTCTCTCATTTCCTTGATGAGTCTGGCTAAAGGCTTATCAATTTTATCTTTTCAAAGAACCAGCTCTTCGTTTCATTGATCTTTTCTATTATTTGTTTGTGGGGGTTTTTTTTGTCTCTATTTATATCACTCCAATGTTTATTATTTCCTTCTACTAACTTTGGGCTTTGTTCTTTTTCTCTTTCCTTCAGGTGTAAGGTTAAATTGTGATTTTGTTTCTTGAGGTAGGCTTGCAGCATTATAAACTTGCCTCTTAGAACTGCTTTTCAATCAAAGCATTGACAATTTTGTGTTTTTGTTTTTAAACTGGTCATTACTTTCAAAGTTATATTATTGTTTATTCTGGTCTCTATATATTTCTAATTTTTCTTTGTTATTTCCTTCCTCTACTAAATTTCAGCTGAGTCTGTTCTTTTTCTAGTTCCTTGTGGTGTTATGTTAAGTTGTTTATGTGAACTTTTTTTCTTAATACAAGCATTTGTAGCATAAATTTCACTCTAACATCTGTTTTTGCTTCATTCCATAAGTTTTAGAATAGTGTTTCCTTTTTCTTTTGTTTTGAGCCATATTTGACTTGCCATTTTTTTCTTATTTGACCCACTGCTTGTGCAGTAGTGTGTTGTTTAATATTTACATATTAAATATTTAATATTTACATTGTAGATTTTCCAGTTTTGTTTTCTTGTTGATCTTTAGCTTTATACCATTGTGGTTGGAAAATATCCTTGGCATGATTTCAGTCTTAAATTTGTAATATTTATCATGTCTCTTTTTGTGACCTAATCAGGGGATTCTATGTATACTTGAGAAAAATGTGTATTCTATTTTTCTTGGATGGAATGTTTTATATACATCTTCTAGAACCATGTATTCTGAAATATGCTTCAAGTAAAAAACGTTCTTGTTGAAAAAAATAGTAACTTTAACTGAGGGTACTCATTTAAAATAAAGTGTATCAGAGGGGAGGTGGGTGGGGGGATGGGTGAAATAGGTGATGGGGATTAAGAGTCCACTTACCATCATGAGCACCGCATAATGATGCATAGAATTGTTGAATGACTATATTGCACACCTAAAACTAATAGAACACTGTATTGTTAACTATCCTAGAATTAAAAATGAAAACATCAAAAATTTTTTAAAAAGAACTGTTTTTGCTGCATCTCAAAGATTTTGAACCATTATATTTCCATTTTCATTTGTCTCAAGGTATTCTTTTAAATTTCCTCTTTGATTTCTTCATTGATCCATTGCTTATTTGGAAATGTGTTGTTTAGCCTCCACATTTCCATTTTTTCCAGGTTTTTTTCTTGTAATTGATTTCTAGCTTCATACTGTTGTGGTCAGAAAAGATGCTTCATAGGATTTCAATCTTCTTAAGTTCACTGAGATTTGTTTCTGTGGCCTAACATGTGATCTGTCCTAGACAATGTTCTGTCTGCACCTGTGCACTTGAAAAGAATGTGTATTCTGCTGTTTTTTGGATGGAATGTGTGTGTGTGTGTGTGTGTGTGAATATATATATAACACAGCCATGTAATACACATATATACACACACATATATATAATATATATAAAACATTCAGCATATATACTATATTAAGTCCATCTGATCTAGTGGGCTGTTCAAAGGCACTGCTTCCTTACCGATTTTCTGTCTGGAAAATCCACTCATTGAGTAAGTAATGTGCTAAAGTAAGCTAATATTATTGTTTCACTGTTAATTTTTCCTTTTATGTCTGTTAATTCTGCTTTACATATTTAGGTGCTCGTATATCAGGTGCATAGATATTTGCAATTGTTATATCCTCTTGTTAGATTGATCTCTTTATCGTTATGTAATGCCCTTCTTTATTATGTTAGGGTTTTTTTTTAAATCTCTTTTGTCTAATATAAGTATTGCCACCACAACTTTTTTTTTTCTTTTTGCTTCAATTTGCACAGAATATCTTTCTCCATCCCTTCACTTTCAGGTTGTATGTATCTTTAGTTCTGAGTGAGTCTCTTATAGGCGGCATATAAATGAATCTTGCTTTTTTTCATCCATACAGTCAATTGGAGCATTTAGTCCATTTACATTTAAAGTAATTACTGATCGTTATATACTTATTGCCATTTTGTTAATCGTTATCTGGTTGTTTTTATAGTTCTTCTTTGTTCCTTTCTTCCTCTCTTGTTCTCTTCTCTTGTGCTTTGATGACTTTTTTTAGTGTTTTGCTTGGATTCCTTTCTCTGTGTGAGTGTGTGTGTGTGTGTGTGTGTGTGTGTGTGTGTATCTATTATAGGCTTTGACTTGTGGTTGCCATTGAGGTTCATAACATCCTATGTATAAAACAATTTATTTTAAGTTAACATCACTTAAGTTTGAACATATTCTAAACACTACATTTTTATCTCCTCACCACCTCCACATTTTATGTATATGATGTCATATTTTACAGCTAGGAAACGATTTTTGCAATCGATGCCATTGGGACAAATGAAAGTCCACATGAGGAAAGAAATAAAAATAGTCCTTTCTCTATCTTACACCATTGACAAAAAAAAAAAATATAGGGGGGTGCCTGGGTGGCACAGCGGCTGGGCGTCTGCCTTCGGCTCAGGGCGTGATCCCGGCATTATGGGATCGAGCCCCACGTCAGGCTCCTCTGCTGGGAGCCTGCTTCTTCCTCTCCCACTCCCCCTGCTCGTGTTCCCTCTCTCGCTGGCTGTCTCTATCTCTGTTGAATAAATAAATAAATAAAATCTTTAAAAAAATATATAGGAAAATGTCTTTAGGACCTCAGGAAAAGGAAAGATTTCTTAAATAAGACGCAAAAAGCATAAACGAGAAAGGAAAACGTGGCTCTACATTTGACGACAATAAAACGTAAACTGCTGTTCAGCAAAGGACGGTGTAAACGTAATGAAGAACTGGGACAAGATATCTGCAATATATGCAATGAACACCAAACCAGTATCCAAAATATAAAAATATAATAGAAAGAAAAAGACAAACAATAAGAAATGTGCAAAATATCTGAAAAAGGGATTCATAGAAGAAGAATCACAAGTGGAGACCGGGCATGTGAAGAGATGTATAACTGCACTAGTGACGGGGACATGCACACAGCAGCCATGATGCCACACTATTGCTCTGTTTCTCGTCTAACAGAATGGAAAACACCTTATAGTCTGCCAGTACCAACAATGTTGGCAACAACAGAGAACAACAGAATTCTCAAACACTGCTAGAAGAATATGGATTCCTACAATCACCATGGAAAAGAATTTGTCAATAACTATTAAAGATGAAGGCATGCACAGCCTATGACCCACCAGTTCCTTGCAGGACACATCCTGTTGAGAAATTCTGGAACATGTAAATAGGGAGATTATGTGTGAGACTATCCAGCAGTTTGTGATATGAGAAAACTGAAAACTAGGGCGCCTGGGTGACTAGGTCGGTTGACCGTGTGACTCTTGATTTCAGCGCCGGTCAAGATCTCAGGGTCATGGGACGCAGCCCTGCGTGGGCTCCCTGCGCAGCAGGGAGTCTGCTTGAGAATCTCTCCCTCTGCCCCTCCCCCACTCCCTGTGCATGCACGTGCTTGCACACGCTTGCTCTCGCTCTCTCTCTCTCAAAAATAAATAAATAAAATCTTTAAAAAATTAATTTACAAAAAGACCTGAGATGCATTGCCATTATTACCATTATTCTGGACAAGTGCAAAGAATATTTTCTGCCCTATTTCACAGACTGGAAACTGAAGGCCGAGGAAAGGAGATTTTCATAAGGTCACACAGTGCCCTATGAAAAGGAAGACATGACCCCTGAGAGCCCTCTCCCTACCCTGGGCCACAAGCCCCGCACCTGACAGGAGTCCATGCCCCATTCCGAGCTGACACACAGCATGTCCTTCCCAATGAACTTCTTCTGGTCCTTCAAGAAGAGGAACTGGTACTGCTCTTGGCAGGTTTCACTGTTTATGATCTTGACAGCCACCTCCTGAAGGCTGTAGGGGGTCTTTGGGGTTACCGAAGAGACTGAGAGAGAGAGAGAGAGAGAGATCCTGCCTTGTCATCCCTTCAACTATTTGGCACACCTCTGTCTCGAGGTTGTCCAGATTCACTAGGGTGGGAGGCAGGGCCACTTCCTGGCATGGTAATTTATAAAGGCCCCATCCCCACGGCCTGACTTTGGAAAAAAAAAAAAACTAAGCTCATTAAAAAGACGGAAGCAAAAGTATCCCCAGGGTCTCAGAGCAACATCTAGGCACTGAATGAGGACAAGGAGAGACTCCTCCAATAATTCAGGTTTCATGAGGGTGGAGGCTGAGCACTGACTGCTCCGTGGCTACCTGGCAAGATGTCAAGACCCCAGAGCCCAAAGTGCACCACCCCCTGGAAGGCGGGATCCCACAAACACTCCTAGATTCTAGGACTTGAGGGTGGCCCCCATGGAGGCCAGATGTTCAGGAATTATTGGTGCCTGGTGGTAATAAGTATGTATGAATGCTGCCCAATGCCTTGATGCTTCCTGAGACAGAGAACCCCATTAACAGCCAAAGATCAATTCCCTGCCATGCTGCGAGGTGAGGGCTTGGCACTGGATTCAACTTCACGTTGGCAACTGAAGTTCATGCAGGCCGTGTGTGCCTTTTACATGAGAGCACCATGTGTATCTTCCTATCGACAGAGAGCGGGATAGTGGGCAGCATGTGTGATCGCTCAGGAACGCTTGCTGATGGAGGGAGCGAGTGAATAAGGGAATGAATGAATGAATGAGAGGTGCCTGCGTGGCTCAGTGGGTTGGGCATTTGCCTCTTGATTTTTGGCTCAGGTCATGATCTCGGGGTCGTGGGATCGAGCCCCACACTGGGCTCCTGGCTGGGCGTGGAGCTTGCTTGGGATTCTCTCTCCCTCTGCCTCCCCACCCCCCAGCTACTGCTCTCTCTCTCTCCCTCTCTCAAGTAGATAAGTAAAAAAAATTTTTAAGGTGGGAATAAACAAATGCGCCCATGCTGGAGTTGTGTCCTGAAGAGGCCAGTGTCTTGGGACCTCTGCCTGCCTTCACTCACCTCGAGCGTTTTTACGTCCCCACCCGATGGCCCAGCACATGGTTCCGACAGACGGCGTGAATCTGTTGTTGGGTAGGCAGACAGGCTGGATGAGGGGGGACCAGGAGATGGGGTCCCTGAGCTTCAGGAGGGCAATGTCCTGGGCTATGAGGTTGCGGAAGTCCTCGTGAATCACAATGCGGGTGAGTAGGAGCTGAGTGCCGTTGTCTGGGAGGCGCTGGACTCCCACATTCACGGAGTACATTTTGGGGTCCTTGGATCTGCAGGGCCCGGGGCAGGAGGCAGATTGCCAGAAGCAAGGCCGTGAGTGGTTGGAGAGACACAGACTGAGCACAGGGTAACCCAGCCAGGCCCCTAGTCCCAGATCCCCAGATTTACAGCCCCCCCCCCGCCCCACCCAGGCCAGAAAGCAAAGCCCCTGGGACCGGCCGGCTGCCCGGACTGACCTCTGCAGGCAGTGCGCAGCCGTGAGGACCCACTGGTGGTGGATGAGGGAGCCGCTGCAGATGTAGGCGCCCAGGAACAGGATGCTCACCTGCCACGGCCACTTGCCTACCTCCACCAGCCTCCCTTTCACCATCTTGCAGGCGATGTTGGTGTGACCGCAGGTCTGGAACCAGGGTTCTAAGGAGAAAGGTGGAAAGGGGACCATGCCAGCTCCGAGTGGATTCTCAAGGGACCCTCCCACCACCATACACAGCAGACCATTGAGGCAGACAGAGCCACATTCCAGCCATCGCACGGGTGGGCGAGGGCGTTTCCTACCGCCCTAACGATGATAACCAAAGGCCCAGAGGCAGCGAGTGCCCCACATGATAAAGCAATCTGCCAAACAAGGGGGACCAGCCAGCCCCTCCAGGGTTCCTTAGGAGCCACCACCCCAGGATTGATCTCTGTCCGCTCGTTTACACAGGCAGATGGTTAAGGGAGTAAAGCAGGAGACTCATTGGAGCAGTGAGTTGCCGGTCACTTTCTCACATAGGTGAGGGAGCACAAGTGAGCAGGACGCAGTGACGTTGTGCTGTAGGACTCCAGGGCCGCCTTCCCAGCCCCGCCCCCCGGGGGGTGCTCTCTGTGACCCTAGGAGGAAGCGGAAGCAAGTAGAGATGCTCCTCGGTCCCCTCCTTGCCCCTCCCTGTCCCCAACAGCAGGAGCGGGAGGAGAAGGAGCTGCATGGAACTGGTTTGGAGTCTGGGATTTTGAACTGGAACATCTTGGGCTGCTGTTTAATAACTGAACATCGTTGAGGACAGGAAAGGGAGAGAAATTCTACAGCAAAGGTTGGAGACCAAGATGAAAGACAAATAAAAAGGTTTTTTGGGTTTTTTGTTGGTTTTTTTTTTTTCTTTTCTTTTCTTTTTTTTTTTTTTTTTTTTTTATGTATATAGCCTGCTGTCAAGTTTGAGCTGGCCAACAAGCTGTTAACACGCAGTCATGGAGCCTCACAGAGGCAAAGCTAGACATGCGTTTACACCCGTCAGAAGCTGGTGTGGTTCCAGAAAGTCTGTTCCCCTCAGTGTGCCTGCCAAACAAAGCATCGGGGACTCAGCAGCAGTAACCAAGGCTTGTCCTTGCCTGGGGAGGGTCCTTGATGCTGGCGGAGGGATCCCTTAATAAACAGACAAGGCTAATAATCTAGGTGGTCCATATACATTAGCAGAAACATCTAGTGGGCCCTGTTTCATAGAAATTCCCCCCAAACCATTCTACCACATCCCAGGGCTTCTGGTACAAGGACATGTAGATTGCCGGCTCCCTTGCCACAGAGTTCCGTGGCCGGACACCTTTACCCTCAACCAGGGCCTTCCACAGGGATCCACGGGCACCCTCATGAGCCCCCACGGACTTTTGTCTTGCCTCGTTCTCTCGCTGCTTCGTTCTTGCTCGTGTCCCTATGTTCCCCAGGGGGGGGCCACATTTCCAGCTCCCCTCATATGCTGTGGTGGGGTTATGGCTACCTTGTTTCAGATTACAGCCTGCCCAATGGCCACTGTCCCACTCCGGGAGGAAAGAGGAGTCCCAGAGGCTTGCCCTTTCCTTTCTCACAAAGCTGTGGGCCTGCAGAGCCAGGGTTCTACAGAATGGACTCCAGCACCTAAAAAGTGACTGTCCCAGGGGCAGGCGTGGGCTTCGCCTCTGCGCACCACGCCCTGCGTGGGTTCCCCAGGCTCAGAGAACTGCCCTCCTCAGAACTCACATCCAAACAACACCGACTCCAACCTCCTTCCTTGAAACCTTACACACGAATTTCAGGACTCGGCCTGGGCATGCCAGGCCCCCCCACATCTGGGGGGAGCCCTGATGGACGGGTTGGGGCGTGAGGTGTTGCAGATCAAGCTCGCCAGAGGCACAGCATCACCATCCCACACACAGGGGACACTCGGGGGCTCAAACGGACCCCACTGCAGACGACCTCTACCCCTTCGGAGCCCGGGAGTCACAGCACTCCCACTTACAAGACGCACCTTGATGTCACGGCCCACACTCACCTGTGGTGACAGAAAGACGTGTCTTGGCTCGTGACCTCTGTCTCTGTAAGGTCACAGGTCCCCACCCCCACCTCCACATCATCACAGGCACCGCAGTCCGCTCTGTAGGGGCAGCCCCGGGTAGGAGAACACTCACTCGCTCACTCACTCATTCGACAAGGCACGGGCCTGAGAAGGGGAGGTTCTCAGCGAGGGGAAAAAGAAAGGGAAGGTCCCTGAGTTGGGGGACATGTCCCTACTCACAGATGCCACGCCAGCATGTTTTCTGCCAAGCAGCACAATGGTCAGTGGGCGGGTGACCTAAGCCAGGGCCACCCCTACCAGATCACATGTGGTTGCTTAGCGTGGGGACCCAAGGGGACTTCTGTCACATGGCGGCTCAAATGTTTCACCCCAAAGAGTCTCCTGAAAACCCGTGTTGAATCCTGGCTCCACGAGTCACTGAAGTCCCCTGGGCTGAGTTTCCTCTCGCAAA